>NC_140413.1:173865000-174465000 GCF_965140295.1 Lepidochelys olivacea | reverse complement strand
GATTTCAGTGGGACTACTCACAAGGTACCGCTCATTGTGCGTAAAGATAGCAAGTATTGTGGCCCTATGGGTAATATAGTTATTTCAAAATATCTATCTGAACTAGTGAATCATTTAAATAATACATTAATGGCACAGTTTTGGAGCTGCATCTTCATTAGTTATTTATTGCTCTAATGCTGTGCTAGATGAGGGGCTAAATATTTGAGGAACACATCAATCTAAATGAGGAATAATCTATATAACCCAGTTTACACTAGTGATCATGACACACACAGTAGATACTGCTGAATACCACATTCCAGGCAGAAGCAATATAAATGAGATTCTTGTAGTGACTTGCCAAGTCAACAAGATGCACATCTTTCTGTCAACTCAGTAATGTTATTGCATCTCAATGTTGGCATCATCTCCTGACTTTATTGGGCCCCCACTAAAGGCAAGTTCCATAAATAATTAGTCATATACTTCTGAAGCTCATCTGTACACATTTCACTGTAATTTATTGTCAATGCAAAACCTACCAGAAAAAAAAAAAAGAGCGAGTCCCATTAGCAATTCAAAGGGGAAATGTATTAGTGATAAATACATCTCCAAAGACAATAAGGAGCAAACAAATTCAAAACAGAAAATGTGTTACCGGATTGTGGGATTTATTCACTTGAGGTTCATTTCTCAGGTGTGTTGCTTCTAGAAGAAATTTAACAGCATTGATACTAAACCCATCAATGCCTTTGCCAAGCCAAAATTTGATAATATCCTAAAAATAAAATGGAGATAATTCTTGATGAGTAAACCACTTTCCAAATATTAAATTCAATACATTGCACATAATTTATTAAATACATAATACATACTAATAACATTATATAACAATACATCATTTTTAAATTTCAAGTTTTAGTAGGGTTAAAGCTGACCATTTTAGATTGAAGCTACTATCAATGGCTGAGTTTGTCTTACCAAAAAGGAAATATTTGAATTATTTTTCAGCCATAATAGACATAGAGCCATGATTGCTCCAAGCATTCAAGGGGGACAGGGGACAGAAGAAAACCCATACCTCACAGGAAGCCACCTTTAATCTAGTCTATCAAAGAATCTGGGCCTTATAGCAGTTTGTAAATACCTAATCAAGAGGAACAGAGTGTAAAGAAAGCTGATTCTGCTAAGCCCTATGATTGGTGCATACTCATCAAGCCTGCAGACAATGAGAACATATTGATACAAATGTTCGTTGTTCTGCACAGATCTTTTGACACTGGTTTTCTTTTACACAGTAATACTTCGTAAATCTGTTCTCTTTTATTTAACTGATGTGAAAATAATTCAGATTTATTTTCTGGAAAATGAAAAATGATTACCTAAGTTAAGGGTTTTGGATCTGTGATTTCTTTATCAAATTCAGAGTTTAGCTATTATCAGTAAAATTATATTATGCTTGCATAGTTATTTTATTACTATAATTTTAATAGTCCTAAATTTTAACAGATGAGTCCAAAGTTTAATCCCCCTGCAGCAATCTGTGTAACTGTTACTATGTGCCAGACAATATCTTTCAACTAAGTAATAAAAATGCACACAGTGCTGCCATTTATTATTATTACATATACAATACACTTGCACAAGCCAGGACTTTGGTCAAAAATATGATGGAATTCAACTAGTACACGTTAAAGATTCACTGATTTTATTAGTTCAAGACATACTCCATTTTATTGAATTGTTTGTCCCTTTACAGTAATTCTGAAAACAACTGCAGGTAACCATGTCAATAGCCTCGATGGTGATTTCATGCACTGAAAGAGGTCTCAGCTGAGCACTTGTGCACATTGTAAAACCCTCTCAATTAGAACCAGCACAAAAACACGGAGGATGGATTGTGCCATGGAGACTGAACTATCTTTATACACAGAGGTTGGTTGTGGAACATTGACAGGGTGTTGGTAAAGCTTGACTGTTGCAGCTTCCCTTGTTTGGTTTCTCCACACAGAACGTAAAAGATTTCATATGGTCACAGAGTAGCTCTGGTCTCCTATTAAGTCACAAAGCACCAGCCTTTTGAAATAGAGCTTCTTTTTAAAACACGAACCTACTGTTTTCTTCTTCCTTAAAATACTGATAGAACTGGTGGTGCTCAGCAGCACTTCTGAAACGTATTAGACTGTTCTAGTGAAGAGTATTTTTCTGCAGACATGCTAAGATGCCCAGTATTGCCAACTCTCATGATTTGAGCACCCCCTCACAATTTGGGGCTATATTTTTTTTAATGTTTCATGAAAACACGATGACAGGTGCCAACTCATGATTTTTCCCTAATTCAAAATGGCACCATCTCCTATTACTGTCAGTGGGGCTGAAGCCAGCAAGATGGCTGCTCTTTTCCTATGCTTTATCTGCGCCTAGAAGTCAGGCTGCTCTTAATAAATTTGGCTACCACCTCCAACTATTTTCCATGAGGTTGAAGCCAGGCCCACAGGCAAAACGGCTGCCACTCTGTGATTCAGGGTGCAAGACGGGCCACATGGACTGTTGAGAGCAGCCCAAATGCTGAGAAGTGAAGGAGGGAGTGAGGGGGAGCAGGGCACTGGGGGGCGCAGGAGAAAGATTTGGAAGTTGCAGGTGAATGGGGTACAGAGGACAATGATGGGGTGGGAGATGGAGAGGATAAAGTGGGAGCTCCCCCAGCCTGTGTGGGGTGGGTAAGGGGAGTTCCCTCTGAGCAGCTGGGAGAAGGCAATGATCTCCTGTGTGAACACTTCACAAGCATAGTATTTTGGAAGCTTCAGGAAGAGCTGTCACAATGAAGTGAGACACTCCTCCGATCACAAGATTTTCAGGGCTTGGCATAGCTCTGTGTGAGAGCTTCGGGGCTAAAGAGACAGCCCTGCCCTGCCACTGAGCCCTCCTTTCACATAGGGCCTACAGCAGAGAGAAGGTCCTGGGGCAGCAGGAGGGGGTCGCAGGGAAATGATGCTGCTGGGACCCAGGTAGAGAAGTCCCAGGGCAGCAGGAGGCAGAGACTTTTTTGCTGCTGGGTCAAGACAATTATAACAAATACATGTCAGGTCCTGTGTCTGTCTTAGGACTCAGGAGAAGATGAGTGCTGTCTGCATTTGAGCAGCCAGGGAGAGGTGTACATTTGTGTAAGCCTCACACATAGAAACTAGATCCTAGATATTATCTGTTTAATCCTTTTAAAAGTATAATACAATAATGGTCAGAACACTGCAGACTACAGGCCGTGGTACTGCAATGTAGGTGACCCTTTCAATGGAACGCTGCCTCTTTTTCTTAATTAGAAGGACACTCTTCAAAGATAAGACTATGATACTTGAAGCATTACAATATATGGTTTAGATTTTGCCTAAACAGGTATATTTGTGTTGACACTTCCTTGTCTATATTGTTTGCATAGACACTAATCCTTGAATTGCTTCCCACTGGATTGTCAACTATATGAAGAAATTACGTTCTAAAAATTAAAACAAACATAAAACCCAACCATTTCCTTACTACTGGAATAGCAGCAGTGGATTATATACTTACATGGATTTCTTCTTGCACGGCAGAGTTGCGGAAGTTTAAATCCGGTTGTTCTTTCCCAAACTGGTGAAAATAACATTGCTTTCTCACCTCATCATATTGCCAACTGGAATTCCCATAAACACTCACCTGATCACATAAGTAAATGATGATTATTAATTATTTAAGAAATGATGAGCATTTGCACAGCATTGTAATTTACACAGTGCTTTACAAGCATATAGAAAGGCATGCATCACTTAGTAAATAGTATTCATTTACTATCCATAACAGTTAGTTGGCCTGAAACTGATTAGTCTATTTTCATTGTCCAAAGGAGAGAAATGCAAAAGTAAATATGCAATATAACTATTTAAAATCCAATTTACTGAACATATATGAATGTTACATGAAAAACATTGAAGTCAATGGGAGCTGTATGTGCTCAGTACATCTTCAAATCATGATGACTAAAAAATGGAATTTAATATTACTCTATTTTTTCATTAATAAACGTAAACAGAAAATACCCTCATTTAAATGATATGTTTTTCCTTAACATTAACTTAACAAATTCACATTTCTATACAAGTATAAATCTCATCCACAACTGTAAAACAATTTCCATATATTTCACCTACTCCTACTACTAACTTATTTAACCTGCAAAGACATAACAGCTGCTATATATGATCTTTCATATGCAAATCATCTACACTAGTACACTTCTGCTTATGCCTTGGTATTTATCATCTTTAATAGACGTACTTGTGCTTGGTCAATCTCATATTATTATTGTGATGGGGCAAGGCCAGATGGCTGTAGTAAAGTAATGGGAGACAGATACATTAGCCACAGGCTAAACAAATCCCTGTTACCAGAATAAGCAAATGGCAGCTGCTCCAGGTCAATTAAGACACCTGGGACCAATTAAGATCTTTCCAGAAAGCAGGATGGCTGCTAGGTTGATTGGGACACCTGAATCCAATCAGGAGTTGGCTGAAACTAGTTAAAAGCCCCCCAGTTAGGCAGGTGGGCATGCATATCAGGAGCTGCAGGAGGAAGTTGTGCTGTTGGAGAGACTGAGCAGTACACACCATATCAGGCACAAGGAAGGAGGCCCTGAGGTAGAGTGAAGTGGGTCTTGAGGAAGTGGGGGATGCTGTGGGGAAGTAGCCCAGGAAATTGTACATGTCCTGTTTCTAAAAAGTCTATCTACCATAGCTCATACTATTAGGGTCCATGGGCTGGAGCCCGAAGTAGAGGGCGGGCCTGGTCTCCCCCCCTTTTGGCCCCCTGATTAATCACTGAGACTGGGAGACAACAGAGATTGTGCAAGGGAGAATGGCTTTTCCTCACCTCCCTTGCTGGCTTATGATGAAAATGACTCAGTAGGCTGTGACCCTTGCCTCTAGAGAAAGAAGGGCTACGTGGAGGGTCACAGTGAGCCTCTGAGGCTAGCAAAATCCGCCAGGAACTGCAGGACCCACGGAGACATGGACAGAGCTTTGTCACATTATATAAATATTTATTTGCTCAAATTTTGAAGTTGCTCACCAAACATAATAAAAATCTGCTTAATCCTGGTATAAGACTGTCAATTTTTTCCCAAGCCTAGTATATTTTGTACAAGCAATTTAGGTGCTTCTAAGAATTTCAACAGTAATAAAAAGGACTATTAATAAAATACTAGGGCTGTCAAGCAATTAAAAAAATTAATTGTGATTAATCGCATTGATAAACAATTATAGAGTACCGTTTATTCAAATATTTGTGGATGTTTTGTACATTTTCAAATCTATTTTCATTTACAACACAGAATACAAAGTGTACAGTGCTCACTTTGTATTCATTTTTATTACAAGTATTTGCACTGTAAAAAAACAAAAGAAATAGTATTTTTCAATTCATCTCTTACAAGTACTGTAGTGCAATCTTTTTGTCGTGAAAGTGCAACTTACAAATGTAGATTTTTTTTTGTTCCATAACTGCACTCAAAAACAATGAAAAACTTCAGAGCCTGCAAGTTCACTCAGTCCTACTTCTTGTTCAGCCAATCGCTCAGACAAACAAGTTCGTTTACATCTGCAGTAGATAATGCTGCCCGCTTATTGTTTACAATGTCACCTGAAAGTGAGAACAGGCATTCTCATGGCACTGTTGTAGCTGGCATTGCAAGATATTTACATGCCAGGTGCGCTAAAGATTCATATGTCCCTTCAACTTCAACTACCATTCCAGGGAACATGCGTCCATGCTAATGATGCATTCTGCTCGATAACAATCCAAGGCAGTGCGGACCAACACATGTTCATTTGCATTATCTGAGTCAGATGCCACCAACAGAAGGTTGACTTTCATTTTTGGTGGTTCGGGTTCTGTAGTTTCTGCATCAGAATGTTGCTCTTTTAAGACTTCCGAAAGCATGCTCCACACTTCATCCCTCTTAGATTTTGGAAGGTACTTCGGATTCTTAAACTTGGGTTAAGTGCTGTAGCTATCTTTAGAAATCTCACATTGGTACCTTCTTTGCGTTTTATGAAATCTGCAATGGAAGTGTTCTTAAAATGAACAACTTGTGCTAGGTCATCATTCGAGACTGCTGTAACATGAAATATATGGCAGAATGTGGGTAAAACAGAGCAGGGGATATTCAATTCTCCCCCAACGAGTTCAGTCACAAATTTAATTAATGCATTTTTTTTTTTACGAGCATCATCAGCATTGAAGCATGTCCTCTGGAATGGAAGCATGAAGGATCATACGAATGTTTAGCATATCTGGCACATAAATACCTTGCAATGCCAGATACAAAAGTGCCATGCAAATGCATGTTCTCACTTTCTGGTGACATTGTAAATAAGAAAATGGCAGCATTATCTCCTGTAAATGTAAACAAACTTATTTGTCTGAGCAATTGGCTGAACAGGAAGTAGGACTGAGTGGACTTGTAGGCTTTGAAGTTTTACATGGTTACATAACTGAACTCAAAAACAAAACAAATAAACAAATACATTTGTAAGTTGCACTTTCATGACAAAGAGATTGCACTAAAGTACTTGTATGAGGTGAATTGAAAAATACTATTTCTTTTGTTTATAATTTTACAGAGCAAATATTTGTAATAAAAATAATATACATGTTGATTTCAATTACAACACAGAATACAATATATATGCAAATATAGAAAAACGTCCAAAATATTTGATACACTTCAATTGGTATTCTATTGTTTAACAGTGCGATTAAAACTGTGATTAATCACAATTAATTTTTTAATCATGATTGATTTTTTTGAGTTAATCAAGTGAGTTAACTTCAATTAATTGACAATGCTATAAAATACATGATGAGCTTGCAATGTGTTGAGCTGGACTTTTCTTCCTGTTCGTCTGTGACAAAAAGATATGGAGAGAAATGGGAAGCCTTTTTTGTGGCACTAAGTTTTAAACAGACACTGTACAGTTAAACATCATACCTTTTAAAAAAAGTAGTCTTATTTATTATTATTATTGGTGCTAAGAAGCAGCTGTTACACTGCTGTTACTAGTAACAGCTTAGAAAATAAACACTGAAAACAACTGTGAAAAGTAAACTGGATTTTAAATAATTATGTTTCTTAACTTTTTGCATTTCTCTCAGGTTAAACCATGAAAATAAACTAGTCAGTTTCACAGTCAATTTCATTTTCAGTTCATAGAATCATAGAAGATTAGGGTTGGAAGAGACCTCAGGAGGTCATCTAGTCTAATCTGCTGCTCAGAGCAGGATCAACACCAACCAAATCATCCCAGTCAAGGCTTTGTCAAGCTGGGCCTTTAAAACCTCTAAGGATGGAGATTCCACCAGTTCTCATAAACCAGCATAATGCTGGTATGTCTGTGCTATAAATGCTCAAAGGAAGTATTCATGTTTTTTAAAAGCAGGTTTTCACTGAGAATTTTCTTCAGTTTTATGGGAGCATTTCTATTGGCTATTGTTTCTACAAAGCCCCAACTGACATAACAGCCTCTTTTGAAATATCAGCAACAGTGAATATTTGAGAATAATAAAGTCATCAGCTGTATCTGGATTAGATTTGAGACAATGTTCATGGTATTTCTCAAAACTTTCGCTGTGTTATTAAGTTAAAAATAATTATGGCCTAATATGTTAATTTATTGGTTTTTAACTCATTTATTTAGAAGATGCAAGTTCTTATCATATAGTAAATGGTTGGATTTCCAATTAAAACATGGAAAATAAGTAGATAAGCCAATTTCCAGCATCTTGGCCAGATAGGAAGGAAAGCAATAATCCAGCAAAGTGCTGGTTTGTTTTTCTGACATCATAGTTGGCTGGCATAAAGGACTGCTGGGAAGAAGCTCCCCAAATGGAATGCCCATATACTAGGGCTGTCAAATGATTAAAAGAAATAATCACGATAATCATGAGGTTTTAAAAAGTCATGATTCATGGCCATTCTAATCGCACTGTTAATAATAGAATACCAATTTAAATTTATGATAAATATTTTCTACATTGTCAATTACAACACAGAATACAAAGTGTACAGTGCTCATTTTATTTTATTTTTAATACAACAATTTGCACTGTAAAAGAGAAGTTGAAGCATGAAGGGGCATACAAATTTTTAGCATATCTGGCATATAAATACCTTGTGATGCTGGCTACAAGAGTGCTATGTGAATGCCTGATTTCACTTTCAAATGACATTGTAAATAAGCAGGCAGCATTATCTCCCATAAATGTAAACAAATTTGTTTGTCTTCAAGATTGGCTGATCAAGAAGTAGGACTGAGTGGACTTGTAGGCTCTAAAGTTTTACATTGTTTTGTTTTTGAGTGCAGTTATGTGGAAAAAAATAATTCTACGTTTGTAAGTTGCACTTTCATGATAAAGATTGCACTAAAGTACTTGTATGAGGTGAATTGAAAAATACTATTTCTTATCTTTATTACAGTGCAAGTATTTAATCAAAATAATATAAATTGAGCAGTGTACACTTTTATTCTGTGTTGTAATTGGAATCAATATATTTGACAATGTAGAAACACATCATAAATATAAATTGGTATTGGTAAACACTGCAATTAAAACTGCAATTTAAAAAATCTATTAATTTGTTTTGCATTAATCACTTGAGTTAAGTGTGATTAATTGACAGTCCTACCATATACCAAAGTGTATTAGATACAAAATTAAAGGAGAGGAACAAAAATCAAAACAGATTAAAAACATAGGAAATCGAAGAAAAGCAATGCTGCCTCACTGTCTTATTCTAGTATCTTGATTCACATTGTTCAGATGAACTCAAATATACAAGCAGAAGTTACTAATGAAACAAAAGATTTGAGTTTACATGCTGTGTGCAGTAGCTACCACACAATGGTTTCATATTCACAACATTGCTGTGATTTTGCTACTCATTTTCTGATTTGAAGGTGACCCCAAACCTTCTATTTACCCAGTTGTTGGGAGGAGTGATTGTCCCATCAGTGTGTGCACAATCATGCCAGATGTAGTAATCTGCATACTTCCCAGTCCGATTGCGACTCAGCTGAAACCAACTGTGTTTGTCACTTGTGTGGTTTGGTATTAAATCCATTATCACCTTTAAACCTTGCAAATCAAATGTGGGAAAGATTAAATCAAAACAAAACATCTCAAGTCACAAAATGTACAGTATTAACATAGAAGCCAAAACAACACTGGTGGCTTTACAGACATACAATTAAGAGAGGCCGCTGTCCTCAAGGGCTTAGAGTCTAAGACCTAGTCTACATGGAAAAGTTTTGCCAGCATAGCTGTCAGTTAAGGGGGGGGCGGGGGCGGGAGGAGCAGAAGAGTCACACCACTGATCAACATAGCTATGTCAGCAAAAGCCCTAGTTTAGATACTATTATATCAGCAAAAAGTCCTTTTTTCAGTATAGGTCATTTAATTTTGGGAGCTGGTATAACCTATACTGGTGAAATCCTTTAGAGTGTAGACACTCAGGCCCCATCCTACAGTCACTTATGTATCTGTTTAACTTAGCGCACATAAGCAGTCCCTTTGTAGTTAATGGGACTACTCACCCGTATGAAGTTAAGTGCTTGAATAAATGCTTGTGGGACTGGGATCTAAACAGACAAACAAAGTAGGTCACGACAGGGAAAGAACCCAAGTTTTCCCCATCTTCTTTATTTTATTTTCTAACTCCAGCAAGAATATTACTGCTTATGGATGCAAAGATGGAAGTGACAGCATCTCAGGCTTCAGTCATCAGAAGACTGCTGCAGGGACTAATAAATACAACCTGTCAAAAAGAACAGGGCCTGTCCCACGACATGGAACGTGAAAAGAGTTTCATCCCAAAACACCAGTAGCTATCCTGAGACCTGTGTGGATTTTAGAGGATCTACAGAGTCCATATGCTGTAGTACTGGCTTCCCTCTCCCACTACCTAGCTCCCATCCATGTTGCATAGGCCAAGTTCCACGAAGCCCTAATGGAGAAGCTTCTGCAAGATTGGTAGAAAGGGTTGCAATGCTGCAGTCAGTACTCATCCCTTCAGAACTAGGGTTGCCAGGTGTCCAGTTTTTGACTGGAACAACTGGTTGAAAAGGGACCCTGGTGGCTGGCTGGGCCGTAAAAATTCTAGTTGGTGGCTCAGGCAGGCTCCCTACCTCACTACATGCAGCTCCCGGAAGCGGCAACGCATCCCTCCAGCTCCTAGGCATAGGGGTAGCCACAGAATCTCCATGTGCTGCCCCCGCTGCAAGCACCAGCTCCACGCCTCCCATTGGCTGGAAACCGCAGCCAATGGGAGCTGCAGGGGCAGCACCTGCGTGCGGGGGTGGCACACAGAGCCGGAGGGACATGCCAGCCTTCCCAGGAGCCACCTGAGGTAAACACCGCCCAGAGCCCACACCCCCTCCTATTCCCCAACTCCCTGCCCCACCCAAGCCCCCTCCCAGAGCCCGCACCCTGTCCAGCATCCTAACCCCGTGCCCCAGCCCTGAGCCCCCTCCCACACGCCAAACCCCTTGGCCCCAGCCTAGACCCCCCCCCTGCACCCTAAACCCCTCATTTCTGGCCCCACCCTGGAACCAGCACCCCCAGCCAGAGCCCTCACCCCCTCCTGCACCCCAACCCCCTGTGAGTGAGGGTAGGGGAGAGCAAGCGACGGAGGGAGGAAGGATGGAGGGAGTGGAGGACAGGGTCTCAAGGAAGGGGCAGGGGCAAGGGTGTCCGTTTTTCTGCGATTAGAAAGTTGGCAACCCTATTAAAAGAAGAAAAGTACATCTGCATTCCATGTGTGAGCAGTGCATTTTGGGGAGGGCGGGGGGGGGGGAGGCCATAGCTCAAGTTTACCTTTTTCATGTATAGCTGCAATCAGATTTTCGAAATCACTCATCGTTCCAAACATAGCATCAACGTCCTGGAAGTCTTCAACTCCATACCCAAAGTCTTTTAAGGGCGACTTATAAACAGAAGTAATCCAGATCGTTTTTATATTTAAATACACGATATGATCCAGTTTTTCTTGAATACCTGTAAATAAAGAGAGTCTGTTTTGCAAGGACAAAAACAACATGTCTGTGGCAGCATTGTCATTTCTGTTGAAATTAAGTTTCCCACACCTGGAAGATGTTGAGGTTAATAAAATGTATGTATTATGTATTTTTCATTTTCAAGGAATGTGAGTTAATCCACACAACCACCCTGAGAAGCAGGGAAGTGTGATTTAAATGAAAAAGCCCTAGGCTTCACCTCCAGTTAGATAGAAGACATTCTCTTTTAACCTATTATCAGGGGGTAGCCGTGTTTGTCTGTATCCACAAAAACAATGAGGAGTCCGGTGGCACCTTAAAGGCTAAGAGATTTATTTGCACATAAGCTTTCGTGGGTAAAAAACCCACTTCTTCTTTTAACCTGTACTTTTTCTCTACTACTCACTCTAATTCTCTCTCCAGTCCAGGGATCTCAAACTCAAATCACAACGAGGGCCACATGAGGACTAGTACATTGGCCCACGGGTCACATCACTGAAACCTTTTCATACAACGATACAAAAGTATAGTAAAAAATGAAGAGTAATATAGTATGCTATTAAAAGTCAATGTATTCACTTTTTAAAAACTGTAATGCGAAGAGGGGTTTTAATAAAATATAAACCCTCAGTAATGCACCTCCCTCAAACGACAAAACACGCATTTACTTTTAAAATTACTTTGGTTAAAGCCGTTCCCCCCCATTCCCACTCCACCCCTTCTATGAGGCCCTGCCCCTGCCCCGCCTCTTCCCACCCCCAATTCCAACCCCTTCCCCAAATCCCTGACCTGGCCCCGCCTCTTCTCTACCTCCTCCCCTCAGCATGCCACGTCCCCACTCCTCCCCCTCGCTCCTGGAAACTCTAAGTGCTGCCAAACAGCCGTTTGGCAGCGGGAAGCGCTGGGAGGTAGGCGGAGGAGCGGGGATGCGGTGCGCTTGGGGAGGGGACCAAGGGGAGTTTGGCAGGCCACAGGAAATAACTCCACGGGCTGCATTCGGCCTGCAGGCCACGTGTTTGAGACCCCTGCTCCAGTCCCTAAATCACACCAGTCTCCCTCCTCTTAAATCAAAATTAATCTATGTTCATGGCATATTACAAATATTATCCACTTATAGAAACACACTCTTCTTCACTTCCTGATAGAAGATATGATGGTCTAGTACCTGTTGTATATACTTTTTATTTTTTTTGTCTTTTACTATCCATTTCTTGTAGTAAAATCTGTGAGTCAACTGAGTTCTTAATATTTGGCACCATCCATGTAGTGTATCAGATACACTTGTACTGAGTCTCCCTAAAGGCTCAAAAATAGCATTTCTTCCCCTACTCTTTCGTTTGTTAATGGCTTCTTTTCCCCGCAGATTTTTTATGGAGCAAAATCCAAAATGGCAATTAATTGATTGTCCAATAAAACATTGGGTTCCAAACACTCCCCAAATTTTGGTGGGAAATTCTAATCCAAATTGCAGTTTTGCCGCTGTTCTCTCTCTTTTTCTCTCTGATGGGCCAAATCAAAACCCCAGCTCTGAACAGTGGCATACTTTGGGGAGGTTTTAACTTTGATAAAGGTTTAGATTCTACAACTTGAGCCCTTCCTAATTAGATGGTTAATGATAATCACAGTTCTGGCTACCTGTGGATTATTAGCTAACTTGTGATCCCATCTGTCTCTAATCAGGTTGCTGCCTCTATTGTTAATACACTTCTTAGGGAGTGAGAGATTGTGGTAACAGAAATATATATAATACATACAGCTTCATGCAACCAAGGACTGAAAGTCACAAAAATGTAGAGCACCCACCTTTCAGATCACCATTCCCATCCTTGTTGGTGTCCTTAAACGAACGTGGGTAGATCTGATAAATGGGACTAGCTTGCCACCAGCTCAGGCACTTTGGCGACACGGCAACAATTGCAATTGTAGCCCCCACAAGCACTGGTGTAGATGCAATTATGAGCCAGAAGAGGATCTCTCTGGTGACTCTGTACCGTGCCTGACGTGAGAATTTAAGCAAGACTTCCTTAGGCATTCCTGCAAAGGGCTTCAAAACTTCACAGTCCTGGCTCTGCACAGCTGCTGAGCTGATGCCGACAGTGCATGTTTCTGGTATCTCCTCTTGGAGGCTGGCATTGCATTCCTTTTCATTAAGCACCTCATTTTGAGCAAATCCTTTGTTTTCTATACCTCCTTTCTCACTCAGCTCAACAGAGAAGTTTTTACTTTCCTCTTCAGCCATTTTTATTCAGAACATCTTGTCCTTGTGAGAAGTCTTGCTGAAGCTAGGAGAGGTGGCAACATACCTTTGTTCAGTGAAACGGGAAGCAAAGTAATTAGCCTGTGGTTTATAAATAAACCTGACTGACCCGTCAAAGTACAATGAGGATGAAAAGGACAAAGTGCTCCTATTCTTTTGCATAATAGATGTCTTCAGCTAAATGGCAAACTATTGCAAAGAAGCATGGTCATAGCCTAGTTCTATTAGGATACAGATTTATTTCTTATGCTAACTGATCAAAGTTGTGTCTTCAGTTGCTCATTCTCACACTAGCCAAGCTAGACTTTTACCTTCTACTGCAATCATGAAAAGAAGAGGCCTTGCCTGGACTTCTGGCACAACATTTGTTTAGCAAATCCCTTATCGATTGAGTGAGAAACTTCCCAGTGTAAATATGACACTAAGCACCCCTATATTCACACCCTACACACTAGTGTGTGTGCAGTCATTGTATAAAATAGGAGAGTGGTGAGCCCCTGGCACAGCTAGGAAAGCTGTGGGCCAGAATGCCACTGAAAGCAGGGAAACTGAGGCACAGCTGGATGTTGCTGTGGCACAAAACTGCTTAACATGTACAGACACTGGGACAGGTAAGGGTGGTTGTGGGCCAGAACTCTGCTGGGAACAGGGCAGACTGAGTGATAAGATGTCTGGTTTCACGCTTTACTGGTCTGGGTGAGGGAAACTGAGGCACAGCTAGACAGTGCTGTGGCACAGGATCAGCAATGAGTGGCCGGGCACTAGCACAGCTAGGTAAATAGCTGAGGGCCACCACTCCACTGACAGCAGGGCAGATTAAGAGTAGTAAGAGAGGTGAGTAAATATCTTCAGGGGTAATAGGACTCTTTATTGGCCTGGGCGACCCAGATAGGTGAGAAGCAAGTGTGAGGGGAAGTATATATGTTAAGGAGGGTGGAAGATGCCCCATAATATGTGGGCTTAAGATGGTCATTTCAGATATAATTAAACATAGTGAGGTGTTGCAGCACAGTGGGCTTTGATATGCTGCCCCGGGTCAGCAAGGAGCTAACCCTCCTACAGCATTGTAAGCAGGGAGGTGTAGCCCTAAACATCCCTATATTCATGCCCTACACATTATAGTAATAATCTTGTACAAAATATGCCTTGTGAGATATTATTTCAAGGCTAATTACTCCTGGATCATTAATATTCTTGTGTAATGTATGTATGTGGGAGATATTAGGCATTATGGATATACGCTCAAATTATGACTAAAGTGTGTTTGGACCTGGTATGTCATGGGAAGTTGATATACAGGTTTGCTTTAGGCAAAAGATTGTGTATATTTGGTTCTCCAGCCAGCCCAGTCTTCAGGAAAAAAACAATGAAGTGGTTTGGTTTGGTTTGGTTTTTTACATATTAGGTAAACAAAGCTATTAAGCTACCAAGTGGGGAAAGAAAGAGGATGGAGCTTCCTTCACCACCAAACTTCATGTCACCTTCCTCCCAGGTTGAACAAACTTTACTTTTGTTAGAAGAAGAGCAGGAGGACCCAGAGGCAGATTGAGTAGACAGGCTTCTTTATTGTAGTACTTGTTCCCCTCGACCCAATTGTTGAGTAAGTACTGGATTAGTTATAGCACTCTCTTTTTATCTAAGTTAGTATGTAAACTTACCTACTTTTGCTACAATACCCCCCAAACCCTTATTAAATCATACGAACACCCATACTATGATTATACCCACCCCTCTTGACTGATTATAGCATTACGCATATTATACACACACATTTTAACCTTGAAAACACATTTCTTTGCAGTAATTGTTGCCACAAGTTCCCTTAATCAGCAATTTTCAGGGGAGGGAGGAAGGGGCCATGATCCCGAGCTCGTCTATGTAACTGGGAAAGGAAGGGAGGGGGAGATAACACTGCTCTACACAAAAAGAGTATCTTTCAGATCCCCACATTCCTTATACAGCTACAACACCTATCAATCCTTAACAAGGAGAAGGGAAGGGAGAAGGGTAGCACTTTATTTATCAAGTGTAGAAACGGCCCATGCTTCTACTCCCTCATACCATACCAGCAGTTTCCCAGGTCTCAACTTAACCCTTACATATCCCAACAACTTTTAGGGGTGACCCTCAGAAGAATCCATTGCGAACGTTCACTGGTCTATAAAGACAGGAGGGCTGAACCTTGAGTGTTAAAGAATTAAATCAACTGATTGTATACAATATTACTGTATTTGTTAACAGAGTGGGGTCTTTTCTGAAAGCTAATGGCACACTGGTGATTAATAGCATTGTGAAATGTATGTATTAACGCTATATGAGGATATATGGATACATAATACGTTTTAAAATCTGTGGCTAAACTGGGAGGGAACCTGTTTCTCCCTGACAGGAGAGAAGGCAGCTATTTATCTGTCTCCAATGTAAATTAAGCATGGTGGAATCAAAACAATGAAACCTCTATTTACATACAGGGAGATGGGAAGTCCACAGGAAGGGAAGAACAGCATGAGGTCATCCTGGATCTTGAAACAAAGTCATTGAACTTTGGGAGACAGAAGCCATCTTTGGCAGCCATCACAAGGCAGATACAAAGGAACAGAACTCTTGCAAGATGAAAAAGATGGGTCCTTCAACCAAGGGGGAGGTCAAGTCTCTGGGAACTCAATATAGGTGAGATATCTGCTTAGACAAAGACCTTTCACCTAGGAAGACAAAGGAATCATAGAACTGGAGGGGACTCAAGAGGTCATCTAATCCTGCCCCCTACACTCAAGGCAGGACTAAGTATTATTAGACCATCCCTGACAGATGTTTGTCCAACTTGCTCTTAAAAATCCCCAGTGATGGAGATTCCACCACCTCCCTAGGCAATTTGTTCCAGTGCCTAACCACTCTGACAGTTAGGAAGTTTTTCCTAATGTCCAACCTAAACCATCCTTGCTGCAATTGAAGCCCATTGCCTCTTGTCCTATCCTCAGAGGACAAGAACAATTTTTCTCTCTCCTTCTTGTAACAACCTTTTATGTACTTGAAAACTGTTATCATGTCCCCCCTCAGTCTTCTCTTCTCCAGACTAAACAAACCCAATTTTTTCAATCTTCCCTCATGGGTCATGTTTTCTAGACCTTTAATCATTTTTGTTGCTCTTCTCTGGACTTTCTCCAATTTGTCCATATCTTTCCTGAAATGTGGTGCCCAGAACTGGACACAATACTCCAGTTGAGGTCTAATCAGCGCAGAGTAGAGAGGAAGAATTACTTCTCGTGTCTTGTTTACAACACCCCTGCTAATACATCCCAGAATGATGTTTGCTTTTTTTGCAACAGCGTTACACTGTTGACTCATATTTAGCTTGTAATCCACTATGACCCCCAGATCCCTTTCCACAGTACTCCTTCCTAGGCAGTCATTTCCCATTTTGTATGTCTGCAACTGATTGTTCCTTCCTAAGTGGAGTACTTTGCATTTGTCCTTGTTGAATTTCATCCTATTTACTTCAGACCATTTCTCCAGTTTATCCAGATCATTTTGAATTTTAATCCTATCTTCCAAAGCACTGCAACCCCTCCCAGCTTGGTATTGTCCACAAACTTTGTAAGTGTACTCTCTATGCCATTACCTAAATCATTGATGAAGATATTGAACAGAACTGGAGCCAGAACTGATCCCTGCGGGACCCCACTTGTTATGCCCTTCCAGCATGACTGTGAACCATTGATAACTACTCTCTGGGAATGATTTTCCAACCATTTATGCAACCACCTTATAATAGCTCCATCTAGGTTGTATTTCCCTAGTTTGTTTATGAGAAGGTCATGCAAGACAGTATCAAAAGCCTTACTAAAGTCAAGATATACCACATCTACCACTTCCCCCCTATCCACAAGGCTTGTTACCCTGTCAAAGAAAGCTATCAGGTTGGTTTGACATGATTTGTTGACAAATCCATGCTGACTGTTATTTATCATCTTACTATCTTGTAGGTGTTTGCAAATTGATTGCTTAATTATTTGCTCCATTATCTTTCTGGGTACAGAATTTAAGCTGACTGGTCTGTAATTCCCTGGGTTGTCCTTATTTCCCCTTTTTTTATAGATGGGCACTATATTTGCCTTTTTCCAGTCTTCTGGAATGTCTCCCGTCTTCCATGACTTTTCAGACATAATTGCTAATGGCTCAAATATCTACTTGTACTTTTGTGGAAGATCCTGACTGAGGTAAAGTCAGGCATGGCTGGGAAGAAGAATGACTGGTGAGAGAAACAATATAGAACAAAGCCTGTATCTTTGCTGTGTTAAGTTTTAGACTTTGAGATGCATGTTTTCACTTTCAGTTGCTTGTTACCCTTTCTAACTTTATTCCTTTTACATGGCATCACTTAACCTATGTCCTATTATTAATAACTTTGTTTTATTTTTACTATAAACCAACTCAGTGCCAAGTTTAAAGGGAAGGGTGTTGCCATGCTGTCTGGAGTGGCTCACAACTGTGAGTGCCTATCTCAGGGCAGACTGCCAAAAACAGGGTAGACACCAAAAATTGGTGGCACAGTCTATAACTACATTTCACCAAGCCAGTAATATGACCTCCTGGTTCGGTATAACAGTCTTACCATGGAGTCACAGATAATCCCCTTAGACTCTCCCATCTATCTCGCCACCCAGACAAAGTGGACTTAGTGATAAATGGTCATACACACCAAAAATCACACAATATTCAGGTTGCTTCCAGTCCCAAGAGACCAGTCACTTATCCTTGATCAGTTGGTACCCTAGATCTTACACCAAAGTCAACGTCTGTAGCCAGTTCTGTAATAAACTGTCTAAAGGTTTATTAATTAGGAAAAAGAAATGAGAGTTATTTACAGGTTAAAGCAAGCAAACATATACACACAAGTGAGTTATCATCTAGATCTTAAGAGTGCCAGAGTCATAGTGATCTATCAATTCCAAGTGTCTTTCAGGGCCAATCCAGGAGGCAACCCCAGGGATATTTGGCTTTAGTTTGGTCTCTCTCGCCCAGTCAGCGATCAAACAGCAAGGAGATGGAAAATTTTCCTGTGACTTTGTTTTGTTTGTTTTTGTTCAGCTTCCGTGTCCACGGGATGAGCTTCCTTGCACATAGCATTTCCATGGTGTAATAGGACCATTGACCAGTCCTTTGTATTACGATGTTCCTTCATGGCTCATCTGATTTTAATAGTCCTTCTAGATGAGTGGGGAGGGTGATTCCCACGGCTGGGTTCACAAATTCAGAACAAACATTTTCAAAGTTATAAAGCAAAACTTACATAATCTCTTATGGCATGGAATACCAACATTGCAAGTGAAATTAATGCATGCCGCAATTTACAAGCATTTCACAGAGTCTATACACTAAACACATTCTTATAAATTAATACCTACTTTGAGCTAAACTAACATACAGGTGAAGGTCAGGTCTCTAGCTATGAGTTTGTTAGTTCTTAGCTAATGCTTGCAGTGTTGGCAAGAGCAGGCACCTGGTTTGTCAATGCAAAACTGGCTTAGGAAGGGGTATTACTGACACTCCCCCCCATTCTCAACAAGGCACCAGCCACTACATTTTCCTTTCACTTGATATGAATTATTTTAATGTCAAATTCCTGTATGTCTAGACTCCAAAGGCGTAATCACGTAAAACATTAAATTTGTTATTACACAAATAAGGTTTAAGTTGCTTACCAGCCCATCCAATGGCATAGATACTTTCTCGATGACCGCATAGTTTTGTTCAGTGAGGGTCAGTTTTTTGCTTAAGTAGACAACAGGATGCTTCTTGGCCCCCACCCCATCCTGCATCAGTAGTGCACCTAACACAACAGTAGAAGCATCAGTACACAGCACAAATGGTTTGCTGAAATGAGGGCTGACCAAAACAAGCTTTTTAGACAAAGCCTCTTATGTTCTGGAAGCCTTTCTCACAGACCT
Organism: Lepidochelys olivacea; assembly: GCF_965140295.1. Taxonomy (NCBI): domain Eukaryota; kingdom Metazoa; phylum Chordata; order Testudines; family Cheloniidae; genus Lepidochelys; species Lepidochelys olivacea. The sequence goes on along the minus strand of NC_140413.1, from coordinate 174,445,732 downwards.
CTCTTCATTACTGCCAGTCTGGTTTCCCTTTTTTTGTGAGGTCTGTTAATGTGGGTCACAATGTCACTAAACCCTTTTACAAACTTCTGGGAACAGTTGGCCAGACCAATAAAGGATTGCCCCTGCTTCTTGGTTTGAGGGGCAGGACGACTCCAAATGGCTTTTACCTTTAAATGGTTGGGGCAAATCAACCCCCCCCCCGCCCCCATTCCCGTGTCCTAGGGTAGGACACCTCTACAGCCCCCATCTTGCATTTGGAGACCTTGAAAGTGAGGTTGGCTTCTCTCAGCATTTGTAACACAACTCCCACATGGTTTAAGTAGTCTTGCCAGGAGCTACTGAAAATAGTCAAGTCATTAATTTATATAGGTTCTGGCAAATATTTGGAACCCCTACACCACCTCATTTGAAAAGCCTCTGAAATGTGACTCCTTCATTAATCCAAAAGGCAAAACCTTACACTCATACAGGCCAGTCTCTACTATGAAAGGAGATTTTTCCTGGGCCTCAGCATCTAAGGGAGTCTGCCAGTACCCACAAGTCAAATCTAGGGTGCTTATGAATTTTTCACTCCCCCCAACAGATCCACTACGTCCTCTATTTGGAGTGTGGGATATGGGTCATAGCATTTAGCTTTCTGTAATCCACACAAAATCTCATTGTTTTGTCCTTTTTCGGTTCCATTACAATAGGGGATGCCCCAGGGCTTTTTGACTTAATAATTACTTTAATTTCTACCATGCTGTCCACCTCCTCCTGGATTTGTCTCTACAGTTCCCCTTTAGCCCGGCATGATCTGCTAGAAGCAGAGTGGGGCTCTGAGATTTCAATGGAATGTACAACCTTGTCAGTTAAACCTGGCTGGTTGGAAAATACCTTTGTGGTGCTTTAAAAGGACCAGCATTTCCTGCTTTTGGGTTGGATTTAAACCATACTCAAATTCAGTGCTCTCCAGTACTCTTCCCTGCTCTCCCTGACCAAATCAATTAAAGGGGTGGAGAACATTCCCTCATCAGCACAACAAATATTCACCACCATCACCACTCTTTCATTGTAAGATTTTAATATAGTGATATGCATTGTTTGCACAGCTCCCCTGTCACTGGGCTTCCTTACATCATATGTGACTTCATTCACTCTTTCAATCACCTCAGAAGGTCTTTCCCAATAATCCTGTGTTTCGTTTTTCCTCACTGGGATTAGCGCTAACAGCAAATCACTAGTATCAAACGACCGTTCTTCAGTATGCTGATCATACCAAACTTTCTGAGTTTCCTAACTTTTTTTAAAGATCCTGTTGCACTAAATTAATCAGAACCTGTAAATTCTCCTTAAAACAAGTGACATACTCCCCTTACTGCTGGGGAAATTCTGCAACAGTGTGCAATGCAGAATTTTGCAGAAATTAATGTTGGGTGTGCAGAATTCCCCCCTCCACCCCCAGAAATGGGCTGCAGAGATGTCGGCTGCCCCTAGGGGCTGCTGGACCTGGCAGAGCCTAGCTCACAAATAGAAGACAAGGTTGGGGGGAGGGGAAGGGAACTGGAGGGTTCCTAGCAGCTGCAGTTCCCAGCAAGCTCTAAAGGAAGGAGGCGGCGGTACGCAGGAAACTCCATGCAAGCCTGGGACCCAGCATTAGGCTGTTTCTCCCTCTGGATCCCTGAGCTCTAGGAGTCGATGAGTGTCTGGGCCGGGGGGGAGGGGGGCCTGCAGCTGGCCTCTGGGGGTTAGGGGGGTGAGAGTGTCTGGGTTGGAGGAGCTGCAGCTGGGCTCTGAGGAGGAGGGGGTGTGAGTGTCTGGGCTGGGGGGGCCCCACAGTTGTGCTCCGGAGGGAAGGGGGTGAGAGTGTCTGCCCCCCCCCAGCTGGGCTGTGGGGGGAAGACGGCAGAGAAGCATAGAGGTTGACATAAGGGTTTCTTTATCTCTCTACGCCTGGGGGAAATTTTTCTGTCTGTAATGCTACAGACATACTTGCTGAGAGGTATTTTGAAAAAAATTACCAAAATAATTGAAACCGGCGTGATTATATAGTGTTATTTTGACAAATCATAGAATCATAGAATATCAGGGTTGGAAGGGACCCCAGAAGGTCATCTAGTCCAACCCCCTGCTCAAAGCAGGACCAATTCCCAGTTAAATCATCCCAGCCAGGGCTTTGTCAAGCCTGACCTTAAAAACCTCTAAGGAAGGAGATTCTACCACCTCCCTAGGTAACGCATTCTAGTGTTTCACCACCCTCCTAGTGAAAAAGTTTTTCCTAATATCCAATCTAAACCTCCCCCACTGCAACTTGAGACCATTACTCCTCGTTCTGTCATCTGCTACCATTGAGAACAGTCTAGAGCCATCCTCTTTGGAACCCCCTTTCAGGTAGTTGAAAGCAGCTATCAAATCCCCCCTCATTCTTCTCTTCTGCAGACTAAACAATCCCAGCTCCCTCAGCCTCTCCTCATAAGTCATGTGTTCCAGACCCCTAATCATTTTTGTTGCCCTTCGCTGGACTCTCTCCAATTTATCCACATCCTTCTTGTAGTGTGGGGCCCAAAACTGGACACAGTACTCCAGATGAGGCCTCACCAATGTCGAATAGATACGCAGAATTTTGCAGAATTTTAAAATATTGTGCTCCGAATTTTAACTTTTTTGGCACAGAATTCCCCCAGGAGTATCTCCTATAGGCTGCCCTGTCTCTTCTGCCCTTCCGTCCCAAGAGCCTCGAATCAAATCTACGGGTTCCCTAACCTGCCTCCCATACAGGAGATCAAAGGGGAAAAAAAAACAGTAGACTTTGGGGGAACACTTCTGTATGCATATAGCAAACACGGGAGTAACACATCCCAAATGGTCTCATGCCTGGAGACCAGGGGTGAAAGTAACTGAGGCCACTTACCGGTATGGGGCAGGGTGGCTCCAGCCCCTGGAAGGGGCGGGGCCTCAGGTGGAAGGGGCGGGGCTGGGGGGGTCAGCATCCCCCCACCAGCCCAGCTGGCCCATGCCGCCCAGGGCTCCCGTGTTGATTTAAAGGGCCTGGGGCTCTGGACGCCACTGCTGCCATAGCAGCAGCAGCGTCTGGAGCCGCAGGCCCTTTTAAATCACTGGCCCCAGGGCAGCTGCTCCCTTTGCTCCCCCCCGCCCGTCGGCAGCCGGGGGGGCCAAAAGGGGCAGGAATGTTAAAGTGCCAACTGGGGGGTGCAGCAACATTAAAGCGCCGCGGCAGCTCTTTAACGTTGCTGCCCCCTCCGGCCCCTCTGTCGGTGGCCCTGCCGGTACGGAGCCTACCAGCAGGGCTGCTGACAGGGGAGGCAAAAGGGACAGAGACATTAAAGCGCTGCCGTGGCAACGCTTTACTGTGGGCTGGGTATGGGCCAGTGCGGGGTCTTACTGGTACGCAGTACCGGCCCCTACCGGCTCCCTTTCACCCCTGCTGGAGACCCACATTCTTAGCACAGATTTTAAAGTTCCATTAAATCTTTCCACAAGCCCGTGAATTTCTGCGTGATAGGGAGCAGCCCTCACATGGTTCATGCCACATAATTGCCACAACTTTTTAAAGCCTACAGACATGAAATTTGAACTATGGTCTGTCAAGATTTCTCTGGGAAAACCTACTCTGCTAAAAACGGTGAATAAAACTATAGCCACTGTTTCAGCTTCAATCTTAGACAAGGCTGTAGCTTCAGGGTGTCTGGTGGCAGAATCCACCACAAGAAGTATATATTTCTTTCCATTCCTGGAAAGTTTAGTGAGAAGTCCCACAATATCTACAGACACTCTGATAAACCCCTCTTTAATAATGGGCAAGATTAAGATTTATTGGGGCCCCGGATACAAAGAACATCTGGGCCCCCCCACAGCCAGCAGCACTCGAACAAAGAGGGCTAAGGGGGCCATGCCCCCACACACACACTTGTAAAAGTGGGAAGGCCATGCCAGCCCACTTTTTAACGTGGGCATAGCAGCCTGGGGCAGGTGCAGAGTGGCAGCAGCAGTCTCTTCCCGGTGCAGGGTTTAGACCCCCATCACCACAGGGCCCCACCCCCTGTTCCTCCTCTTCCCTGCAAGGGCCTGCTCCCTGGCCACATTGGAAGCCAGAGCCAGGCCGTGATAAGAGCCCAGGGGAGTCATTTCAGTGATTCCAGGGGCTACATAGGCACCTGAAAACTGTAGCGTTTTTTTGCAGATAACTTAGAAATTAGTTGACAGGAGGACTGTATCTAATTCCTATATAAAGAAAGACAAAAATATATACGAACACCAATTAAAGCCATATTTTATGTTTATATGTAAATTTAGAACAATAAGGTGATAATACAGCAAGGTGTTTCTAATCCCAAGACTTGAGGTTTCATAAGAATGGCCGTACTGGGTCAAACCAACGGTCCATCTAGCCCAGTACCGTCTTCTAACAGTGGCCAATGTCAGGACTTCAGTGTGAATGAACAGAACAGGCAATCACTGAGTGATCGATCCATCCTTGGTCATCCACTCCCAGCTTCTGGCAAACAGAGGATAGGGACACTCAGAGTATGGGGTTGCATCCCTGCCCATCCTGGCTAATAGCCATTGATGGACCTATCCTCCATGAATTTAACTAGTTCTTTTTTAAACCCTGTTATATTTTTGGCCTTCACAACATCCCTTGGCAACCAGGTCCACAGTTTGACTGTGCAGTCTGTGACACATAACTTTCTTTTAAAAAAAGGAGTACCTGTGGCACCTTAGAGACTAACCAATTTATTTGAGCATAAGCTTTCGTGAGCTACAGCGAAGCTCACGAAAGCTTATGCACAAATCATAGAATCATAGAATATCAGGGTTGGAAGGGACCTCAGGAGGTCATCTAGTCCAACCCCCTGCTCAAAAGCAGGACCAATCCCCAATTAAATCATCCCAGCCAGGGCTTTGTCAAGCCTGACCTTAAAAACTTCTAAGGAAGGAGATTCCACCACCTCCCTAGGCAACGCATTCCAGTGTTTCACCACCCTCCTAGTGAAAAAGTTTTTCCTAATATCCAACCTAAACCTCCCCCACTGCAACTTGAGACCATTACTCCTTGTCCTGTCCTCTTCTACCACTGAGAATAATCTAGAACCATCCTCTCTGGAACCACCTCTCAGGTAGTTAAAAGGAGCTATCAAATCCCCCCTCATTCTTCTCTTCTGCAGACTAAACAATCCCAGTTCCCTCAGCCTCTCCTCATAAGTCATGTGTTCCAGACCCCTAATCATTTTTGTTGCCCTTCGCTGGACTCTCTCCAATTTATCCACATCCTTCTTGTAGTGTGGGGCCCAAAACTGGACACAGTACTCCAGATGAGGCCTCACCAATGTCAAAAACAGGGGAATGATCATGTCCCTCGATCTGCTGGCAATGCCCCTACTTATACAGCCCAAAATGCCATTGGCCTTGTTGGCAACAAGGGCACACTGCTGACTCATATCCAGCTTCTCGTCCACTGTCACCCCTAGGTCCTTTTCCGCAGAACTGCTGCCTAGCCATTCGGTCCCTAGTCTGTAGCTGTGCATTGGGTTCTTCCGTCCTAAGTGCAGGACCCTGCACTTATCCTTATTGAACCTCATCAGATTTCTTTTGGCCCAATCCTCCAATTTGTCTAGGTCCCTCTGTATCCTATCCCTGCCCTCCAGCGTATCTACCACTCCTCACAGTTTAGTATCATCCGCAAATTTGCTGAGAGTGCAATCCACACCATCCTCCAGATCATTTATGAAGATATTGAACAAAACCAGCCCCAGGACCGACCCCTGGGGCACTCCACTTGACACCGGCTGCCAACTAGACATGGAGCCATTGATCACTACCCGTTGAGCCCGACAATCTAGCCAACTTTCTACCCATCTTATAGTGCATTCATCCAGCCCGTACTTCTTTAACTTGCTGACAAGAATACTGTGGGAGACTGTGTCAAAAGCTTTGCTAAAGTCAAGAAACAATACATCCACTGCTTTCCCTTTATCCACAGAACCAGTAATCTCATCATAGAAGGTGATTAGATTAGTCAGGCATGACCTTCCCTTGGTGAATCCATGCTGACTGTTCCTGATCACTTTCCTCTCATGTAAGTGCTTCAGGATTGATTCTTTGAGGACCTGCTCCATGATTTTTCCAGGGACTGAAGTGAGGCTGACTGGCCTGTAGTTCCCAGGATCCTCCTTCTTCCCTTTTTTAAAGATTGGCACTACATTAGCCTTTTTCCAGTCATCCGGGACTTCCCCCATTCGCCACGAGTTTTCAAAGATAATGGCCAATGGTTCTGCAATCACAGCCGCCAGTTCCTTTACCACTCTCGGATGCAACTCGTCCGGCCCCATGGACTTGTGCACGTCCAGCTTTTCTAAATAGTCCCTAACCACCTCTTTCTCCACAGAGGGCTGGCCATCTATTCCCCATGTTGTGATGCCCAGCACAGCAGTCTGGGAGCTGACCTTGTTCGTGAAGACAGAGGCAAAAAAAGCACTGAGTACATTAGCTTTTTCCACATCCTCTGTCACTAGGTTGCCTCCCTCATTCATTAAGGGGCCCACACTTTCCTTGGCTTTCTTCTTGTTGCCAACATACCTGAAGAAACCCTTCTTGTTACTCTTAACATCTCTCGCTAGCTGCAGCTCCAGGTGCGATTTGGCCCTCCTGATTTCATTCCTACATGCCCGAGCAATATTTGTATACTCCTCCCTGGTCATATGTCCAACCTTCCACTTCTTGTAAGCTTCTTTTTTATGCTTAAGATCCGCTAGGATTTCACCGTTAAGCCAAGCTGGTCGCCTGCCATATTTACTATTCTTTCGACACATCGGGATGGTTTGTCCCTGTAACCTCAACAGGGATTCCTTGAAATACAGCCAGCTCTCCTGGACTCCTTTCCCCTTCATGTTAGTCCCCCAGGGGATCCTACCCATCCGTTCCCTGAGGGAGTCAAAGTCTGCTTTCCTGAAGTCCAGGGTCCGTATCCTGCTGCTTACCTTTCTTCCCTGTGTCAGGATCCTGAACTCAACCAACTCATGGTCACTGCCTCCCAGATTCCCATCCACTTTTGTAGGATTCATACAAGGTTCATGCGCTTGGCAACATTCAGGGCACACCCGGAGTGTTGTGCTGGACCTGTGCACACACAGCTCCTTTCAAGGGCATCAACCTTTGAATCTCGCCCAGATGACATGAACCGTGGGAAGCCTCCCAGGACTGGGCTCAAGGCCCGAGAGCAAGGAATGCAGTAGATAGAAATTGGTAAATAAGAATGTTAAACAAAGCCAGTGTATTCCTTTTATCTGTTGGAGAATGTAATGCACGGGGGGAGAGAAAGAATAAAGGGGGAAGGTGGAAAGCTGACAGGCAGAAGCCCGTTAGCAGACCAGCTCGCTTGCTTGCTTAAAGCTCTGTTCTGTCTTGTCATTGAACCGCCACAACTGGCGCCCAAACGTGGGGCCCTCAGCACTCACCTCGCCCGGCAAGGGTTTCAGATGCGTCACTCATTCGCTTTGCGGATCCCGGTGAGTATTTTTCATTGTGGTAAGTATGGGAAGCTCCCGCTCTGCTTTGCAAGTGCAACACCGCAGTGAGCTACAGTATTTGCTGCGTAAGGCTCAGCATGATTTCCCCACTCGAGAACTCACTCTCCTGCTACAGGAGGTGAGTGCCCAGTGCCCGTGGTACCCTGAAGCTGGAACCCTTAAGCTAGCGGACTGGGAGCGGTTGGGCCAGACATTGCACAAAGAGCCTCGGGCGCCCGTGCAGGCTTTACATGCCTGGCACCTCTGCCGCGACGCGATACAGCGTGTCGCTTCGGACAGGCCCTCCCTCGCGAGGCTGGTGATCTCGCCACTCCCGTCCGCTCCTGCAGCCATCCCCCCTCATGGCGATGCGACACAGTGTGTCGCCTCGGAAAGGCCCTCTCCCGCGCCAACAGAGGGGCTGCCGATCCCACCACCCCCGTCCGCTCCTGCAGCCATCCTTCCCCCTGCTTCGCCCCCAGTGCCTCTATTACCACCGCCTCCCTGGCCTTCCCCACTGGAGCCGGTGTGTGATCACCCTCCCCTCGTGGGGCCCAATGCTACGGGGCCCCCCGGAGGGTCATCCGCGTCTGCTCAGGGGCTTTCGCTGGTGTAACAAATGGTTCACGCAGCGAAGACTCGCTCAGATCTTACAGCAGGGGAGCTGGCTGATCTGGTCTCAGTTTGTCCGGTGACCTGGCTAGATGATGGCCAGGGCAACCAGGTCGCAAACTGGGTCAGTTTGCCCTACTCGGTGATCAGAGAGGTAAAGAAAGCGATTCGCGAGTTCGGCCTCACTAGCACGTATGTAAGTGGTCTCATTGAAGGGCTAGGTACTGGGTACACCCTGATCCGTGAAGGTTGGAAGGCGCTGTTGCGCATGATGTTGACACCCAGTCAGTATGTTATTTGGCTTAGTGAGTATCGGCAGATGGCGGAACGCCAAGCCCAGGTATATATAGCGCAAGGTGTCATTTATGAGCAGTTGGCAGGGGAGGGCCAGTTTGCTACTGTCCAGCTGCAGTCTCAACTCCCTCCGGCCGTCTTCCCCATTATTTCCACCTGCGCCCAGCATGCTTTCCGGAAGGTCCCGGATTCAGGCAAGCCTACCAAAAGCTTTGCCAGTATCCGTCAGGGTGCGTCAGAGTCCTTTATGGATTTTACCAACAGATTGCAGAAGGCTATCCTCCGACAGGTGGATAACCCTGCGGCAGCTCAGGAGATCCTGTTAAAAATGGCGGTTGAAAATGCGAACGAGGATTGCCGCCGTGCCCTCCAGGCTGCACAAGCCTCTGGGATTCTAGAGCTGTCGGACATGCTGCGGGCGTGCCAAAACATCGGAACCCAAGCACATAAAGCTGGGGTTCTGGCCGCCGCCCTGCGGAAAAGCGGGAAGGAGGGGAAGCGTTGTTACCACTGTGGTAAGGAGGGTCACTTTCAGTGGGAGTGCCGCTCATCGACGGCACCCGCCCGCCCCTCAAAGAAGTGCCCCAAGTGTTGGAAGGGCTATCACTGGGCTAATCAGTGCCGTAGCGGGTCGGGAAACCGCACGACGGGTTCCCCCCGAACCCAAGGCCAAACGGGGGTGTTTCCCACTCAGACAACTGTTCCTCTGCTTTAAAATCCGTAGACTCCATGAGGGCAGCGACTGCTGGAAGTGCAGGGCTTGATTTGATTATGCAGGAGGACGCTGATTTTCAGTTGCCGGGGGAGGTTTGCACCATACCTACCCAGGTGATGGGACCTCTCCCTGCTGGATTTGTGGGTCTGGTTCTCTCTCGCTCACACGCTGGGAAACAGGGTTTTTTTTGTCATCCCAGGGGTCATTGACACCGATTACAACGGCATAATTAAGGTTCAGGTATGGACCCATCTTCCACGGTCGCTCCCGCGTGGACGGTCAATTGCACAATTGATTTTAGTCCCCTATCAGGTGCCAGCCGCAGAGGATCGAGCCTGGGGCGGAGGCGGTTTTGATCGACGCTGGCTCAGTCGCCATCTCACAACACGTCCTCTCCACTTGTTGCTCTAACAATGTCGGTCCGCCCCTCAAAACCGCAGTTAACACTTCTCTTAAATAATGTTCCTTTTACAGGGCTGGTGGACACTGGAGCTGACATTACAGTGATTCGTGATCCGGAGTGGCCGGTCGGTTGGCCAACAGTTCCTTCTAAAGAGTTGTGGGGGATCGGGGGTAGCAAACCCGGGCGCCAAAGTTTGTCTTGGGTCACGGTCTCTAAACCTGGAGGCCGTGCCCTTGCTACAATCCGCCCTTTTGTGCTCCTTATCCACCTCAATATTTGGGGCCATGACTTACTTACAAAGCTGGACACCACCCTCGATATTAATATATAATGGCCCAAAATCCTCCCTCACCCACCTTGCCATCCGCGTTACCATTGGTATGGCAATCCTTAGAGCCCGTATGGATTGACCAGTGGCCCCCTCCCCCTAGAAAAGCTGAAAGCGCTTCATTCACTTGTACAACAATATTTGCATGCACAGCGCTTGGAGAGCTTTACTAGTCCTTGGAACTAGCTGCTGTTATTTTGGCCTTTCAACTTTTTGCTGATTGTCCCTTTAATGTGATCGTGGACACGCATTATGTTTATCAGGTAATTGATCATTTACCCCTTGCCCTTATTACCCCTCAGGTCGATGCGGACCTTCTTTGCCTGTTTTTGTCCTTACAGTATCTCCTCACCACTCGTAATTTCCCTTATTTTGTTGCTCATATTTGCAGTCATACCCCTCTGCCTGGGCTACTCACTGAGGGCAATGCGCGCGCCGATCGCACGTTACGTGGTCAGGTAAATTCCCTTTTTTCTGACCCCATTGAAAGTCATTCCTTTTTTCATCAGTCTGCCTCTGTTTTGGCCCGATAGTTTCATATTCCTGCTGATCATGCACGTTCTATTGTTCGTTCCTGCCCCCACCGTGCCGCTGCTGCCCCTACCTTTTCTTATGCCGTTAACCCCAGAGGTACCGTGGCGAATCAGCTGTGGCAAATGGATGTCACTCACGTGCCACAATTCCGCCCCTATTCGTTTTTACATGTTTCCATTGATACCTATTCAGGATTCCTCTGGGCGACCCCACAGCGTGGGGAAGCCACTCCCAAAGTTATTCACCATTTGCTAGCCTGTTTTGCTGTTATGGGTCGCCCGAGCCAGATAAAAACGGATAATGCCCCAGCCTATTGCTCCACAGCCCTCTCCACTTTTTGTACCCGATGGGACGTCCGTCTAAAACACGGGATCCCTTATAATTCCACGGGCCAACCCATTGTTGAACGTGCAAATCACACGCTAAAAACCTTGACAAACAATTAAAACAAGGGGAGCTGCGTCTCCAAACCTTAGGAGACATTCAGCAACAAATGCATACCTTTTTGTTTACTTTAAATAATTTAACGCTGAATGCAGATCAGCAGACCCCCACGGATCGGCATTTTCACAAATCCGAGGTACTGGAAAGACCGCATGTCTATTACCGTCAGCTGCCCGATCCGCAATGGCTGGGCCCAGTACCTCTAATCACTTGGGGTCAGGGATATGCTGCTGTGTCTCTCCCTGCAGGACCGTTGTGGGTTCCGGCCCGGTGTGTGCAACTGGCACTGAAACAGCATGGCGTGGCACCAGGGGCTGTCGAACCCCATACCGGAGTTTCAGCTGACCTTGGAGGAGAACGCGGTGCCTCCCGGGTCGACAACGGCGGGACGGAAACGGAGGAGGCGAAGCATCCCAAGCCAGCCCGTGACGTGGGGAGCAGTAAAAGCATTGGTTGCCGTGGCTCAATGACGACTGGCAGCAAACCAACAGCCAGAGACTCCTGAGACTTTGTTTGTGGCAATTCTCGCCCAAATTACTGCTAATTCTGTACTGATTGTATGCTTTTTGTGCCTGCTATTTCCTGGAGGGGTTGACTCGGGAGCGCTTTCTCCGTTACGGGCCCGAAGGACATATAACCTATGGGAAAGATTGGCTTCAATAGCAAATATTACCCACTTTTGTTTATTTGATTTTGTAGCAGCTGAAGAATTGTTAGGTACATGCCTTATTCCAGTATGTCATCACCCTGAGGAAATTGGGAATGAGATGATGCTCGCTGCTTACCCGAACCTCTCTTCCCAGTACGCTAGCATGGCTAATTGGGGCCTGGCCAATTACACTTTACCTTCTTAAGCTCATTTTTTGCTGTTGCTGTGTGCAATGTATTTCCTTTTTGTTAAGGCTTTGTCGAGAACCGCCCTGGCAGGCTCCACGAGTTATGACCTCATCTGTCCGGGAGTTAAGTGGCTTGCAAAAGCAAATTGATGGCTACCATGAGATGGCCGAGCACAAATAAACAAAAAAGGAGGGGATGTAGGATTCATACAAGGTTCATGCGCTTGGCAACATTCAGGGAACACCCAGAGTGTTGTGCTGGACCTGTGCGCACACAGCTCCTTTCAAGGGCATCAGCCTTGGAATCTTGCCCAGATGACATGAACCGTGGGAAGCCTCCCAGGACTGGGCTCAAGGCCCGAGAGCAAGGAATGCGGTAGATAGAAATTGGTAAATAAGAATGTTAAACAAAGCCAGTGTATTCCTTTTATCTGTTGGAGAATGTAATGCGCGGGGGGAGAGAAAGAATAAAGGGGGAAGGTGGAAAGCTGACAGGCAGAAGCCCGTTAGCAGACCAGCTCGCTTGCTTGCTTAAAGCTCTGTTCTTTCTCGTCATTGAACCGCCACACACTTTTGCTTCCCCTGCTAATTCTTCCCGGTTTGTGAGCAGCAGGTCAAGAAAAGCTCCCCCCATAGTTGGCTCCTCTAGCACTTGCACCAGGAAATTGTCCCCTACGCTTTCCAAAAACTTCCTGGATTGTTTATGCACCGCTGTATTGCTCTCCCAGCAGATATCAGGAAAATTAAAGTCACCCATGAGAACCAGGGCGTGCGATCTAGTAGCTTCCACGAGCTGCCGGAAGAAAGCCTCATCCACCTCATCCCCCTGGTCTGGTGGTCTATAGCAGACTCCCACCACTACATCACTCTTGTTACTCACACTTCTAAACTTAATCCAGAGACACTCAGGTTTTTCTGCAGTTTCGTACCGGAGCTCTGAGCAGTCATACTGCTCCCTTACATACAGTGCTACTCCCCCACCTTTTCTGCCCTGCCTGTCCTTCCTGAACAGTTTATAACCATCCATGACAGTACTCCAGTCATGTGAGTTATCCCACCAAGTCTCTGTTATTCCAATCACGTCATAATTCCTTGACATCACCAGGACCTCCAGTTCTCTCTGCTTGTTTCCAAGGCTTTGTGCATTCGTATATAAGCACTTGCGATAACCTGCTGATCGCCCCTCATTCTCAGTATGAGGCAGGAGCCCTCCCCTCACAGACATTCCTGCCTGTGCTTCCTCCCGGTATCCCGCTTTCGCACTTACCTCAGGGCTTTGGTCTCCTTCCCCCGGTGAACCTAGTTTAAAGCCCTCCTCACTAGGTTAGCCAGCCTGCTCGCAAAGATGCTCTTCCCTCTCTTCGTAAGGTGGAGCCCGTCTCTGCCTAGCACTCCTCCTTCATGGAACACCATCCCATGGTCAAAGAATCCAAAGCCTTCTCTCCGACACCACCTGCGTAGCCATTCATCGACTTCCACGATTCGACGGTCCCTACCCAGGCCTTTTCCTTCCACGGGGAGGATGGACGAGAACACCACTTGCGCCTCAAACTCCTTTATCCTTCTTCCCAGAGCCACGTAGTCCGCAGTGATCTGCTCAAGGTCATTCTTGGCAGTATCATTGGTGCCCACGTGGAGAAGCAGGAAGGGGTAGTGATCCGAGGGCTTGATGAGTCTCGGCAGACTCTCCGTCACATCATGAATCTTAGCCCCCAGCAAGCAGCAGACTTCTTGGTTTTCCCGGTCAGGGCGGCAGATAGATGACTCAGTCCCCCGGAGTAGAGAGTCCCCGACCACCACCACCCGCCTCCTTCTCTTGGGAGTGGTGGTCGTGGAACCCCCCATCTCAGGACAGTGCATCTCATGCCTTCCAACCAGCGGAGTCTCCTTCTGCTTTGTCCCCCCCAGACATATCATCTGGTCCACTCTCCGCAACGGTACCTGTGGAGAGAACATGAAAGCGGTTAGTTACCTGTGTCCGTGTTGCTGGAACATGGACATTCCCCCTTCTTCTTCTGGAGGTCACATGTTGCCAAGCTTCTTCACTGGCCTCTTGGCTCCACTGTGCAACCTGCTCTAAATCTTTAGAGCTTTGTGCCCGTAGAAGCATATCCTGACTTTTGTCCAGAAAATCCTCCGTTTCTCGTATGCAACGCAGGGTCGTTATCTGTTGCTCCAGACCTTCAATCTTCTCTTCCAGTATGGAGACCAGCTTGCACTTTGTACAGACAAAGTCGCTTCTGTCCTATGGAAGAAAGACAAACATGGCACATCCAGTGCAGGTCACAACAGCTGAACCCCCCCCTTCCATATCACCTTCTTACTATGAGCTTCCTCAGAGAAGTTGGCAAGATGTAAGCCTCACTGGGCTCACTCCAGGCGAACTCCCAGGCAAACTCCTGCTGTGTGCTGCTCTGCTGTCCCCCGCTGCTCAGCTGGTTCGTGAAGCTCTGGCTATTTTTAAACAGCCAGACTTCCCTGAAACAAACAAACAGACAGCCCCAGTGCCCGCCCCCTGCAGGCTACCAGCCAATCAGGCACTCGCTCAGGCTCTCACACTGCCCTCCCAGCAAACACACACTCAAACCAAATAAATTGGTTAGTCTCTAAGGTGCCACAAGTACTCCTTTTCTTTTTGCGGATACAGACTAACACGGCTGCTACTCTGAAACCTGTACTTCCTTTTGTTTGTTTTAAACCTGCTGCCTATTAATTTCTTTGAGTGACCCCTAGTTCTTGTGTTATATGAGGGAGTAAATAACATTTCCTTATTCACTTACTCCACACCAGTCAAGATTTTATAGACCTCTATCATATCCCCTTAGTTGTCTCTTTTCCAAGCTTCATTCTTTTTAATCTCTTGTCATACAGAAGCTGTTCCATACCCCAGTCATTTTTGTTGCCCTTCTCTTTACCTTTTCCAATATATCTCTTTTGAGAGGGGAAGACCAGATCTGCACACAATATTCAAGATGTGGACATATCAGGGATTTATATAGAGGCAATATGTTATTTTCTGTCTTGTTATCTATCCCTTTCCTAATGGTTCCTAATATTCTGTTTGCTTCTTTGACTGCCACTGTACATTGAGTGGATGTTTTCAGAGAACTTTCCACACTGACTCCAAGATCTCTTTCTTGAGTGGTAAAAGCTCATTTAGATCCCATCATTTTGTATGTATACTTGGGATTATGTTTTCCAATGTGCATTACTTTGCATTTACTTTCCTATATCCGTTTTGGAGCCTTAATACAAGAACTAATAATTTTTATCAGTAAATAAAATTAATGCAGCATATTTGCTCAATATCACTGTCCTTACAACATCACACCAATCACCCTAAAATATCCACATACCTTTTTTAATTTTCATTTTTATTACCTTCTGGAAAATTATAAGCAAGCAAACATAGGCACTCTTAATTTGTACATCTCATTTCTCATTAAAAAGTTATGAAGTCTAAAGTAGTTGAGTTTCCCCACAAACATTCTTCTAAATCAGAATAACTAACAAATTAGAGAACAAATTCGTTTTGGCACTAGCTTAAAAAAAAGGAAAGACAAAAAGCTTTTATAATTGGAAAGAAAATATTACAAGAAATTGGCCAACATGAGTTTCCTATCAGCTCTGACACTCCTGAAGGTGTATCTCCAGCATATAAAATTATCACTTTTTTCAATGGCGATATGTTTTCTTTTCCTATTAAGTTACTCAGTATTTAGACATAAAGTCTTAAACACTGTAATCTGTTTATACAATACATTTGATATTTCTCCAGCACAAATGAAAACACATTTCAGTTCAAGGTACTAAACGTGTAAAGATTCAAACCATAAAAATGAATTTAAAAAATTACAAATCATTGATCTAAAAGCCTGTTTTAGCCTCTGGAAACTGCTCAGTTCTATAACATAATATAGGAATCCTGAGCATGCATCTACAGTGACGCAACTGGATGATTCTTAACCGTGCCTGAATGAAATATAATATGACACTATATAAGAACATTTGCCCTCTAAACAATGTCATTTCTAGGGCATACTCAGATATTAAGGAAGTTAGTAAAGAGACTTGTTCCAAGGCTGTAACAACCTGGTAGGATTAAGAGCTCTCCAGGAATTGTGTTAAAAATAATCCAAGTGGTACACAGACTAATTCAAGAAAGAAAACATTTTTATTATCTGATTGAGAAGTAAAGGTACGTACAATAACTTCCTCTGATTTCCATCAGGAGCAACTGAAATGTATAAGAGAAGCACTGACCGTCACACTGAAAATAAACTGATCAGCTGCATGGGAGAGACTTAAGGAGATCAGCACTCAACAGGTCTCTTCTCTCCACCAAGTCTATCCAGAAACAGCTCTCTCCTGGCTCTCATCCTATCAGCTGGGTGACAAGGAGCTATTTACTCCACACAAAGTGCTTTGAGTTCCCCTCTGGTCTGGGGCTGCTAGCGCTGCTGTAGCTGCAGGGGTATCTAATGGGTACACAGGCTCTCAGCCACCCAGCTGGAAGGGCATTTGGGAACCTCATTAGACTCGCTCTGCAAAGGGGTGGAGGTGGACAGAGCAATACAGACAGCTCTTCTGCTCCTGGGCACAGAGCAGCAGCAGTAGGGTGACCATATTTCTCAAAGGGAAAACGGGACACTGCATGGGACTAGCCCAAGCTTGCCCGCACCCCTGTGTGAGGCTGGCCCAAACCACTCGCCCAAGCCCTGCCTCCCCACCATGCAAGGCTGGGACTGGCATCATTCGTCGCCTGAGCCTTGCCTGCCCCCTACCCAAGCCTGGCCTCTCCCCCACTGTCACCAGCACTCACCCCCTGCCCGTTCCTCCACACCCTCCCTACCTTTTTGACAAAAGTGAGCATGTGTCTTGTTTGCTTTTGCCAACTGATCAAGTTGGCAAAAGGAAAGGGGACAAATGCCCACTTTTGCCAAAAACATGGGATGGCCAGGACAGGGCTTAGAAAAGGGACTGTCCTGGTCAAAACATATGGTCACCCTAAGCAGCAGCCCACACAGCGGGGGAATTTACGTTTCCCACAGCCCTGGGAGTGTGGAAGCTGCTGATCCAGCTCCTCAGGGACAGCCTTGTCAGCCAACAACAACTTCAAAGACTATAGCTAGGGGCTTCAGGTTTCTCCCACCATTGAGAGCACAGAGCAGCAGTTCACTTTCCTGTTTGCACTGCACTATGGTAGGAAACTTGGGGGTGGGGAGAGTAGGTGCTCCCTCCACCCTAAATGGTGCACCCAGGCAGCCCTGAGTGAGGAGTCCCAGACCTTCCACCTGCCCTAGGCACGGAGCTGGGGGTCCCAAGAGCAGCCCCAACCCATATTTCCACCTCCCAGGGGGCACTGCTCAGAGATAGAGGATCCAGGGTTTCCTGGGTGGCTCTTACCATGGCTGGCTCTCCGGCTTCTGGCCAGGTGGCGGGGCCTTGGGGGAAAGAAGGAGCAGAGGTTGGGCCCACAGTTTTGCCCCACAAACATACTTCTGCACAGGTTCTGGTCCTCCCAGTGCCCTCAACTTGTCCAGGACCCATGCATTAATCCCCCACTGCCTCTGGGTGGTGTTAACACTCACAGTGGTAGCAGTGGCACTCATGGTGAGGGTTGTGGGTGCAGAATGTGGGGTGACCTTAAATTTGGGGCAATTTAGTTTTACATAGTTAGGAGCCACAGAGTGATGGCAGATTTGCCTGCCTTCCCTTAGAGTAAGAGATTTTAAAATCTGGGCCCCCTTGAGTTTTTTTTTTTTTTTTGGACAAAATTGGGGTTAGGTTTATTGCTAGATGACTCCTCCCTCTTTACCTGGGGAATGGAGGATTTCCCTTCCCCGGGGGTTTGCACGCCCCATGAGCCCTCGACTGAAAATATTCATCAGCAATTTCCGTTGCCTCCTAAACCGTGGAGGGTTTTTTGTCACAGATGGCCACTTTTACCTCATCAGTGACCATCCACAATCATGGTTCTTGTGCCACCAGATCAGGTTGTCATAGCAACCTTCGGCCCCTGCCCCTACTACCTATTTTTTCATATAATTACTCGTCTTATGCGCATATGCCACAAGTGACATTGTCCAACATTTTAAGATTTCTATACTTTAGTCAATGTGACTCAGGAGTGATCTGAAACCTTTTCAATATATTCTCTTATACACTTTAGCCTCAACTTCCTCTATATCATTATAAACTTGTCAACCCGGTTACAAGGATAGGCATCCATTTATCCTCTGGGATCTTGTGGATCCCACACAGTCTCCCAACGAAGTCAGTCTCTTGATAAATTGGGCAGGCTTTCTCCCATTCCCTGACGCTTTTGCTGCTCCAGAACTTTGAGCTGCAATGCATGAGTTTACATCTGTTTCTGGTATGGTCTTTCCTCAGCTTCTAGTTGTTCTATGCATCTTCAGTGAGCTTCCTCCTCAATTTCAGCAGTGGCTTTGCATCTTTGGCAGGCTCTCTGCTCAGCCTCCTTGGTTTCTTTCTTCTCCTTGATTTGGATTTCCACCATCAGGATCTAGTGCTCACATTCTTTCTAGGCTTCCAGGAGCTCCAGCCAAACTAGTTATGCTGCAGCAGTCCCTGTGGCATCTGGGGTGTTCAGACCCTGCTCCTTGGACAAAGTCTAGAAGCGAAGCTCTCAATTCCTGATCTGAAGTTTTTTTTCAATGTGATATTCCCCTATTTTTACATAATTTTTCAAGGTCTGTTGTGTCAAGACATTCATATGACTATGGTTCACTTTTTTGACTAATCTTTAGCACTTAAAAACTCTCAATATCAGCTTTTAACAGTGGCAGGGTTATGATTAAGGGTACGTTTTTGTCACTGATATTTTTAGTAAAAGGCATGGACAGGTCACGGGCAATAAACAAAAATTCACAGAAGCCCATGATTGGTCTCTTTCACTAAAAATATCCCTGGCAAAAGGGGTAGTCAGGGCTGGGCAGCTGAGGGGGCAGCGCTGACTGGGAGCACCAGCCCCGGGGCAGAAAATGTCACAGAAGTCAATGGAAGTCACAGATTCCGTGACTTCTGTGACCTCCA
This sequence comes from Lepidochelys olivacea, assembly GCF_965140295.1. NCBI lineage: Eukaryota > Metazoa > Chordata > Testudines > Cheloniidae > Lepidochelys > Lepidochelys olivacea. Next base: position 174,427,005 of record NC_140413.1, on the reverse strand, counting down.
TGACATAATTGTAGCCTTAGTTATGATCTATAAACGTACTTGACCTGTAGCATTTGAACCTGCCAAGACTACGCCAATTGTCAGGCAGTCTGGTCTCCAGCTATAAGTTCGTTAGTTCTTAGCTAACACCAGCAATCTTGTCAAGAGCTGACACCTGATTTGCCAGCATCACAGGAGAATTTACTCCAATTAAGTTAATAAGCTGTGATGAGGTTTTGGATCTTTAGAGGAACAAACTAACTTTATACTTTCTGTGAACTGTCCAGGAAAATTGCAGACCACATGGACATTGCAGAACACATGGTTTTGGAAAAATTCAGAATTTGGAGTGTGTTGGGGTCACCTTGCTTCTTGTAAACAAGGTTGGTGGGACTGTACACAGGCTGGTGGGGTCAGAACTGCTGAAGCAGGGCTGTCTAGCACATGGACACTTAGGGTGTGACTTGCATGCTGGTATGGTTGCACCCCAATCCCTGCTCCAATAAAACACTCTGAATAGTGACAGTAAAGAGTGATTTAATCATTGACAACAAGAATGATGTGTTAAATTTCTGGCCCACCAGTAACAGTACAAAATGAATCATGTTATTCTTCAAAATCATCCAAATGTACAGCAAATTTTTGAGGCAAGCAAAATATAGTTTAATTATATTTTTATTGTCTCAGGTAACATTACTGTCATGTGATTACAATAAAGGAATATAGACTAGTGTTATAAAGCATAAATCCCTGATCTTGCAATCCACTTCATGTGTGCACATGGCTGTGCTCACATGGTGTCTCATATGAGTGAATGGGGCTCTGCACAGAGGCAGCAGATTCCAAGATGGGGCTAAGGTACAAGACACGTGCAGTTTACCATAAAAATAGACACTGAATTTATGGCGCATTAACACAGTCTATAACCCACTTTGTCCTACAACTCCAGAGGTGTTAACTGCCCTCTTCACCTTGAATGGTCTCTTACAACATTAACTCCTTATGCTAGACAATCTGTTCCATTTTGTATTTAGCTGCAATTCTGTGAGTACCTTACCCAGACGTGAGGAACAGCTCTGTGTAAGCTCAAAAGCTTGTCTCTCTCACCAACACAAGTATATTACCTCACTCACCTTGTCTCTCTAAGATCCTAGGACCAATATGGCTACAACAACACTGCAAACAAAAATTTTGTCTGTTCATAGCCAGGTAACACCCAGAATCACCAGAATATGCTCATAAGGGCCTAAGACCCCAGTCCTGCACAGACTTATGCATGTTCTTTACTTTATACACAATCAGGCTCCATGGGTCTCCATGCATTAGTGAGTCTACAGTCAGGCAGAGCTTCAGCTGGTGTAATTGTCATAACTTTTTTGAAGTCAATGGAGCAGTGATAATTTACACCATCTCAGGATCTGCCTCATGGTAAGTAAAGATAAACTCATGCATAGACTTGATAGGTTTGGGGTCTAAATTAGCAACTTCATTTAAATGATGGGGATTTTGACCTCATTATGCCAATAAGATGATGTCTACATTGTCATAGTAAAAATTAAAATTATTTAAAAGCATCTGTTAAGTTTCAGTTTTTCTGGAAACAATATGGAAGTTTTATAGCCAAATGACGACAATTCACTGTGTAGTGCTGAGAATTTTCTTCTATGGTTTTAAATAGTTCTGCTAACATCAGGAAAAAAATTAATTCCTTTTATCTGAAAATTATAATCCTACCTTTCCCTCTTCATAATCCCACAGTGATGCCAGAATTGCTTTGATTGTCCTTGTTGAGATGAAGCAGACAAGGAAATTCAACAAACAGAAAATGTTTTCAAACAACAAATTCCTTTCCCAAAGATTCTGCTGTGCCTAATATCCTAATACTAGTACATTTTATAAAAGTTTCCAGGGTTTCAATTTTTTGATGTATTTAGGCATGATTTTTTATTAAATTTTCACTTGGAAATTAAGTAGTCTCAGGACTTCATTAATCTTTTCTCTAAAACCAGTCACATTTTTTCCAAACCAGGTAATTTACTCCTGATCCAGCATTTTGATGAGATTGGTTAAAATCAAATTTGGACCCAATCACAAGTATATCATGGGCTTGAACTTTCTTCTTCTTCTTGCTTTCTGCAAACATAGAACATCAAACATGGCCACAGCTTCCTGAACTTCAATCATGTATGATTCTTGAACCATGCATGGATGTGATACCATCTCTGAATGTCTGACCACATTGTGCCACTATTGTTACATCTATAACCATTTGTCCAGGACAAAACACACATTTCCAAGTGAATCTGATTTTGTCATTCGTCTTCAGACAACATAAGAAACTGAGTAAATCCCTTTGAATAACTGGCTGGCAAATTATTGGTTTGTCTGAACATGCTTTTCTGCTTAGGGGAATGAGTAAAGACTGGAGGATTTCACCACCTTTAAAATATTTCTAAACTCCTAAATCCCTTAATCAATTCTTCAGTAATTTAAACTATTTATTCCTAATTATACAATGAATATGCATAGATCTTAATCAACTATTTATTGTATAATTATGATTATGTTACCAAAAATGCCTATAGGGATATAATACATTTTAAATTAACCTGGATTTAATTAAGGAAGTTAGTGGATTAGAAACTAATTAATTAATGTTGGCTAATTGAGTATAGTTGTGTTTTAATTTCCAAAATTCTTATGGACAAAGAAAGGAACAGACTGGTGGGAGGAGGTGAGCCAGAAATCAAGCATGTGGTTAAATGTAAATGAAACCTGCTGAACCATTAAAACTCCTCCATCTCAGGAAGTTCCTATGGTGATGAACACAAATCTGTTGAAGGGACCTTCAACAGGACATTCATGCACTATAAGGTGGGTAGAAAGCTGGCTAGATTGTCGGGCTCAACGGGTAGTGATCAATGGCTCCATGTCTAGTTGGCAGCCGGTATCAAGTGGAGTGCCCCAAGGGTCGGTCCTGGGGCCGGTTTTGTTCAATATCTTCATAAATGATCTGGAGGATGGTGTGGATTGCACTCTCAGCAAATTTGTGGATGATACTAAACTGGGAGGAGTGGTAGATACGCTGGAGGGGAGGGATAGGATACAGAAGGACCTAGACAAATTGGAGGATTGGGCCAAAAGAAATCTGATGAGGTTCAATAAGGATAAGTGCAGGGTCCTGCACTTAGGATGGAAGAACCCAATGCACAGCTACAGACTAGGGACCGAATGGCTAGGCAGCAGTTCTGCAGAAAAGGACCTAGGGGTGACAGTGGACGAGAAGCTGGATATGAGTCAGCAGTGTGCCCTTGTTGCCAAGAAGGCCAATGGCATTTTGGGATGTATAAGTAGGGGCATAGCGAGCAGATGGAGGGACGTGATCGTTCCCTCTATTCGACATTGGTGAGGCCTCATCTGGAGTACTGTGTCCAGTTTTGGGCCCCACACTTCAAGAAGGATGTGGATAAATTGGAGAGAGTCCAGCGAAGGGCAACAAAAATGATTAGGGGACTGGAACACATGAGTTATGAGGAGAGGCTGAGGGAGCTGGGATTGTTTAGCCTGAAGAAGAGAAGAATGAGGGGGGATTTGATAGCTGCTTTCAACTACCTGAAAGGGGGTTCCAAAGAGGATGGCTCTAGACTGTTCTCAATGGTAGCAGATGACAGAACGAGGAGTAATGGTCTCAAGTTGCAGTGGGGGAGGTTTAGATTGGATATTAGGAAAAACTTTTTCACTAAGAGGGTGGTGAAACACTGGAATGCGTTACCTAGGGAGGTGGTAGAATCTCCTTCCTTAGAGGTTTTTAAGGTCAGGCTTGACAAAGCCCTGGCTGGGATGATTTAACTGGGAATTGGTCCTGCTTTGAGCAGGGGGTTGGACTAGATGACCTTCTGGGGTCCCTTCCAACCCTGATATACTATGATTCTATGTCTACCGTCCAACAACAGATGCAAGTCTGGCCTCTTGGGATACACATTTGGGAAGAAGGATGGATCACGGGAAATTTTAATGCGAAGTTTAAAAAACATGTACTTTAAAGGAACAAAGATAGGGCCTTAAGTGCCACCAAAATGGATTATCTAAGAACATATCAGTGATACCACTCATGAACAAAGTAACCCTGATTCATTAGGGGTTAGAGCTCCTTCCACAACCACAGCCAGGCTGAAAGAGTTAATACTTGCTTAGATCAGGTATTCCAAGCAGTCATTTGGTCTCCTATATGCATTTTTTCTAGACATTATATAGCGGCATATTTTACAGCTATACAGAATGCAGAGCTGCTGTAGCTGATCATGAAAAATAATCTGACCTGTTAATGAGGGAATGCGATATATTTCCCATCAGTTACAGTCTGGCCCTGCCTGTTTTTATCATCTGTAAATGGCATTTTCAAAGGACAAGGTTGATCTCAAATAAATGTACCCTTTTGTCCATCTTAGGTGTTCTATAACAAATAGGAGATGGGTGCACTGTACGTCTGAAATCAGGCCACTTATTTAGGTAACTGACTATGGATTTTAGTGCCTATCTCAATGCACCCATGTGAGACTGAGCTGCATAACCAGATTTTAGAGCAGTTAGACTTACAGGAACTTCTTCATTTTGGGGAGTCTTGTGCTTTTTTGGAATGGAACCAATTTGTCCCTAGCACTTGCATTTTTCCAAATGTGTCTGAAATCCCCACAGAGAACTGCAAGCAAGGCTACCGAATGCAGGAGACGTCTGGAGCAAGATAGGAGTGATTTATGATAAACAGATGTCCAGATTACTTAAAGGATAATCTATGGCAAGACCACCTCTTCTGTAAGGATCAGAGATGTAGGTGGCCCAAGAGAGGCACCTCAGAAGACTTGAAGTCTTGAACACTGAAATGAGATGTTTGAGGGCAGTGAGGGGGCGACATTGCTGGACCACATGTGGAATGATGTTATCAATAGTCAGAGAGAGAAGCTGAAAGACAGGATGCTGAGATAGTGTGGGCATGTACCAAGGACAGATGAAGGGAATCCTGTTTAGAAGGCATTTGAGATTAGAGTTCATGGGCGGAAAACAAGAGAACAGTCATGAAAATAGTGGATAGACTGTGTACAGGAGGACAGAGTGTATATGAAACAAGCATTGAACCTGCAAGTCCGAAAAAGACTGGTCCAGTGAACCAACCCTCAGCTAGCTTGGAAAAGAGGAAGAAGATGATAAATGCATATAGAAAGACAGTAATGCTACAGTGACACCTCAGCAATGAATGATATGACAAAATAGCCTTTCAAACAGTGACTTGACATACATACTATAAACCAGATCATCATCCTTAGCTGATAATAATCACCCTCCAAACTGGCTAGGAAATCATTATGAATTTAGTAAAAGATCTTATTGCACTTTCCTCTTGTATAAAATATAAAGAATATTATTCAAACTTGAAGACACTGCACAGCATGAGAGTACTGCAAGCATCTCAAATTAGCAATGAAGTCTGGTAGGATTTTGAATGTTTCTTTTCTTCCCCTATGCCCCACTTTAACCTCTTGCATGACATGCCATCCCACAGGCCCAAAGCCAGGCATGCCAGCTAGTCTGTTTGGTGTCAGATACTGTAGCAAGCAAGATTTACAGTATAAGTCCTTGTCAAGGTTCCTTCCCCACTCTGAACCCTAGGGTACAGATGTGGGTACCTGCATGAAAACCTCCTAAGCTTACTTTTACCAGCTTAGGTTAAAACTTCCCCAAGGTACAAACTATTTTACCCTTTGCCCTTGGACTTCCACTGCCACCATCAAACGTTTATCTGGGTTTATTTTTATTAGGAAAGCATTGTTTGGAAACGTCTTTCCCCCAAAAAATCCTCCCAACCCTTGCAACCCACTTCCTGGGGAAGGTTTGGTAAAAATCCTCACCAATTTGCATAGGTGACCACAGACCCAAACCCTTGGATCTTAAGAACAATGAAAAAAAGCATTCAGTTCTTGAAAAGAAGAATTTTAATAGAAGTAAAAAGAATCACCTCTGTAAAATCAGGATGGTAAATACCTTAAAGGGTAATTAGATTCAAAACATAGAGAATCCCTCTAGGCAAAACCTTAAGTTACAAAAAGACACACAGACAGGAATATCTATTCCTTTCAGCACCGCTCAATTTCTCAGCCATTTAAAGAAATTATAATCTAACACATATCTAGCTAGATTACTTACTAAATTCTAAGACTCCATTCCTGTTCTGTCCCCGGCAAAAACATCACACAGACGGACAGAGACCCTTTGTTTTTCTCCCTCCTCCCAGCTTTTGAAAGTATCTTGTCTCCTCATTGGTCATTTTGGTCAGGTGCCAGCGAGGTTATCCTAGCTTCTTAACCCTTTACAGGTGAAAGGATATTTCCTCTGGCCAGGAGGGATTTTAAAGGATAAAATAGCTTTATTTGTTAGGATAAATAGCTTCTACCTGGGTGGGGGGGGTGCTATCATATAATTATGTCTAAGGACTTAGAGAGTTCTATTTTCAGGAAGTATTCGATGAGAGAGAACATGCTTTGTGGAGGAAAGAATAAAGCCACAATGTTGCACTGTTTTGCCTCTCTTTTTTTGTGCTTAAACACTATTTAATCATCTGCAGGACTTACATAGGCCCTATTACCATAATATCTGGGTGCTCTACAATTGAGAGGCTAAGACCCAGATCTTTAAAAGGGATTTAGGAACTAAATGATTAACTCCTTTTGAAAAATGAGATTTAGGCTCCTAAATCAATTAGGTTTTGCAAATGTGAGCGCAGGAATGCCTAAATACCATTAAAACTTTGGGTTTAAGTGACCTGTCCAAGTCACAAAGGAAGAATGTGGCAGAACAGGGACTTGAACCCAGCTTTTTCCAAGTCTCAGTTAGTGCCCTAACCACTGGACCATCCTTCCTTTCATAGATAATAACCTGCTTAGGTTCTTTTGAAAATCCATCTAGGTGCCTGTCTAGCTCTTTAGGCTCCTGATTGCATTTGAAAATCAGGCCCTAAGTGACTTTGTGACTAACCATTTTTTTGCTTCTACTTTGACTACTGGGCTTATTTTAGTAGCACCATCCACCATCAGACTGAGTAATCTGAAGTTTTGATTTGTGTGGATTTCACTTGCAGTTATGAAGGTTGGTCACCATGGAAGAGTCAACCGATTGTTAATGATGTCAGCTGGTTGCCACAGCGTTATTTCCTATTTTAAGTATAAGGGAGGACACTAGCCATTTCCAATATCACTGTGTAGAAACTATTGGCAAAGCTTAATTTTTCATTGCATTTTTACCAATTTACCAATTTACATGGGAAGCAGCCAATGAGAGAATGGGTGTTTTTATTCTGATTAAAAGTTTTCAGTCACTACTGGACCTTTATTGTTTTACACTAATATTGAACTACTGTTCTGTATCTCAGTCAATATTACCACTGTACTCATACAGATACAACATTTGCTGAAATTTGTTTCTTTGTGGCCACCTCCTCTGAAGGAGGAGCTGATCCTGAGAGGTACTGTACACACACTATTTCCACTGAGGTTAGGATTAGGCCCTAGCAGTCCCTTTGTACTCTCGGTGTTGTAGGCAAATCTGCTTCTCTCGACATTGTTTTCTTGCTTTCATAGTTTCCGAACTGGTTTCCCTGAGCGGTTTTATAGTTGAGAGATGATAATTATCTGTAGCTGATCTGCCACTAAGATTTTGTTAGCAGGATCAGCTGAAGAACATTAAAAGGAAGGAACATGCATCATGTGCTGTGCCATTGTAGCCAGACAGCCAGCCCCCCCCGCCCCCCCCTCAGACCAGCATTGCTGGAAACACAGGAGGAAGCAGGAACAGGGCACTTAACATATATTCCAGCACAGCCTTTGAAGCTGTGAAAGCACAGGTGTGCTGCTACAATGTGCCTCTGGGAACAGATACAAGGATTAAGCTCACAGCAGGCAGAGGCCCTGTGACAGACATGGCTCTTAGCCCCAACTAAATAGCGTGATGCACACACACCAACATCCTAGGTGGGAAAATATTTACCCTGATAAAAGAAATGTCCAGTAGTCGAAACTTATTGTTTCTCTCCTTTGCAAGTGTAAACTACTCTTGTGAAAGCTGGCGTCACCCCGACAGACCAGCCTCAATTTGGCATAAGAAAGGAGAAAGAGAATAAAGGAGTACAGAGGTATAAGTAGGGGACCTACAGCACCATGATTTTTGAGTGCTTTTCACTATCTATCTGCTGGTCAGATAAGTGACAGCCTCCCAAGGCTTCTGCAGCTAAGAGGGTCCCTACGCCTTGTCCCTTATTCGTCTTTCCGCGGAATTGAGTGACCGATCCTGGCTTGGCACCGCTGGAATCGAGAGATGCAAGGAGGGTAAGAAGCACCCACACCTGATCTCCTATCTTTAGTGTACACATATTTTGAAATAGAACTCTATATTTTGTTTTCTTTCTTTGGGATTGTGGCTTCAGTTTTGTAACTTGTTTGTGTGTGTAACATCTCTACATTTAAATAAGTAGGCACTAGCAATTTTGTAACCACATGATTAGAATCTAGCTTAATAAATTTTGGTAACCATTTGTGCATAAGCCTGACTTGTTTTCTCTGGTTTACTGTAAAGCAGCCAACACAATTAAAGAACCTCAGCCGTTTTGGCTCTAAAGCCTGGCCATTAGGTGAGAGTACTAAGAGCCTAGCGTTGAGTTGTGCCGCCTCCACGGGGCAAACTCTTGGGGCACCTGTCAGTCAATCCTGGCTGCCCGCTGCGAAGGAGCTCTGAGCTCTAGCAGTTAAAGTCACGGGTGTGGAGAGGCTCTTAGTGCTGCCATTGGGGCACCTGTCAGTCAGTATTGACTGCCCGCTGCGAAGGAGCTCTGAGCTCTAGCAGTTAAAGTCACGGGTGGTTAGGACCTTGGGGCATCCGTCAGCCTAGCCCGGGCTGCCCGCCGCGAAGGGACAGTGCGTCCTAGCGGTTAAAGTCACGGATGGTATAAACGGGCATAGCTGGCACCTCACCAAACATCCTTGGCCGTCGGCTAACAGCCATCTACTCTAGCATCAGATAGGAAAACAAATCTGATCAGTATGGAGGTAGTAATGTAGCTATGGTGACAAAGTTCCTGCTCTACCTTGGTGGGTCTTGCGCTTATTGGCGGATTTTCTCGCCTTGGAGCTTCACGGCAGCCCTCAGCTTGGCCGTTTTTCTGAATTCACAGTCCAGGTTGACTCCTCCTGTGTCTGACCAGGAGTTGGGAGGATTTGGGGGGAACCCGGGCCCGCCCGCTACTCCTGGTTCCAGCCCAGGGCCCTGTGGAATGCAGCTGTCCAGAGTGCCTCCTGGAACAGCTGTGGGACAGCTACAACTTCCTGGGCTACTTCCCCATGGCCTCCTCCCAACACCTTCTTTACCCTCACCGTAGGACCTTCCTCCTGGTATCTGATAATGCTTGTACATCTCAGTCCTCCAACAGTCCGCGTTCTCACTCTCAGCTCCAAGTGCCTCTTGCTCCCAGCTCCTCACACGCACACCACAAACTGAAGTGAGCTCCTTTTTAAAACCCAGGTGCCCTGATTAGCCTGCCTTAATTGATTCTAGCAGCTTCTTGATTGGCTGCAGATGTTCTAATCAGCCTGTCTCAATTGTCTCCAGAAGGTTCCTGATTGTTCTGGAACCTTCCCTGTTACCTTACCCAGGGAAAAGGACCTACTTAGCCTGGGGCTTACATATCTGCCTTCTATCACTCTCCTATAGCCATCTGGCCCGACCCTGTCACACTATCTATGCACAGATTGCCATGATTATTTCTCTACGACAGAAGGGTCAATTTCTACAAGCATTTCTCATGTATAATTATTTAGATGCTCTGATTAACTAAGAAGTCTGTTATTTGATGCTACACAATTGCCATGCAGCTTGCTTATTGTCTGATAGCATGCAAAATATCATGCAGCTAAACTGAAGGTCTAATTCCAAAGAGTAACTAAGCACCCTAAGTTCTAGGGGTAGGAGGGTATTTATTTTTAAAAGTTCACTTGCTTAATCTCTCTTTAGTAATTCTTTTGATATAGCTGTATATACTTTTAAATAATACATCCACACCTGAAAATAACGTTCTCTCACTGGCAGTAAAGAGGCCAAATTCACCAATGATGTGAAAAGCTAAAAATGTTGGTAATGGTTTTGTCCTTACATGCTGCAAAAAGCCCTATGTGTAGCCTGACCCATAACGTCACGTCCATTCAGCACCTACAAAAACTCTACCTGAGTACATCTGAACATGGGGTTTCCTACAGCACAAATGAGGCTACTGCCATCAACTGCAGGTGTAAATCCTGCAGGATAGCAAAATGGACTGCATCAGTAAAAGTTAACAATAGAAATACTGTAATTATCTAGTGCTTCGTTCATTTTTCCTTTAGATTTTCAGAAACCCCTTTTGGGGGTTGTATTGCCACATACCACCCCACCTGTCATCAGCATTTTGTTCTCTAATTGATAGTATATGCTTGGGTATCACCTTCTGTAATACACTAGCTATAGGAACTTCTAACAGCTAGTATGGCAAGAGAATCTAACAGTATAGGGAAGGTGAAAACAGGATACATTGCAATGCTGGACATACAGGCCCTGTGATATTTCAGCAGCATCATCGCCTCCTCCTTGCAACATATCAAATATTTTGCTCTGTTGCCATGTATTTATCTGTGTTATATCCGCCCAGAGGCCCCATCAGGATTCATTGTGCCAGGCACTACACAAGCATCAACTGTAGAAAAATCTGTCCAAGACTGTTTTGGCTTCAGAAGAATTTTGTCTTCCAACGAAGTCCTCTATGATCATACGAGTCAAAGAGAGGCCTAGACCTAGATTTTGTTGTTAAGAGAAGCAAGCCTAGTTGGGTTTGAGGATTAAATTATGGAAGAATATGTTGCTGCAATTTTACTGGGAGTGTCTCAGATGTAATTGAGAGTTCTCTAAATGGGTAAATCCATAATTTAGATTGAGAGATCAGCAAAAAAAAACTTGGCAGAATCCAAAATTTTAAATCAAGAGCTTACTATGTTGTTGCACCACAGCTCTTTCGTTTCACCCCCATTTATTGCACCATTAACCTCCTGTTTCCAAGGCAACCGAGCAAATTCGGCGATGGGCAGATAAATGTAAATTTTAGGAGGCTACTAATTTGGAATAAATTAAGTTCATTTTGTCATAAATTTGGAGTAAATAGCCCTCCTAGGTTTGAGCTTGTGAGGTACTCAGCACCACACAGAATCAGCCCTATGTGAAGGTCACGTGGTTCAGCAGGTGGGATAAGAGTCAAGAGACCACAGGTTGTATTCCTGGCTCAGTCACTGATTGGTTCTGTAACCCTGGACAAAAAGTCACAACTCTCTCTGTGCCTCAATTTCCCAGCTACAAGATGAGAATAAAATTGCTTACTCATCTTCGTAAAGCATTTTAGCATCTGCATTTGAGAAGTGCTACAATTTATTAACATTATTTTTAGCTAAACTTTTGCTAGTGTTTGAATAATCAGTGCTTTTAGAAGTAGTATTAAGGGCCTTGAACTAGTCTGTGTTCTGTTTGCAACCCTATTAGAGTGGTGCTTCAACAGATTCCAGAATGTTTGAGAACTGGGAACAGAGGGGATCTACAGAATGATAATAGGTTATTTAATTACACACTCCTCTGCTTTTGAGCCCATCAAGTCACTGAATTCTTAGAGCGTGATTTTCAACAGGACTCAGCAGTAACCTAGCTCTGAAGCCAATGGGAGCAGCTAGATCAAAAGCTGACAAGACAAGAGAGCTTCCTACTTAGGAGAAGCTTCCTAGAGCTCAGATCAACAAAAGGAAAACTACAAAAAATGTATACTTCGACTGAAAGCTCTTTGAAGCAATGTGTGTCGTTTTGTTCTGTGTTCTGACAGCACCTGGCACAACCGCTCCTGGTCCCTGACTGGAGCTCCTAGGTGCTGCCACAGTACAAGTAAGTAACAATAAGATGTATGTAAGTTCTCCATCCTTACAATATATGAGGCTCCTTAACTTTAAATCGGTTATTGGGGTTTAGTTAATGAGGATTGTTATCAATTTCTTAGTGTGATTAAACCCCTCATTCCTGAACTAATGTGCACTAGGAGAGTAATAGGCAGGTTGGGGAGGATTCAGAAGGAATGGCCGCCTGGTAGCAGGGTTTAGAGCAGAGCCCAGAGCTGGAGAGCGGAGCAGCTCCGGAGCAGTGAAGCTGCAGGTTTTTGCCTGGAGCTGGAGCGGAGCCGGAGCACAGCTCCAAAGCCCTGCCTGGTAGTGTGGGAGGGGAGCTGGAAAGGGAAGTGGCAGTGTCACCCAGGAGGCACTAGGGAGAACTGGGGTGGGGTAGGTCAGGTGAAGTTAGCCTTGAGGCTGAGTAGTGGTGTTCAGGTGAATAAAAACATAACAGCCATACTGGGTCAGACCAAAGGTCCATCTAGCCCCAGATCCTGTCTTCTGACAGTGGCCAATGCCAGGTGCCCCAGAGGGAGTGAATCTAACAGGTAATGATCAAGTGGTCCATCCCCTGTCGCTCATTCCCAGCTTCTGGCAAACAGAAGGTAGGGACACCATCCCTGTCCATCCTGGCTAATAGCCATTGATGGACTTATCCTCCATGAACTTACCTAGTTCGTTTTTGAATGTGTATGTGCAGTTATGGGGAGGGTCCAGAGGAGTGGGAGTCAGCAGGAAGGATCAAGTGGACCTGGAGCTAGGGAGATGCCAGTAAGATGATGATGTGTCAATATAGTTGGCAGTAAGTGAACTAAAGGGTTAACATGGAGTGAATAAAAGGTGATCTCAGTATTGCCTTTCCAGCTGAACAGGAACACACCTAACAACAGACTTCAAAGGACCACTTTTTTTAAAAAAAATTCAGAGTGAATTCCTTTCAGGACTAGAGCTCCTTGCAGTGTTACAGCTTTCAATGGCTACAACAAAGGAATGATGATTCAGTAACAGAATGTTACTTCTTACATTGATTACTCATTAACAATTGCTTCCTTTCACATGTTTCAGAGTAACAGCCGTGTTAGTCTGTATTCGCAAAAAGAAAAGGAGGACTTGTGGCACCTTAGAGACTAACCAATTTATTAGAGCATAAGCTTTCGTGAGCTACAGCTCACTTCCTCAGATGCATATCGTGGAAACTGCAGCAGGCTTTATATATACACAGAGAATATGAAACAATACCTATTCCCACCCCACTGTCCTGCTGGTAATAGCTTATCTAAAGTGATTTCCAGCACAAATCCAGGTTTTCTCACCCTCCACCCCCCTACACAAATTCACTCTCCTGCTGGTGATAGCCCATCCAAAGTGACAACTCTTTACACAATGTGCATGACAATCAAGCTGGGCTATTTCCTGCATAAATCCAGGTTCTCACATCCCCCCCACCCCCATACACACACAAACTCACTCTCCTGCTGGTAATAGCTCATCCAAACTGACCACTCTTCAAGTTAAAATCCAAGTTAAACCAGAGCATCTTGGGGGGGGGGGGTAGGAAAAAACAAGAGGAAACAGGCTACCTTGCATAGTGACTTAGCCACTCCAAGTCTCTATTTAAGCCTAAATTAATAGTATCCAATTTGCAAATGAATTCCAATTCAGCAGTTTCTCGCTGGAGTCTGGATTTGAAGTTTTTTTGTTTTAAGATAGCGACCTTCATGTCTGTGATCGCGTGACCAGAGAGATTGAAGTGTTCTCCGACTGGTTTATGAATGTTATAATTCTTGACATCTGATTTGTGTCCATTTATTCTTTTACGTAGAGACTGTCCAGTTTGACCAATGTACATGGCAGAGGGGCATTGCTGGCACATGATGGCATATATCACATTGGTGGATGTGCAGGTGAACGAGCCTCTGATAGTGTGGCTGATGTTATTAGGCCCTGTGATGGTGTCCCCTGAATAGATATGTGGGCACAGTTGGCAACGGGCTTTGTTGCAAGGATAAGTTCCTGGGTTAGTGGTTCTGTTGTGTGGTATGTGGTTGTTGGTGAGTATTTGCTTCAGGTTGCGGGGCTGTCTGTAGGCAAGGACTGGCCTGTCTCCCAAGATTTGTGAGAGTGTTGGGTCATCCTTTAGGATAGGTTGTAGATCCTTAATAATGCGTTGGAGGGGTTTTAGTTGGGGGCTGAAGGTGACGGCTAGTGGCGTTCTGTTATTTTCTTTGTTAGGCCTGTCCTGTAGTAGGTAACTTCTGGGAACTCTTCTGGCTCTATCAATCTGTTTCTTCACTTCTGCAGGTGGGTATTGTAGTTGTAAGAAAGCTTGACAGAGATCTTGTAGGTGTTTGTCTCTGTCTGAGGGGTTGGAGCAAATGCGGTTGTATCGCAGAGCTTGGCTGTAGACGATGGATCGTGTGGTGTGGTCAGGGTGAAAGCTGGAGGCATGCAGGTAGGAATAGCGGTCAGTAGGTTTCCGGTATAGGGTGGTGTTTATGTGACCATTGTTTATTAGCACTGTAGTGTCCAGGAAGTGGATCTCTTGTGTGGACTGGACCAGGCTGAGGTTGGTGGTGGGATGGAAATTGTTGAAATCATGGTGGAATTCCTCAAGGGCTTCTTCTCCATGGGTCCAGATGATGAAGATGTCATCAATATAGCGCAAGTAGAGTAGGGGCTTTAGGGGACGAGAGCTGAGGAAGCGTTGTTCTAAATCAGCCATAAAAATGTTGGCATACTGTGGGGCCATGCGGGTACCCATAGCAGTGCCGCTGATCTGAAGGTATACATTGTCCCCAAATGTGAAGTAGTTATGGGTAAGGACAAAGTCACAAAGTTCAGCCACCAGGTTAGCCGTGACATTATCGGGGATAGTGTTCTTGATGGCTTGTAGTCCATCTTTGTGTGGAATGTTGGTGTCGAGGGCTTCTACATCCATAGTGGCCAGGATGGTGTTATCAGGAAGATCACCGATGGATTGTAGTTTCCTCAGGAAGTCAGTGGTGTCTCAAAGGTAGCTGGGAGTGCTGGTAGCGTAGGGCCTGAGGAGGGAGTCTACATAGCCAGACAATCCTGCTGTCAGGGTGCTAATGCCTGAGATGATGGGGCACCCAGGATTTCCAGGTTTATGGATCTTGGGTAGTAGATAGAATATCCCAGGTCGGGGTTCCAGGGGTGTGTCTGTGCGGATTTGATCTTGTGCTTTTTCAGGGAGTTTCTTGAGCAAATGCTGTAGTTTCTTTTGGTAACTCTCAGTGGGATCAGAGGGTAATGGCTTGCAGAAAGTGGTGTTGGAGAGCTGCCGACCAGCCTCTTGTTCATATTCCGACCTATTCATGATGACAACAGCACCTCCTTTGTCAGCCTTTTGATTATGATGTCAGAGTTATTTCTGAGGCTGTGGATGGCATTGTGTTCTGCACGGCTGAGGTTGTGGGGCAAGTGATGCTGCTTTTCCAAAATTTCAGCCCGTGCACGTCGGCGGAAGCATTCTATGTAGAAGTCCAGTCTGCTGTCTCGACCTTCAGGAGGAGTCCACCTAGAATCCTTCTTTTTGTAGTGTTGGTAAGGAGGTCTCTGTGGATTAGTATGTTGTTCAGAGGTGTGTTGTGATGTTACAACAAAAAAACTTCAAAACCAGACTTCAGCGAGAGACTGTTGAATTGGAATTCATTTGCAAATTGGATACAATTAACTTAGGCTTGAATAGAGACTGGGAGTGGCTAAGTCATTATGCAAGGTAACCGATTTCCCCTTGTTTTTTCCTACCCCCCCCCCCACAGACGTTCTTGTTAAACCCTGGATTTGTGCTGGAAATGGCCCACCTTGATTATCATACACTTTGTAAGGAGAGTGATCACTTTAGATAAGCTATTACCAGCAGGAGAGTGGGGTGGGGGGAGAGAAAACCTTTTGTAGTGATAATCACCCATTTTTTCATGCTTTGTGTGTATAAAAAGATCTTCTATACTTTCCACAGTATGCATCCGATGAAGTGAGTTGTAGCTCACGAAAGCTTATGCTCAAATAAATTGGTTAGTCTCTAAGGTGCCATACATGATACAGTGTCACAATAGACCCTGCAGGTTTTGCAGCAACAATACACCCAAATTCCTAAGACCACCTAAGAAATTTGTAAACTAAGAGTATGTCTACACTTGGAGCTGCAGGTGTGGCTCCCAGCAGGGAGGGCATTGGATGAGTGTTGCTTTAGGGAGCCTATTAATCTGGATCACTTCAAATATGGGACAGTAAGCTAGCTTTCCCCATCAGTAAATAGCATCTACCGATTCCTGCACCAGTGGGCTTTGGATCTAGTTAGTGGAACACGTTCCGTTGACTTTAATGGGCTTTGGATAAGGCCTTAAGAGACCAGCACTAGGAAGATGAACAATTAAAAAAGCCAGGAAATATGCATGTTATTAACACCCCCCACCTACCCACACACATACCCCAGAGCTCCTCACCCACAGTTCTGAATGGCTTGAGCTGGCTTTTTAAAGTATCTTTATTGATCTTCGCAAAGCCAGTCCTATACCATAGCAAGAAGATTCCTAGAATTGTTTCAGTAGAACATCAAACTATTTGATCGTGCTGATACCGATATCCTTACTCACCTGGAGCAGTACTTTGTTCCATGAGCACTGAAATTAATGGGCCTATTTCTGGAGTAAGGTACTATTCAACATGGGGAGGGATGGCAGAATTTGGCCTTAAATACAAGGTAGTAACAAGTGATGGGGAAAAGCTAAGAGCTGAAAGGAGAAAAGAAAAGGTGAGAACAAAAGAGGAATTGGACCAAGTAGTAAATACTGTGACAAAGTCAGGCCGGACGGCTGCAATAGGGTCCTGGAAGGCCGATATATTAGCCCTAGAACGTTAAAGGCCCTTCTCCGTACAAGCTGAGAAGTGGTTACCTCAGGTCAATACATAGCCAAAGACGCACAGAAGGGAGAAGACAAACCCTGCTCAGAGTGATGCTGATTTCCCAGGCCCGCCATCACCAGAGGGGGAAGTGCTAAGTCTGGTGAAATGAAGGAGGTGCCTTGCCACAATACATTATCTTACTCTTTTAAAAATTCATCTACTCCATTTATTCAATTTCAGAATTTTAAACTCTGTGCTACACATTTTAATGTTATAATGAAGACCAATAAATATAAGGACAGCTAACAATCTCTACAAATCAAATCAATCTGTAATTGCAAACTAGCTTTGTGCACAAAATAACATACAGCCAGTTGAGTCCACGACTACTTTGTTTTGAACTGCTTTGAAACACACTGACTGTACACTTTTCTCTAAATACATAAAATGAATGGCATGGCATGTCTCAATGTGGAGGAAGGAACAATGCATTTCTTTCCAGAGCAGCTACCTCATTTGATCTGCTTCCAGCCACTATGAAGCTTCATAGTACAGTATACAGAATCCATAAGTGTGTATCCATGGAAATAACTTTAAAAAGCAAAAATTACAATTAGGGATACATCTCAAACACCTTGCATTTCTGCCTCCCAAAGCAAATGCAGATTAATTAATTTTAAACGATTACTTTATTCTCTTCCCTCATTCCTCACTTTAAATATTATCAGACATTCCTACTGGCAAACGATGATAATATAATGGACTTTTTAAAAGTATGTATGGAGATTTTTGATGAAATTCACCTCTGTGCAGAGAGCTCACGAGACCTATGCAACACTAACATTCATATAAATTCCTACAAATATCTCTTTTGATCTTCTCTGTTTTGCATCCTTCTGGTTCCTAATCAAATTTATGCACCTGCAACTGTATTTTAGTGGAACCATAGTAATATTCAGTGGCCAATTAGGCTTGACCCACTTGAAGCGCCTTTGTGAATATGCCAAAGAATAGTTTCATTCTGTTTTTGCCATTAAAGGCAGCAGCTAGAATTAATTTAGGTATCAACTACCGGCAGTCTTACTTCTAGAAACAAAATAAGCACCTATCAACTATAATCAAAATATAAAATCTGACTGTCATAGTAAAGGCTTAAAATAGTATTATTTTAGCAAGTTCAGTGCTAGGTATAGTAAGTGTACAAAATAACCCGTTTACTAACCTTTCATACCTGTTGTTCTTCGAGATGTATTGCTCATGGTCCATTCCACGTTAGGTGCATAAGCACCACATGCACCATTTCTGGAGATTTTTCCCTCAGTGGTATCCTTTAGGCTGGTTCTAGCATCCTCCAGAGCCACGTGGCTATGTGCTGGTATAAGGGACACCACCGGCTCAGGTCCTTCTTGCCTGTTAACTCTGACAGAGGGGTAGGAAGGTAGGTCATGGAATGGACATGAGCAACACATCCTGAACAGTTATGAAAGGTTAGTAACTGTTTTCCCCACCCCGAATCCTTGCTCATATCCATTACATGTTAGGTGACTCACAAGCAGTACCCCTGAAGGTGAGCTTAGAGTTCATGGACATGCTGTCTGCAACACTTCTCTTCTGAAACTGGCTTTGCCTTGGGCCTGTTGGGTGATGGTGTAGATGTGAAGGCATGCACTGACGACCAGGTCACAGCTCTGCAGGTGTCCTGGATTGGGACATGCACAAGGAACGCTGATGATGAAGCCTGGGCTCTTGTGGAATGAGTGGTTAAGATGACCGAAGCTGGGTCATTCGCCTGCTCATAGCAAGCTTGAACACAGGCGTTTATCCAGGACAAGATCCCTTGGGTTGTCACAAATAGCTCTCTCATTCTTTCTGCTATTGCTACAAAGAGTTGTGTAGATTTGTGGAAGGGTTTAGTCCTCTCAATATAAAAGGCAAGGGCCCACCTAATGTCTAATGAGTGAAGCTGTCATTCCTCTGAGTTTTTGAGAGGCTTTGGGATGAAGACTGATAGAAAATGACCTGGTTGCTATGGAATTGCGACACCATCTTTGGCAGGAAGGCCAGATAGGGGCACAGTTGGACCTTGTCCTTGAAAAACACCATGTAGGGTGGCTCTGACTTAAAGGTCTTGATCTCAGAGACCCTTCTGGCCGAGGTGATCACCAGCAGGAAGGCAACCTTCCAGGAGAGAAGTGTCAGGGAGCATGATGCTAATGGCTCAAAGGGGGGACCCTGCTGTTTTAGGTGGAGCAAATAGACTGAAGGGGAGAAATGCTTCCACTTGGCCAAGAAGGTAGCCCCAGTGGAAGACTTTCTACTGCCTAGCAAGATCTGCTGAACCTGTTCCAAGCAGGTCTGTTCTTCCGGGTTCAGCCATGCAGCGTCCATGTGGTTAGGTGCAGGGAGGCAAGCTTCAGGTGAAATAACCATCTGTGGTCTTGTGGAATCAGGTCTGGATGGAGTGGGAGTGAGAGTGTGCTGCCACCAAGATCCAGGAGCGTGCCGAAGCAATGCTGGCACCACCATGGCAGGGCTATCAGAATAACTCTTGCCTTATCCTGTTTGATTTTTAGGAGGACCTTGTGCACCAAGGGGATCGGAGAAAAAGTGTAAAGTAGGTGGCCTGTCTACAAGAGCAGGAAGGCATCAGAAAGGGAGAACGGGCTGTGTCTGTGCAGCGAACAAAACCGATGGCATTTCATGTTCTGCCTGGAGACCAGGTCCACTTGGGGAGGCTCCCACCTTTGGAAGATGAATCTGGTGACCTCTGGGTGAAGGACCACTTGTGGTGAGAGCAGAAGGGTCTGCTGAGGTGATCCACCAGTACATTGTAGGCTCCCAGGAGACATGACACCTAGAGATGAATGGAGTGCTTCGCACAGAAGTGCCACAGATGGATGGCCTCCCGACACAAGGCCAAAGATCAAGCCACTCCCTGCTTGTTGATGTAAAACATGCCACAGTAGGACTTGAACCCCCTCATCTGAGATCTGGGGGAGGAACATCTGGCATGCTAAGCATACACCCCTGAGCTCCCTGACATTAATGGGCAGGAAGAGTTCTTCTCAGGACCAGAGGCCCTGAGTCCTGAGATTGTTGAGGTGGGCATCCCACCCTAGGTCTAACGCATCCAAGATTAAGGTTACTGACAGTTGAGGGGTATCAAAGAGCACCCCCATCATCACTGATCTTGGGTCTTTCCACCAGCCCAGGGACGCGAGCATCCGGGGAGGGATCATGAGTTCAAGTGGTGTCTGCTTGGAGAGTAAACTGAAGCTAGCCACATCTAGAGAGGCCTGAGACACAGTCTTGCGTGCTGAACCACAAAAGTACAAGCCGCCATGTGATCCAGCAGCTTGAGGCACACCCAAGCTGTTGTGAAAGGGTGGGCCATGACCTTGGATTTCAGGTCTGACATGGTCTGGAATCTGGCCTCTGGCAGGGAGGCCCTGGCTTGGGTCAAGTCAAGCACTGTCCCAATAAATTCTATTCTCTGACCCAGGACAAGAGTTGACTTTTGCTTGTTTATCAGCAGACCCAGTGCTCTGAAGGTGGCTTAGACCATGCTGATGCTGTTGTGTACTTGAGCCTGTGACCAACCTTTGATCAGCCAGTTGTTGAGGTACAGATAGATTTGTACACCTCACCACCTGAGGAAGGCTGCTACATCTGCCATACACTTCAAGAAAACCCATGGGGTTGCCGATAGGCCGAAGAGGAGGATGGCAAATTGGTACTGGCGTTGACCCACTATAAACATGTGGCCACGGATGATAAAAATGTGCAAGTATGCATCCTTTAAGTTGAGGGCGTTGTACCAGTCTCCTGGATCCAGGGAGAAAATGATGGAGGCCAGGGAGACCATGAGGAACCTCTGTTTTTTGAGATATCTATTGAGGTTATGCAGGTCCAAGATGGGTCGGAGACCTCCTTTTTGCCTTTGGGATTAGGAAATACTGGGAGTAAAACCTCTTCCCTTTCAAGTCTTGAGGAACGTCCTCCATGACCCACATACATAGGAGGGATTGCTTGTGAGAAGGCTCCCTGAAGAGGGACGAGGACTGGGGTGGGGTGAGGTGGGAGGGATGGGGGACAGAAACTCAAGGGTGACTATCTGACTATCACTGTGCTCAGGACCCAATGGTCTGATGTCATGAATGACCATGCCAGGCGGAAGGGCGACAGACGGTGCAAAAATAACAGGGGAGGAGGATTTGAAATGGTAACAGCTACAATGCCCTTAAGCGCACCTTCTAAAAGCCTGCTTGGGCATGCCAAGTATCTCTGAGACCAGGACTGGGAAGATGAGGTGGATGGGAGTGGTGAGTATCATTTATAACCTCTCCCGTTTCTTTTGTCGGGCTCCTGTCTTAGAGGCGCCGAGAAGCAAGGAGGATGCTGAGGCCTGAAGTGCTTCCTGGAAGCTGATGGAGTGTAAATGTTAGACCTCAGAAGAGACGCTGGAGGACTGGAGCCAAAAACAGTGCCTCATGGTGACTGCAGAGGACGTTGTCCTGGCTGCCGAGTTGGCAGCATATGGAGCTGCCTGGAGAGAGGTACTGGCTATGTTCTTACCCTCTTCCAAGAGGGTCATGAACTCCTGCCTTGCCTCTTGGGGCAGGGGACTGAGTCATCTATCTGCCGCCCCGACCAGAAAAACCAAGAAGTCTGCTGCTTGCTAGGAGCTAGAATTCATGATATGACAGAGAAACTGCCGAGACTCAAAGCCCTCGGATCGCTACCCCTTCCTGCTTCTCCACATGGGTACCAATGATGCTGCCAAGAATGACTGTGAGTGGATCACTGAAGACTACGTGGCTCTGGGAAGAAGGATAAAGGAGTTTGAGGTGCAACTGGTCCATCCTCCCTGTGGAAGGAAAAAGGCCCGGGTCGAGACCGTCAAACTGTGGAAGTCAACGAATGGCTATGCAGGTGGTGTCGGAGAGAAGGCTTTGGATTCTTTGACCATGGGATGGTGTTCCAAGAAGGAGGAGTGCTAGGCAGAGACGGGCTCCACCTAACAAAGAGAGGAAAGAGCATCTTCGCAAGCAGGCTGGCTAACCTAGTGAGGAGGGCTTTAAACTAGATTCACTGGGGTAAGGAGATCAAAGCCCTGAGGTAAGTGGAGAAGTGGGATTTTGGGAGGAAGCACGAGCAGAAGAGTGCAAGAGGGGAGGACTCCTGCCTCATACTGAGAAAGAGGGACGATCAGCAAGTTACCTTAAGTGCCTATACACAAATGCAAGAAGCCTGGGAAACAAGCAGGGAGAACTGGAAGTCCTGGCACAGTCAAGGAATTATGACACGATTGGAATAACAGAGACTTGGTGGGATAACTCACATGACTGGAGTACGGTCATGGATGGATATAAACTGTTCAGGAAGGACAGGCAGAGCAGAAAAGGTGGGGGAGTTGCATTGTATGTAAGAGAGCAGTATGACTGCTCAGAGCTCCAGTATGAAACTGCAGAAAAACCTGAATGTCTCTGGATTAAGTTTAGAAGCGTGAGCAACAAGGGTGATGTCGTGGTGGGAGTCTGCTATAGACCGCCGGACCAGGGGGATGAGGTGGACGAGGCTTTCTTCAGGAAACTAACAGAAGTTACTAGATCACAAGCCCTGGTTCTCATGGGAGACTTCGATCACCCTGATATCAGCTGGGAGAGCAATACAGCAGTGCACAGACAATCCAGGAAGTTTTTGGAAAGTGTAGGGGATAATTTCCTGATGCAAGTGCTGGAGGAACCAACTAGGGGCAGAGCTCTTCTTGACCTGCTCCTCACAAACTGAGAAGAATTAGTAGGGGAAGCAAAAGTGGATGGGAACCTGGGAGGCAGTGACCATGAGATGGTCGAGTTCAGGATCCTGACACAAGGAAGAAAGGGGAGCAGCAGAATACGGACCATGGACTTCAGAAAAGCAGACTTTGACTCCTTCAGAAACTGATGGGCAGGATCCCCTGGGAGAACAACATGAGGGGGAAAGGAGTCCAGGAGAGCTGGCTGTCTTTTAAAGAATCCTTATTGAGGTTGCAGGAACAAACCATCCTGATGTGTAGAAAGATTAGTAAATATGGCAGGTGACCAGCTTGGCTTAACAGTGAAATCCTTGCTGATCTTAAACACAAAGAAGAAGCTTACAAGAAGTGGAAGATTGGACAAATGACCAGGGAGGAGTATAAAAATATGGCTCGGGCATGCAGGAGTGAAATAAGGAAGGCCAAATCACACTTGGAGTTGCAGCTAGCAAGAGATGTTAAGAGTAACAAGAAGGGTTTCTTCAGGTATGTTAGCAACAAGAAGAAATCCAAGGAAAGTGTGGGCCCCTTACTGAACGAGGGAGGCAACCTAGTGACAGAGGGAAAAAGCTAATGTACTCAATGCTCTTTTTGCCTCTGTCTTCACAAACACGGTCAGCTCCCAAACTGCTGCACTGGGAAGCACAGCATGGGGAGGAGGTGACCAGCCCTCTGTGGAGAAAGAAGTGGTTCAGCACTATTTAGAAAAGCTGGACAAGCACAAGTCCATGAGACCGGATGCACTGCATCCGGGAAGGTGTGCCCCTAGAAGGTCCACATGGCCTGGTGCCAGGAAGGCACCTGATGCTCCTTGTTTCCTCCTGCTTCCAGACGCTGGAGCTGGCAGATGTCCCATTTGGGTTGGCGGGACCAGCAGAGAAAGAAGGTCCATAGCAGCTTGGAAAGACCCCAAGGTAAATAGCACTGTAAGGCTGCTGGCTCTGAGATGGCTTCCTGGTGTCAGCAGAAGATCAATCCCCTAGGTGGAGTTGTTTTGGGCCCCACACTACAAGAAGGATGTGGAAAAATTGGAAAGCATCCAGCGGAGGGCAACAAAAATGATTAGGGGACTGGAACACATGACTTATGAGGAGAGGCTGAGGGAACTGGGATTGTTTAGTCTGCAGAAGAGAAGAATGAGGGGGGATTTGATAGCTGCTTTCAACTACCTGAAACAGGGTTCCAAAGAGGATGGATCTAGACTGTTCTCAGTGGTAGCAGATGGCAAAACATGGAGTAATGGTCTCAAGTTGCAGTGGGGGAGGTTTAGGTTGGATATTAGGAAAAACTTTTTCACTAGGAGGGTGGTGAAGCACTGGAATGCGTTACCTAGGGAGGTGGTGGAATCTCCTTCCTTATATGTTTTCAAGGTCAGGCTTGACAAAGCCCTGGCTGGGATGAATTAGTTGGGGTTGGTCCTGCTTTGAGCAGGGGGGTTGGACTAGATGACCTCCTGAGGTCTCTTCCAACCCTGATATTCTATGATTGTATGAATTTAGTCAAGGAGTCGCACAGATTGAAATCCGTATCTCCCCAGCAAAGCTTGCTGGTTGGAGATATGTAGTTGAAGGCTACCTGTTAAATAAACCTTTCTTCTGAAAAGGTCTAGTCTCTTAGCTTCTTTTTGTTTCGAGCACTTGACTGGCCCTGCCTGTCCCTTTTATTCACTGAAGATACCACCAGAGACCCTGTGAGGGGATGTAAGTACAGGTATTCAAATCTTCCTGCTGGTGCATAATACTTCTTTTCTGTCCTCTTTGAGGTGGGGGGGGGGAAGAGAAGGATGAGTTTGCCACAGGGCCTTAACTAGTCCCATCACCACCTCATTGATGGGCAGGGCCACCTTGGATGGAACTGCTGCAGCCAGAGTATCAACGAGGCTGAGCAACGTCTCTGAGCTTCTCAAATTTCCAGGCCCAAGTTTGCAGCACCCCACTTCAGAAGGTCCTGATGGGCCCTGAAATCATCCTGCAGAAGCAGGCTACTGGGACCTGCAACAGCCTCATCTGGGAAAAGGAGGCAGCTTGCACAGGAGGAGGAGATCCTTCCTCTTCCTCAACTACATCCATTGGAGCCATCTCCTGGAGGTTGGTACCGGAGTCAGGGTCTGGTGCCAAGTGGAAAGGAGCAGGAGCCCATCTCTCAGAAACCACTGAGTAGAAGCAGTTGGAGGGAGGACCTGCTATTGGGGGAACCCCCAGGGGTTCCAGTAAGGCCACTACATCAGCCAGTGACCCGCTGGCCAGGGGCCCAGCACCAAAGTCTGTTGGCATATACACTGGGTACTAGTGGTGGGCTTTCAGTGGCACATAAGGTTCCCCTTTGGACTCTGAAGAGGAGTCTTCTCTCATTGAGCATGGTGGAGCGGTACCTGGTTCCATCTCCATATGGTGCCGAGGTTCTGGGGACTGGCAACACACTGAAGATTGGGACACTGGGATCAGGGAAGGTGTGCCCCTAGAAGGTCCACATGGCCTGGTGCCAGGAAGGCACCTGATGCTCCTTGTTTCCTCCTGCTTCCAGACGCTGGAGCTGGCAGATGTCCCATTTGGGTTGGCGGGACCAGCAGAAAAAGAAGGTCCATAGCAGCTTGGAAAGACCCCAAGGTAAATAGCACTGTAAGGCTGCTGGCACTGAGATGGCTTCCTGGTGTCAGCAGAAGATCAATCCCCTAGGTGGAGTTGACGGTGCCAACATGGGCCAGGGAGAAGAAGAGTGGCCCAGCACAGGTCTCACTATGCTGCCTTCTCTCTGTTTGCCTCTCTTCTGAACCGGCGACCATCCTCTGCCAGCGCGCTGCTTCTTGTGCTTCTTCCTCAGCACTGGAAATGGTGAACAGTGCAGGAAGAGCTCAGCACTGGGGGAGTGCTTCACGCTGACACCGAAGTACTCGGTGCCGAATCGAAGTGGCTCGGTTCTGACACTGGCTTCCATGAGGATAGCTTACAGCTTGATGTCCCTGTCCTTTTTGGTGAGGAGTCTGAAGTCCCAACAGATCTGGCACTTGTCCCTCACATGGGTTTCCCCCAAGCACTTTAAGCAGCTGGAGTGCGGGTCAGTCACAAGCATAGGTTTGCCACAGGAGGCACAAGGCTTGTAGCCCAGGCCATGACCGGCCTCTGAGGCAAAGAAGTCTCTCAACCAGGGCCGACTCTAGGCACCAGCGAACCAAGCATGTGCCTAGCACAGCAAATGTAAAGGGGCGGCAGGAGATGGGGCTCTGGGGCAGCACTCCGCCCTTGGCGGCGGCGGGAATTTGGCGGCCGCTCTGTCACAGCGCGTTTCACACTCGGCGGCAATTCGGTGGCGGGGACGCAACTCTTCTTCGGTTGCTGGCGGCAATTCGGTGGCCTCACCATCACTCTGCCTCCGCGGCAAGGTTTTTTGTTATTTTTTGCCGCTTGTGGTGGCAAAAACGCTGGAGCCAGCCCTGTTCTCAACGATAGGAACTATCTATTTATACTAACTATAGACACTGAACTATGATTACTATGAACAAAGGAGTCTGAAAGCCTTGCTGAACCAAGGAGGGTTGTTCCAGCAACCATCACAGGTGGTAAGAAGGAACTGAAAGGGTACGGCGCGAGTAGCTCTCCTTACACTGGTGCATAAGTGCACTTCCAGAGGGTGCTAGATCTGGCCCAATGGATACCCCAGAAGGAAAAATCTCTGGCAACAAGTGCACACAGCACGCACACACTTAACATGGAATGGACATGGGCAAGCACTTGAAGAAAAACCTCTCAACAGGATCTTCTACACTGCCATGATATCCTGGTTTTTTAATTATGTATTGAAAAGCCCTGTGTTAATTGGGTTCATAACAATTCCCTAATCTTGCATTGCTTTGGCTGCCTTTTTGCTGTACTGTTATTGATCTGTATAGAACTATTCCCTTGATTACAATTCCTCTGGTGTATTTACATGCCTTCTTCCTGTTTGTTATAAATAGTAAAAGCACACTTTTTAAAAAGTAAAAGTAAAAGTACACAGAAGAGTGTATCTGAATCTATTTATTTCTGATGTAAATACTTAAATGCCCTGAATTTAGTATGTTCAGTTTGGGTTATGTCCTTGCATCGTTTATCTTCTTGAAAGGTAAAACATTCAAGTGGACTACACATGGGATTAGGAGAGACAGAGTCCTAAATTTTGTAGCGACCTCATAAAAGTATCTTTAATTATCCCAGGTCTCAGTCTCTCCATCTGGGAAATAGGGATAATAATACTTACTAACCTAGCTCATATGAATGTTGTGAGTGTTAGTGTCTGTACAGTGCTTTGTCATTACAAAAGCACAAAGTATCATCCCCTCTAAAAAATCCATCCTTCATAATTACTCCATTACATCAAGGTTTCTGTCTTTACAGTGCAAAGTTGTAATGTCAAACTTGTGTCCTCTAGAGAGTACTCAGATATCACACATAGGTATAAATACCCATCCCACAGTGATGAATACAGTATAAATAGACAGAGAGCAATATAAGTAGTACTTGGAAGCAGATCCAGAAGTAGAGCACTGAGTTTTATTATTATTAGTCTTATAGTCTAATGGGGGGGAGGGGGAGATGACATTCAAGAAACCTCAGCAAGTGTATATTAAAATAACATTCCAAGCCCCCCTGCCCTCCAGAAAATAAAGAGAAGAAACAAAGAATGCACTCATTATAGGTTAGTAATCTGAGATGACATTTATTCATTATGCACTAATCCCCAAACACTTAACAATATGATCTCTCAGACTGACTTTGCAGTGGTATTCCAAGCTACCTTATCAACACAGTTGAATTTAACTGGGAAATACTGATGAAAAGGGGAAAAAAGAAAACTAAATTCCCTTCCAGCACTACTTATCAAATGGTTGCTGATTATTCTAAATATTGCAGGCAAAAGTAATCCATGAGCAATTAAACTAGAGGAAAAAAGGGTTTCATTTTTCATAGACATTTCATATACACAGTTTAAGGGTCCAATCCTGCAACCACTTGTGCACATGAGAGTTCTGTTTGGTGAAAGTTCAAGAAGTCATCTGCCTCTTCAGTGGGAATGTCAGACTCATTTCCTGGCAGGATTTAATTGCCCATTCAAGTGCGTTTTTCAACGGGTTGCAGGGAAAGATTGCCTAAAAAAAATCTGTATGCAGTGTTGTTGTAGCTGTGCTGGTCCCAGGATATCTTTTATTGAACCAAATTCTGTTGGTGAGAGAGACAAGCTTTCAAGCTTACACAGAACTCTTCTTCAAGCCAGACTTCACTCTCCCTGTGTTGCTACATAAAGTCTATCATTTTTGGACATCGTTGGCTAGGGTGACCAGACGTCCAGATATTATCGAGACAATCATGATATTAGGGGCTTTGTTTTATATACATTATACTCCCCTCCCCCACTCCCAATTTTCACACTTATCTTGTCACCCTATCACTGGCCAAATTCATCTGTTGTGGAACTCCACTGAAAGCAATGGATTACAACAGGGATTATTCTGCCCATGTTTAATTAGTATTAATGTAGTACATACTTATTTTTGTTCATCTTTTTCCACAGTATTCAAACACTCAGATACTACAATGATAAGTGACAGACATGCCTATAACTAAACTACAATGATAAGTGACAGACATGCCTATAACTAAATAATATTCCTGAGAATTCTCAGCCTCTGTTTGTTATATATCAGCAGCTTTTCCCATAGCTGCTACCCTAAAGTCTTTCAACCAGTCCAGAACTGAGGGGTGAAGGAGAAGAGATTCTAGAGTCACTGTTGTGTAATATAATCCTATACTTCACAAGTCACAATGAAACATATACAGTAACTCCTCACTTAACGTTGTAGTTATGTTCCTGAAAAATGCAACTTTAAGTGAAACGATGTTAAACTAATCCAATTTTCCCATAAGATTTAATGTAAATGCAGGGGGTTAGGTTCCAAGGAAATTTTTTGGGGGCAGACAAAAGGCATTATATACTGTACAGTACAGTACTGTTCTGTGGTTGGGAAGTGCCCCTGGTTACCCCACACAGGCACAGCCTGCTGCAGGCAAGAAGGCTAGGAAGCATCTTCGCAGCAGCAGTGAGGCTTACCTGGAGAAGAACAGATGCCGACCTTGCTGGGGGATGCTCCAGGCCCGCCTCTTCCCGTCCCTGCTCCACTCCAGGCCCACCTCTTCCCACCCACATTCCACCTTCTGTTCTGTGTACACCGCATCCCCGCTCCTTCCCCACCCCCAGAAAGTCCTAAGCACTGCCAAACAGCTGTTTGGCGGGCTTAGGACTTTCTGGGAGGGAGGGGGAGGAGTGGAGATGTGGGGCTTCCCCACTCCTCTCCCTCCCTCCCAGAAAGTCCTAAGCGCCACCAAACAACTGTCTGGCAGTGGGTGAATCACTGGGAGAGAGGGGGAGGAGGTGGAGAAGAGGAACTTGTGCAATTCTCCCTTGTAAAATCGCTGCTCTTCCACAAAATCTTACATGCAGTGTACAGAGCAGGCAGCCAAACGACTTTATAAGGGAGCATTGCACAACTTTAAAAAAGCATGGTCCCTAATTGAGCAGCGACTTAACTTTGAAACAACATTAAGTAGGAGAACGTTAAGTGAGGAGTTACTGTACAACTTTCCATTTAATATTTTTGTAGTTATGTCCACATGCACAAGGGTTCTCAAATTTTCCCTATTGGGATCCCCTTTTCCACTGTTCAAATATTTCTAAAACATCTTTTATATATAAAGAGTTCTTTTTAAGGCACTGGGCCTATTTAATCAAGCTGGCTCAACTGGCTAAGATATCTTCACTAAGATTCCCTTGCCAGGAAGGTGTCTAAGTTGCATATTTTTCTTACTTCCCTGTGGGGAATGGTCTCAATCTCTCTCTTATGAGATGACTGATGCTTTTCATATTATCACTGATATATTTATTTGTTAAGCAAGAAATAAAAAGTTACAAATGTTGAAATAAGGGAGGAAATGAACATGAAAAATCTGCAGAAGCGGGCACTGTTTATAAGCGGTGTGGCAATACCTTTGTTCACAGCAGAACCTGATACAGGCGGTTATCCATAAAGAGATCCTCAGAGAAAACTGGCAGACCTTTTTATCCTCTCTGCCACTGCGATGAAGAGTTGTCTAGTTCTTTTGATGCAGAAGGCCAAGGCCCATCTAACATCCAGAATATGTAACCTACGTTCCTTGCTTGGTTTGTGAGATTTTGGAAAGAACACCAAAAGAAATATGTCCGGAGTATTGTAGAACTGCAACACCATCTTTGGTAAGAAGGCTGGGCGGGGCCGCAGCAGGACCTTGTCCTTGTAGATCATCATATAGGGGAGTTCTGATGTCAGCACTCTAATCTCAGAGACCCTTTGGGCTCAAGTAATTGCCACCAGGAAGGAGACCTTCCATGAGAAGCGCAGCAGAGAGCAAGAAGCTAACGGCTCAAAAGAGGGCCCCTGTGAGCTTTTCAGCTCCCAAGGTGGGATAGGGTCAAGCCTCTCCAGACCTTTTAGGAACCTGACTGTCATGTCATGAAAGAAGACTGATTTACCCTGGACTGGAGGGTGGAAGGCCAAGATGGCCGCCAGGTGAACCTTAATTGACAAGAGGGCCAGCCCTTGGTACTTGAGATGTAGCAGGTAGTCCAAGATGGATTGTACTGTGGCCTGGGAAGGAGAAAGGTTTCAGTTTGAGACCCAGAATATAGAGCGCTTCCATATGGCTAGGTAGGTCGCCCTGGTGGAGGACTTTCTGCTACCCATCAGGACTTGCTGAACTTGCGCCGAGCATGCTTGTTCCTCTGCATTCAACCATGCAGCAGCCACGCCATCAGGGACACTAGGTTCAGGTGCAGCAGACAACCGTGGTTCTGTGAGAGTAAGTCTGGCCAGAGAAGAAGCTCTAACGGGATCGCTATTGAAAGCTCTAACAGTGTGCCAAACCAGTGTTGACATGGCCATGCCTGAGGTAACAGGATTACCTTTGCCCTGTCCCACTTGATCTTCAAGAGGACCAGTGGGAAGGTGTATAGTAGTGTCTCTGTCCACGGAAGAAAGAAGGTGTCAGATAGGGAACCTCTGGAGACCCTGTAGATCAAGCAGAACTGCTGACACTTTCTGTTCTCCTTGGACGCAAACAGGTCCCCCTGAGGAGTCCCCCACCTCTGTAAGATCATGCTGACCACCTCTGGGTGGAGTGACCACTTGTGGTGAGACAAGAAGAACCTGCTGAGGAGATCTGCCAGTGCATTCCTGGCCGCTGGGAGATGTGAAGCCATAAGATGAATGGTGTACTGTACATAAAAGTCCCATAACCGGAGAGTCTCTTGGCACAGGGCTGATGAGCAAGCTCCACCTTGCTTGTTGATGTAGAACATCACGGTGGTATTGTCCATCAGGATTTGAACCACTCTGCCCATCAGACAGGGAAGAAACTCCTAGCAGGCCAAGCGTATCACCTTGAGTTCCCCGACATTTATATGGAGGGAATGCTCTTTCTGTGACCAAAGATCTTGGGTACTGAGGTTGTCTAGGTGGGCTACTCACCCCAGATCCAAAGCGCCAGAGATCAACGTCACCGATGGAGATGGGGCCACAAAGGGAATTCCTTCCAACACCAATCAAGGGTCTGTCCACCCAGCCAGGAATGACAGGATGTAAGATGGGACTGTGACCACCAGGTCCAAATTGTGCCTGCTGGGAGCATAGACTGACACCAGCCATGTCTGCAAGGGTCTGAGGCATAGACGCGCATGACAGACCACCTGAGTACATGCTGCCATATGGCCCAGCAGCTTGAGGCATACATAGGTGGTCATGAGGGGATAGGCTCTGACATGCATGATGAGGTCCGACATGGCTCAGAACCGGGACTCTGGCAGCAAGGCCCTGGCCTGGGTCAAATCAAGTACTGCTCCTATAAACTCTTATCCACTGAACAGAATTGATTTCTGCTAGTTTATAAGCAGGCCCAGGATCCCTACAGGTGGCCTGCATCAGATTGATGATGCTTAGAATCTGGACTTGTGCTTTGCCACTCACAAGCTAGTCGTCAAGGTATGGGTAGATCTGCACCCCTCGACGTCTCAGTTAAGTGGTCACTAGCGCACTATGCTTTGTGAAGACCCTCGGAGCAGACGAAAGGCCGAAGGGCAGTGCCGTGAATTTGTAATGGCGTTGGCCCACTACAAATCAGAGGCATCTCCTATGTCTGTGGACACTTGCCCTTTGGTACCAATGTCAGAGCCTGAGCCTGGCTCCTGCCTTGGTGCAGGCAGTGCTGTGGACCACTTCTCAGATGCGGCCATGGATGATCACTTGGAGTACGGCCCTGGCATCCTGGGGAGCAGGAGTCAGAGATCGCAGTCGCAGTGCGAGAGATCGAGGCCATGGTGTGATAAAGAGGTGCTGTGACTTTGGGAACCAAGTGACCACTGAAGCAGCTCCATGTAGGGAAGTGCCTTTGCTGACTCTGCAGCTGGCAGGCTATCCCACGATGTAGGCGGTGCTGGTAGGGCCATAAAGTCCCTCGCTGCCTGAAACGCTTCCGGTGTCGAAGGTAGCACCAGATGTAGGGGTCCCCTACCACTCCCAGGAGTCAGAGCTGGTTCCCTAGGAGGGAACAGGGCCCTTGGTGGAGAGGCTGCCCCTTGCCGCTCCAGAGAGGGCAAGTGGCCCAGCACGAGTTCTTTGCTTGCCACTCCTTTCTTGTCCTTGATCAACACCAGGGAGTGCCCCTGCTGTCTGCAAAATTGGCAGATGATACAAAACTACTCAAGTTAAGTCCCAGGCAGACTGCGAAGAGCTACAAAAGGATCTTTCAAAACTGTGTGACTGGGCAACAAAATGGCAGATGAAATTCAATGTTGATAAATGCAAAGTAATGTATGTTGGAAATATAATCCCAACTATACATCTAAAATGATGGGGTTTAAATTAGCTGTTACAACTCAAGAAAGATCTTGGAGTCATTGTAGATAGTACTCTGAAGACATCCACTCAATGTGCAGCGGCAGTCAAAAAGGTGAACAGAATGTTGGGAATCATTAAAAAAGGAATAGATAATAAGACAGAAAATATCATATTGCCTCTATATAAATCCATGGTACGCCCACATCTTGAACACTGCATGCAGATGTGGTTGCCCCATCTCAAAAAAGATATATTGGAATTGGAAAAGGTTCAGAAAAGGGCAACAAAAATTATTAGATGTATGGAATGGCTTCTGTATGAGGAGAAATTAATAAGACTGGAACTTTTCAGCTTGGAAAAGAGACTACTAAGGGGGGATATGATTGAGGTCTACACTTTCTCCACATCAATCATGATTTTAAAGAAGGAAGTGTTACTTGGTCCTTCTCATAACACAAGAACTAGGGGTCACCAAATGAAATTAATAGGCAGGTTTAAAAACAAACAAAAGGAAGTTTCTTCATACAATGCACAGTCAACCTGTGGAACTCCTTGCCAGAGGATGTTGTGAAGGCCAAGACTATAACAGGGTTCAAAAAAGAACTAGATAAATTCATGGAGGATAGGTCCATCAATGGCTATTAGCCAGGAAGGGCAGGAATGGTGTCCCTAGCCTCTCTTTGCCAGAAGCAGGGAATGAGCGACAGGGGATGTTGGATCACCTGATGATTACCTGTTCTGTTCATTCCCTCTGGGGCAACTGGCATTGGCCACTCTCAGAAAACAGGATACTAGGCTAGATGGATCTTTGGTCTGACCCAGTATGGCCGTTCTTATGTTCTTATGATTAAACATAGCATGGTGTCGATGTGGGTGACAACCTTCTCTCTGGAGGTGCCCTTCAGCAACCAATCATTGAGGTAGGGGAAGATACGGATTCCCTGCCTCCTGAGGTACACCATGACCACTGCCATGCATTTGGTGAAGGCTCGGGGGGGTGAGGGGGAAGAGAGGGAAATCAGAGAACCTCAGGTGCTACCTGACAGTGGCAGTCTCTTACCATGAGGTGAAGAAACTTCCTGTGACTTTGTAGAATGGCCACATGGAAGTAAGCATCGTGAAGGTTCAGAACAGTGAATCAGTCATTCTGAGAAAAGCAGGGCGGACAGCTGATAAGATTGATCATGTGGAACCTCACGTATTTGATGAATTTGTTGAGTCCATGAAAGTCAAGGATGGGCCTCATCCTGCCCATGGATTTTCATATCAGGAAATACCAGGAGTAGAACTGAGTAGAATCTCAGTGTACTCTTAGAACCTCCTCCACCATTCTGAACACTACCAGAGAGCTGACCTGCTCAAAGAGTAGTGTCTCATGAGAGGGGTCTCTGCAGAGTGACAGAGATGGGGGTGGGGAAGGGGCACTGAGAGGAAGTGGATGGCATAACCCAATTTGACAGTGTGTAGGACTGAGCTGTGAGACACAATAGAGACTCAGGCATCGTAAAAGCAGGCAGCCTGTCCCCAAAGGATTGGGGGGGGGGCGAGGAGGAGAGAAGAGAAAGAGAGACAAGGGAAGAAGAAGAAGAAGTGGAACAGTGCTCTGGACTACCAAATCAAAATGGACGCTTAGCAGGTGCCAAAGGAAAGTCTGCAGCACAGCCACGCCACAAGCTTGAATGCTTCCTCTTGTAAGACCTATCCCTCTTCTTGGGGTAATCTTGCTGTCTCAGTGGGAAGGGCTGCACAAAACGGTATTGCGGCCTGTATGGCTGTTTTGCTGTGCCCTGTAGTAGTGCGTAGCTTTTGAATCATTAAATCAATGCAAGGTTTCAACAGTCTCGTCTGAAAACAAGGTTTGGCCATCGAACAGCAAGTCCTCAATTTCTTGCTGGACATCCAGTGCGATTCCGGAGTTCTGGAGCCAGGAAGCTGCCCTTATAGTAATTGTTGAGACCATCATCCTGGCATAAGTGTCTGCACATCAAAGGCAAACTGCAGAGACATTTTAGCCACCAAACATATCTCAGTGACAAATGCCCAAAATTCATTTTGGGAAGCCTCAGGCAACTGCTCCTCAAAATTGGCATCAGCCAACCAAATGAAAAAAAGTCATATTTGGCCAGCAAAGCTTGCTGGTTTGTGATACTCATCTGAAGTGGAGTGGAGTGGGAGGAGGAGGATCACAACTCTGAAGCAAAGGTGTCTTGGGACCTCAGAGACATGGGAGGAGTGACTGCAGACAGGACCAACAAGTGATCCAGCTCATTTGTGGGCCCAGAACAAGGCCAGAATCGGTGTTCTCAAGGTAGTCAGCACCAGGGGTGCCAAAATTGCTGGTGCCACAGTACTGGAGCCCCCACGTGCCTCAACATTGAGGATAGCAACAACCTCCACTGAACCATCTGTGGCGTCGATTGCATCAGTGCCGAGGGAGGGCCTAGCACCAAAGAACCTTGTACTGTCTCCAGTTCTGTGTCCATACCAACCCCTGGGGTGCTGCCTGGTGCAATGCCAAAGTGCCATCGCAGTTTTCAGTCTTGCAAAGTCTTGGACCAGCAGCAAGGATGGAACTGAAAGGCAGAATAGAGGTCTGCTGCAACATGGTATGCTGACATCACTTTCTCACTGTCGGTACCGGCATCATTCCTGTAAGTACCGGACTTGATGGATGCCTGGAAGCCAGCAACAGAGTTGACAGTACTGAGTGTCTGCCCTTCCTACCCTGTACTGAGGAAGGGTCAGAGGCACCCGTGTATTGGAGCCAGCACCAGACTTGCCCTGTGACCTGGAGCACTCACAATCTGTCTTATGTGACCTCTTCTTTGGCACTGACAATGGAGAACAATTCCTGTACCTCTTTGGAGAAAGTTCCACCCCAAAATGGGAGGCAGCAGCACTTTCATACCCCGAGGGTTATCTGCAGCCCAAAGAAGGCACTGGTACTGGGTCAGGCCTTATGGCCTGTTCAAGAAGATGCTGCTTAAGGCAAAAGTCCCAAGCCCTCTTTCTGAACAAGCTACAGATCGATCGGCACTCTTTAAGGTGGGCTTTGCCAAGGCAGACCAGGCACTGCGTGTGTGTGTGGGGGGTCACCACTGGGAATTGCCACTCCTCATGAAGGGCAGTGCTTGAACCTTGGAGAGGGTATCACTGGGAAACACTTCCACTACCACTATACTATATCCTATAACTTTTACTCTAACACTATTAACTATGTGCAATAAAACTAGGCTCAGGAGGTAAATTATGAGGTTGTGAAGCAACAACCATACAGGGCTCCGACTCCAGCAGATGGGTGGTTAGAAGGAACTGAAGGGAGGTTGTTGCAGCGCCACCTCATATAGCCGGGGGAGGGGCTACAGGCACGAGGCATAAGTGCCATCCCTCTATGGGCCCTGCTAGGAAAAAGTCTCCATCTCTGGCTCGCGGAACACACACTCGTCTACATGTACTCTAAGAAGAATGTGGCTTGTGGTGTTAATGTGGCTCTGGTTCCCCTTTGGCTCATCTTGAGAAGCAGCACTTGACAGTGACTAACTTTAAAAAAATAATAATAAAAAAAAATACATCAGTGTTTATCTACCATTACCACACAAGTGCAGATACTGCAGTTATGTCCCTCTAATAATTTGAGTAGGAAATAAATAATTGCAGTATCTCAGATACCAGCATAACTTGGTAAACGTTTATTACTATTATTTTTAGATAGGTACCTCTCTATCTGCATACAATCAACATAAGAACGGCCAGATTGGGTCATACCAAAGGTTCATCTAGCCCAGTATCCTGTTTTCCGACAGTGCCAATGCCAGATGCCCCAGAGGGAATGAACAGAACAGGTAATCAAGTGATCCATCTCCTGTCACCCATTCCCAGCTTCTAGCAAACAGAGCTCAGGACACCATCCCTGTCCACCCTGGCTTGTAGCCATTGATGGACCTATCCTCCATGAATTTATCGAGTTCTTTTATGAACCCTGTTATATAGCCTTTGCCTTTACATCCTCCAGCAAGGAGTTAAAAGGTTGACTGTATGTTGTGTGAAAAAACACTTTGTTTGTTTTAAACCTGCTGCATATTAATTTCATTTGGTGATCCAAAGTTCATGTGTTATGAGTAAATAACACTTCCTTATTTACTTTCTGCACACCAATCATGATTTTATACACCTCAATCATATCCCCCCTTAGTTGTCTCTTTTCCAAGTTGAAAAGTCCCAGTCTTATTAATCTCTCCTCATACGGAAGCTGCTCCATACCCCTAATAATTTTTGTTGCCCTTTTCTGAGCCTTTTCCAATTCCAATATATCTTTTTTGAGATGGGGCGACATCTGCATGCAGTATTCAAGATGTGGGCATACCAGGGATTTATATAGAGGCAATATGATATTTTCGGTCTTATTATCGATCCCTTTTTCAATGATTCCCAACACTGTTAGCTTTTTTGATTCCGCCACACACAAGGCTAAACTCCTTTTAATCAAGCATGATATCCCCTAGTAATAAAAGAGGTGGCTCATGATCATACATTTAGATCTATCTGTAGCTCTGGATACCATTGGAAAGATTTTACTGGAATTGTCTGCAATCCCTACCTGAATACAGTCCAAATGGTTAACTTTTGAAGGGATCCTAGAAGGCAATTTCAAGCAAACACCTGCCCAGAAGCTGAGTTGGAGGTAGTTTGCTTTGAGGGATTGTCCTTTTTTTGTTTAAAATACTGCATTGTAATTATATCCACGTGCTTGTAGATGGGTAACAGAACTCATTTTAGAAGGAAAGGCACAAGTTAAGTTTTGTATATCTAATTTTGTTGTTGGCGCTTCCATTTTTTATGTCATTTCAGTCCAGGACGACCTGACACCTTAAAAGGAAATGTAGGACTTGTGAAGTTGATTCATATTGTGTCTGTTAAAACTTCAAAGTTCTCTCCCATTTTCTGTTTTTAAATGAACAAGTGTAAAACTAAAATTTGGAGTACATTTTCCATTAACTAAATAGTAAATGTCACAGTTTAAAGTGGACGCAACAAGCTCTTTCAAAAGTATCACCTGTGGCTGAATCCACATTCCACACGGATCCAAAATTCCCATTGACTTCGTTATGAATTTTTAATTACCAAAATTGCAGGATTTGGCCTTTGAGGATCCAACACATTTTTTTTACTTCATACTAAATGATCAGATCAATGACTGGGGCTAATGGCATGAGTAGGCTCTCAGCTGAAGTTTTCCCCTCAAAACTCACTTCATGCATGGTGTCCACAAGAAGTTAGCCAACTGGCAAGGTGGGTCAGCATTTGGAGTATTGATGACTTAAATACTTTGAGTGTGTCATTTCTCCTTTCCTACTTATGCTGCTTCTCTTATATTGTGAGCTCCACAACACAGGGACTCTTGTCTTTGTATGCATGGATATGGACCGATGTTATTGCAATACGTTAGCAGCAATAACCACAAATTCTTCAAAATTTAGCATTAGTGTTTGTGTCAAGATTCCTGATAACCAAAGTTACCATAAAGTTAATATGCACTTTGGCCCAATCTGCAAAGGCTGACTCATGCGTAAGCACATGAGTAGCTCCACTAAAGTCAAGAGGAGTACTTGTACACGTAAATGTAAACATATATAAATGTAAACATTCCTTTCCAGGAATGGGGTCATAGTGTAGCAACAGTTGCATTAGTTTCTTATTGTTTTATTCCTTATTTCATTTTATATGCTTAACCAAGACACCTGATTATTTTATTTTCATAGTTAAATCAAAACTATCAGATCCAGACAATACAATCTCCAGTGCACTCCATGACAAGCTACAAGCTATCTGAAAACATTCACATATGAAGCAAGCAAAGTGAGTTGTACTTCTTTAGCATGAACACAAATTTCTTAAGTGGGAATGACACTTCGCCCCATGAGGAGTCCATGCACAATTCTCTTCATCCTTGTCTCAGGATATTTCCATTATGGTATTGTTAGAAGAATACAATAAAAATCACATTTGTTAGTTAGCTGCCCAACGCAGCTTTAGATTGAATAAATGAACAAATTAGTGATTAGAGTAAGCAATGTCAGACCTCTAGCTTTTTTTCACACCAAGGTGGAAGTCAAAGATGAGCATGTTTTTCAACTACTTTAACACTATAAAAGAAAACCAAGTTATTTTGAGATCACAACCACTTTAGAGGCATGTTCACTAAAAGAATAATTCTGGGTATGCTGAGGTGTGATAAATAGGCTGTAAAGTGATTTAAAAATAGCGATTAATCGTGTGATTTAAAAAATTAATCTTGATCAATCATGCAATTAATTGAGCAGTTAAACAATAGAATACCATTTATTTAAATATTTTTGGATCTTTTCTACATTTTCAAATATATTGATTTCAATTACAACACAGTACAAAGTGTACAGTGCTCACTTTATATTTTGGATTACGAATATTTGTACAGTAAAAACAAAAAAGTATTTTTCAATTCACCTAATACAAATACTGTAGTGCAATCTCTTTACCATGAAAGTTCAACTTACAAATGTAGAATCATGTACGAAAAAAATAACTGCATTAAAAAACAAAACGATGTACAACTTTAGAGCCTACGAGTCCACTCAGTCCTTCTTCAGCCAATCACTCAGACAAACAAGTTTGGCTACAATTTGCAGGAGATGCTTCTTGTTTAAAATGTCACCTGAAAGTGAGAATAGGCGTTTGCATGACACTGTTGCAGCTGGCTTTGCAAGATATTTACATGCCAGATGTACTAAAGATTCATATGTCTCTTCATGCTTCAACCACCATTCCAGAGGACATGCATCCATGCTGATGATGGGTCCCGCTCAATAACAAAGCAGAGCGGACCAATGCATGTTCATTTTTATCATCTGAGTCAGATGTCACCAGCAGAAGGCTGATTTTCTTTTTTGGTGGTTCGGGTTCTGAAAGGATGCTTCACACCTCATCCCTCAGATTTTGGAGGGCACTTCAGATTCTTAAACCTTGGGTCAAGTGCTGTAGCTATCTTTAGAAATCTCACATTGGTACCTTCTTTGCATTTTGTCAAAACTGCAGTTAAAGTGTTCTTAAAACAAACATGTGCTGGGTCATCATCCAAGACTGCTACAACATGAAATATATGGCAGAATGCGGGAAAAACAGAACAGGGGACATACAACTCTCCCCCAAAGAGTTCAGTCAGAAATTTAATTAATGTATTTTTTTTTTTAAAGGAGCATCATCTGCATGGAAGCATGTCCTCTGGAATGGTGGCCAAAGCGTGAAGGGGCATAAAAATATTTAGTGTATCTGGCATGTAAACACCTTGCTACGTTGGCTACAAAAGTGCCACGCGACCACCTATTCTCACTGTTAGGTGACATTGTAAATAAGAAGTAGGCAGCAGTATCTCCCGTAAATGTACACAAACTTGTCTTAGAGATTGGCTGAACAAGAAGTAGGACCGAGTGGACTTGTAGTCTCTAAAGTTTTACATTGTTTTGTTTTTGAGTGCAGTTATATAACAAAAAAAAAATCTATATTTGTAAATTGCACTTTCACGATACAGAGACTGCATTATGGTACTTGTATGAAATGAATTGAAAAATACTATTTCTCTTGTTTATAATTTTGACAGTGCAAATATTTGTAATCAAAACAAATAATACAAAGTGAGCAGTGTACACTTTGTATTCTGTGTTATAATAGAAATCAATATATTTGAAAATGTAGAAAAAATTCCAAAAATATTTAATACATTTCAATTGGTATTCTATTGTTTAACAGTGCAATTAATCACGATTAAATTTTTCAGTTAATCGTGTGAGTTAACTGCGATTACTTGACAGCCCTAGTGACAAAACATATCTGGTGTCCAAGTCACAGTCAGAGCTTAAGGCCAGAAAGGACCCCAGATCATCTAATCTTCTGCCACCAACCAGCAAGCACACACTAAACCCAACAACCAAAAGCACAAGAACGTCTAATGGCATAATTCCTGAAAAAGCAGATGCATAAACATCTGTATCTGAGGGAAAGGACGACCTATTTTACATTTGTGAAGTAGTTGTATGGACTAACGCACTGTCTTGCAAAGCCTTCTACACATGCTTTACTTTACAGAAACTGAGTAGTCCTATTGACTTCAATAAGGCTATTCACAATACATTGTTAAGTATAAATATAAGTCACTGCAGAAATGGGGCCTATCAGAAGAAATGCAAGTTTTCCTACTGCAATGTAAAAAGGAATTAAAATTGCTAGTTAATCAATTGTTCAGGACAAAGATTGCATTCTACAAACAGATCTGACCAAAATAAAATAAAACAAAGCTTATAAAATTAAATGTTTTCTGGCCCAGAATCCGGGTCATGCTAAGAGCCATTCATGAACACTATGGCTGCACTTTTTGCTGACTAAGTTCAGGATTTGAAATTTATGTGAAACGCCTGTTTTAGAATCTCAACCTGGGAAACTGCTGGAAAGGATTAAGATCTCTTCTGAGAAAAATGGCCCTGATTATTGTGACTGACAGAAGTCTGCACAAATGGGCCAAATCTGGCATCAGATAAAATGGCTTCTGATTTGACAATGATGAGATGCAGGTATCTGTATTCCAGACTAAAACTTCATCCATGCAATTACAACAAGCTCTGCATCTGAAATAACAAAATTGTCATCTTGTTATTCTCACCCTCTCCCACACCATTCTACTACAGTGTAAACATTTAATAGGTGGCCAAAATTAATTACTATTTACCTGTAACATCTTTGTGGAGATTTTTTATTTTTATTGCTAGAGTAACTTCTACCTAGTACTTCACCAGAAAGTATTAAACCACTGTTGGAAGCCACAGATTTAGCCTGAGATTGTCAAGCTGTTACATTTGGACAGTTTGTCTCAATTTTGCAGATGCAGCTGGGGATCTTCCATGAATTTATGGCTAAAATTCAAATCCTGATCACTTTTTTTTGTTTTTAAACTCCATCTGATGTTCTTATCAGACTTGATTTCACACTCTCCAAACTCTAGAATAATAGGTAAAATTACAACTAAACTAAGGTGAAAGCTTGATGGCAGTTACAAAGCCAAATTCATCCCACTGTTTGTACCATTCTGTGACAGAAGTACCTATTCAGAGATTTTTGGTTTTGTATGTCACCAAAGGACTAACCCTGAAGTCTTGTCATTGTCAATATACATATATAGGCAGCAAAACCAAAAGTGAATATTTAAAATTACACAAAAGCAAAGATAATCAAACTTTCTACCTTTTCGGAATAAATCCTTTCTGCACAAAATAGCAGTGTATCACACAGTTTTAGCAATCCTTTATTGAAGATAACAAGTTGGTTATGTTCACTGTATTGTATGAAACATCACAATATCATACTGGGAAGGTACTATCAGTACAGGGTTGGACCAGAGAGGACAGTCTGAACAATAAACCATTTTGCATTCTTCATTCCCTATCTTTTAACAACCCCAAAAACCCAGCAAAGGGACAAATATCTGTTAACATCATCATTTAGAACAATTTAACTTACAAGGCTAAAATCTAATGAATAAATAAAATATATTGTGGCAATAATCCTCTCTAGAACAAAAAACAAAACAAAACAAAAAAAAATCAGATACACAATGAATCAAAATGATTGGGAAAGCTGCCCATAGGCACCAGTGAGCGTGTGTGTGTGTTTTTACAGACTCAGCATGGGGATAAAGTTACAGAAAAATAGCATGAATTCCATTTCACACAAAACCAGTTGATGACTGTCATTAGCTTAAACTACACACAAGGGCAATTACATCCTCGCTGAAACACAGTTTAAACAAATAGGAAAATGTTTACAAGGCATCCACAGCATGTAAAGCATGTACAGATGGATACATTCATTGTTTCCCCTCCCCAATAGCTTTTTTTTTTTTTTTTTTAGATAAATACTTTACTCTTCTCCGTTTTTAGCATCTACTGGACTCAATACATGCACAACTCAAAAGAATTCAGAAAAAAAATCAAGGTTATTGCAAAAATAGAATTAAACTAAGAATCTTCAAGTACCTTACATGACAGCCACTCTGTACCATGCCCATTGTTTATAAAATGAAAGGTCACTGAACCCATGAAAATATCTCTAATATTTTCTTAGATTTAAAATAGATAATTTTAACTGTATTTATAGTAATCTCAAAGTGATAAATTTGAGCTTTGAAAATAATGCAAACAATTAAAAATTATATTCATATTACACAAGACTTCTGTCTGTATCTTAAGATGAAAAATTAGAGGAAACTATAGAAAACCACATGTGGAACAAAAATCACATTTTACATTATAATAAAGGCAAATTTTCAGCATTTAAAAAAAACCTGCAGCAGTGAGTGAGATGTCAAATTAAGTTACATCTAACCATAAATTAATCAGTTTGGTTTTAAAAGTTTTTTTTTCCTAGAAAGAGTTTAAGGATGTGTTGTACACGTGCGTAAAATTCTTATTAGTTTTAGACGCCTAAAATCTTCTTCTATTATTGCCAAATACATTTATCATCAAGCAAGCAGTAGGCAACATATCACAATTTGGACACTGTAGGGAAACCTAACAGTCTGGTAATACAGGTAAAACTGGAAATTAAAAAAAAAAAAAAATACAAATCCTATTCCATATTGCCCAACTGAAATTACTTCCAAGCCACAGAGCTGCAAAAGCCTTCCAACTTGGTAAAGTGAAATAAGTAATGTCTCATACAATTATTTGTACTCTTTCATGCTTATATGTTAAGTTTCGTTAAACCATAATGTATCTTCAGAGTACAACTACAATCCCATGC
The DNA here is from genome assembly GCF_965140295.1 of Lepidochelys olivacea. Lineage (NCBI taxonomy): Eukaryota > Metazoa > Chordata > Testudines > Cheloniidae > Lepidochelys > Lepidochelys olivacea. The sequence goes on along the minus strand of NC_140413.1, from coordinate 174,383,657 downwards.
ACCTCAGGTACATATATTGATCTGCTAAAAGAATCACTTTTTCCTTGGTTTTTAGGGCTAAAAGTTCAACAAAGATGGAGTCAGTATGCCTGAGGCTGGTAAAGATACTGTAATACAGGCAATGCTAAGAGTGGCAATATCAGAAAACACAAAAATAAACAAGTGATGGAAAACTAATATCTTTCTGCCCATTTCACAAAATGTTGGAAATCCACCAAATTTTTTCCCTTGTATTGAAGAAAACTGATTAAGTTTTTTCCCCCAGAATCAAAAGCATTTTAGTAGATTTGTAAGGCTACCACGGATCTTCTAGATCTCCAGCACCCTACAGGAAAAGAAGAGGAAAAATATTAATACTCACCAATACAAAAAACTACATCCATAATTAATTGAATTTGAACAACATAATAAAGTGGAAAACGAGCAAGTAAAGAATGAAAGGAATGGCCACGTTTTCTATACTAATTTACACACATACACAAAATCCCTTTTTCCATATATATCTCTGTCCCCAGAATCTCTGGAATTCATCTCTGGAAGCAGCATGATTAACTGATTAAAAGCTTAGCTATGCTTTTCTCTTACAGAACATATGAATGCAATAAAAATAATGCACTGCAATGAATATAAATAAAATCCTAAACAAATCACCTAGTGTATTATTCCATCAATCCATCAGCTAACCACTACTTTAAAAAAACAAAACAAAACCCATAAAAATCTGTGAAACACTAAGGGAGATTTCTGAACTCTTGAAAGATAATCCAAATTTAGCAAGAGGTTCCCACAGGATCTTACTCACTGAGGTAGTGAACTTTTATTTACACCTTTGCTGGATGATAAAAGCTATAATTTTGTGCAAGTGCTTCAATAACTGCAACCAAATATATAATAGGAACTGTGACAAAATACCTTTGTCACTGCTGACAATGGCATACTTTTGACAATGGCATTTCAGAAATAAACTACAGGCAGTTAGATTCACAGTAACATAGTAATACACGAATCTACTTAAATGTGTGTATGTGCATGTGTGTACACACAATGAAGAGGAATATCACAAAAAAGGTGGAATAGAACCTAAAATACAACAGCACGTTTACCTCAATTTTATTGCAGTGTTTAATTTAAAATTATGAAATATTGCTAGAACACAGATTAGAGTTATGATAATAAAAACTCCCAGCATATTTGTAGGAATAGCTAGTTTAATAAACAGTGTCACGATCTTTGTTGTCTGTTATTAACAGTAGCTACAAATATTTCCAAACCTTGACTAAATAATTAGTATTTCAAATGAACTTCCAAAAAGCTTGAGGTAGCATCATATCAACAAAATTACTTAAATAAAGTCAATATGCATACAGATATTATTCCACATCATATTTTTTATTTGGATGTAAACAAATTTTTAGAGCTTCACACTAAACACTAATTCTAAGTACATATTATTGTCTGATATACATTATGCTATAACCTATGGTATAGTGAAGGATACAGTTCTCTAGAAAATAAGTAAGATATTCACACTGAACAGAGGATACAGTCTAAATTGAAAGGACCATACAGTGAGGAAAACAAAAGTGGCATAACAAATCCTAAAACAAGTGAATAATTATTTTTGTAACTATGATAATGTGAACTATATACAATTCAAAAAAAAACCATGCAATATGTAGGATATTATGCTGTGAAATAATTCAATTAATAAATTTGAACAAAAGGTGTATTTGACTAAGATGCCAATTAATATATGTAATGTAAAGTATTAAAATTCAGCATTCACTAGGAATGCACTTACAACACAAAGAAAAACTCACTTTTGCATCTGTCAAAAATTCCTATCACTGGCGTCACAGGGTTTTAAAAAAAGTAAAACCTTAAGACTACCAACTACCAGTAATGTAGATGTCCTGCTTCCTGCTACACATAATATAAAACGTAATTACATTTTGTTTATTAATCCAAACTACAGTAAATAGTAACTTTTAAATTACTCAGAAAAGGATGATTTTTCATATAAAAAGTCTGTACATATAAATGTAGGTACAAACAAACTAACTTTTTAGAACTGATGCAACGATGTGCTGACATATGAATACATTAGAACAGCTAGGTCAAGCTATCAAATCGACTGTGCGAAACACAAAGACATTACACCTGTTTATCACTCATCTCATTTCTCCCTGAATCTTCATTAGAGCTCTGCATTTCAGCAAGATGATTCTCAGATTCTGTTTGGGTGTCTGCCACTGGGTCACTGGGTCCAGCAAGATTATCAGAAGTAGATGCTGTAGCTGGTTCAGCAGTGCACTCTTCTCCCTGTATTTTAGCTAGCCTGTAACTAGTCAGCATCTCCTCCAGAAGGTGGCGGTAGTTGCCCCTATGATTAATTCTCATTTGCCTGAGAGCTTCCACCAATTTCCCCTGTGTTCCACTTTCCTCGGGTTCGCCAGGGTCCTTTTTTTAAGATTCAAGACCCCAAAATCAGTAGTTAAACTAGGATATTTTAGAATGATACATATATTTTAAAATACATTACATAAAAAGTCATTTCTGATTGAGGAAAAGATCTGAGCTTTATGCCCTCCTATGTATATATAAAAATACCTTAAGTTAGCAACATGCATCCTAAAATTAAGTTATTTGATCCATGTTTATTTATTTATTTTAGAATGGGCATTTAAGAAAATACCTTGTCTTTAAATTGCCTCTGTTATGACTTACAGTATTGACAAACATTTCAATCTACTTTATGCAAGGCACAAAGAACAATATCAAAAAGATGACCCCGGAATAAACTGGCCTTTAGTTCAAACTATGTCCTTTGATGCACATAGCTGTCTGGTTGACTTCAGTGAAAGCCAACTGTCACTGACTTCAGTGAAAGCCAAAGAATGAAGAACTCGGCCATTTAAATTTACACTAGCCACTGAGTCAATATCTTAAAATGTAAAGTACTACTGATTCAGTAGCAATATACACCCTATGTGAACAGCTTAATTAAAAAATGTTAACTGCCAACAATGGATGCTGTAGTATCAGAATTCACTTAACTGATAAGCATTGCAAAATAAAAATCCTTTGACATTTGAAATCTGATTTTCTTCATGTGTACAATGCAGCGGATAGAGGGCCAAGCTATTGCCAATCAGCATCACAAAGATACTGTTTCACAAAAACTCCAATGATCTAGCAATTCTTCTTCCCTCAGATGCTGTCAGAAAAATGAATATCCAGAATATCTAGCTAAAGCCAAAGCCAACAACCTAAATTTAGGCACCCATCTTGAATTGTGTCCTAAGATGTGGGAAGGAATCCTCCCTCCACCTAAGCTGCAGAAGTGTTGCAGACCACTTCAACCAAATGGACAAAGCAAACCAAAAAAACCTCTTCTTAGTCTGTGATGGTGATTAGTGTGCCTTTGCGAGGGTAAAAAGTTGCATGGATCTGAGGTCCAAACTGGCTATTTTAAGTTCTGGATCAGTGCCAAAACAACTCTGTTGCTTTGAGGGACCAGAAGATATTTTAATTATTGATGCCTCCCAAACTATCACGCTAAAAATAGTAGCTAGATATCACTGAAAGGCTGGTGAGTCTCACTACAAATGACATTAAAGGCAAATCATCCTGATTGCCATTCATGCTTTCCAACTGCCTCCTTCAATTCTGATCTGATTTTAGAGGCCCCTATTCTTGAGAGCTTTCAGAGCTGTAATCAACATTGTAAGCTATCTGAAAACTTGGAATCCTAACCTTACAAATGTTGAACGATATCTAATTCTAGGGGGTTCATGAAAATATTGGCTGCCATAACATATTATCTCTTTTCTACCCTTCAATTCCAATAATCGAATAACTTGGTTTTGAAGTGTGGGTGTCATTTTCAAAATTTGTTGTTATTGAATATAAAACTGTAAAATATCTTTATTTCAGAGAACACAAAATGTTAATATTTGAAACTCCACTGAGGCTTCCTGTCCTGTGAAATTTGAAACACTTTCCCCAGGTGGCTAGTACTGACAGTTCACATTTCTACATTCAAGGGAAGCCAGCTGCAATGGCCCAAGCCATGGCTACAATAAGGGACTATAGGAACACAGATACAGTGCAATAGCTATGTTAGCACAACCCTGTAGTGTAAATGAAGCCTACAGAGACGGAAGGGGTTTTTTCATTATGGTAGGAATACCACCTACCCAAGCAATGATAAGCTAGGCTGACAGACACATTCTTCAATCAATCTAGCAGCATCTACATCAGGCATAGCTATGTCACTCAGGTGTGGATTTTTCACACCCCAGAATGCTGTAGCTACATCAATCTAGTGTAGACTGCGCCCGAATCAGTACATAGTGTAAGTATAAAGAAGAACTGAAAAATACAGCCATTTAAAAAAAAATAGAGTGTCTGAGAACAATCCAACCTCTTTTTTAAATTAATAAAATAACTACTCTTCCTATTACATTTTAGCTAGCCTCTAATGATTTTTTCTGGTAGTACTGTAACCCTCTTCAAATATTTTTTATCCTTTAGCTACAGCATTGAGAAAATCAAATGCAAGTTAGGAGAACTACATTATACTATTCATTTAGATGGCAAATCTTTTGGTGCAAGGGTCTATTACATGTTGGGCACTGAGCACTATATAGCACCACATACATTTATAGCGCTATTAAGGAGCAGATCTTGTCTCCGCCTTCCTATCTATGGGGATCCTTGTCTACAGCAGAAATGGTGGAATTACTGCACAAGAGTGCTACACAGGGGTTCCTGGTAACCAGACATGCCTCTAGGGATCAGTGATGAGCCAGAGCTCCTAATTACTCCACTCCACACCATGTAAGAGCGCACTGGAGCCCAGTGACTACTGCATCTTGGAGGCTCCAATACTACCCACAAAACAACCCTGCAACATTACAGGGAGGATTCCTTCCTCCACAGATCTCTTCCAGTACAGTGCAAGCATATATAGGCTGTGCACTGTGTTAAGGATTTGCTCCTAAGTTATTATATAACAGAAATATATTTCAGAAATTAAACAGTTACCACAGAAAGTGCACTACACCCGAGGACAAAATTCTTGAGCTTGACTACAATTTAAATAAAAGCCTTTATACTTGTGAGAAATATAAATAAATTTGTATTCTGAAAAAAATAATTGATAAAAGATGCTTTCTGAAAATTCTTGATTCATCAAGCTATAAAGATCACTGTCATCAAATGAAGATTACTTTTTTTTTATTTAAGCTGTTCACACTACAGTATATTGTTACAACCTAGACATCCGCTCAACTGCAATAATTCATATAAATACCTTTTACTTTATAATTTCATCAGTTCAGGTTTTATCCCACACCATATATTTTGTTGACTGTACATTAAAATATGCAATGCAAATCACATCTATATATAATGACTATCAATACAGTACAAATTAATTATATGGAATGTTGATAAATATATTATGTATCACTGAATGAATGATTGAAGATTTCTGAATGTTGTCATAAGTAAGGAGTTTCAAAGACTGTTACAGCAATATTGCATATAGAAAAATATTAAACAGATGTAAACATTTTTCTTAGTATATGTAAGAACACAGTTCACCAAAATAGGGTCAGACTCTCAGCAGTGTAAAATCAGTGCAGCTCCAGACTGTGCAAATTAACACTAGCTATGGATCTGGCCCATAATTTTTAATATAAAGCTCTGCTTTTGCTATAACATGACTTATACTGGGAGCACTGTGATATTTCATTTTGAAACACACTTTACAAGCCACCACCAACTGGGTGTGTTGTATGTATCCAGCCCTCTGCTTTGGTATCTGATTGAACGCAGGTTTGCAGGGGCACTCCAGTTATGCTATCACAATATAGAGAAGAACAGAAGCATTTTAACTAATAATGGAATTATTCCTTCTTCAGTTTTCTTGTCTAAGCATCAAGCTCAGGAGACTGAAGGACAGTCCAGTGGCTAGGGGAGCGAGTTTAACAGTGACCTAGAGCAGTGTTTCTCAATGACCGGTCCATGGACCAGAGTTCGTCCCTGCCTGACACAGTTTAGGAAGGCAGCAAGCCAGTCCCTGGTATCAAAAAGGTTGCGAAACACTGACCTAGACTATCAGGTTCAGCACAGCACATGAACTACTAGACTCAGCCTCTCTTAACGAGAAAGGAAAGTAAGTACCTTTCCTCTACTGAGGTACTATAAAGAGGTGTCAGCTCTGGCAGCACTGAATTTTCTCCTCCCTTTAAGTCTTTCTGGGACATATGAGCCAAGGACAGAGAAGGGAAATAATGCTGTTGCCAAATGAAGTAGATATTCCTATCAGAGGATTAAACCCGATCCTTTACCTAGTGTGGCTGATGCATTAAACTGCAGTCTCAGGTCTAAGTGACTTCTTGGGCTATCAGCCATCCTCCAATACTCAAAGATCACAGAGATTTCCCTTAATATAGGGATTTAATTCAATTCTAGCAGAAAAGAAAACTATATTTACATAGCTCAAAAAGTGCATTGCACTGTATTGTCCACACTTTTTGCATAATACGGTATTCAGTGTAAATATAACCTTTAATAGTAAGCCTGCCCTCCCTTTGTTTTTACTATGCCCGCCAGATCTGCATTTGTGCAAGAATTAAACAATTAGTTTAATAAAATACAAATAGATAATATTTAAGCACTAATGAAGCAGGTCCAAGACATTTCCTGAGATTCTAAGTAGCTGAGAGAATGCTTAACATATTTGTTTACTGTGGTTTTTACCTTTGCGGAGCTACACAAATTATAACAATTTGGTCCTTTGTGTTTTCCTTTGAAAGTCTTGCTCTGTCACAAATATGCTGCAGCAACATCAGGCATTTATAATTATCTGACAGAGGAGCCAGATTTTTTCTTTTCATTGCAAATGTTCTGAATTGGGTGCTTTAATTAATCCTAAACATTTCCATTTTTGGAAGTGGGTAAAAAGACACTGAGGCACTGAGAAAATGTAGTATTCCAACTGTTAGGAGTCATGGTGGGTTGGGTGGATGCATTGTCTTGCAGGACTGAGGAAACAGCAGATGTTTGAGGATACTTTGGAAGGAACTGTGGCACACTTTGAAGGGGTTAAGGATGTAAAATTTAACTGTAACCTTTATGATCCAAGACAAAAAAATAATAACAAACCACAAATTTTAATTTTTAAAAAGACAGATGTGACAATGAAACCATTAGCTATTTATCTGTATTGTGATAGCACACAAAGGCACAAATCAGAATCAAGGCCCCCAACTGTGCTAGGCTCTATAAAGACACATAGAAAGACAGTTCCTGCCCTGAAGAGCTTGCAATCTAAGGCCATATCTACACAAGAAAGTTTTACAGTAACTTTATTGCTGGCATACAGCTGCCAACATAGCAATTGCACATGCACTCTTAAGACAACACACCATATCAAGGTAACAGCCAACAGAAGGGAAGTAGATGGAGTGAGGCAAGAAAGACAGTGATAACAATAAGATAATGTAATTACAGAGGCTAGTTATATGCACAACTAGATTCAGAATAATTTCGAAGTAGTTAAAATAAATAAATAAAATCTGACATCCCTACCCACCCTCTCACCAGAGCCTTCACTTGCCAACTGAATTGTTTTTAGGCATCTCATGCATGCATGGTTCCTGGGGACCATTTAGAGAACAGGGTAGCAGCTCTACAAATTAGCTTAGGGAGTGAACCCTGTGGGTAAGAGGCAACATTTCGCGAAGCAATGAGTAATTATCCACTTTTTGAAAGTTACTCTCTAAACAAGTAAAAAAAAAAAATTGTTAGTCTCCTAGACATGAAGTCTCTAAACCAATCTGTCACTATGGAGCTGACTGACATAGAATGACTGCTACAATTACTTTGTAAAACAGATGTTAAAAAAGTGTAAATTGTAAATTTCACATTTATTCCTTACTCAGTCCAGTAACGTAGTAATTTAAACAGTTACAGCAACCCACTATATTTCATAGTGTTGTATTTTTGTGTGTGTAATTTAATGTTTAAAGATTTGAAAGCTCAACTGTCCAGGAGTTGAACAGATAGGTGTAAATAATTCATTTAAAAAATTAAATCAGGAATGAACAAAGAATTTGTTACTTTCAATCAAGTGTAAATTATACTGTTCTAGGCCATTTCACAAAAGATCTTCAAAACTGAAATACACTAATCTTCACTGGAATTATCTGTGCAACATGCTAAAAAAGCATAGCCAGTATCACTACCATGACCCTTTTCACTTAGTGCACACTCAACAGAAATCTTCTAAATGAATATGATTCTTACAAGGACACAGAATTTGACACTAGATTTTCAAGTACAGGGCACGTAACAAAATTTCAATCTCATTACTTACTTCAAAGCCAGAGTACATTTAAACTAACAACAGCTCCTAAAGTAAGTCCCCATATTGTGGCTCCATGGTCTTGAATGAAAAGCAGAAGCAGTCATTTATATTAAAAATTAATCAATCAGAACTAGGTATCATACACAAATCACTGTCCCTTTAACAATAAAGTTCTAGAACAGTGATGTACAATTAAAATATATATCAAATATTTAAACACATACATACTTAAATACAGGTTACTTAAATTTTGTTCTGTACGCCACCTGCATTGAAGTATTATGGTTTCCTCATTATTAGTGAAGCCTAAGACCCCAAAGTAAAACTTACCCCATCATTCTCTCTGTGTGGATTCAGCCTGTTATACACAGCTTCTATAATATTACGCCTAAAAATGAAAAAAAAAATGTAATATAGCATAAAAATGCCGTACAAATTTGAACACCCTACCACTCAAATGAAGAGAGATATTTCATGTCTAAACTTCTGTTTGTCTACCCTGCATATAAAGAGTTCAGTTAATGGTAACGAAGGATTTTTCAAGGCTTCGGTTTGTATGCAACCGACGTTTCCCTATTCTGAATTTTTGCTTCCCAGCCCTCCTCTCCTCTCAGGTTTTTATCCCGCTACATCTTCAGAGTTGCTTGAACATTTCAGAAATTCCCACTATGTACATGCAGAATGTCCCAGGTGTTATTATAGGAGTTCTGGGATAAATCCAAACTTTCGGCTTAGCCCAGCAGTCTAAGAATTCCTAAGGTGAGCTGCAATTCTTACCATAAACACACTGTGAAATGTGAAAATATATATTTTAAAATTGGTATATTTGAGTCTTATGCAGGGAAATGATGCCATGTATGGGAATCCCAATGTAGAAGATTGTAAACAGGTTTGTACCTTGGCTTAATAATGACTTAAACAACCAGAACAACAGTTCACTAAAATTCTCTCTTGGGCTCATACTGCCAGTCACACAAAAAAATTATTAGCAAAAAAACCTGGTGTCCCATCTATAGGCTTACAAAAAAACTGGTGTCTCACCATAGGCTTATCTCAGTTTTTCCTAATTTTAATTTTAAAAAACATTTCACAATATTAATAATGGAAAGTACTTTCTACCTTTCAAACTTTCAGGCTGACATGTTAAGCAAAATAGGTGCAATTTTTCTTCGAAGAGGCAAGCTACGCTGTCACTGACCCAAGTACACATTGGGCCCTGAAGCCAAAAGTTCAGAGTACCATGAAAATTGCTCAATTTTCTATTTTATCACTTTCTATAGATAGTGAACAAATATAAAGAACTAAAAAGCAAAATATGCCAAATTTTATATCTTTATATGTAATTGTATGGGATGGTAAACCAATATGTTATGTATCAAAGTAGTCTGTTTTTTCCCCCTATTTGGGATGGAGTGGGGGGCTGGTAGTGGCAGAATAGAAAGCATTGCCTGTATTTTCTATAGTGCAGACAGTGAACTAGTTTAATGTATGAAAAACTGAGCAATTTTACATGTTTTAGTAACTTAAGTTTGTATATCTTCTCTACTAAAGATAGCCAAGTCTTCAGTTAATGAAGAAACGTATTGTACTTATATTCAAAATTATAATTACTAAAAGCCATAAATTGTTCCAGCACCGTACTTACTTGCCCGCTAGACCACCCCCAGGTGGTAAATTTGGGATATTCTCTGCAGATAAAATGCGCATTACATGAGCAAGATCAGGCATTCCTTCCTCACCCGACTTCTCCATAATTTCTGGTTAAAACAAAAGAAGTCCTAATTATTAGTTAAAAATGAATCAGCTGCAAACAGTAAAATAAAATCCAAGGTACTATTACTTTAGCATGGAAAAAGATTTAAATTTCAAAATGAAAATTCTTACTTCCCCATTGTACATAAGCAACATTATTCATATGGTGGTATGTAGGCCCAGTTAGGATTGAGGCCTGTTGCAGTAAGTGCTCTGTAAACAGAATGCATTTCCAAATAACCAGATATATTTTTCTAAAACATTTTGGCAATCTGAAATTTTTGAATTGCTATGTATGTATACTATGTTACATGAATTCTTTGCAGAAAATAAAACAACTTTGGTTTATCTGTTAATTTACCTTAAGGACTGCTCATAAGAAAAGTCAGAGCAGCTGCAAGGCAAGGTCATACCACTTGCATCTATTATCAGGTATATGCAAATTACCATAAACAAAACACAGGGAGAATAAAAGCATCTGAACAGGGTGGGGACTTGTTGGAATAAAGGAGAGAGAGATACCTTAGATGTAAACAGGTTTTAGTGATTTTTAGGGCAGATCCAGAAAGCCTTATAGTCTCTTAAGAGACTGCTCTATGTACGTATCAAGCAGGTCTTTGTGAAAGACAGTGCTTTTAGCAAGATTAGCCTTTTAAAAGCTTTGCTCTTAAGAGGACAGCTTGTGTATCAAGGCAAACTGCATAACTGTCCTTCTAGACCTTATACAAGGTATGCTGATCACTTGCACTCTGCGCATAACTACAAGAAATCCATAAATATTTCCCAATGTTCTGCTATAGTAAAGGACAGCTTCTCTTCAGATTTCTTTAATTGGAAGGAATTCCTTTTGGGGTATGCCTACATTATCTGTCTCCTTAGCAGTAGCCTGGTGCACTAGGCTTTGTCTTATCTTCCTAAAAATTGTGCTTTTTGTGGAAGGGAGAACAGCATAAGAATGCAATTTTTCCTTCTTCTGAAAATAAGAAATCAGAGATTTCTTGGATCCATGTTGCTTGATTTTCTTGAACCTACTGAAGGAGGCCACAGAAGTCCCAAAGGAGATCGGATAGGTGAGTGAGGCTTCCACAAAGAGAGTGTGAGGGACTGGTAGGTCTCCTCAGAAAGGTGAGATACACCGGGGGCGGGGGGGTGTTAGGGACGACCCAAACAGCTCATGCATCTTCTGCTTTCTGTTGACCTTGGAGAACAGTGCTGTCCCACCAAAGACTCAGAATTGCTGCACCTGACAGGTTGAAAATTTGTTCCAACAACAGGAGGGAACCTGATGGGGTCTGGGATACAGTTTGGAGCCCTACTGAGCACTGCTGTTTCAAGGAATGGGAGATCAGTCCAGGTGGAAAGAATACTAGGGGAAGCAGACTAAGCTACATTGCAGAGACTGATCAAACAGAAGTGGTCACTGTACCTGGAGACTCGGCAGATTGACAAACCCTACTCAAACCACTCTTTAGCTGGGAAATGCTTGTAGCTGGTAACAGACAACACACAACTGCTGTTGCACCTCACTGAAGAATCCCACCACCGACTGTGAATCAATATGGAGAAGAAGAAACTGCTGACCAGAAACTGGGTCCCACAGGTGTGGAATGGGACCCAGGAGAGAAGGCAGCAGAAAAAAGAAGAACCCAAGAAAAATATTCTAAGTGATTAGATGAGAAAAACTATTGAAGGTGCTAGTTTGCTGCTGGAGGCAGAAAAACTGGCATTTAGATTCCAGCCCTGGATTTTAAAAGGCCAAAGTTAGAGCCTAGAAAAGAGAAATTTTTACATACTTCTCTCCAGATAGGAATTGGCAAGATTTAGGCAGAAGTGGCTCTGGACTGACAGAGGAACACTTCAAGGGAACAGAAGAGACAGTATGAAAAAACAGAGCACATAAAAATAAATACTTCAACCATAAAAATGGTTATATAGTAGACAAGAAAAAAATTATACCATGCTACTGTCTTCAGAGATACTTGTAAAATCCTAAAAACAAAAACACTGTAGTAATGATTACACAAATATAATGAGGTGGCGAGGTTTTGCTGATGGCCCCACTTTTAGTAGCTTCTGGAAAATGCTCCTTGATCCCTGTTTGCCCACTGTGGCTCATGTCTCTTATTAATACCAAAGATGGCAGTAGCTCACTTAGATGACGAGTTTTAGGAACACAGACATTCTAAAATTCTATTTGTGGAATGATGTTCAATTAAATATGTTTTGTATAAAATGTTGGCAAGGGGTCAGCAAGTTCTTGGTATTCTTGTCAGCAAGTTAAGGAAGTATGGGCTGGATGAATGCACTACAAGGTGGGTAGAAAGCTGGCTAGATTGTCGGGCTCAACGGGTAGTGATCAATGGCTCCATGTCTAGTTGGCAGCCGGTATCAAGTGGAGTACTCCAAGGGTCAGTCCTGGGGCCAGTTTTGTTCAATATCTTCATAAATGATCTGGAGGATGGTGTGGATTGCACTCTCAGCAAATTTGCGGATGATACTAAACTGGGAGGAGTGGTAGATACGCTGGAGGGGAGGGATAGGATACAGAAGGACCTAGACAAATTGGAGGATTGGGCCAAAAGAAATCTGATGAGGTTCAATAAGGATAAGTGCAGGGTCCTGCACTTAGGATGGAAGAACCCAATGCACAGCTACAGACTAGGGACCGAATGGCTAGGCAGCAGTTCTGCGGAAAAGGACCTAGGGGTGACAGTGGACGAGAAGCTGGATATGAGTCAGCAGTGTGCCCTTGTTGCCAAGAAGGCCAATGGCATTTTGGGATGTATAAGAAGGGGCATAGCGAGCAGATCGAGGGATGTGATCGTTCCCCTCTATTCAACAGTTCAAGTGCCAAAAGTCTGTGCAGTGAATCTAAAGGTTCCCAACCCTGCTGCTGACCTATGTGGGTGTCAGTATGTTGTCACATGATGGAATCTGTTTTTTTCAGTTTGCTTTTTAAAAATGTAGGAAATCACACACACACACACACTCTCTCTCTCTCTATCTGAAAACAACATTTTTAGACTGTAAACTCAAGCACTCAAAAACTAGGAAATGCCAGAATTAAGGTTGCTTGTGCAACCTCAATTTGGCTTTCTTCTACGTATGCACTATGGTACAGTTTAATTAAATGATCACATATTATCTTTTCCACAGAACTGCTGCTCCATTGTTCTTTTAGGTTTTTGTGTGGTAGAGTATACATATACTCTACCAACAGATTTTAGAAGCAAGGCATTTCAGCCACAGGTAGGAGACTTGATGTTTCTTGCCTATTTTCACCTCATGCCAAATTCCAGATGGATTGGTAATGTACAGGATATACTAGATTAAAAAAACTGAAGCATTTAAAGTTTCTAGCTATGTGTACATTAAAAGGGAACAAACAGTAATGAACTGAACACAAACAGAATATAGCTGTACAATAAATTATTAGATATATCTGAGGAAAAAAACCACATTTCCACTCCTCAAGCAGGAACTAAAAAAAGTTTAAGTTATGATTATCTACCAACATTTTCTGTAACAGCCGTTTTACTTTCTAACGCACTTTACACTGGCTAGTAGGCTTTGAATTGGGCCAAGAGAAAAGCTATTTTTTATGATTAGTGGGAGAAAATAACCTTACTAATCAAGTTCCTGGTGAAATTAACTATCTACTGCTTCTGTTCCTGCTGCGGAATTGAATTATTTAATCCACATTATTTAGTACTTGAAACATTCTCTTTTCAACTAAGTCAGCTCAGTGCTGGAAAACCTGAGAACAAAGAATTTAAAAGTAAAACAGAACATGGGTATTACTTTTGTTACATGCTAGCCTGTAATATACATGCATGTTATGGTCTTATGGTTATTGGCAACTTCACTGTACAGAAAGTAACTCAAAGTATAGTTTTGAACTAGGAGTAATTCATTATTGACCACACTTCGTGTAAACTTATACAGGACAATTTTATAGCATCACTCTAGTTTTAAAAAGTGACTGCATAAAAACAGCATCTTTCTGGTAAGATTTTGTTTTGTTTTTTGGTATATTCAGAGTAAGAAGATCCTTTGTATTCCCACAGACCCAACCTAGCTAAGGCTGAGTAAGTTGGAATCTATTCTGTCTCGTACATCAACACATTTACTTACTAGGACACAATCATTTAAACCTCTGCAACCCAAGAAAGACAATTATGTGAAATAAAAACAAGCATATTACTTTTTAAAACTTTTTAAACAAAGCCTAAAATTTGGAACCAAAAGATGCAAGTGTTCTTTAAATCCAGAGTGTATATGCAATCAATTAAGAATAAAATATTTGTTTTGATTTAAATAATAAAGACACCTATACAAGACTCTGGGCACCCTAACACATAGTTAACACTAAAACAAATCCTCACCAGCAGTAAAACAAACATTCAAAAGAGAACTCTCTCTCAGCCAGCCAGCTAGCTAGCTAGCTACAAAAACAACTCATTTCCAACCTATTGTCATTTCAGGAAGTATACCTCCAGCTCTCTTCAAAAATCTTATCAAATGTATCTTTTGCTGTATGCCCAAAAAGTCATAAAATACAGGACATTTTAGACCAAGAGGAGGAGTAAGTTCCTGATTCTTGTAGCACTCACAGAGAATGCCCTGCCAATGTCTTTTATAACTATGGGACTCCAGCTGAAGTGCCTCTGATGACCGTAGCTGCAGCAGTATGGCATAGAGAGAGAGAAGATACGTCAGACAGGAAAGAGCCAAGCCATTACTGTATAAATCCAGTAGTTGACAGCCTTTGCTTCATATATCACAAGCAGAATAAAAGCCATTCCATATCATGAAAAGTATCAACAAAATGACTACAAAACACACCACATCAATCAAGCCAACATTCAACTACCAGAATATGATGTGAACTAAAAAATAACTGAAGTTATTCACGGCAACTATCTGTTTAGAAGAAATATTCCCTTTCTTTAATTAAACAAAATAACTATCTTCCCCACACCACAATGCGTCTCTCCAAATAATTAACTCATTTACTAAATAAAGTTGAGTCATGTCCCTGTTTTTCCTCCCTCTATGGCCTCATCTGTAGCTTTTCTTAAAAACACTTGGCTGATGCACTGTACTATTTCTAAAGAAGTTAATATTAGAAAACGTAGCTAACTTCTCCTCCACCCCCCAAATCAATTGTCTCATGCACATCACTTGTTTGCCAAGGTTGTTTGTTTGTTTTGTAAATGAATCATCTGCAGAGCTCCCATAAAAATGGAGAAACTAAAATATTTGACAGGTTTCAGAGTAACAGCCGTGTTAGTCTGTATTCGCAAAAAGAAAAGGAGTACTTGTGGCACCTTAGAGACTAACCGATTTATTTGAGCATGAGCTTTCGTGAGCTACAGCTCACTTCATCGGATAGTTAGCCATGTTCATTATTGAATAAATGAATTATTGACCTTGATCCATAAAATGCAACCTTACAAATACACTTCAGTAGTCATAGCTTGTGCCTTTGGAATATGGTAGAACACTCTGTACATGTCATGATACAAAAGTAGCTTTACAAGAGTTACAGTATACAGCCCCCTTTAAAAACAATCTCAGACCCAGCTGAGAGTGTAAGTGATTTCTAAGCAGTGCACTGAACACTTGAGAAAGCCATATGTAACAGTCAAATCAAATTGTAAGCACACAGGGTCACTGAATTTTACTAGTAAGCCATAGAACAGCTTGATTTTTACAGACCATTACATACCACACAATTTAATGATGTGTGCAAACCTGACAAGAACCTTACTCTTCACTACTTTGGGGTTTTATAGTAAAAGACTAACTGTAATTTAAGACACAAGATTATACCCACACCACCATCCTTAGCACACTACATAACCACCAACATAAAAGTAATGTCTTGGTTATCAAATTGAGCTAGAATATCCCATTAAAATCTACAGAACTTTTCTGTCGTGAGTGGAAAAAAATGTCATTTCTATGAGCAGTATGTTTATTGGGAATGGAAATAGTTGACTTAAGTGCTTTGCTTCAGGAAGTATATTTCTCAGTCAAAAGGTCTGGTATTTTTCTAACTCACATCAGAACAATATTTATTTAAAGCACTTTTATTGAAAGGTGCCAGTATCTCACATATAAAAAAGAAAGTAATTTAAATTTTTGTAGCCTCTTAGCTATCACAGTTTAATACACCATGGAAGAACTCTTTTAAAAAAACAACATTTAGAATGTTTTTGACATGGGTATTTCATAAGTAAAACAAATGCTACATCATTCTTATTAGACACAATTAACTTTACACAACTTCTGCAATTTAAGAGACTTTACGGAGGCAGAATAAGTAGATATTAATAAAAGTGTCATGATAAGATTTATGTGGTAACTTAACAGGGGGGCAAAGCCAGTCTTCCTTTTAGGAAACAATCTTGTTGGTTTGTTTTTGTTTTTTTGCAATCTAGTGTCTTATTTTACATTCTAACAGTTCTAAGTTCTATTATACTTATTTGAACAGAATTATCCCATATCTTTTCTTTATAACGCTATCTTGAAATTAAATAAATACAAAACCATACTGCTTTTACTTTTGCTGTTGAGTGCACTTTCACACAATATTTTAACTGGCAACATATATTTGCCATCCAGTACTCAATGGCAGTTTCTACAAAGTTGTTTCTTTGAGGGTACAGATAACATTTTAAAATTTGAAAGCGCAACTACCATTGTATTTCCCCTGTAAACACTTTAGTTTTATTAAATGTAATTTCAATAAATGACCAATGTGATTAGAAGAAATGTATTGTGTGTCCATCTGGTAGAGAACAAGTTAAAAGGAAATAAAATTCACCCATCCTAAAAGTTAATTTCCCTCCTCCTCTCCATTACATGTTCCTATTTCATTCTCTCCTTTTCCTTAAGTTCCTTTTCTTTGAAAAAAATCTTAAAACAAGAAAAACCCAAACAAACAAAATGACAAAGCCAGTATTTCCTATCCTTTAAATCTTTATATTTTCTTTCCCCGTCCCATTCCCTCTCACCCCCAGAATAGATTATTCTCTTTTCTTGCACATTCCACCATACTCTGTCCCTCCTCAAACACTCACTCTCTCTTCTTACTTCCTCCCTCCTTAATTCTTCTCAGTGGGAAGCAGAGGTCACTTTTGCTCCCATACAAAAACAGTGGACCAGTAGCTGAGTGGGACCAAGTTCTTCTGATATGTAAGCAATGGTAGAAAGATGAAGTGTTGGATCTTGGAAATCTGAATTTCTTCTCTGCTAGGTCTTTTTTTATTGTCTGCTCCTGACCTCATCCTTTGGATAAAGACTATATATTCACATACACTTGGGCTATGATACCGTCTTTGCTTTTCTGCAAAGTATATGGGAGAGTGCCTCTATGTAGCTGGGCAGAATTAGTCACTCTGAGGCAATTTTTAATATACATATGGAACATAAAAGACCACTACCACCACACGTACAACTGCAATTTCAAATTAGTCTGAAATTACATGCACATTTTTAACACCTAACGTTTGAAAAATCTGATTCCTCATGGCAAGTAAATCCTACCCTAGTCTTTTTGTGAAATACCACACGTAACTTAACTGTAGTTGCAATTACTTATTATGCTCCATTCTCAAACATTAGTCCAGGTCCTGCATGATTTTCCCCTCATTGTCTGCATCACGGAAATAGAATTTTACTTTCTTGGTACACTCTGATTACTGGTGTATGAGGAGAGCATTAAAAAAAATCCACTCTCCTGGGAAGAGAGGGGAGCTTTCCCTGGTGAGTGCCAGCAAATTCTGCAAGCCTAAAATTTTTTTTTTTAAAACCATCACACACACAAAAGGTATTTAGTCCTTATGGTTGCAATGAACCTTGAAAATATTAACTTACTATAAACTGATGCTGTGTATTCTTAAGCCTGCAGACAAACAGCTCACAGTATCTCTGATGTTACTCAATTTTGTCACATTGAAGTAGAGTAAAAGCTGACCAAAGTCTTGTCAATTATCATTGTTGAGATTGAGAATCCTGTGCCAAGCAGCGAATTGAAAATAATCAGTTTTTTCACAGCTGTAACTTTTGGAAGCTTTTTGAATTGATACAGATACTGTGGCTGGACACATTGAGCGAAATTGATAGCAACCCTCTGGCTTGCCTCTGTGTGCAACTGGGGAAGACTTCCTCTACAAAAAACTTCTGCCAGCCGGGCTGGGAATTTGATTTCCAAGGGGCTGTTTAAAAGGCGTAGAAGAATTTGAACAGGGTGAGCATACCTGCCTATTGGTTAGCAAGGGTTGGGTCTTACAAGGGTTCTGACCCCCCTCCTCTCCGTGTCTTAAGGAGGAGTCGAGTGAGCCTGACACACAGCAGGACTGTGCCCCACCAGCTGCCATATCTCAGTGGGTTTTTGCCCAACAACCAAGTCTTCTGGGTTACAGGAGCAATGGGAGGAGAGGAGCAGTGTAAACTGGCTGATATTTCTCATTCCCTGGACAGTGGCCGGAAGCAAAAATTGCAGATTTCAGTTTAGAATAGCTTTAAGCTTTTCCTTAAAATCCCCCATATTTATTTTATTCACTACTCGATCATGTCTCATATCAAAAGAACTGTTAATTAAAAATACTGGTTGAACAATGAAGATACCACTTTCCAATTCTTCATTCCAAAGAACAAAATAATACTCGTACTGCAATCCACTGGACCACCACCACCTCTCAAAGATCAAAGACCTTAGATTATTGAGTGAACTCATGTCCTTCAGTTGACAACTAAGTAATTTCTTTTCAAATAAGGTCCGTTATATTTCACTCTGTTTGGATAGGCAAATCTTTATGTATCCATACACTGCTCTGAGGCCTGATCAGCAAAGCACTTAAGCACATGACTAACTTAAGCACATGAGTAGTTTCACTGGCATCAATGGGACGAGTCATGTGCTGAAAGTTAGGCACATGTTTAAGTACCTTGCTGAATTTGGGCCTGAAAACAATCTCTACAGTGACTGGGATCACGGGAAGACACAGTCTTATTGACCATCATAACAGGCCACGAGTACATCAAGAATATACCTACAGAAAAAATACTAATAAAAAATCCACTAGGAAGCAGGAAGTCAAACAAAAAGAGTGGGTCAGCAGGCACTCTCCCACTGGCAACACAACTCTTCCATTTAACAGGCTGGGACTATAAAGTGTATTAGATTGCAAAATCAACTAAATGACTTTCACAAATTACAAATTCTTCCACTCTATTCTCCAGAGTGCATTGTATCCAAAAATGCATGCAAAACTGGTGAGAGCAATTAGCCTTCTTCTGATATTTTCTTACAAAGAGGCTCCTTCTCATTTACAAAGCCGCCTTTTTTTTTTTTTTTTTTTTTTGGATATTCAACCAATTTTTCCAAACTTGACACCAAACATATTCCTCACTGAAGACTAAATACATGTCACAACGTAAAGTTTTAAAGACAAGCTATATACGTTTTCTGGGCACAACAGCTGCAATGGAGTCAAACAATTTTTTCAACAAAGACAGTTTTCCCACACTCAGATAGCAAACAAACCATCTAAAATGTCTACTTCAAGCTCCAACAAAATGTCTACTTCTGTCCTATAAATATTTGATGAAAAAATTTAATAGTAAAATTATAGGCAGCCAATCTCTCAAACCAGAATTCAGCCACTTTATTAAGGAATCAATAGACATATGTCAAAAGGATAGAGAGAGAATGAACTTATTGAGGATAGACGAAATATGCTGGGAGAAAAATAGGGAGGCGAAATATTGTGGGTTCTTCCGCTTTGTCTTCTGTTTTCTTGACTTGCTTCTATTCTGGATATAAATTCCTTGACTACTAACTCTCATTCCTTGTCAAGTGTATGTCACTTAAAGGTCTTATACTTTATCCAACGTACAGAACATTGAATGACAGGGGGAACTCCTGTGGGAAAACCAAAAACAACTGAAATAATAGGACGGACAAATGTCTGGATAACTTATTTCTGTTGAATACTCTGGCTTACAAGTCATTTATATTTCAAAATAGTATTAGATCAAAAGGAATACTCCCCTATATTTGAAATAAAGGTCATGGGTTTCAGACTTTATTTTATGTTTATGTAATATAGGTCTATTATCTTTCAAAATCTGAATTATATATATTTCTGTCCAAAATTAAATCTGGTGGACTATTATAAACAAAAAGCAGTAGCTTATAATAGTACAGGGATCGGCAATCTTTGACCCACGGCCCACCAGGGTAAGCTGGGGCCGGTTTGTTTACTTGCCACATCTACAGGTTCGGCCAATCGTGGCTCCCACTAGCCGCAGTTTGCCGCTCCAGCACATGCCTCGGCCCGCGCTGCTTCCCACAGCCCCCATTGGTCTGGGACAGCGAACCGCCGCCAGTGGGAGCCGTAATTGGCCAAACCTGTGGACGCGGCAAGTAAACAAACCAGCCTGGCCTGCCAGGGGGCTTACCCCTGTTGTGATATTTTCACAAAACTAACTTTGCATAATTCTAAGCAAGTAAATGCTTAATAATAATGTTTATTGAGCACTTCTTCAGCAAGTTTCATGCAAGGATCTCAATGCATTTTAAAACAAATCTCAAAACATCCCTATAAAGTAATAGTACCTCTGCTTTACATATAAGGAAACTTAAGGATGAAGAAGTTAGGTGATTTGCACAAGGTTAACAGTGGTAAGGCCAGGCATATGGTCTAGCCACGAGAAAATGCTGTGTCCGGTACATTACTGTAGTGAGTACACAATAAATTGTCAACAGTTAGTAGTATGCTTTTCTTTTAGATATTTTCAAGGGTCTGAGAAAAATCTCTCTCCTTAATATCGACAGTAAAAAAAATTTGTTTTCAGTAAAAAAATTACTAGTTATCTCTAACCCTATTTACTATTTTGATTTTGATTTTTACTATTCTACAACACAATAAAAGCATGTACATCCAATGATCCTAGCCCACTTGACAATATTTTTAAAATACATTGAATAGACCCACCATCACTTTCCCCAGATCAAGCTAAATAAAGCAGCAATAGAAGAATAAAAACAAGAATTAAAGCAATATCCACCAGACTCCTACATCACCATTACCCATCCTTACCCAACACCCATCTCCAAACAGAAAAGCACACCCTGAAAGGTAACATTACTTGGGTTCTTATGCGTCTAGAGAGGACACACATTTCACAAGTCCAAGGCTAGAATGGCAAACATCTTGCCAATCATGCCCTCTCTCATACTGAAAGGGTTTCAGCTCAGGCATCTCCAGTAACCTGAACTATAGCAATATACAATGGGCTGAGAGAGGTGATCTCTTAAAAGCAGGTAGGTTCCAGACCATTTAGGTTTTACAGGTCAGAACCAACATCTTAAAATCAAACCTGAAACTAACAAGTAGCCAGTGCAGATTTTATGACTTGCTACTTGTACTTGCTTGTATGACTTGCTACTTGTAGAGCACAGCATTGATAAGCCTTTGGCAGGAAACACTGTTTAAACAAGTAAGCCACTGAATTCTGCACTAGCTGCAGTTTCCAAATAGATATAAGAAGCAGTCTCACAGTCTAATCTTGAAGTGACAAAGGCTGGCTGCGAGTTGCAAAGTCTGCATCTAAAAGAAACTCCAACAGCCTACCAACCATCCAAAGTCTGACTTGGCTGTGGCGGCTACCTGATCAGCGAGTAGCAGCCATGACTCTAATCAGACCCCAGATTGTGAAACTGGTCAACAAACAGAAGGCACATACTTACAGAAAGACCAACATAACCCACCACCATCTCTCCCAGTTGCCTTCCCCAACCAACCTCTCTCACCTGAGTCTTATCCGGATTGGGCCTCAGACAGGTAGCCCTGATCTCTACCTACACTGTCCCCCAAAACGCTGAGTAATGCAACTGACATCTTTAGCCAAGTCAGTGAAGATGGAGCTATAAAGCTCCATCATCAATGTACTGAAAACACACAACCCATGCTTCTCACTAATCCTCCCTACAGTTATGCAAATCTGCATCTACAGAGAAAGAGAGAGGGGAACTTTACTGAAGTTTCTGAATTGTAGAAATTAACATAGTCACTGATTGATAGGGTTCTGCATGCAGATATCCATACACACACGCTTATACATACACATATAACAGAGTATTTGCACTTGGCGCACACTTAAACCCTTCAGGAAAATAGAATGCACTCGCGCATATAGTTGTTTTCAGTCATAAAACCTCTTTTTCTTCCCTTTTTTAAAATTAAAGTCTTAGCAAAGCATGCATTTTTCACTGAGGACTATTTATATGCTAACTTCAAAGTTTTAAAATAAAAAATTGGTTGAATTATTTAAATGTTAAAAGGGCCTGAACAATTTTAAGTGCATGAAGAGCTTATTTCACATTAACTCAAAAACAACAACTTTCCTTCAAACCTTAAAAAAAAAAAAAAAAAAAAAAAAAAAACCAACCCCACACCTATGGGTTGAAATGAAACATTAGAAATAGAATCTAAAAGAGTAAATCAAAAGTGCTTTCGCAACCATAAATATAGAATAAGTTGTTAGCAAGAGATTACAATATCATGTAATGATAAAGTAATGATAAAGTGTTTAGAATCTATATTTATCTGTTGAACAAGTAATACCTAATTTATGCCAAAATTTAGGAGACAAACAGAAAACCAATTCGAGAGCCAGTCTGAGTATTTGCTGCAATAATAATTTAAAATACCAAACTACCAATATATCCTACAATACATATGGCTGATATGAGGCATATGTTCTCTAAAAACAAGAGATTACTCAAGTTACCTCAGTGGCAGCATAGCTTACAAAAGAAGGGTGTTTCTGCCATCAGAAGAAAAAGATAGCAAGATGCATCATGATAAAATAATGCTGAATAATCACTGAAGGAAAAAGTTTGTGTGTAACATAAAATATAAAAAAGGAGGGTGGGAGACAATAGCCATTATTTCCTAAATGCTATTTTTCCCTATAGGCTTGATTAGCATGCATTGTTTAAATATAATGGGCTACATTCAGAATATGATATAAGCAAGTTCATCTCTACCAACTTCAGTAAGATTTCCCTAGATTAGGCAAAGAAGTTATGCTTAAATCAAGTGCTAACCCCAACCTTTTCCTTACCACAGGCACAGGTTAACATTTTACCACAATTTAACAGGTCGAGGTCTACCCTAGGGTGAAGCCTGTGACTGACTTCAACCAACTAAGCAGAGGTACAAGGTGTTAACTTACGTATAAATTAAGGAAGAGATACTGGTTCTATCAGGGTTAGCTAACCCCAAACAATTTTTAACCTTTTCCTAATTTATGAAAATCCATAGAGTTTTATCTATTTACATCAGCTCTGAATTTGGCACAGCATCATTTAAAACTTGAGAACCATTAGGTTTTTACGATTATGAAGACAGCAGCATTTTTAATACACGAAGTGGTTTTCCTACCTTCAACCCGTGATTCCAAGTGCTTATCCAGCTCAGCATCCTTTTTCACTGCCTCATCTGAGACCTTAGGGGCATTTGAAAAACAAACTAGTACAATACTCATGTTATCACGACTTCCCTATATAGTGGAGGGAAAAAAAAAAGTACGTGAGAGGGATCCTTAGTTTTAAACCTCTTGCCTTCCTTGTTATTAATCACTCTCGCTTGTTCTAAGATATAATGAACCATTGTTAACACAATTACTTTATTGCACATTTGTAACATGTTAATTAGCTGCAATATATTTCATGTAGAAAAAGATTTTATAGTCTTGAAATTTTATATATTATCTTACAAATAATAATAAATATATCACTATTAAGCATTTCTTCACTTGTTTAAAAGGTAACGACAAAAAGGCCACAAGTTAAAATGAAGAAATTGTTTAACTGTTACCCAAACCAATAAACTAAAAAAGCTAATATTTCATTCTATGAAAATACTCAGGTGAGACACTACAGCTCATTTCAAATATATTTGTTCATCTGAATTCTATTTGTGCCACTGCCTAAATTGCATTTCACTTTGATGCTATGAAGTTCCAAAAATGAATACGATCACTGATATGGCCAAGATCTAACATAACGTTTCTCGATCCACCTCCCCAGGTCAGCCACTAATATATAGTTAATCTGGAACTCCCAATTTTCTTGCAAATTGTGCAGAACTACAAATTTTTAATATTAATTTAATCTCCACTTGGAAATGTTTACACATTTCCAGCTGATCTTACAGTTCAACACATACCGTGCAAACATATCAACACTATTTTCTTTCAGAATCTCTCTCTTGTACTTCACTTTTTGCTCAGTAGTAATTTGCAAAACTGTAATCCCAGCACTAATTTAATTTACTACTGTACACCCATTCCCAGAGTGTATACTAATACCCTCACAGAGCTGATTAATCAAAAGTTTGGCCTTCCCTTCCTCTTCCTCCCATGTTTGTATAAACTTAATTGCAACTCTTGATGCTGTATAGTCCCAGAAGCTTGTAAAGGAGTTTAGTAAGGACTGGAAGAAGAATAGGTATCCTAGCTGCTGCTATATAGCATAAAGATTTGAAAGAGGGTTTCAAGAGATTATCCATTCTTGCACTGCAAATCTGTAGAGAACATTGTGACAACCACCAGTAGCCAAACTAATATGGTAAACCCAGGGTTACTAGTCCTTACATCGCCTTTTTTGTTCAGACCTACACCATGGGGCAGTTCCTAGCACCCATCATCACACCCACTCTCCTGCAGGAGTACAACAGGACTGTGGAGTAGAGAGAATACCATAGTAGAAAGGGCTTTGTTTTTGAAGTTTCCTTCTGCACCAGGCCTAAAAGGATTCTCACCTTTCGCAGTCAATAAAAGATAGCTGTTGGGAGTCAAAAAATTCCCTCCTCTTCCAGAGTTGCAGAATATTGAGGCTAAAACTTCAAATTCAACTCCAATCTTGCAAGCGGTATGAACTTATTCACATGGAATTTGGACATCAGTGCCCTATATTGAATCTGCCTATACGGAGCTCAGTGCAAGATCAGGGCTCAATTAAGCATTAAATATATTGTAGTAGTCATTCCACATGCACAAGACTTGCAGATGTTGTTGGTTGGAAAAACACCACCACATTCAAGCGAAGCTTACAGTGTGTGCTGCACGCTACAATTCAACCATGAAGAATTCTCTGGGTAACAAGAAGGAAGTGCAAGCTATTTGCATTACCTGAATTACAACCAGAGGGAACTGAAATTCTTCTTTTTAACTGGTATTGTATTCATCTAAATAATTAAAGATCAACAATTGTATAACAACTTTTAGGAAAAATGGTTACATACCTTATGTAAACAAGTATCGACCACCCAATTGCACACTTTTTCCAGGTCATCTGATACTTCAAGCCTAGACTTAACAAATTCACAGAGCTCTTCATTACTCATTACATCCCAGATTCCATCACAAGCTAAGATGATAAATTCATCCTCTTCTGCTCTTAAAATTTCATAAACCTCAGGCTCTGGAGAAACAAGCTGTTCTGTAGGGCCTTTGCCATCAACACATTTGTAGTCATAGTCGCCCAGAGCTCGAGAAACTGCCAATGAACCATTAACACGCTGAATCATTACACTACCTCCTGCATTCTGGATTCGCTCCTTCTCCCTTGGGTTGCAAGGTTTGTGATCCTGTGTTGAAAAACACACTTGTCCATTTCTAAAGAGAACAGCACGCGAATCACCACAGTTGATAAAATATATATGCTCACGTGAAATCATAACTCCCACTGCTGTTGAGCCACTCCTGTCCATTCCATTTCTGAGGTCAGAAAAATTGCGCATATATTCATCAATTTTCAAAAAGCCAGTTCTGATTCCACTCTTGACATTTTCCACTGAAGGCTCAAGAGCTGATCCTGGTTTTTCTGATGCCCTAAAATCATCATTGTTGGTGATGTGTTCTAATAAATGTGTTGAACAGTAATTTGCCACACGAGAGCCTGCATGACCATCATAGACAGCAAAAAAGGACCAGTCTTCTAGGCCATGGGGAATACCTACAACAGCCGTGTGAGCATCTTCCATTTCCACTCTCCATCCCTGCATACTGCTGAGGCCATAACGCAAGCCATTCCCTGCACCATGAGCATTATGTTTATCAGTTTTTGGTTTATCCAAGAATGCACCCATGTTTATTTAATATTGAATCTGGAAAACAAAAAAAAATGTTATTTATAAATCTATTATCCCACAAAAGTCTTGTACAGCAATCTGTCAAACAATACATACATAATTCCTTGTGGCTTTTCTTACAGTACAGTCAGTGAATTACTGTATAACGAAGTGTGTACAACAAAGTATGCATTTTTATTCAGGTCAGCTATGGGGGAAAAAGGTCTGTTTCAATTTTTTTTAAATGTGATCCTGTCAATTAGACATTTTGGTAGCTTACCTGCCACTGTCCTCAAGGAGGGGAGGGGGCTTACCTTTGTCTTAGGAACATTTCATGCTCACTTACATATATAAATGAAGGAGTCCTTTGTTAGGGGGCTTATTCCTTCACCCACTTACTTCCCTGGTCCTTCTCGCATGAACAGAGAGCAACAATACCCGAAGTCCAAAGGTGCAAACAATTTGATGTTTATTGGGGTGAACTTCCAGCAAGCATGATTCCAGTTTCCTTCCTTAGTATCCTCCTTCCCAGCTCTGACACCACAAAGCCTTACACCTGTGTCCCTGTTCCCATTCCTGCCCTTAGCCAAACATGATTCCAACTTCCTTACCCCCATTCCCTGTTCCCATTTCCCCCTTTAGCAAAACATGATTCCAATTTTCTTACCCCCATTCCCTGTTCCCATCTCACACACCCACATGCCCGTGCCCACCCCCACCCACACCCAGTCACTTCCTCATTGACTACAGATTATATAGTAAAACTTGAGTTCTGCTTAGCTATACCTTAACCAATCATTCTCCTGAAATTTAACTAACCAATCCTAACATATTGTAACATGATTATGTAACCAATTATGATCCTGTCAAATTAGACATTTTGGTAGCTTACCTGCCACTGTCCTCAAGGAGGGGAGGGGGCTTACCTTTGTCTTAGGAACATTTCATGCTCACTTACATATATAAATGAAGGAGTCCTTCAAATGGAAGGAGCAGCTTTTCTGTCTCTGTAGCACCATCCCTTCCTCCCCAGTCCACGTCCCTCTAATTCCATAAAAGTTACCAGGAAAAGCTAGTATAGTCTCTCACTAATTTTTCTCCATAGCTCCCCAGAAGCTGTCCAGTATAGGGGACTTCTGCATAGTGCAGGGGAATAGAAGTAACACTGGTAAGGCGTGGCCGGCCTACTACTGGAACACTGAGTTTGGGGGCAACTTTTCCAAGAGGAGTTTGAGGACAAATCCTTCTCCCTCACCCACCAACAAGATGATGGGGGTAATTTCCAGAAGAGAATCCTCAGAGAAGTCCCTGCTTAAACAGAAGTCTGGGAACAATCTGGCCTCCTGTGTGTGTAAGCAGTTCCAATTTTTAACTTTTCCAAAACACATTTCTTAAACTAATTTTGGATGCAATTTAAAATTCAAAAATATATATTTGCCTAAATTAAAATTATCATCCTGCAAATAAATCACACCATTCACAGTATTAGGAAAAATCAAGAACTACAAAACAAAAACAGTTCTTCCACTCTAATTCGAGAAGACCTATTTAAAATAAAATAACTAAATGCATACAAGGACAGCAACCTTTTAAGATGACATATAATTTACTCCAAATAACGAACTTGTAGTTCATACACCTTCCTTTTAAACAATGTCCTTTTACTGGCCTTGTTTTAGATAGAAATCGTATCTTCACTCTGATTATCACAATGATTTTTAGTGCTCTACTGAGAAACAATATTAATTATTGTTCTAGTTTTATGTTGTATTGTCTTGGTTTATATGTTTCTTTTCCAAGTCATTTCAGTTCTTGTTTGCATTACCATTCCCTTCAGCACAAAAGTTTCAAGTTCAACTAAGGGTCAAGCTAGAGTTGATAGAAACTGGTATGACTAAATGACATAATTCAGCTCCACCCTTTTCTTAAATGGTCTATACAGTCCTGAGGCAGATACTGTCAGAATTGAAAAACAGACAGATCAAGGCAGAGTTTTCTGTAATCAACCCTGAGGGCCCAAGTGCACAAATGGCAGAATATCTACTGAAGGAAGAAATGTGAATGGAGTGGAAATCTACAGGAAGCAATATCCATGTTCAAGCTCTAATTTAAAGGTTGAAAGTGCCACGCACCCCCCCCTTTTATTTTTTTTGCACTCATGTTCTCCTCTCTCGTTCTAGGATTAGATTATCTTGTGCTGCAAGGCAGGAACATGACCCTGCCAGTATTATGTTATTAAACCTTTAAGGTACACCTAGGTGTCTCCTTTTAATTACATAATCCTCATATATATTGCAAATCAAAAACTTCTCAGCTAATTTTTTTTTCATTAAGCAGAGTACTGGAAGCTACTGATATTAAAAAGTAAGTATGACATTCCGTAGTATTGTGACAATTTCAGACTATATATTTTAAGTGACTAACTTCTGTGTTCTGTCCTCCATATTCTAAAAGACATGCCTGGTAATTTAAAAGAAATCCCCCCCAGATAGTATCTTAATTTTATGTAATAAATACCTTATGTATTCAGAAGTTCCACTAACCACACCAGTTGTAACAGAAAAGTGAGGCCCTGTGAGCTAAAGAACTGCCTAAAATGCCAGAGGTATGGGCTGCCTGAAGAATTAGGTATACATCTCCAGTTTTTATGTGGGATTTTTGAACTAATAATCTAGGTACAGATGAAGAATGAAAGGCTTTATTATGCTTTCCCACAGAAGCCTGTCCATGTGGAAAGGCTAAAATTGCTTGGAAAGTTCACCTAGAACTAAAATACTATGAGATTTTGGGAAGAGAGGAGACTTGCCTTATCACTCCACAGAATGAGCAGAAGTGCCCCTGCAAACTACCAGATGCCCAAATCCTAAGGATCCTATGCTCCTCCTAGGGCTCCAAAAGCCATGATGCCATAGCCTCTCTGACTATGTCAGGGACAGTTCCCTTTCATTTCCAGGGTGGCTGGTTGCATAAAGCAGGAACCTGAAAGAATTAAGGAAGGATTTACTATAGGATGCTGCCATGAAAAATGACTGATTCCTTGACCATGCCTATGCCTCTATCTACCTACTAAACTTGAAAAGAACGAATAGCCTCATGTTTGCCTGGAACGTTTCTACAAAGTCAGCAAATGAGAGTGGGAATAATACCACACTGGCTGCCCTCCCCATGACACATTTTGGGCAGTTATAGTTTGCTTTGCACTATGAGTTGACAGAGGTCAGGGCCACCACTACCCAAGAATCCACAAAATCTTGCACCTTCCCACTGTAAATGGAGTTCTATGGTAGCTGTGCCATTCAGAGCCCTCACTCCCCTTCCTCCCATCCAGATTCTATACTTCCTAGGGGAGGGGTCCCCAACGCGGTGCCCACAGGCGCAATGGCGCCTGCTGGGGCAGCTGTGTGCGCCCGCAGGACACCACACCACCAAAATGCTGCCGCTGAGCACGGCTACCTGAGAACTGCCTGCTGAAATGCCGCCGAGAAGTGCTGCCGTTTCTCGGAGGCATTTCAGCGGCGAGGCTTCCTTCCGCTGCCACTTCTTGGCAGCATTTTGGCAGTGGGGTGTTTGGCTCCCGCCACAGTCTGTTGGGAATAGGAATGTTCTACTCCCACAGAAAGGTTGGGGACCACTGTCCTAGGATGTTTTGCCAAGCAGGGTATGTCCACTGGATTCTATCTTTGTCATAAATGTAAAGGGAAGGGTAAACCCCTTTAAAATCCCTCCTGGCCAGAGGAAAAATCTTCTCACCTGTAAAGGGTTAAGAAGCTAAAGGTAACCTCACTGGCACCTGACCAAAATGACCAATGAGGAGACAAGATACTTTCAAAAGCTGGGAGGAGGGAGAGAAACAAAGGGTCTGTGTCTGTCTGTCTGTCTGCTTTTGCCAGGGACAGAACAGGAATGGAGTCTTAGAACTTTTAGTAAGTAATCTAGCTAGGTATGTGTTAGTTTATGATTTCTTTAAATGGCTGAGAAAAGAACTGTGCTGAATAGAATGACTATCCCTGTCTGTGTGTCTTTTTTGTAACTTAAGGTTTTGCCTAGAGGGATTTTCTATGTTTTGAATCTAATTACCCTGTAAGGTATCTACCATCCTGATTTTACAGAGGTGATTCCTTTACTTCTATTAAAAGTCTTCTTGTAAGAAAACTGAATGCTTTTTCATTGTTCTAAGATCCAAGGGTTTGGGTCTGTGGTCACCTATGCAAATTGGTGAGGATTTTTACCAAACCTTCCCCAGGAAGTGGGGTGCAAGGGTTGGGAGGATTTTGGGGGGAAAGACTTATCCAAACTACGTTTCCCAGTAAACCCAGTTAAAGTTTGGTGGTGGCAGTGGAAATTCCAAGGGCAAAGGGTAAAATTAATTTATACCTTGGGGAAGTTTTAACCTAAGCTGGTAAAAGTAAGCTTAGGAGGTTTTCATGCAGGTCCCCACATCTGTACCCTAGAGTTCAGAGTGGGGAAGGAACCTTGACAACCTTGGCATCTTTATTTAGATACTGATGTAGATTAAACTTTTCCAAAAAGCTGATAGGTATTGCTGTAAACTCCTTGACCAATTTATTCTCTACTTTTTACTACCCCCCAGCTAAGCTATTAACAAAAAAGGTTTTTGGTTTTTTTTTTTAAATTAAGGTTTATGCAGGTGGTATCCCTTCAACTTTTAAATAGTTTTAATGGGGTTGAAGAGAAGAGAAACAACTGGCAGAGCACATCACTTTTTCTATGGGACTTCTTTATGATGCTCTAGGACTTTTAATAGCCTTTAGGTTAAGAGCATTATACAGTTTGTAAAATAGGTCAACATAATAAGCATTTCATCTTGCCAATTACAAACCTATTTAGCAAAGTTACATAATAGGTAATGAGAATTAACATTCACATCTACAGTCACAAAGATATGCCAGTCTAGTACAACAAACAAACCAGTTAAAGATGTTCACGCACCCATTGACTTTTGATAGAATTTCAAATCAGATTTTAAATACAGAAGCTGTGTTCCATAACTATATATAAAAGTAACTAACATTAATGTTTATCTATGACCTGGCTGAGCAAAACATCAGGCAAAAATATTAAATACCAAGAAACATTAGGCTCTCCCTGCTATTTTCTACAGAATCCAAGCTGTTAAAACACAACCACCTTCTACTCAACTATTTTTTGTTAAAAGGCATGTCCACCAACCCTACCAGTTGGCTCCTCCTATTTTGCAGTAACACAAAGGCAGTTGTAAAGCCTTGCAATGAGAGATGTAGCTTTTTTTTTTTCCTTTTTTAAAAAAAGAACAGGATTTGCATGGGCCCATTTGCAATCCTCTCATCTCACCTACCTACAAAGCAAATCCCTCTGGTGTAGATTGCTTCCGAGAGGCTGGAATGATTTGGGCCATCTGCTTAAAGGCACTGTGGCTATATATCTGCTCCACCATAGGCCAAGCTGACAGAGATAGGACAATCAAGATGGAGCTGACTTTCAATTGTATTAGTAATGGCCTAGGATCCTAATTAAAATCCTAGCGTGTGCCAAAAGTACCAGGGTTCAATTCCAATCAACCATCCTGATATAATAAACTGGACTCATTAGGAAAATTACATGGATCCTAAGGACACCAATGACGCGGCTGCATGGACTGAGTCTTCCATCCTCTCAACCGCCAAGAAGAACCCAGCTCCTCTCATCCTTCAAGAAGGATGAGGATATGCCAAGAAAATACGAGCCCCTATGAAGTGAGGCACTGAAGTCAGATGCAAGCACCAACTAAGTCAGTCAAGTTCTGACATTGTGCCCACTCAGCAAGGTGTCAGAGGGGTGATGGGCACGGCACTGATGTTACCAGGCCCCAAAGCACTAACTAATGAGCACCAGAGAGAAAATGGTATTGGGCCAATAGCCTGATATGCCATTTGCCAAGAAGGCACTTGCACAACAACAGGAACCAGCAGATAAAGCCAACATGATGCTGGAGCTGAAAGCGTGGGAGGAAGTGTACAACACTGACCACCCCAGCTGCTGATGTCCCAACACTGGAAGTCCCAGGTGCTGGTCTTGCACAGCACTAATGTGATTAAGTGGGCCTAGTGCTAATGGGGGGAGGGATAGTTCAGTGGTTTGAGCATTGGCCTGCTAAACCCAGAGTTGTGAGTTCAATCCCTGAGGGGGCCATTTGGGATCTGGGGCAAAAACTGGGG
Organism: Lepidochelys olivacea; assembly: GCF_965140295.1. Lineage (NCBI taxonomy): Eukaryota > Metazoa > Chordata > Testudines > Cheloniidae > Lepidochelys > Lepidochelys olivacea. Next base: position 174,351,177 of record NC_140413.1, on the reverse strand, counting down.
ATTGGTCCTGCTTTGAGCAGGGGGTTGGACTAGATGACCTCCTCAGGTCCCTTCCAACCCTGGTATTCTATGATTCACTGAGCTGAAGAAGACTAGTGCCAGTAGTATACTAATGTGCTGGCTTCACAATCCTGTTGGTGTAACAAAGGGATCTGGTGCAACTAGCCCAAAGCACTACTGTGACAAAGGAGAAGAGTACTAGCTACACAAAACTTGGTAAAGGTGGATACTGAGCACATCTGGTCCAACAGGTAGGATTTTCTTTTGTTAATATGGGATTTAGCATACTTTGCAGCTGTAATTCACATTATTACTGAAAGATTATATATGCACATAAATCTGCTGGATTTTGGGAGGGCAAACCCAAATCGAATTGAGTGGATTAGGCATACACAAGACTTTCTTCGTTAGGAATGTCCCTTTTCTGTCAGATTTTATGCTACAAACAGAGGGATTTATGGTCAGCTGCAAATGGATAACATTCTATCAACAGCTGCACTTCTATACCCCCCTCCCCACCTGCAGGTGTGCACAATTTAAAAAAACCCAAAAAATTAACACTCTCAAAACCCCTTGTTTGGAAGCAAGTAGTGTTGTTTCCCCTAAACATACCTGACACAAATAGATGAAAATATGGAAATTAAAAGTTAAGCCATATTACACTACACACACTTCACTCTTTCATTCAGCAACATATACACTTTCCTATCTCCCCACTTATAGATCACATACCCACAACCCTTAACTCTGCTCCTCTAGCAAAACCAGTCTTCCATCAATCCCGTTAATTGCCTTTCTATAATTCACCCACTCAACTACCCTTTCACAACACAACCACTGTCACCAAACAGCCACAAGGGTTTGTCAGATATGTGGTGTGTACAACCACCATAACTGGTTCACAACTAAGTTGTGTGTGTATTAATTGTAAAGACAAAGCCATAGAAGATCCATCAAGTTTGATCCTGCATTATAGGCAGAGCAGGTCGCAATAGTTACAGTTATAAAATATAGTTGTGCTTTCCTAACGTTTTCCAATAAAATTCCTTGTTTTCAATTGCTTACAACTTTGTCAAACTAACATTTCTGGCTGAAAGTTTCTATGGTTGTTTTTGCCATCAGCAAAAATCGTGCAATGGTTTTCAACTATAAAATTAGGAGGAAATAGGTAGTGTTTCCAAAATTAATTTATTTCCAGGCATCCTGAAGAGGTCTAGAAATGCCATACTTAGGAGCAAAAGCCTTAAATTTGGCACAGGGAAAGTCTTGGGGCTCAAGAGAGGTCTTTTGCTGGCCCCATAAAAATTTTTATCCAGATTTGGCCAATTAAGGCCCTGAAAAATTTCCATTGGTACATGCTTAACAGAGCTGGTTCGAGGTCAGCTGCTAAAATCTTTGAACTTCTGACTCCCTTGGAACTCCCTAAGCATTGAGCATGTTTTCTATCCTTATGGAGTCCCTTACATGACCCTGTATTGTAGCGAGGCAAAGCAGTAGCTGAAAAATAACCTTTGGCTGAAAAGCACTGGATTAGAACCTAGGAGGCAACCGTGAAGTTTAGTTTCAACTCTTCCACTACCAAGTACTAATTGCGCCCTTCATGTGTCTTATTATTGAACCAGGGCTCATTCATATCCCTCTCAAGACACAAACAATCATCATTCACCCCCATTTTACAGATGGGATAACAGATTGCACAAGATGAGTACTGGCACGACTAGGTAAAAACCTACAGCTCTAATATGAAAGGCCCATTTAACCAAACTGTCTTTCAGAACGAACATGCCAAATCTGTGGGTTCAGATGTTCTGTCTATAACCACTGCTCTATCCTCTAGTCCATTCTGCCCTTGAGCCTGAAATAGAATCTTGATTGCCAATACTGTTCTGCTGTCTAGCAAATAGTTGTGCAATCCATTGAAGTGGGTTTTGCATTCCCTTCCAATAGCAGGTCCTCCCACATGGAAGACAATTGCTTATTGCTGCTACCAATTACTATTTTAGCTCAAGTTCTAAGAATTTGTGACAGGTACCTAAAGGTCTTGGGTACTAACACTGCTAACGACACATGCAGTGGGATCTATATGGTTCCACATGATGGATTCTAATTTTTAGTTTGGTTTTTTTTAATGTATAGAAAGTTGATATACAAAATGTTAAATACTGAAGTTGAAAAATCAAGCACACAAAAGCGTTAGGAAACTCCATTAAAGTTGCTTGTGTAACTAACATATCTCCATTTTGGCATATGCATTATGATACAGTCTGTAATTACCACATATAATTTGCTCTGCAGAGCCCCATTATTCAGTGCACAGAATGAATGATGAATGAGACATTTGCAAGCTGAAAAAAATGTTCTCTTACAACTAAGTGCTAGACTTGGATTCAGGAGAACAGAATTATATCCCAGGCTGAATCAGACTTTGTGGTGTTAAGCAATATACATAACAAGGCAGAATTCATTAATTCTGAGTTTACTAATTTTTGAGTGCTTGACTTTGCAACATTAATGGTCTCTTAACAGTTTTTTGCATGTAATATTAATAGTAATGCTCTTTTTCCAACTTGACTTCAAGACAGTAATACAATTTTCAACCTTCTACTATCATCAGACTGGCAAAACTCATATTTTATTAAAAGTTAATGAAAGGGTTTTGTTATATAATGTAGAAATTCTCAGCAAATCCTCTCGCAGATTAATCCTCTGCTTTGATGTAGAGCAATGATTGATGAGGTAGTCCAAACTTTAAACATAGTAAGTTCCTTTCCTTTGAGTGGCTATTAAAAAGTGAAAGGGAATGTTTTAATATGAACAAGGAAGAAAAACATGGTTTTGTTTAAGCGGTCATGTGCTCTACTATTGTATACACAAGGCTGTGTACTCCTCAGATGTGCAATTTGAAGAGAAATCAATCCCTTGTCAAAAATATGTGCTCCAGGATCTAAGCCTTCATTTTTTAAAATGAATCTTTCTACTATGGCTGTGAAACTAACTACAAACATGTAATCAACACAATGGTGTCGTCCTGAATATGAAGATAGCATGAAAAATCAGTTACGGATCTTCTGTAACGATTGTTCTTCGAGGTATGTTGAAAATGTCCATTCCAGTGTAGCTGTGGGGGAGGATTCGGAGTTCATTGACAAGTAGACTGTAGCACTACTCTGCCAAACTCAGCATCATCTCCAGTCTGCTGACTGACGGCATAGTGAGACGCAACAGTGTGGACTGAAGACCACGTTGCCCGCTCTACAGATGTCCTGGATAGGAACCTGTGCCATGAATGCAGGTGAAGATGCTTAGGCCTTTGTGGAATGCACCCTCAGGCAGGAGCAGGGACTTTTGCCAGGTGCATATGTAAATATAGGAAATGATCCATGATTAAATTCTCTGGGCTGAGACTGAGAGACCCTTCATCCTGTGTGCAACTGCCACAAAAAGAGTTAAGAAGTTCTCCAGAATGATTTAGTCCTTTCTACATAGAAGGCAAGTGCATGTCTGACATCCAGGGAATGAAGTCGCTGTTCCTGTTTCTGGCATGTGGTTTCAGATAGAAGACTGGAAGGAATACATCCTGGTTACTATGGAATTGTGAAACCACCTTTGGGAGGAAGGCTGGGTGAGGGCACAGCCGGGTCTTGTCCCTGAAGAATACTGTGTATGGAGGCTCTGAAATAATGGTCCTAATCTCCGAGGCCCTTCTGGGACATAATAGTCACCAGGAAGGCCACCTTCCAGGACAAGAAGAGCAGAGAACATGTTGCCAATGGTTCGAATGGAGGACCCAGGAGCCATAACAATACCAGGTTGAGATCCCAGGGTGGGACTGGTTGTTGTACCTGGGGATACAGTCTGTCAAACCCCTTGAGACAACGACTACAGATAGAGTTTGTAAAAACGGACAGGCCATTTACCCATGGGTGAAACGGCGAAACTGCAGCCAGGTGGACTCTAATTGATGACACAGATAGCCATTGCTGCTTCAGGTGTAGCAAGTAGTCCAGAATGGCACTGATGACCGCAGACCAGATCAAGAAGCTTTTCCACTTTGCCACATATGTAGCTCTAGTGGACAGCTTTCTGCTTCCTAAAAGAACTTCTTGAACTGGTTCAGAGCATACTAGTTCCAAGGGGTTCAGCCATGGAGCTTCCAGGCCATGAGTTGGAGGCCTTGAGGTGAAAAAAGTGGGTCACGCAAAATTCCCATAAGCAAAGTGCCTCCTGGCACAGGTGAGAAGGCTTAAATCTCAGAGACCAAGGCATGCCCCGGTGCTGGGCAGAGTTAACCCTGCCTAGTGGGGTTCACTAACTCCTAACTATCTACTAATAACTGAAAACATAATTCCTAAAATCAACTATATACAATAAGAGAGAGAAAAGTCCACTGAGGAGTACTTGCAGAGGCAAGAACGAGTAGTAATTCCAGCGACCATCCCAAGTGGTAAAAAGGAACTGAGGTGGCAGTGGGTCGGCATGGCCCTCTATCCCGACGCTATGAATGTGTGACTCCAGGGAGCACCAGAGTCAACCCAATGGATACCACTGACGGAAAAACTTTCTGGCAGCGGTGCTCTAGGTGAGCACACACCTACACTGGAATGGACATGAACAAGCATTCAGAGAACAACAACTATGAAACTGCCCCATTCATTCTAATAGGGTGTTAACTGAAGTTGACAATTTAAAAAGTCAAACTCCTTAGTTATTTCACCACAGATTATTTGAGCAGAAATAGGCAGCTAATACATTTATCCCACAATTCCAAACAGCCTCCAGTAATTCCCCACATGCCAGAAGTCCCAAGAGTACCTCCAGCTTCTAAAATGCAGGTATGTGCTATCAATTTAAAAGTTTGGCACACAGCACAGCGACTGCATGCAATTCAACTTTACATAAAAACAAGTGACACAGGGATCAGTATGTCATATTTACTGTTACTCTTTGTAGACATAATACAATGACCCTCATATATAAAAGCTATTAACTAGCATATCATAAACAAGGAAACTGGATACACAGAAATTGAGATTGTAAGCCTCAAATTACTTGTAACTTGCAAATTAGTGTGACATACCAGTGCAGTGTTTTGCTCAGCCTGTCTACATCATCATGTTTATATTCTTATCTGAAATAGAGTCTGATTTTCAGTTATAAAACTGCTGCTCAATAGTGTAAAAACACACACAGAGCAACTCATGCCAACTGAGCCAAAGAACTGACATCTCAGGAAGCTGTCTGATCAAGAGACTCTTAATTTTTCTTATTTTCCCCACTGAGATGTTTTTGTTTTGACGCTTTAAATTAGACTCCATAATAAAAAGAAACTAACTGAACAAACTTCCCAGGACCTGCAGAAATGGGTTTTCTTATCAACAAGTTTTTCATACTTTTAGCAGGCTGAACAAATAAACAAGATTAACCCAGTTTTTTTAATAAATCTTAATTGTCATCACTATGTAACTAAGTGTGAGGCTATTCTTAACTATTTGTTAGGCCAACTCAGTCCTATAAATAAACTTATAAGAACACAAGAATGGTCACACTGGGTCAAACTAATAACCCATTTAGCCTGGTATCCTGTTTTCCAAAAGTGGTCGGTGCCAGATGCTTCAGAGGGAATGAACAGTACAGAGCAATTATCAAGTGATCCATCCAGTCACCCAATCTCAATTCCAATTTATGGCAGTCAGTGGTTTAGGGACACTCAGAGTATGGGGTTGTGTCCCTGACGATACGAGCTAATAACCATTTATGGAGTTTTCCTCCATGAACTTACCTAATTCTTTTTTTAACCCAGTTATACTTTTGGCCTTCATAACATCTGTTGGCAACAAGTTCCACAGGTTGACTGTGGCCATGTCTACACTTACAAGCTTATAGCGGCACACACAGAACAACTTATTCCTGTACCAAAACAACTGTGCTGCTATAAGAGCAGTTGTTTAGTCACGTAACACCAATGGGAGAGACCTGCAGAAGTAAAGAAACAGATTGATAGAGCCAGAAGAGTTCCCAGAAGTTACCTACTACAGGACAGGCCTAACAAAGAAAATAACAGAACGCCACTAGCCGTCACCTTCAGCCCCCAACTAAAACCCCTCCAACGCATTATTAAGGATCTACAACCTATCCTAAAGGATGACCCAGCACTCTCACAAATCTTGGGAGACAGGCCAGTCCTTGCCTACAGACAGCCCCGCAACCTGAAGCAAATACTCACCAACAACCACATACCACACAACAGAACTACTAACCCAGGAACTTATCCTTGCAACAAAGCCCGTTGCCAACTGTGCCCACATATCTATTCAGTGGACACCATCACAGGGCCTAATAACATCAGCCACACTATCAGAGGCTCGTTCACCTGCACATCCACCAATGTGATATATGCCATCATGTGCCAGCAATGCCCCTCTGCCATGTACATTGGTCAAACTGGACAGTCTCTACGTAAAAGAATAAATGGACACAAATCAGATGTCAAGAATTATAACATTCATAAACCAGTCGGAGAACACTTCAATCTCTCTGGTCACGCAATCACAGACATGAAGGTCGCTATCTTAAAACAAAAAAACTTCAAATCCAGACTCCAGCGAGAAACTGCTGAATTGGAATTCATTTGCAAATTGGATACTATTAATTTAGGCTTAAATAGAGACTGGGAGTGGCTAAGTCATTATGCAAGGTAGCCTGTGTCCTCTTGTTTTTTCCTACCCCCCCCCCCAGATGTTCTGGTTTAACTTGGATTTAAACTTGGAGAGTGGTCAGTTTGGATGAGCTATTACCAGCAGGAGAGTGAGTTTGTGTGTGTATGGGGGTGGGGGGGATGTGAGAAAACCTGGATTTGTGCAGGAAATAGCCCAACTTGATTGTCATGCACATTGTGTAAAGAGTTGTCACTTTGGATGGGCTATCACCAGCAGGAGAGTGAATTTGTGTGGGGGGGTGGAGGGTGAGAAAACCTGGATTTGTGCTGGAAATGGCCCACCTGATGATCACTTTAGATAAGCTATTACCAGCAGGACAGTGGGGTGGGAGGAGGTATTGGTTCATATTCTCTGTGTATATATAAAGTCTGCTGCAGTTTCCACGGTATGCATCCGATGAAGTGAGCTGTAGCTCACGAAAGCTTATGCTCAAATAAATTGGTTAGTCTCTAAGGTGCCACAAGTACTCCTTTTCTTTTTGCGAATACAGACTAACACGGCTGTTACTCTGAAAGTTCTCCTGTCGACATTATAAAACTAGCTCTACGAGCGGCACCAACATAGTGCTGTGCACATGACCACTTATGCCGGCAAAACTTATGTTGCTCATCAGACAGGGTTCTTTCACACCCTGAAAGACAAAAGTTTTGTGGATGTAAGTGCTAGTGTAGACATGGCCTGTATGTTGTGTGAAAAAGTACTTCTTTATGCTTGTTTTAAATTTGCTTTTTATTAATTTCATTGGGTGACCCTTGGTACTTGTGTTATGTGAAGCAGTAAATAACACCTCCTTATTCACTTTCTCCACACCATTCATGATTTTGTAGACCTCTATCTCTTTTCTAAGAGAAACAGTCCCAGTCCTTTTAATCTCTCCTCATAAAGAACCTGACCTTCTCTGTACTTTTTCCAATTCTAATACATGTTTTTTAAGAGAGTCTGATCAGAACTGCACACAATATTCAAGGTGGGTATATACCATGAATTTATTTGATGGCATGATTTTTCTGTTTTATTATCTATCCCTTTCCTAATGGTTCCTAACATGCTGTTAGCTTTTTGACTGTTGGTGCACATTGTGCAGATGTTTTCAGAGAACTATTCACGCTGACTCCAAGCATAGGCGCTGACTCCATGGGTGCTCCAGGGCTGGAGCACCCATGGGAAAAAAATAGTGCTCAGCACCCACCAGCGGTCCCACCAGCCAGCTCCTCCCCCTCCACACCCCCTCCCGCCCACCAGTAACCAGCTGTTCAGCAGCATGCAGACGGCACTGAGGGGTAGGGAGAGGAGTGGGGCAGGAAGAGGCGGAGCGACGGTGGGGTGTGCTCGGGAGAGGAGGCAGAACAGGGCAGGAAGAGGCACAGCGGGGACGAAGTGAGACAATTTGGCTCAGAATGGCTCAGGCATGGAAATCACCATCACATTCTCTGCAGTGAACACTGACTCAAAGAATTCTTTTAGCTTCTCCACAATGGGCTTGTCTTCCTTGAGTGCTCCTTTAGCACCTTGATCATCTAGTGGCCCCACTAATTGTTTGGCAGGATTCCTGCTTCTGACGTACTTAAAAAATTTGTTTGCTGTTAGTTTTCATGTCTTTTGCTAGTTGCTTGTCAAGTTTTTTTTTGGCCTGCCACTTGACTTGCTACAGTTTATACTCCTTTCTATTTTCCTGAGTGGCATTTGACTTCCAATTTTTAAAGGATGCCCTTTGGCTTCTAACCACCTCTTTTACTCTGTTGTTTAGCCATGGTGGCATTTTTTGGTCCTCTTATTGTTTTAATTAATTTGGGGTATACATTTAGTTTGAGTCTCTATTACAGTGTTGTTAAAAAGTTTCCATGCAGCTTGCAAGCACTTCACTCTTGTGAGTGTTCCTTTTAATTTCCATTTAACTAGCTTCCTCATTTTTCTATAATTCCTCTTTTTGAAGTTAAATGCCAGTGTGATGGGTTTCTTCTGTATTTTCTGCCCTACACAGATGTCACATTTAATTACATTATGGTCGCTACTACCAAGCAGTTCTCACCTTTTGGACAAGATGCTGTACTCCACCACTTAGGACTAAATCAAGAACTGCCTCTTCCATTGGAGTTCCAGGACAAGCTGCTCCATGAAGTAGTCATTAATGGTGTCTAGATATTTTATCTCTGCATTTCGTCCTGAGGTGATGTCTATCCAGTCAATATGGGGATAACTGATTTCCCACATTATTACTGGGTTTTCAGGTTTTATAGCCAGAAATGCTCAGATCTCTGTGAGCATTCCACAGTCACCGTCACCATCCTGGTCAGGTGATCAGTAGTATATTCCTACTGCTATACTTTTATTATTCAAGCATGGAATTTCTATCCAGGCTTGAATAACAAAAACTCATTATATATAAACTGTGAAGATATAGAACTACAGAGAAATGTATAAGATGAGAAAATATATAAGCTGAAATTCTGCCTGTCTTGTAACTGTTGAATTTTGCCACACACATATGCCAACTGGAAGTATTCTTTCAGCAAGTCAGACCACTTACAGTTGTTATGGAAGGTTGAGGTTACTATACCCATATATACAATGTTCAGTAAAAATATGAAGAGATGCCAAATTGCAACATTTTACAGATCTTACAAAAGACCTTGTTTAGGCAGAATCAAACAGGTTGCCATCAAACTGATGGAAGAAGCAGGAATCCCTGACAGGGGAGGCCTTCTAGATCTCACTAAAGGATCTCCAGATGGTTACCTGCAGAAAATGGTAGTCTTGGAAACTGACTTTTTTTTTTTTAATGGCCATGAGCTACAAAAAATGCTTCTACAATACCTAGGCACTATTTAATGGATTGGGGGAGACATTTAGAAAGATTTAGGAAAAAATAAAAAGGAAAATATTTTGATTCATGTGGAAGAGTGCACTGATCTTGGGAGCTCCTGAAGACACCTTCATCAGGAGATGAGAGCCAAGGTGAAATCAATGAGGAAAGTAACATTACAATGGATGGCCCCATGCATTTTGCAATTCCACTGAAGAAGAGCAAAATTACTAATCTCCATCCCTATCTCCAATTACTAGTTATATAATGTTATGACAGAGAACCAATTATTGTTATTTAGTTACAGCATATTCTTGGTGAGGCTTTTTGGTTTAGGTATTTGGAGGGGGAAGGGAAGAATGGAAAAGAATTGTTAACCTTATGTTTAAAGAAAATACCTGCATGTTGCTTTCCACATATATTCAGAGTTAAGAGGCTGAAAAAAAAAAAAACCTGCTTATAGGATGTTTTGCTGCAAGGCAAAAAGTGTACTTAAATCATCAGGTACAGGTTTGAAAAGATACTATCAACAGTAAATCTTTGATGTATTTATTGATCAGTAAGTTTCAGATAACTTGTGAGTTTCAAATAAACTATTCTGAAGTAAATTAATGCTCTGATGATTTACAATCCGTACAAAGACAACAAACCTTCTTTTAATATAATTAGGGTAGCCTAGTCTCAATCTTTTGGAAACACGCTATGAAAGAATAATTCTCTTCCTCTGAAGAGTTCACTCCATGGGCTAGTAATCTTGAATAAGTTAGTGCTATGGAAAAAAACAAGCAGTGCCAGAGTTGCCTGTTACAAAGTGCATGTGTTCCTACTATAAAAAAGGCTGACATTTCTACAGAAAAAACTCTATGCTTGTAAACTGAAGATGGAAGTGACAACCAATGTATCTGAAGTCTTGTTGTCACAAAATACAGTGTAGGTTATTAGATATTTTTATTTTGGGGTAGCAGGCAATATGAAAAGAATACTCTCCTAAAGGAAAACATATATTTCATTTGGAGCTAAATGAACATTTAAATCCCTGGCCCAGAACTAGTACAGTATGCTCTGCACTAATAATACACCAGAAGGTTTTGGTTTGTTTTTAACAAGTTTATAAAACATCGATTAACACATTCCACTTTATTCTTAAGTCCTTCTTAGAAAAATGAATACTACTCACCTGTCTGCATTTGAACTGAGCAAAACAAGTCAAGGAACTTAAAACTATTACTTGATTTTACACACCAATCACCGTACTGTTACCTGGTAATTAACGTAAGTGGGCATGCAGTATCACATGCAGCATCTTCTTCTTACATATCACTTCTCATCTATAGCACTTTATAAAAAGGAGATAAGTTTTATCTCCATGTTCAATAATAAGAAAAAAACATTATGGAAATGCTGGTAATCACATAGCTAAAGTTGCATTCTATTTTGCAGTTAACGCAGGGATTCAACTTTAGTTTCGTCTGAAAAATACAGTACACCCTTCCAAATTTACAACATTTTACTCCAAGTGAAGAATCAACTGTCTGATAATCTGCAAGTAAATCCATTAGTTTATATTTTAAACTAATTAAGAACTGGGTCCTTTAAACAGTTTTATGTATGCCAGTCTTTTCTTTGTCCTGAATGACTTTAACAATGGAACAACATTGGCATTTCATTACTTTCCACACAGTTAAAATTAACTGCAATCTTCAAAGATAGCCTGCACTCAAGAAATTACGTTACAATTAAGCTATTACAGCAATTAGATACACAACTGTTAATTACATGGACTATAAATAACTTGAGAGCTCACTGTGACAAAGAGAGCCAATAAAACAGTTACCTACCTTTCGTAACTGTTGTTCTGGTTTACTTGGATTTAAACTTGAAGAGTGGTCAGTTTGGATGAGCTATTACCAGCAGGAGAGTGAGTTTGTGTGTGTATGGGGGTGGGGGGAATGTGAGAAAACCTGGATTTGTGCAGGAAATAGCCCAACTTGATTGTCATGCACATTGTGTAAAGAGTTGTCACTTTGGATGGGCTATCACCAGCAGGAGAGTGAATTTGTGTGGGGGGGTGGAGGGTGAGAGAACCTGGATTTGTGCTGGAAATGGCCCACCTGATGATCACTTTAGATAAGCTATTACCAGCAGGACAGTGGGGTGGGAGGAGGTATTGTTTCATATTCTCTGTGTATATATAAAAGCCTGCTGCAGTTTCCACGATATGCATCTGAGGAAGTGAGCTGTAGCTCACGAAAGCTTATGCTCAAATAAATTGGTTAGTCTCTAAGGTGCCACAAGTACTCCTTTTCTTGTTGTTCGAGATGTGTTGCTCATGTCCTTTCCATTTTAGGTGTGCGCGCACCCACATGCTCCATTGTCGGAATTTTTTGCCTTAGCAGTATCCATAGAGCCGGTTCTGGCACCCTCTAGATTCCCATGCTCATGCGCCGGTACACGAGGCGCCGCTGGCCCTATGCTCTCTCTGTTCCTTCATACCAGTAATTCCGAGAGAAGGGTAGGAGGACGGGTAATGGAATGGACATGAGTAACACATCTCGAACAACAGTTACGAAAGGTAAGTAACAGTTTTTCTTCTTAGAGTGCTTGCTCACATCGATTCCCTTCTAGGACTCACAGGCAGTATCCCCGGAGGTGGGCTTGGCATTCATGGTTGTGCAGCTTGCAATGCTGCTCTACCAAAGCCAGCATCATCCCGGGTCAGTTGGGTAATCGCATAATGGGACGTGAACATGTGAATGGATGACCAGGTAGCGGTCCTGCAGATGTCCTGAATCAGCGCCTGGGCCAGAAGGCTGCTGATGAGGCTTGTGCTCTGGTCGAATGGGTGGTTATGATCACCAGCGGTGGCATGTTTGCCTGTTCATAGCAAAAACTGATGAAGGCGGTAATCAATGAAGAAATTCTCTGAGCAGAAACAGGAAGGCCTTCATGCTGTCTGCCACCGCAATGAAGAGTTGCATCGACTTATGGAACAACTTAGTCCTGTCAACACAAAAGGCTAGCGTTCTCCTGATGACCAGAGAGTGTAGCCTACGCTCCTCATCTGACTTATGAGGTTTTGGAAAGAAGACCAATAAAAATATATCCTGGTTAGTAGGAAACTGTGAAACTACCTTGGGCAAAAAGGCTGGATGCAGCTGTAGTTGAACCTTGTCCTTAGAGGACACTGTGTAGGGCAGCTCTGATGTAAGGGGCTCTGATTTCGGAGACGGTACGGGCTGATGTTATTGCCAGCAGGAAGGAGACCTTCCATGAGAGAAGAAAGGGGGAACAAGAAGCCAACCGCTCAAAGGGAGGACCCAGGAGCCCTGACAGCACAAGGTTCAGGTCCCAAGGTGGGACAGGGTCACGGACTTGAGGGCAGAGCCACTCCAGAACTTTTAGAAATCGGACCATCATGCGCTGAGCAATGACTGACCTGCCCTGAACTGGAGGGTGGAAGGCTGAAATAGCTGACAAGTGGACTTTGACCGACAAAAGTGACAGGACATGGAGCTTGAGATGCAGAAGATAGTCTAGGAACAACTGGAGTGAGGTCTGTTCAGGCAAAAGATTTTGGCCCGAGGCCCAACATGCTAACCACTTCCACTTGGCCAAGTAGGTCGCCCTGGTGGAGGGCTTTCTGCTACCCATCCGTACCTGTTGAACACGACCCGAGCACGCCTTTCCCTCTGCATTCAACCATGCAGCAACCAAGCTGTCAGGTTCAGAGCGGTCAGATTTTGGTGTGTGGTTCAGCGGTAGTTTTAACAGAGCTGCTATGGAGAGTTTCAGCAGAATGCCGAACCAGTATTAGCGAGGCCAAGCCAGAGCTATCAGGATTACCTTCACCTCGTCTTATCATAGAATCACAGAATATCAGGGTTGGAAGGGACCTCAGGAGGTCATCTAGTCCAACCCCCTGCTCAAAAGCAGGGCCAATCCCCAATTAAATCATCCCAGCCAGGGCTTTGTCAAGCCTGACCTTAAAAACTTCTAAGGAAGGCGATTCTACCACCTCCCTAGGTAACGCATTACAGCGTTTCACCACCCTCCTAGTGAAAAAGTTTTTCCTAATATCCAACCTAAACCTCCCCCACTGCAACTTGAGACCATTACTCCTTGTCCTGTCCTCTTCTACCACTGAGAATAGTCTAGAACCATCCTCTCTGGAACATGAGGTTCATCTTCATGAGGAGTCTGATGAAAGTTTTTGCAACACATGCTTCACATGCAACTCCCCCAAACACTTTAGGCAGTTGTTATGGAGGTCACTAATAGGCACAGGCTTGTTGCAGATTGAGTATGACTTGAAGCCCGGGGACCGGGAATTGCCTCGTCTCTGGGATGAGGTCCCTAACGGGGACTCTAACTATTAAACCTATATAAAAACTACTAACATTAAGTATTGAGAACTATATACAATGAAACACAGAGAAACCGCTATCACACTTGCAAATGCAAGAGGAAAGGTGATCTAACTATCACAGGCAGTAAGAAGGAACTGAGAGGGCACAGGGCCAGCAGTGCCTCATATACCGGCACATGAGTGCAGGACTCCAGATGGCACCAGAGCCCGCCCTACGGCTACCACTACGGCAAAATATTCCGACAATGGTGCATATGGGCACGCACACACCTAGAATGGAATCGACGTGAGCAAACACTCAAAGAAGAACATCCCTCTTCCTCTACACCTAATTTACATGCAATAATTCTAATGCTTGCAAGGACAGTGGTATGAGGGAGACCAGACGCACGTCAAGAGTGATCAAGGATAAAATTATTTGGCCTGAATGTCACTGGTCTTCAAAGATTCTGTGGTCACATGCTAGCTTGGGCTACTGTATATGAAAGATTCTCTGTGGCACTGCTGAATCTGCTCCACTGCACAACACTGGAGTAACACTGCAGGGGAAATTGATGTACATGTGCAGGAGGAGCCCTTCAAGTCCACAGAAGTTGTGGCTTGGGGACAGGATTCTCTGTGTCCGCTCCACTTCATGTGGAACCAGTCTCACTAACGGAGCATTCTAAAACAGTAAGTCAACTGCAAATTAAGGAGATATTCACCAGGTTGCTTCAGCTACCTTGTGCTGTTCTGCAGTTGCAGAACAACCAGTAAACCCAGTTTCACTGATTAGTGTACTTTGCCTGCTTTGGTGCACCAGTGAATGATGTTAAATTTTTTTGTTTTGTTTTTTTAATGATTTAGGTTCATACTACATATCTTCAAATCTTTAGAAATATTGCATAAAAGCTCTCTGTGTTTCTTCTTTAGTATTTGGGACTCCAGTTTTTAAAAAAGTTAAAGAAGTTCCCAGGCAAATTTTAAGATGTAACTATAGTTGACTGTGCATCAGTAATTTGTAGATAAAACAAACTACATGGAAGTTAAAATTATGGCAAAAACCATCATAAAATCAGGAAATTCGAAGTTCAGTGACAGGTTTCAGAGTATCAGCCATGTTAGTCTGTATCCGCAAAAAGAAAAGGAGGACTTGTGGCACCTTAGAGACTAAAATTTATTGGAGCATAAGCTTTTGTGAGCTACAGCGTGATCAGGTAAGGTGAGCTATTACCAGCAGGAGAGCGGGGGGCAAGGGGGATGACCTTTTGTAGTGATAATCAAGGTGGACCATTTCCAGCAATGACAAGAATGTCTGAGGAACAGCGTGGCGGGGGGGGGAGGGGGAATAAACATTTGGAAATAGTTTTACTTTGTGTAATGACCCATCCACTCCCAGTCTTTATTCAAGCCTAAGTTAATTGTATCCAGTTTGCAAATTAATTCCAATTCAGCAGTCTCTCGTTGGAGTCTGTTTTTGAATTTTTTTGTAGGAAAACACTTCAGTCTCTTTGGTCACTTAGCTACAGACCTAAAAGTGGCAATTCTTCAACAAAAAAACTTCAACGAGAACCAGCAACAATGACCTGGGGAAGTCCGCAACACCTCAGATACCTTTCCCCTTGCAGAGGTTTTTCAGCAGTTGAATCTACAATATACTTACGAAGGATAGTTAACAAAAAAGTTACAGAAGGTTCTGTAACTGAGTCAAAAAGGAAACTTTCACATTACTGCCACAACTGCCACATTTAAGGCAAGAGAGACACTAAGGGAAAGGAGACAGTAAACTGATCTCAGCCAGGTGACGCCAAGATGTTTCAAGAGTTTTTACTAGTTGTCGCTAGAGGACAATCTTTATTGGAGAGCAAGAACCCATCAATTCTGGATTAGTGGGAAACCAGTGTACTGATTAATTAGAGTTTTCCACTTACTACAAATGTTTTCCATTGAAAGTTTTACAAAAATTTAATTATCCTTCAATCAGAAAAATATGTCTAGCTGAAATGACCTACCTGTTTGCAACATATACCCAGGATATAAATGTTAAATGTACATTAAAATATTGACGACTACATTTAAGAATGAGAAATATCAATTAAACTCAAAACAAGTTTCAAGAAATGCTAAATTATAAATCCTTAGTCAATTTCAAGTTGAAACAGCTGAACAACAAAGAGTGTTACCTTAGTCACCAAGGTAAGATTTCAGGTTACCTTTCCATCTTACCTCCCTCAAAACGGCAGAATTTGTTCTTACCTGTTAACTGCACCTCTAGCCAATTCCTCCAGCATTAAATCTAGAGCATTAGGTTTACATTCCTCCTGCCAACACGTACAGAATAGAGTAAGTTGGAAAACCTTGAGATACCAGTGCACGATGCAACATCTGCTTTATTTTGAAATTTCCTAGAGAGAGAGAAAAAAAGAAAGTAGCTATTTACTCAGATAGGTATACAAAGAATTAACTGAATTTTAAGACTAGAATAGGGTTTGTTTTTTTGATACACTGGTTGTATTAAAACTCCTAGCCCGGTTGTCAAAAATATCAGTATAACCTGTTAATCTACACATTCAAGATTCACTGATGACTGAATATAGCTGATATGAGTTTTTGGTAGATTAGTTTGTGTCAAGTGGTATTTGGGCATGTTTAAGTTATTAGGTTGATAAAAGGCAGCTTTCATATTTCAACAGCTCTTTCTTTACTTTTATCCCTGTGAATTAGGAGGATTGAGTTCTATGTATGGGGTATATTTTGATTTTAAAGCACAAAACTGCTATTGCTGGAAGAGACACTAGAGAGAGAGCTGAGTATATATAATTAATTTATACACTATTTGGGACAGGGACTGTCTCTGTTAGATGTTTGTAAAGTGCCTACCACTATGGGGATGGGTCCTCAAATAAATGTGTAATTTCAGCCTAAGGTCAGCTCAGACCTGAGGAAGAGCTCTGTATAGTTGAAAAGCTTGTCTATCTCACAAACAGAAGTATATCCAATAAAAGATATTACCTCCCCCTTGTCTCTCCAATATCCTGGGACCAACATGGCTACAATACTGCATAACTGATAGATACATTTAAAAAAAATTAACTCCAAAAATACTTTAAATGCCGTTTTCACAACAGAAAAGAGATGAGTAATATAAAATAATATATTTATATCAAACATGGTTCTGTTCCACAAAAGTTACCAAGACTAGTACACTGGTGGAAGGAACCAGACTGCAGCAAAAGCCCCAAGAAAAAAAAATCTGGCTAAGTAGCCAGAGTTTCACCCGGGATGGGGGGGGCGGGAGTACAAGATTTACTGGAATATTCATTACTTTAAAATGGATGCAAATGCAGACTACCCAAATGCCTGTTCAGCTCTGATGACCAGAGTGAAGGGTGTGTGGCCACAGCCTAGCCCTCGCACTGTTCAGTGTCAGTGCAGAAACAGAGCACCAATCTAGCAAAGCAACAAACATTTTTGCCTACGTTGCTTGGAACTAGGAGTTCCTAAAAAGGAGAAAGGATATTTTGGCTTCTGGCTGAAGCAGAGTTCTCCAAGCAACGCCCGTGCTATACCCTCGATGCACTAACTACTGAAATATTCACAAGAAAGACACACACACAGTAACAAGAAGTAATACCCAAAAGTCATTCCCAGTCCTCAGAAACCAATGCGTGGAAAAGCTCTCAAATACATATTCAACAGCTATAGCTAAATCAATAATTATAAATTGTGGGACCAGAAGTATAAAAGACAGTCTTTCATAGCATTCAGTTTTAAGGCTTAAAAGAATTATATGCAAATACATTAAATATCCTTCCCTTTGAATATTCATGGAGACTAGAATACCAAAGCGTTTCATAAGCAGACAGAATATAATTAATCCAAAATAACATATTAGAATTCTTTTTGCTTAAAAAATACATGGTGATTGTAATAAGACTTAATTGCTGTTAAAACATTCAGGCAACAAGTAAAACAATACTAGGACATTTACAAGTCATGTAAATATGCAAAATATGATATGCTCTAACTACTAATAGATTTCAAAGATTTTTTTTCTTTAAATTCCAAAAACTGCCTCAGGAGATAAAGCCCTTAAACTGTCAGAAAATTAAAATCAACCACCACAGAACATAAAATGACTGCCAAGGTATTACTTAACTGTAGGTATCTTAAAACAAAAAAAAAAAAAATACAACAATTTAAAGAACGAGACATGCAAACCCAGTTCTGGAAAAATGTATAATTCCGTAAGCAGAAATTTTAAAAAAATCAAGGCATATAAATGATTACTCTAAAAATACTTTTATTAAAAGAGAACCTCCATCTTATTCCATGGATGTCTAATTCTATAAATTCCTGCAAACTACCTATGCATTAATATCCAAAATGAACAGGTACAGAGGGACATTAAAAAAAAAAAAAAGCTGCTAAAGCTGTGGTTTTTTTCAATAATGCTCTCAACATTCATCCCTATCACAGGTCACCAGATCCTGCTCAGAGTGACAGCTACAATGTGCAGGTTTTATTCTTGCAAAACAACATGAGTGACAGAGGTGGCCTTATATGAGTAATCAAATGCTGCATGGGTGGAATGAGCTGATTATTAGTTTTTGGGTGTTTGATTTTCATTGTTAGGCTGAAAGGTAGATGGAGATTTGGTTGGCCTACAAGTATTTAAACACAGATAAGCCTAAAGTATCAAGTAGTTCAACATGTGGTTGCATCTAAACAAGACAAGGATGAGGCAGACGGTTACTACAACCTCCAGAGTTATAATCTCTTTTACTGAGGAAAACTAATGGTCAAGAGTTCTCCAAACTAATCAGTATTGATTGAGGACATCTATTGAAAACAAAAATTCACTTGAGGATAAAACTATCCATAACATCTTTAGCCCTGGTCTACACTAGGACTTTAGGTCGAATTTAGCAGCATTAAATGGATGTAAACCTGCACCCATCCACACAATGAAGCTCTTATTTTCGACTTAAAGGGCTCTTAAAATCGATTTCCTTACTCCACCCCTGATAAGTGGATTAGCGCTTAAATCGGCCTGGCCGGGCCAAATTTGGGGTACTGTGGACACAATTCGGCAGTATTGGCCTCTGGGAGCTATCCCAGATTGCTCCATTGTGACCGCTCTGGACAGCACTCTCAACTCAGATGCACTGGCCAGGTAGACAGGAAAAGAACCGCAAACTTTTGAATCTCATTTCCTGTTTGGCCAGCATGGCAAGCTGCAGGTGACCATGCAGAGCTCATCAGTAGAGGTGACCCTGATGGAGTCCCAGAATCGCAAAAGAGCTCCAGCATGGACCGAACGGGAGGTACGGGATCCGATCGCTGTATGGGAAGAAAAGGAGTACTTGTGGCACCTTAGAGACTAACCAATTTATTAGAGCATAAGCTTTCGTGAGCTACAGCTCACTTCATCAGATGCATATCGTGGAAACTGCAGCAGACTTTATATATACAGAGAGAATATGAACCAATACCTCCTCCCACCCCACTGTCCTGCTGGTAATAGCTTATCTAAAGTGATCATCAGGTGGGCCATTTCCAGCACAAATCCAGGTTTTCTCACCCTCCACCTCCCCACACAAATTCACTCTCCTGCTGGTGATAGCCCATCCAAAGTGACAACTCTTTACACAATGTGCATGACAATCAAGTTGGGCTATTTCCTGCACAAATCCAGGTTTTCTCACATCCCCCCCACCCCCATACACACACAAACTCACTCTCCTGCTGGTAATAGCTCATCCAAACTGACCACTCTTCAAGTTTAAATCCAAGTTAAACCAGAACATCTGGGGGGGGGGGGGGGGTAGGAAAAAACAAGAGGAAACAGGCTACCCTGCATAATGACTTAGCCACTCCAAGTCTCTATTTAAGCCTAAATTAATAGTATCCAATTTGCAAATGAATTCCAATTCAGCAGTTTCTCGCTGGAGTCTGGATTTGAAGTTTTTTTGTTTTAAGATAGCAACCTTCATGTTTGTGATTGCGTGACCAGAGAGATTGAAGTGTTCTCCGACTGGTTTATGAATGTTATAATTCTTGACATCTGATTTGTGTCCATTTATTCTTTTACGTAGAGACTGTCCAGTTTGACCAATGTACATGGCAGAGGGGCATTGCTAGCACTTGGAGTGGCTAAGTCATTATGCAGGGTAGCCTGTTTCCTCTTGTTTTTTCCTACCCCCCCCCCCCCAGATGTTCTGGTTTAACTTGGATTTAAACTTGAAGAGTGGTCAGTTTGGATGAGCTATTACCAGCAGGAGAGTGAGTTTGTGTGTGTATGGGGGTGGGGGGGATGTGAGAAAACCTGGATTTGTGCAGGAAATAGCCCAACTTGATTGTCATGCACATTGTGTAAAGAGTTGTCACTTTGGATGGGCTATCACCAGCAGGAGAGTGAATTTGTGTGGGGGGGTGGAGGGTGAGAAAACCTGGATTTGTGCTGGAAATGGCCCACCTGATGATCACTTTAGATAAGCTATTACCAGCAGGACAGTGGGGTGGGAGGAGGTATTGGTTCATATTCTCTCTGTATATATAAAGTCTGTTACAGTTTCCACGATATGCATCTGATGAAGTGAGCTGTAGCTCACGAAAGCTTATGCTCTAATAAATTGGTTAGTCTCTAAGGTGCCACAAGTACTCCTTTTCTTTTTGCGAATACAGACTAACACGGCTGTTACTCTGAAACCTGTATGGGAAGAGGAATCCGTGCTATCGGAACCATGTTCCAGTTTTCGAAATGCCAAAACATTTGTCAAAATCTCCCAGGGCATGAAGAACAGAGGCCATAACAGGAACCCGAAGCAGTGCCGCGTGAAACTTAAGGAGCTGAGGCAAACCTACCAGAAAACCAGAGAGGCGAACAGCCGCTCCGGGTCAGAGCCCCAAACATGCCACTTCTATGATGAGCTGTATGCCATTTTAGGGAGTTCAGCCACCACTACCCCAGCCGTGTTGTTTGACTCCTTCAATGGAGATGGAGGCAACACGGAAGCAGGTTTTTGGGATGAAGATGATGATGAGGAGGAGGAGGTTCTAGATAGCTCATAGCAAGCAAGCAGAGAAACTGGTTTTCCCGACAGCCAGGAACTGTTTCTCACCCTGGACCTGGAGCCAGTACCCCCCCTGAACCCACCCAAGGCTGCCTCCTGGACCCAGCAGGCGGAGAAGGGACCTCCGGTGAGTGTACCTTTTAAAATACTATACATGGTTTAAAAGCAAGCATGTGAAACGATTAATTTGCCCTGGCATTCGCGGCTCTCCTGGATGTACTCCCAAAGCCTTTGCAAAAGGTTTCTGGGGAGGGCAGCCTTATTGCGTCCTCCATGGTAGGACACTTTACCACTCCAGGCCAGTAGCACGTACTTGGGAATCACTGTACAACAACGCATTGCAGTGTATATTTGCTGGCGTTCAAACAACATCTGCTATTTATCTCTCTGTGTTATTCCCAGGAGAGTGAGATATCATTCATGGTCACCTGGTTGAAATAGGGTGCTTTTCTTAAGGGGACACTCAGAGGTACCCGTTCCTGCTGGGCTGTTTGCCTGTGGCTGAACAGAAATGTTCCCCGCTGTTAGCCACGGGGACGGGGGAGGGTTGAGGGGGTAGCCACGCGGTGGGGGGAGGCAAAATGTGACCTTGTAACGAAAGCACATGTGCTATGTATGTAATGCTAACAGCAAGGTTTACCCTGAAAGAGTGTTGCTATTGTTTTATAAAATGTGTCTTTTTAAATACCACTGTCCCTTTTTTTTCTTCCACCAGCTGCATGTGTTTCAATGATCACAGGATCTTCTCCTTCCCAGAGGCTAGTGAAGATCAGAAAGAAAAAAAAAAAACCACACTCGTGATGAAATGTTCTCTGAGCTCATGCTGTCCTCCCACACTGACAGAGCACAGACGAATGCGTGGAGGCAAATAATGTCAGAGTGCAGGAAAGCACAAAATGACCGGGAGGAGAGGTGGCGGGCTGAAGAGAGGGCTGAAGCTCAAAGGTGGCGGCAGCGTGATGAGAGGAGGCAGGATTCAATGCTGAGGCTGCTGGAGGATCAAACCAATATGCTCCAGTGTCTGGTTGAGCTGCAGCAAAGGCAGCTGGAGCACAGACTGCCGCTACAGCCCCTGTGTAACCAACCACCCTCCTCCCCAAGTTCCATAGCCTCCTCATCCAGACGCCCAAGAATGCGGTGGGGGGGCCTCCGGCCAACCAGCCACTCCACCCCAGAGGATTGCCCAAGCAACAGAAGGCTGGCATTCAGTAACTAAGTTTTTCAGTTTTTAAGTGCAGTGTGGCCTTGTCCTTCCCTCCTCCCCCAGTCTCCCCAGGCTACCTTGGCAGTTATCCCCCTATTTGTGTGATGAATTAATAAAGAATGGATGAATGTGAAGCAACAATGACTTTATTGCCTCTGCAAGCGGTGATCAAAGGGGAGAGGGGAGGGTGGTTAGCTTACAGGGAAGGAGAGTGAACCAAGGGGGCGGGGGGAGTTCATCAAGGAGAAACAAACAGAACTTTCACACTGTAGCCTGTCCAGTCATGAACCTGGTTTTCAAAGCTTCTCTGATGCGCACCGTGCCCTCCTGTGCTCTTCTAACTGCCCTGGTGTCTGGCTGCACGTAACCAGCAGCCAGGCGATTTGCCTCAACCTCCCACCCTGCCATAAATGTCTCCCCCTTACTCTCACAGATATTGTGGAGCACACAGCAAGCAGTAATAACAGTGGCAATATTGGTTTCGCTGAGGTCTAAGCGAGTTAGTAAACTGCGCCAGCGCGCCTTTAAACGTCCAAATGCACATTCTACCACCATTCTGCACTTGCTCAGCCTGTAGTTGAACAGCTCCTGACTACTGTCCAGGCTGCCTATGTACGGCTTCATGAGCCATGGCATTAAGGGGTAGGTTGGGTCCCCAAAGATAACTATAGGCATTTCAACATCCCCAACAGTTATTTTCTGGTCTGGGAATAAAGTCCCTTCCTGCAGCTTTTGAAACAGACCAGAGTTTCTGAAGATGCAAGTGTCAAGTACCTTTCCCGGCCATCCCATATTGATGTTGGTGAAACGTCCCTTGTGATCCACCAGAGCTTGCAGCACTATCGAAAAGTACCCCTTGCGGTTTATGTACTCGGTGGCTTGGTGCTCCGGTGCCAAGATAGGGATATGGGTTCCGTCTATGGCCCCACCATAGTTAGGGAATTCCATTGCAGCAAAGCCATCCACTATGACCTGCACATTTCCCAGGGTCACTACCCTTGATATTAGCAGATCTTTGACTGCGTGGGCTACTTGCATCACAGCAGCCCCCACAGTAGATTTGCCCACTCCAAATTGATTCCCGACTGACCAGTAGCTGTCTGGCGTTGCAAGCTTCCACAGGGCTATCACCGCTTGCTTCTCAACTGTGAGGGCTGCTCTCATCTTGGTATTCATGCGCTTCAGGGCAGGGGAAAGCAAGTCACAAAGGTCCATGAAAGTGCCCTTACGCATGCGAAAGTTTCGCAGCTACTGGGAATCGTCCCAGACCTGCAACACTATGCGGTCCCACCAGTCTGTGCTTGTTTCCCGAGCCCAGAATCGGCATTCCACCGCATGAACCTGCCCCATTAGCACCATGATGCATGCATTGGCAGGGCCCATGCTTTGAGAGAAATCTGTGTCCATGTCCTGATCACTCACGTGACTGCGCTGACGTCGCCTCCTCGCCCAGTATCGCTCTGCCAGGTTCTGGTGCTGCATATACTGCTGGATAATGCGTGTTGTGTTTAATGTGCTCCTAATTGCCAAAGTGAGCTGAGCGGCCTCCATGCTTGCCTTGGTATGGCGTCCACACAGAAAAAAGGCGCGGAACGATTGTCTGCCGTTGCTCTGACAGAGGGAGGAGCGACTGACGACATGGCTTACAAGGTTGGCTTACAGGGAATTAAAATCAACAAAGGGGGTGGTTTTACATCAAAGAGTATTTCAGGCAGGACTTCACAGAGCGTTCCAATAAGAAATGGTGCACCTAAGTAATTGTTCTTATTGGAACAAGCAGGTTGGTCTGGCCTCTGATTGATACATGGCCAGATTTACCTCGCTGCACCTTCTCTGTGAGTGACTGCAGTGTGACCTAGAGGAATGAGTCCCCTAGACAGGAGGATGGGGGGAAACAAATGAGTACAAAACAAATCTGGTCTATTTCTTGTTTTGATCCACTCCATCTATCTTTTACATCTTTGGTTGGCAGCAGACAGTGCAGAAGGACTGCAAGCCATCCACATCTCATGGCTGCTCGGCAGAAGATGGTACAATAGGCCTGCTAGCCATCCTTATCTCTTGCCTGCCCGGCAGAAGATGGTACAATAGGACTGCTAGCAATCCGTATCGCCTGCCTGCTCACCATAAGATGGTTCAATAGGACTGACTGCAGGACTCAAGAGAATGACCTGGTCAAGTCACTTCTAATGTAGTCCCTGAACCCATGTCTGGCCAGGAGTACCTCGGACATGACGATGACGGCCAGCAGTCCTATTGTACCGTCTGCTGCCACAAGGCAAGGGGTTGCTGCTGCTGAGTAGCAATGCAGCACCATGTCTGCCAGCACCCAGGAGACATACGGTGACGGTTACCTGAGTGGGCTCCATGCTTGCCGTGGTATGGCGCCTGCACAGGTAACTCAAGAAAAAAGGCGCGAAACGATTGTCTGCTGCTGCTTTCACGGAGGGAGGGAGGGAACGATATGTACCCAGAACCACCCGCGACAACGTTTTAGCCCCATCAGGCACTGGGATCTCAACCCAGAATTCCAATGGGCAGAGGAGACTGCGGGAACTGTGGGATAGCTACCCACAGTGCAATACTCCGGAAGTCGACGCTTGCCTCGGTACTGTGGAAGCACTCCGCCGAGTTAATGCACTTAATGCACTTAGAGCATTTTCTGTGGGGACACACACACTTGAATATATAAAAACGATTTCTAAAAAACCGACTTCTATAAATTAGACCTAATTTCGTAGTGTAGACATACCCTAAGACATTGTCCTAAAAGGGAAGCTGATACTTTTCCTTAGCTGTGTTGCCCACCCTTTATCTTATGGGATGAACAAACCAACATTTAAATCTAACAAGATATATAAAAATTTCAGACATTATTTATGTATTGCTCAGTGCTAACATATACTTTGTTCTGTATAAACAAGATGCCATGGAATTACCTGAATTTTAGAAAATTCTAACTTGAGCATTTGTTTTCTCAACATTGATGTTGCATTAAGTGCTAAATTTTTCCATTTAAACTCTGCCCCTACATTTTATTTATTTATTTTTAAGGAAGAAGGAAATATTTGGGTACTGCACTTTGAGACATCACTTACTGACACCCAGCATATCAAACAACTATTTAAAGCACTCTATACCTTTAGAGCAATTTAAACAGTATTAGAGACTTTACAAAAAATATAGCCACAGCTATAGTACATGTGTAGACCTTTCAATCAAAGCAAGAACCCTCAGAATACTAAAGGCTTTGAAGAGCTTTATATCAATTTAAAAAAAATTGAACCAATTTTATTTTTAAGCCATGTTTGAAGAAATTTGGTTTTGTACTTTAAATTGCAGTGAGATGGACAAGAAAAGCCAAGAGTGAAGTATCCAGCTTCAGTCATTTGAATTGTCTAAGCATAAGATTTGACAGGAAACACTGAACACTGCTGAACGTTTTATCTTGTAGGATTAGTTTCTGCTTAACTTCAGTGAATTCCTTAACAGTGCATGCTAAAGTGAAAGTCTGGGACTAGCATAGGCTTAGCGGCATTCTAAGGTAGGTCCACACTTTTTCTAGCTAAAGATGACCTTCACCTACCCATATACAAAAACAAACAAAGAAGTGGGTTTCTGGGGCATGTGGAACCTAGAGATCAAAGATCTGTTCGGAACTTAGTTTCCCCCCCAAGAAAGATGTCCTGATTACATCTCCTTCTAGGAAAAGCCTGGGCTCTAGCAGAATGAGCCCACAAGACAAAGTATGCTCATCATTTAATAACAGATAGAAATACACTGTGTAATCCATGTAAATATTCTCTATGCCAGAACAGTTTGTCCCTTAACTATATTGAGGGACAGCAGTGTCTAGCCAGATAATATAAGGCCTTAGCCACATCCAGAGCATGCTATTTCTCACGTGGAGTGGGGTTCTGGAAAGAAAATAGGGGAAATAATTGATTGGTTTAGGTAAAATTAAAAAACAATTTTGGGAATAAATTTAGGAGACCATACCACCACTTTATCTGTGGGATAGCGTAGGAAGGGTCAGCCACAAGTGCTTGGGAGTCACTAATCCTTCTTGTTGATGTAATGGACACAAGAAAAACTGTCTTGAGAGTAAGGTGGTGAAGAAAGCACTTGCAAAGGGGGCTCCAGAAGACCTTTTAGGACAGTGAGATTTTAGGAAGAAGTCAGCTGGCTCCCTGTTGGACAAGTGTGGATAAATTATTTTAAAGAGCTTCAGAACAGTAGGGTAAGATAACACAGAGCATGACTCAACTGGAGGGTGGCATGCTGAAATTGTTGCAAGGTGAACCCTGATTGAACTAGAGAGATCTGAGAGCTTTTACTGTAGTCAAGAATCTTGGGAATGGAAGCCTTCAGAAGATCAATATAATTCTAAGCAGTCCTTATTGAGAATCTCTTCCATTTGGAGGAACAGGATTTTCTTTGTGGAAGCCTGCTCTGCAGTGATCTCTCTCAAACCAACACTGAACAGTCTATCGGTGGCACTTCGCCAACCAACTTCCAGGTTGAGAGGTGTAATGACTTCAAGTCTGAGTAGAAAATTTTATTCTGATTCAATGATATGTCCTGGAAGCCTGGTAGTGTGAATCGGGGCTTGAGCGGATATGTGAACTAGATCTGTCAGTCAAAACTGGCTGTGCCAATAAGGAGTTTGGTATAGTCTGTGCTGCATTCTGTCTCATTTTTCATACTATCTTGGGTAGAGAAGCAAACAGAAGGCCCTGTTTCCAGGATATGAGAAAAGCATTTTCTACGGATCTTCGACTCGTGTGCTCTGGAGCAGAGTTTTGAGCACTGTGTTCTCTTTGGTGGCAAATAAGTCTATGATAAGAGTACCCCCAGGGTGACACATGCGAATAAGGACAGATGTTTTGAGGGACTACTTGTGATTGGTTATGGATTCCCTGTTGTGATCAGCTAGGGTGTTTCCGAAACCTGGTAGGTGAAGGGCTATCAGAGCTATCCCATGTGTCAGGCACCAATTCCAAAACTTGATGGCCTTGCAATACAGGGGCAATGAGTGAGCTCCACCTAGTTTCTTTACCTAATGCATTGCAGACACAGGGTCTGTGAGAATTTGTGTGATAGGCTTTCTGACTGCCCACGTTCCAACATTTAAATGAAGTCATGAATCTCCTCTTGACACTAAACTCCTTGTATCTAAAGGTATTTTAAGAGTGCACCACATTTTATTCCTTAAACATCTGTGATCACTGTCTTTGAAGTGGAAGAGTGGAAAAAGGTACACCTCTGTGCATTGTCTATCCATCAATTTATTGATGCCACAATATGAAATAGGATCATTAAACATGTCCATGAGTCTCATTCCATACACTGATCTTAGCCAGCCTTGCAATAGTCTTAGAAGACTCATTAGCATGGAAGTGCAAGTTGGCAAGTGACCCATGAGTTTCAGAGACAACTCAAGATTGAGTGACCAGTTTGCTTTGATACAGGAGATAAATGTCAAAATGGAGTGAAGTGTCTTTAGAAAGGTTATACCAACCCCAGGTTAGGAAGAGAGCACCTGCCTACTCCCAACAGTAGCCTACCTATTACCTTCTGAGAAAGAAGCCTGGTTTCTCCCATAGGAAACCACTACCTTCAGTGGGCATCAAGCCTCCTGTATAGTCATCCGAACAGCAGGTTTGGTATGAAAGTTGAGTCTCACAACCAAACCAGACAGCCATCCCTGAACCTGACCTTCAGATGTCATCTTCCCTGTTTTATCAGCTTAGACAGGAATACCCTCAACCACTGATAGATGGGTACTTATCTCTAAAAGGTATTCTGTCCAATTCCAGTATTTTTTCCTTTTGCACTTTCCTTCCCTGTCCCTTTTCAGTCTTTCTCACAAGACCCAACTGAAAGAAGAGATAGTCTCCCTGATCTGTCTTAGAGCCATGAAATTCAAAGGAAGAAATTTCTACTCCTAAAATTTCCTTATTCTGGAAAAAGAGAAAAGGGGGAAGCCTTTATGCTATATTTATCTGAGAAGGTCAAACAAATACATACACCTTCTCAGATTCAAGATGGTAACAGTAGCCCCTAGCTAGCTCAAAACTGATTCATGGCTTTTGACCTCCAAGATGTATATTTCCATATTGTGATCCCTCCAGCCTTCACAAAATGTTCCTATTTTTTCCCAAAAGATTTAGGCTTGATAATGGATTGCAAATCATCCCTTCAACCACACGGCTGATATAGTTAGGGGGTTTAATAGTCTCTAAGCTGGCAAGAGTATACAAGGTTGCCACCTTCAGGCTACGGTACAGATCCTCAATGACCTCAACATAGCACTGCAGTCTCTTAGAGAATGCAATGCCTTGTCAATCCAATTACTCAACAAACCACTCTGTTTGAAAGGCAAGTCCTCAACTACATTCTCCACCCCCCTAAGAATATCTGAAGCTTGCAGCCACAATGCCCTTCACATTGTCTCTGCAGTGGCCATGAACTGAGCTGCAGTGTCTGAAGTATCTGTGGCCACCTGAAGAACTGTCTCCTACCAGTTATCAGCTACAAATTTTAAACTGTCTGTTTGTTTGTTGAGCCCTACTTTGTTGAGAAAGGGAAATACCTTGTCCCATGTCAGCAATTCGTACTTCAAATAATGTTTTGTAATTTGCTATACATAATTGAAGAGAGGTAGAATGGGTTTTCTTACCAAAAAAGTGAGCTTTTCACGATCTTTATCCTTGGGAGTCACTCCCACTGGGCCAACTGACTAGCTTCCTCTTGGGCTACTGGTCTTCCTGATAATGGGTAACGGATTACTCAACACTCCTTTGTAGCACTGTATCTTTTCTCTACTCTCTTTGCTGTAGAGGCAAGAGTAGCAGGGGTCTGACATGAACTTTACAGATGGGTCTAGGTTCCCCTTATAAGGGCATGGCTATTCTACCTGGATCAGTGAAGTACAAGATACCTAAAATCTTATAGGTCTTCTCTTCAGTTAATGTTGTCTCAAGTTCTAGTATATCAGCTAATTAAAATAGTAAATTCTGAAAGTCATCAGGTGCTGGAACCGCAACTGAGTCTCCCCTGTAAGGTGACAAAGTTGAGGGGAGTTTGGGAAAGGCTATATGGTATTGGTCCAGTTGTTCTGGACCAGTTTCCTTCTTTTGTTCTTTGTCTCTGTCCAGGATGGTAGCAGATATGGCTAATGTACTTCTGCAGCATTGACCTCAAGACTTACAAGAATATCTGCATTTATGCAATGAGGTAGGGAGAGAGTTAATACTGCATGTTCTACAAACTACAGGGCAGACCTCCCAAGGGAGGTGTGGGAATGTGTCCGTGTTTGTTTAATCCTTCAGTAGCGAACACAACAACAACACAAAAGTACAAGAAATAAAGTGTCATTCAGTGAAGTTGGTGGCATGGGAAAACCTTGTTTTTCTGGGATTAATCAAGAAAAGAGCTAACATCAAGGCTATAAACAGTAGGTCTAGAATGCCATGCTACGTGAAAAGTATTAGGTTAACGTCCTACTTCATTTTTTTGTTTGTTTTTTGGTTTGGGGGGACGGGGTAGACTAATGACATTACAGCAGCTTGTATCATCAGAGAAGATGAGAATCTGCTAATTCATATCCTTTCTAGTATCTTATGCTTGGTTTGCATTCTTGTTTGTTTACTAGGTGATCTGCTTTGATTTGTTTGGTATCACTTAAACTTATTTTATGTTTTAATCTAAACCAGTAAGTTGGAGTGAAGTGCTTGGGAATCTTAGCTCCAGGGGGTGTTGTATTTCCTCTCCAACTTGAGAGCGGGGCGAACTCTAGGACCTCACACTGTACAGTTCCCTGTACAGCGCAAGATGGTATAACTCTGGGTTTACACTCCAGTAGAGGGGTCCTAAGGTGGGAAGCTGGTGGTTATTTTGGCTGTAGCCTCTTTATTGTTGGTTCATGCAGTAGGTAGGTCAGAGAGCCTGCATGTAACTACAGCTAGGCGCATTCCTACCTGTGTGAATACTGGAAGAAGTGTAGAGCCGGAAGCAGGTCTGCAAACTGTCACAGCAGCACAGTGTGAGAGAGCGCCCAGGCTAGTAGATCAAAGGGCTCAATGGTACTCTAATTCCAGGGGGAACCCATCACACTATAGACCAGCAAAGTTTTACCACCATTTGCAAGACTGAATCTCTGAAGTTAGGAAAGGGTGAAAAGGCAAGCAAAGCTGTATTACATTTATTGGCCCAAAGAAGGAATCAAAGGCAAAATACATGCAAGGATGAATAAACTAAGTTTTACTTGCTGGAAACAGTTAAGGCACACAGAGGAACTACCCTAGAAAAAAAAACCTGCTTTTATTTAGCATGTTCTACACTCAATGGAAAGCAGATTTCAGCAGACCAGCCTTCATTTGATAGAAGTAGTATTTTCTAATAGGTAGAACACATGAAGGAGTCAAGGATCCTGGGTTCTTACTCTGGCATTATCTTAGTTAAGTTACCATGTGTCTAAGTTTTATGCACCTGCAAGATGGGTAATGATCCCTCACACAAGTTTTACCAGGTGTAATTATTGCTTGTACAGCATTGAGGTCCTGGGATAAAAAGCCACTACAAGCGCATGGCATTTTTAAAATATCAGGAATCTTGGCAGCATTACATCCCAATTACTGTAACACAGCACACCCAAGCAGTGTTTTATTTTGAATTAAATCTTACTTGTAATTGCTTCATAAAAAAAAAAGCCAGAAATTATGCCTATGGACAACAAAAGGCTTTTACATATTGATTAAAAATAAAGAACTATTTAATTTCATTCTAAGTTTCATAAAAAGCCCATATTAGTTCCTAGTACAAGCAATTACATATCATGAAGGTTAGAAGACTTGAACTTCCACTATGCACCACCTTTAACTCTCCAATCCCAATGGCTGTAGTAACTACAGAGGACTTCAACCACGGCTGGAGATTCCACTTTCAAGACTTACAGGTTTGAAGTCTTTGGAATCAGTAGGAATCCAGATTACACTTCAGTATTACACAGCTCCAAGCAATACATTGGACATTATAATCTTTCAGTCCCTCCCCCTCAAGAAGGATGATATAAATCAACTAGATATCACCATCATACTTTAGTAAAACAAGCAAGGGGAAGCTCATTCCCCGATGTTGTGTTAGAAAGATGTAAAGTTTGGATGTAGTGTATTTATCATCACAAACACCAGACGGTTCCACATCTGCCAAGACAAAGAACACTCAAGGAGACGCCCTGAACAGACTGAAATGGGACCAGCATAAACAGTCTCTTAAGGACTCAGTGGTTCAACACATTCTCCAAGTGCGGATCTACCACAATACATCTGTTTATCAAGGAAGATACCAAATGTCATCAGTTCTGTTCCAGAGTGAGCAAGGACAAAACATTCCTTTCTGTGGGGTTGAAGCAGGGATTTCCTCTGTATTCCCACCCATACATCTACTGCCCAGCGGTGAGGTACCAAAAACAGCATTAGTGCTGGTAGTGCCAGGGTTTCATCAGATCACTGGTGCTGCTTCTTTCTTCAGGGCCTCATCAGAATCAGAGCTATAGTGCCTCTTTTCTTGTTTTTGCTTGGAGACTGAGCTCTGACAGAGGAAATATGCGGAGTAGGGGCAGAATGTATATCAGGAAAGCACAGGCAAAACAGGATGTAAGACCAACACTAAAGGAGTCTGAGGACTGTGCCAGAGCATGCACTGTCAAATTCAAATGGCACTGGAAAATAGGTCTAGTTCAATAGTTCTCAAACTTTTGTACTGGTGACCCCTTTCACATAGCAAGCCTCGGAGTGCGACCCCCCCCTTATAAATTAAAAACACTTGTTTATATATTTAACACCATTATAAATGCTGGCTGCAAAGCGGTGTTTGGGATGGAGGCTGACAGCTCACGACCCCCCCATGTAATAACCTCGTGACCACCTGAGGGGTCCTGACCCCCAGTTTGAGAACCCCTGGTCTAGTTGGTGTCAACTGAGTCACTGACTTCACAGGAACAGTGTCTGAGTCTTTTCTTAAGGAAGTTGCAAGACCAGTGCTGAAGCTGAGGATGGGAGCCAATGTTCTACCTCCTTCATAAAAAGAGAGCTTCAGTGCAGATGCAGGTCACTGAAAACCCAAATCAGCCTAACTAAAGAAAGGTGGCTAAGAAAGTCTATAAGCAGATCTAACAGAGGTTCCCAATGCTCTTCATTGTAGAGGTATGTGGTGTACAGTAGTTGTAGTAGTAAGGTGCATACTTATGGGTGGTACTCCTCATGACTTAATTTTTCATTTCCTTGATTTTGAGTTTGTCTCAGGTATGTTGTGTGTGTAGCAAACCTATTCCCCAAACACTGTGTCCTGTATTTCATTACAGTTATTTAAAAATAATGCAGCCTATACGTGGAGGAAACAAAATGTACTTAGAGCCCAGTACTGCTACTGAGCTAACGTACAAGGCTGTAATACGGTAGGAAAAGAAAAAATTCAGGATCAAGAAAAGAAGAATTGTAGGTTGAATGATAAGATTCAGCTATTTCTGTATCTGTGGTGAAAGCCCTCAGGTAATTTTACCTCCACTGTTGGTTTAGAAATTTGAAGATGCCACCACTCAATAGCCCAGTCAAGCAGGTTGACCCCTTTTTCCTTCTCCATGAAGGAGAACCGAGAAACTTTAGGGTGAGTACTCAACCCTTCAATCCACTCACCAAAGGAGCGAGACTTTTCTTCTGCTCTCTGCACATGATTCTCCGAGACTAAACTGCCTTTTCATTCACCCCTAGAGATCTTATAGAATCTGCATCTTCTGTTTCCTTGGTAACAGCATGAAGCAAGCATAATATTCCATGACACCTACCCACACAGCTTCACAATTAAAGTATGGCAGCACCCATTTCTTAAGGCTTTTCTTTTCAAGTGGCAATGACAGGAAATAAGCCAAATAAGAGGGGGAGGGAGGGAAGAAATGG
The DNA here is from genome assembly GCF_965140295.1 of Lepidochelys olivacea. Classification (NCBI taxonomy): domain Eukaryota; kingdom Metazoa; phylum Chordata; order Testudines; family Cheloniidae; genus Lepidochelys; species Lepidochelys olivacea. The sequence continues at coordinate 174,318,075 of NC_140413.1, read as the reverse complement.
AGAGGTGACTTACAAATACAATTCCTCCCACTTCTGAAAAGAATAGTCAAAAGGATAAAGGTAACTGCAAAGAAATGGGATGGGGGAAAGAGAAAGTAAAGCAAATAAAAGGAAGAAGAGAACTTATCTCCACTAACGCATTTTTCATAGGTACAACCTAATGATCTGCATATCACTCTTGTTACTCCCTTCCCACACTAAGGGCAAGGAGTATTTTTGCCTATATTCGCTAATTCATCTTAATGGAGAATTTTAAATGCATGAGACAGTTCTTCTTCAGCTACAAGTCATCCTTCCCATTGGCTATAACTAAATTATGTTCACTCAAAAACCCAGTTTCGTATCCTTCATCTTTGGTGGCACAAGAAACTGCTGCAGCTCACAAGCAGAGATTTTCCAAAACTGTTGAGACCAACAGCCCCCAATTAAACAAATTTCATAGAATAGGCTCATCTGGAATAGTGGCTGTCCTATCCATGAGAAAATTACCACCCCAGTTTAAAAAAAAACAAAACCTTTTCCTTCTCTATTATAGATCATTTACTAGCCAGGAGGCAACTGGCAGCCTCGAGAATATTGTGGTCAAAGGCTGCATCTGTCAATGAAAACAGAAAGTGGCATAGAAAGGAATGAACAGAGAACAGGGTCTACTAATAAGCTCAAGGAAGTAGGCACTTCTTGCAGAATGATCTTCAACACCTATTAAGGAAGGTATTTTGTTGTTGAGGATATAGGCCAATCCAATTTATAACCTAATCCATTGGGGAATTATTTTGGTCTCTTTTCAAATAAGAAAGAGCCTGTTTCACATTACCACTTTCTTTTGCAACAAAATTTCACAACATCCTGTTTTGGTCTGAGGAAGGGTACATGAACAGGGATTTAAGGGAACAGAAGGATTAATTTTATAACTGGCCAAGGGTAGTCCATTTCAGGGAGAAAATGGAGGAAAGATACCTTGAAAGACTCCAGATTCACTTTGACTCTTCTTACAAAGTTGATGGCTGAAAGCATGGATAACTGAAATGACAGCAAGAAGCCTTCAGAAACCTGGCAACATGATGGCTAAGGTTCAGACCACTATGTCTGCCTTTTGGAAAAGATCTTTCTGCCAACAGATCACCCTGTACTTAAGCTCAGATTGAGGCTCATCTATACACCCCATCTATACAGAAGTAGGAGTGCTGAATGGCTTTATAACACACTAGGCACTAACAGAAAAGGGGCCTCTATGTCCTAATTATAGAAGACTTTCTTGATTTTTAAAGTAGGTCTCTGACATCCTGACTAGCAGCCTCCTTTCTGGAAGCCTAATTCTACTACAAATCTTCAAATGAAAATCTATTGCAAACTGGATAAACTAGGTCACCTTGAAAAAGAACAGGAGTACTTGTGCCACCTTAGAGACTAACAAATTTATTAGAGCATAAGCTTTTGTGGGCTACAGCCCACTTCATCGGATGCATAGAATGGAACATATAGTAAGATATATACATATATATATCTATCTTACCATATGTACACACACATATACACACACACACCCCATACATACACACAGAGAGAGAGAGAAGGTGGAAGTTGCCATACAAATTGTAAGAGGCTAATTAATTAAGGTGAGCTATTATCAGCAGGAGAAAAAACCTTTTGTAGTGATAATCAAGATGGTCCATTTAGACAGTTGACAAGAAGGTGTGAGGATACTTAACTTAAGGAAATAGATTTAATATGTGTAATGACCCAGCCACTCCCAGTCTCTATTCAAACCCAAGTTAATGGTATCTAGTTTGCATATTAATTCAAGCTCAGCAGTTTCCCCTTGGAGTCTGTTTTTGAAGCTTTTCTGTTGCAAAATTGCCACCCTTAAATCTTTTACTGAGTGGCCAGAGAGGTTGAAGCGTTCTCCTACCGGTTTTTGAATGTTATGATTCTTGGGGTCAGATTTGTGTCCATTTATTCTTTTGAGTAGAGACTGTCCGGTTTGGCCAATGTATATGGCAGAGGGGCATTGCTGGCACATGATGGCATGTATCACATAGGTAGATGTGCAGGTGAATGAGCCCCTGATGGCGTGGCTAATGTGATTAGATCCTATGATGGTGTCACTTGAATAAATGTGAACAGAGTTGGCATCGGGCTTTGTTGCAAGGATAGATTCTTGGGTTAGTGTTTTTGTTGTGTGGTTGCTGGAGAGTATTTGCTTCAGGTTCTGGGGCTGTCTGTAAGCGAGGACTGATCTGTCTCCCAAGATCTGAGACAGAGAGGGATCAATTTTTCACTTGCCCCATAACCTCAGCTGTGCTGAACAAAACGTCATCAACAGCCTCAGGAACAACTCTGACATCATAATCGAAACAGCTGACAAAGGAGGTGCTGTCATCATCATGAATAAGTTGGAATATGAACAAGAGGCTGCTAAGCAGCTCTCAAACTCCACATTCTACAGATCATTATCCTCTGATCCCACTGAGGATTACCAAAAGAAACTACACCATCTGTCAAGAAACTCCCTGAAAAAGCACAGGAACAGAGCTGTGCAGACACACGCCTAGAACCCCAACCAGCAGTATTCTATTTGCTACCAAAGATCCATAAACCTAGAAATCCTGGACGTCCTATCATCTCAGGTATTGGTTCCCTAACAGCAGGATTGTCTGGCTATGTGGACTCTCTCCTCAGACCCTACGCTACCAGCACTCCCAGCTATCTTCAAGACACCACTGACTTCCTGAGGAAACTACAATCCATCGGTGATCTTCCAGAACACACCATCCTGGCCACTATGGATGCAGAAGACCTCTACACCAACATTCCACACAAAGATGGACTACAAGCTATCAGGAACTGTATCCCCAGTAATGTCACGGCAAATCTGGTGGCTGACCTTTGTCCTCACCCATAACTATTTCACATTTGGGGACAATATATACCTTCAAGTCAGCAGCACTGCTATAGGTACCTGCATGGTCCCAAAGTATGCTAACATTTTTATGGCTGACTTAGAACGCTTCCTTAGCTCTCATCCCCTAACGCCCATACTCTACTTGCGCTACATTGATGACATCATCATCTGGACCCATGGAAAAGAAGCCCTTGAGGAATTCCACCATGATTTCAACAATTTCCATCCCACCAGCAACCTCAGCCTGGACCAGTCCACACAAGAGATCCGCTTCCTGGACACCACTGTGCTAATAAGCGGTGGTCACATAAACACCACCCTTTACCAGAAACCGACTGACAGTTATGCTTACCTACATGCCTCCAGCTTCCATACAGGACACACCACACGATCCATTGTCTATGACCAAGCTCTACCATACAACCGCATTTGCTCCAATCCCTCCGACAGAGACAAACACCTACAAGATCTCTATCAAACATTCTTACAACTACAATACCCACCTGCTGAAGTGAAAAAACAGATCGACAGAGCCAGAAGAGTACCCAGAAGTCACCTACTACAGGACAGGCCCAACAAAGAAAATAACAGAATGCCACTAGCTGTCACCTTCAGCCCCCAACTAAAACCTCTCCAGCACATCAAAGATCTACAACCTATCCTGAAAAATGATCCCTCACTCTCACAGATCCTGGGAGACAGATCAATCCTCGCTTACAGACAGCCCCACAACCTGAAGCAAATACACTCCAGCAACCACACACCACACAACAAAAACACTAACCCAGGAACCTATGCTTGCAACAAAGCCCGATGTCCACACATTTATTCGAGTGAAACCATATAGGATCTAATCACATTAGCCACGTCATTAGGGGCTCATTCACCTGCACATCTACCTGTGTGATATATGCCATCATGTGCCAGCAATGCCCTCTGCCATGTACATTGGCCAAACCGGACAGTCTCTACGCAAAAGAATAAATGGACAAATCTGACATCAGGAATCATAACATTCAAAAACCGGTAGGAGAACGCTTCAACCTCTCTGGCCACTCAGTAAAAGATTTAAGGGTGGCAATTTTGCAACAGAAAAGCTTCAAAAACAGACTCCAAGGGGAAACTGCTGAGCTTGAATTAATGTGCAAACTAGATACCATTAACTTGGGTTTGAATAGAGACTGGGAGTGGCTGGGTCATTACACATATTGAATCTATTTCCTTAAGTATCCTCACACCTTCTTGTCAACTGTCTAAATGGGCCATCTTGATTATCACTACAAAAGGTTTTTTCTCCTGCTGATAATAGCTCATCTTAATTAATTAGCCTCTTACAATTTGAAAAGGAGTACTTGTGGCACCTTAGAGACTAACCAATTTATTTGAGCATGAGCTTTCGTGAGCTACAGCTCACTTCATGGGATGCATACCGTGGAAACTGCAGCAGACTTTATATACACACAGAGAATATGAACCAATACCTCCTCCCACCCGACTGTCCTGCTGGTAATTTACAATTTGTATTCTCTCTCTCTCTCTTCCAGTCTATGCATCCGATGAAGTGGGCTGCAGCCCATGAAAGATTATGTTCTAATAAATTTGTTAGTCTCTAAGGTGCCACAAGTACTCCTGTTCTTTTTTGCGGATACAGACTAACACGGCTGCTACTCTGAAATAGGTCACTTTGGTATATCGTAAGCTTTTCTAAGTCAGGAGCCTTCATACATTGGAATAAAAAGTCAATAGTGCCAGTCAGCGGAGTGCTTTAGGAAGCCTGAGACCTTCTTATTTCAACTGGTCCCAACTACCTGCGATAGGTTTGAGAATGGAAGAAAGGGAAATGTACCTGTAGAACTTTTGAAAGTTAGAAAATTTCTGGTACATATTTGCAGGGAAAGGGGTCAGACGATAGTTTGTTTTTTTGAAGTGTACAATTAACTGATCGTTTAAAGCTAAAAGACTATACAAAATTTGGTATACAAAATCAGAAAGAAAAATATTTTTTATTTTTAAATATGATGGTACCTGTAAGAAGTCCATTATACTTTCCTTTAGTTTCTTTCAAACCCATTAAACTGCACTATGCAACAGTCAACTCTCATGGTAATTGTTTCATCTACACCAGTAGTATTATGGTTGAAAAGACTCAGAGCTTTTGTTTTGAGGCACTTCACTTTCTATAATAAAGCTAGAATTCTGCACACTTTTTTTTTTTGGAAGCAAGGCAAGTTCCATTTCACTGGTTAAGTTAGAATCTAGGTATTGAACTTTAATATAGATTTCTACAACTTTAAAAAGTAGGTACAAATCTGATAAATCACAGATTTTTTACTCACACAAGATCATTCTAGAATTAAGAACGTTCCTCAAGTCCTGGTCTACCACAAGGTAAGCCAAAAAGATAAAGCTTCTCTTTGCACTAAAACAGTGAAAGTTTAAATTCAATAGAAACTGCACAGTACCACTTTCACCATGACAAAATTCTTAATTTCTAAAAGTTTAAGAGACAAAACCCAAGTTATAAAATAAAAACCTGGATTTTTACTCGAATTTTAAATATAGTAAGGGGGGGAAGTTTCAACTGCTCTACAGACATTTTTTTTAAATCTATACCTTCTATCCTGTGTCAAAGTATCAGATTTTTCAGTAGAACTCATCCTATCTATGGAGGAGAGAAAATTCAGAATTCATTGTGTATTTGGTTTGTAAAAATACTATTTAGTTTGAACACAGAACTTCATCTGTAGATCTCAGAGCACTTTACAAAGGAAAATTATCCCCATTTTCTTTATGGGGAAGCAAAAGTTCAATGATTTGCCCAAGGTCACACAAGTCAAAATCAAGTACAGAACCCAAACCCCCAATTCCCAGTCCAGTGCCCTAACAACTAGAGCACACTGCACTCTTAGCAGTTTCAATATACTGTTAAATTTTCAAGTGTTTTTCCATTACCTTTTACCCTAACAAGAAAATCCAAATATTTTGTATGTAGTGCTAATGTACACAGTCACCAGTACTGTACAGTCCACGACAAGAAGGCTACAAAATATACACAGTCCACTTTAGACCTGCCTACATTAAACAAAATACCACAAATAATCAGGTTGGAAGTTCCAAGGACAGAAGCTTATAATTCTATGGATGAAAGACTTCAGGTGTTCGATTAGCAGACTGAATGGTTTCCTCCACCTCCTTTCCCAAGTTACGATATCTGAAACACGGGAACAGGTTCAGAATACTTTTGAGCATTGTTATCAGTACATCAAATGAGCACTCAAGTAACACAAGAGATGGTAATAAAATGAAACAACAGTTATAAAGATTAACAATAATATGGAAGGGTAGTGTTTTTGCATCTTTTGTTAAGTCACCATGGTAAAGCACTGGAAAATGACTTTCAATTGTTTTTAAATATTTTTTTAAAGAGATAAACATAATAGTTCAATTAATTCAAGATCAAAGCCAATGATTTGAACACAAGGATGAAACATATTCAAATAGGGGTATTTTAAAAATGCAGTACCTAATCACTTTCTAGGTAAAGCAAACACCCAAGTTCTATTGGAAGGACCATAATGAGAATATGAAATAAAATCTACTGGTTTCATTCTTCTGTCATAATTCAAAATAATTCAGTAGAACCATCAGTTTTAATCATTTGACAATTATGTCTCCGCTCCTTTAAACAGCTCAAGAGCGCAGTTCCTGATAAAACAGCTCATTTTTTCCTTGAGTAAAACATGTTTATAGACAAAGCAATGAGTTTTCTACATATAATAGCTAGCTCCAGCATAACAGAAGAATATCTGATAAACAGAATTCAACTGGTATATAAAAAGTGTAGCTTTGGTCAGAAAAGTGAGTATGTAAAAAAGCATTCTTTACTCACTGCATTGCTTCCTGTGTATCTGGCACATTTAATTACTATATTAACAAAAACAAGTTTTTAAACTAGTATTAGCAATGCAGAACCAATGCAGGCATGGAAGAGTTAGAGGGACTAGTTTCTGCCACATCCATCAAAAAAGGGTAATCAACTTCTGTAGAATATAAAAAGTGTACAAACTTTGAATAACTGTTTTCGTTTTTTTTTAAACACACACACACACACACACACTTTCTCTCTCCCAAAGAGATAGCCCTGAAGACTGCATCAGACAAATGAGTTTCTGATCTGCAAAAATGCGATTCCAAGTTAGTAAAAATCCCATATTCATAAAATCATAGAATCTCAGGGTTGGAAGGGACCTCAGGAGATCATCTACTCCAACCCCCTGCTCAAAGCAGGACCAATCCCCAATTAACTCATCAAACCAATTTTCGCCCCATATCCCTAAATGACCCCTTCAAGGGTTGAACTCACAACCCCAGGTTTAGCAGGCCACTGCTCAAACCACTGAGCTATCCCTCCTTTGTTGGAAGTCTAGTTATATGAAGAAAAACGTAGGCCTCAATACGGCAAATATTTACACATCAGTAATCCCACATTGAAGAAAATTTGGAAAGCTTATGAGTAATTACTTTTTCACAATTGTTTAAATGGGAATTTGGTACCAAAAGTATTCACAACCTGTCAAGCAGAACCATTTTGGTGATGGAAAGAGCTCCAGTTCACATACAGGAAATATCTTTTCTAAAAACAAGAAAAGCTGGAAACTCAGATGATACCACAGAATTAAGCCAAAGGATAAAGAAATAATTTCACAAGAGCTTCCACAATTGAAATGACTTGTTAGCTAGTAGCTACTGATTTGATTTTTTTAAACATATTAAAGGAAAGTCAGCAAACACTAAGTGCTCAGGAAATTTAGGAAATATTAATTCCTCTCGACATTGCAGAAAACCCCATGAGGCTGTGGAAATGTCAATCCATGCTGGAAATGCACTTACTTAAGTGACAGCTATAGAAGTTGTGCTGTAACGAAAAATAAGAATTAACCGAAGGATAGCTACATGAGGCACAGAAATCTTTTGCTAGTAGGGTGGGAGAGCACCAAGAGAAGTCCACAGTAGAGAATGAATGCCCTCTAATTGGAAATCAAGAATGTGGGATAAGGAGGATGTGGAATTTTATTACTACCAAGCATACAAAAGAATTCATCGCAAAATCTTCAAAATACATCCAAAAAAATTCTATCCCATTAAACACTTTCACTACTACATTAGTGTTTTCAGAAAGTTGTACAGAATTGTAACTGTTCTTAAAGTAATGCACTAACATATTAGAAAACCATTTTAAAACTATAATTAATAACTGATTTTTACTTGGGAATGCTGCATTAAAAAGTGAGTTTGCAATAGAAACAGTTACAGTAACGTTCACGAGTGTTAGAATGGAAGACTTCCCGCCTTCTCAATTAAGGACATTTTGTAATACTGGTATGATAAATTGTCCCAGGAGAAGTCTAATATTTTAGAGTTTCTATAGGGCCCAGAATGAAATAGATTTGCATATTAGGTCAGGTCAGCATACTGGGTAACTAAATTCTCAGTCGTTCCTCCCCTGATTTAATTAGAAGAAAAACACCAGTTCAAAAAAAATATTGCAAAATAGCTCCATAAACTTAAGACTCTTTCCTCAATATTCCCTTACTACAAGATTGCTTACCAACCTCATATTAAACATGTAAAAGATATTGCATTCAAACACTGGCACCTCTAAGAAAACGTTGGCTTTATTTGATTTTCATAGAAACTGGAAGAAATTTTCTTTCAAGAAATATCAGAAAAAACAAAGGAGGAACCAACACTGGGGAGGACAAGCTATAAAATGGAAGCTGAGTGAAATGTTTGGCCAACATACAGAGAAGGAAAAGAGAAAGAAGGATACAACAAAAAAGACTTAAAATAATTCCATCAAGCACCTTAAGTTAGTGTGGGAGAAGAGTGTTAAATAGGTAACAGAAGGAAGAATAATCACATGAAAACATCTTGGTTCTTGTCTTCAAATATATAAAGCAAGTCTTAAAATCTAATAAAACTAGAACTAGGATAGAAAATTAATCCATTCTTTTAAGTAGTCTATACTAAATTTGCTTTATCAACAAGGGACTCGAACAGAACAGGGCACAACCCTAACCTTTACTGATGCAATTATCTCCAAACTATCATGTACTCCTGCGGAATTCTGCACCACTGCATACGCACAGAATTCATGTCCCCACAAAAAAATGTCTGCAGAAAATACATTCTGCTGGAGAGGCGCTGCAGTTACCCCTTTCGCCCACCAGGGACTGCTGTGGCACCAGATCAGAGACAGCTGGCTCACCAGCAGTAGCAGTCTGTAGTACACAGGGAGGAGAGAATGCATTCCTCACAGCGCCCGGCCGGCAGGGCCAAGCAAGGAGGGGGGACAGACAGATCACAGCACACAGGATTACTGGGGGGGGGGGGGGGGAGAGTGAGGTGTCACACACTGGGGTTCAAAAGGGCTAGTGGGGGGGGGACACAAACTGTGGCAGGGACTGAATGCGAGAGGGGGTGAAGAGCCACATGCGGATGGGGGTGGCTGAGTGGGGATGCAGGGACACATGGAAGGGGGGGTGCGGACAGATGTATCTAACTGAATGGGAGAAGTCAGGTGTCAGCAAGGGTCTACATGGGGTGGCTCCCCAACTCCCGAACAATCCATCCCCCCTCAAAATAAATAAATAAATAAAAACAAAACAAAAACTCCTTATTCCATATTTCTCCCACCCACAAGCAACAACCCTCCAGGTTCATTCCCAGTCTCTTTCTCAGCAATTACTTCCTTCTCCCTCAACTCCTCCCTTACCCTGACTTACCCAAGATTTTGCACTGCTTCTGATGGGTGCAAAAAAACAGCAAACAAAAAAAAAAAAAAAAAACACGTTTCTGTATTGTAGTTTAAATAAGTTACTCAAAGTTATGTATTAATATGCCTAGTAAGGAATCTATTTGCAAAAAACATTTCCTGATTTTTTGTTGTTGTCTATATTGTTAGACATATTTGACAGAAATTTTGAAATAAATTATCAATAATTGAAACTGGCATGATTATATTGTGTAACTGACAAGTAAAATATGTAGAATTTTAAATTCTTGAGCACAGAATTATTCATTTTTTGGCACAGAATTCCCCCAGGAATAATCATGGAAATTATTTTTATGCAGAAATAGTGGATGGCATCACAATACAGTATGTAGCAATCTTGTTGCCAGCCAGCAACAGACACTGCTGACAAACTGACAAAGGGGGAATCAGACTCCAAACAGTATGTTGCCCCTTCCTGGGTGAACTGTACATATCTTGTCGGATGTATTCGAGCGTCTTTACACATCTTTTATGTTAAAAATTCAATAAAACAAACATTACAGTGGAAGTTACCAAACAGATGATAAAACTATCATTCATATTAACTTCTATTCACAAAATTAAATACAAGTGATATAAAAGGCAATAAAAAGAGAGGAAACAAAAAGGGAAAAACAGAAAAGAAAGATGGGAGAGGGCATCAGAAAGGGAAGTTACTTACCCTTTGTAACTAGATTTCTTGGAGATGTGCGATCCCTATCTGTATTCCACTGCAGGTAAGCATGCACTCCACATGCCTAAGTAGTGTGCACTGGTCCATACCTGTGTAGTTGTTCCCGCCATAGTCCATATCAAAAATAAAAGGAGTGGCGCAGACTCATAAGTCTCCATCTTCTCCTCTTATGGTGACTCGCAGAGAATTTGAAGCAAAGGGGAAAGAGGATGAATAGTGGAATAGATAGCGACCACAAATCTTGATGAACTCCAGTTACAATGGATAAGTAACTGCCCTTTCCTTCTTTGAGGGCTGGTGCCTATGTATGTTTCACTAGAAATACTGAGAGAGAAGGAGAGTGCAAAGATGCAAGTGGTATAGCAGCTTGCAAAACTATTGTCTCAAAAGGATGCAAAAGGTCAAGGAGGCTTGGACCAAGGCATAGTGTTTTGTGAATATGTGGACGGAACTCCACACTGCTGATTGCAAACGTCAAGCAGAGGTACTTCTTCGGAGTGATTTTGCTGAGGCTGCCTGTGATCTCATAAAGCGAGCCCATACCCCATGTGGGGGAGGAAGATGTGCCAGTTCATAAAGGAGGACACAGCCAGAGATTACTCAGGAGAGGCGGAAGTGCTGGGCCCAGATAGAGAAGGGCTTCCATATTTCAAGATAAAAAAAAAAAGTTGAGTCCTTCCTATTACTAGTAAGGACAGTTTACGTGTCCTGGGAACAGGAACATTCTAGATCAGATGCCCATCCAAATACCAAGCCATGAGGTGAAGAGCTTCTGAGTTGGGGATGTCTGATCTTGCCAGTCTCTTGAGTCAAGAGGTCTGTGCAGGAAGGAATGCTGATGGGCAGTCGGGCTGACATGCAGGAGAACTGGAAACCAGAACTGCCTGGGCCATGTGGGCATGATGAAAATGACTTGTGTGCTGTCATTTTGAATGTTCCATAATACTCGAAACAGTAAATTAAGGAGGAAAGACACAGTTAGGCAGTCTGCCCAAGGAAGTAGGTGAGCATCACTGCTAGAGAACTGGCCCTGAGCTCCCCTGGAACAGCATATGATGCGCTTCCTATTTTTCTGACAGGCACACAGGTCTCAGATAGGGAATCCCAACTGAGAAAAGATGCTGTTCAACACTGAAATTGAACAATTTCAATTTCAAAATGTACAATTACCACCTGTGGTCCATGACAAAATGCCTGCTGAAGAGGTCTGCCAGTGAATTCTGGGTTGCTAGGAGGTATGCTGCTGACAGTGTGATGTGATTCTTGATACACCAGTTCCATAAATTGGTCACTTCTACAGAGAAGTGAATGGATTGCAACTCCTCCCTGTTTACGTACAATACTGCGGTAATATCGTCTGACATTATGAGAATGTGGTGACACTGGATTAATTATAAGAATGCCCTTCATGCTTCTTCGACAGCTCCAAGTTCCAGGAGGTTTACGTGAACACCTGTTTCCCAGGGAATCCAAGTGCCCTCTGCCATACCATCATCCATGTGAGCCACCCATCCTAACAAAGAGGCATCTCTGATTATCCTTCTGTCAGATACAGCTGATAAGCAAGGAATGCCCACTCACACTTGTGCCAGATCCTTCCAGTAGGTCAGAAGATCCTTATCTGATGGGGATTGTCACTCCAGAGTTTATGCTAGGTTTACTCAGCATATATACCAGTGGTCACCAACCCATCAATCGCGATCAACTGGTCGATCCTGAAGCCTCTGTTAGTCGATCGCGATCTCCGGGCTGCTAAAAGTCACCTCCGATCCTGACCGAACGGCCCCAAGTCCCTCCGAGCTCGCCTGAGTGCCACTCCAGGTGAATCAGTTGAGGAGCCAAGCTCAATCTGGTGCAGTGGGGCTCAATGGGAGCTGCGGGGATGGTGCTGGGGGCAATGCGCAGAGCGGCTTCCCACCGTAGGGACCGCAGAGACGTGCCAGCAGCCAGCTGCTTCCAGGAGCGGCATGGGGCCACGGCAGGGAAGCAGCCTGCCTAAGCCCGCTGCACTGCTGACTGGGAGCTGCCTGTGGTAAGCAACTCCCGGCTGGAGCCTGCACCTCACACTCCTTCCCGCACCCCAACACCCTGTCTGGAGCCCCCTCCTGTACCAAATTCCCTCCCAGAGCTTGCACCCCTCATTCCTGCACCCCAACCCCTTGCCCCAGGCTCAACCAATGCACACCCCACAGATGAGAATGTTACACTGATTTGTGACAATCCCTGAAGGATTTTGGATCTATAAACAAATGACACTAATAAAAAGTAAAACTTATTAAATGTCCAGTGGATTCTGAGATTAGGTGCAGTGTGACCATATGACCCCTGCACCCAAACTCCCTCCCAGAGCTTGCACCCTCACTCCTGCACTCCAAACCCCCTGCCCCAGGCTCAGCCCAGAGCCCCCTCCCACACTCCAAACCCCTTGGCCCCAGCCCAGAGCCTGTACCCCCTCCTGCACTCCAACCCCCTGAGGGATAGGGAAGAGCGAGTGACAGAGGGAGGAGGGAATGGAGTGAACAGGGCAGGACCTAAAGGAAGGGGCAGGGTAGATCCTGGGTTGAACTTAAATTCAAAAAGTGATCTTGTGCATAAAGAGGTTGGAGACCACAGATATATACTGTTCAAAGCTAAGCTTGCAGGCAGCAGAGGTGGAATCTAGCAAATATCATCATTCGATACATGAGATTATGTGACCCAAGAGGGAAAGGCATACCCGGATTGATGTCCAAGGGTTATGTATAAATTGCTCTGTCTGTCAGTAGCTTGGAATCGGTCCATAGGGAGATAAACCTTAGCCCTGTTAAATCTATAATCTGGGTCTCAGAGTAGACTTCTCTATGTTCACGGAGATATGCAGAAATGCTAGGAGAAGGAGCAGCAATGAGGTAAATGCTATGGACTTTTGCACATGTCCCTGTAGGAAGCCAGTCATCTAGATACAGGAAGATGGTGGAACTGTCCCATCTGAAATGTGGAGCTACTTCAGAAAACATATTAGTAAAGATTCTGGGTGAAGCGGCGAGGTAGAATGGGAGTACCTTGCATTGATAGTGATTTTCTGGTGAAAAGATGAATATCTATGTGAAAGCAGGCATCTTTCATATTGAAAGCTGTGAACCACGCATCTTTCTAGGTATGGTATAATCGATGCCAATAAACTGGCATGCAGCACTTTATCTTACGAATAAGGACACTGAGTTGTTGTTGGAGGAGGACTGGTCTGAACCCTCCTGTCTTTTTGGGGACTAGAAAATATTTGGAGCAAAACATTTCTTTTATGCTGAAAGGTTACTCGCTCTATTGCTTCCCAGTGTAGGAAAGATTCTACCTCCTGTAGGAGGATCTCCTCACAAGAGAGGACCCTGAAGAGGGAAGGGGAGAGAAACTCAATGGTGTATCCAGAGTGGATAACATCCAACTTTACTGCCCTCCAATAGTGGGGAAATTGTGTCAAGCGTTCACCAAAGTGGATCTGGGAGTCAGGTGGAGATGGCATCAAAACTGGCTTGCACCTCTCAAGCATCCAATCTAAAGCATCTTTTGGTTGGAGGGTGAGGTTGGGTAGTTGCAGCAGAGGCAGACGGGGAAGCGTATCTGAATTTTTGTACCCTCTGCCTTTTGTGATGTGGCTCGTAAGAACATTGGTAGTACAACTGCTGTAAGAACTTCAGCTTGTAAGGTTTATAGTAATTCCTCTTCGGGGCTGATGTGTATATATGGCCAGTGAGCGGACAATTTCCCTGGAGTCCATTAGCAAATGCAAAGGCTAGTTTGCCTTCTGATGAAAAGGCAGATTTCATCAAAGGGCAAGTCCTGCAGTGTGTCCTATATCTCCCTGGGAAGCCCTGAAAAGAGTAGCCAAGATTCCTGGAACATCACTATAGCTCTCGCCATGGACTCTAAAGCATCAGAGTCAACAGCAGCTTGTAGCAAGGTTCTTGCCACCAATCTTACTTCACTGATAAGGGCTTGAAATCAGGCCCTATCTTCCTTGGACAACTTCTCTTTAGAGTCCATGAACTTGGAGTAGTTTTTAAAAAAATCATGTTGGCAGGAGAGCCTCATAGTGGGAGATTCTAAATTGAAGGCTGGTGGAACCAAATTACTCCCAGGGGAATTCTGCACCACTGCGCAGAATTCCAATCTGGCGTAGAATTCCCACCCACCCCACACACACACACACAGAGAAAATACATTCTGTCAGAAGTGCTGCAGTTCTGCCTTTCACCCATCAGAAGTCACCGTGGCACCAGAACACCCAGCTGCCAGAACCCAGTTGGATGACATCACAGCACCCAGCCCTGGAACCAGATGAGGACAGACAGCACCCAGGGCTGCTGGAGAATCACATACTAGGGTACTAAGGGGCTGGGGCATGGGCTCAGGAGCTATTTGGGTGACAGCACTGAGCCAGGGGCTGAATGAGGCCACCTGGGGATGGGGGTTGCAGGGACACACGGGGATCAGGGCAAATGTGCCTGACTGAATGGGAGAGGTCTGCGGTCAGCAAGGGTCTGCATGGGGGAGGCTCCCCAACTCCCTAGCAATCCCTCCCCCCACCAAACAAAACAAAAAAAGTCACCAGTTCCATATTTCTCCCACCCACACCCAATAACCTTCCAGGTTCACGCTCAAGCTCCTTTCCTCTCCCTCAGCTCCTTCATTACCCATGACTCCCCCAAGCCTTTGAACTGCTTCTGAAGGGTGAAGGAAAAAATGTTTTTGTATTTAATATAAATGAATAACTCCAAGTTATGTATTAATATGCCTCATAAGGAATCTATTTGTTAAAAATACATTACCTCTTTTTTTTTTTGGTCTGTATTGTTACAGACATACTTGCTGACAAGTATTTTGAAATAAATTACCAAAATAATTGAAATTGGCATGATTATATTGTGTGTTATTTTGACAAATAAAATATGCAGAATTTCAAAATACTGCGCACAGAATTTTTAATTTTTGGTGCAGAATTCCCCCAGGAGTTGTAAATACCTTTCTCACCAAGAGGTATAAAATTCTGGCCTCCTTGTCAGCCAGGGTGGCCCCTGGGTGTTACTGTCTGGATGTTTCTATGGCTGCCTGGATGAATAGGGAGCTTGGGGCATGGTGAGAGAACAAGATGTCTGCTCCCTTAGCCAAGAACAAACACCACTTCTCCATCCTCTAAAGGATAGGGACAGAAGTGGCTATATATACACACCATACAGTTCTTGCCAGTTCCAATATGGCCTCTAACTGGGAGTACTATTTGGCTAGATCCGTATAGGCTGTAGTATGTCCAAGAGCCTGTGTTGCAAGTCCCGGGTCTACTCTAAGGGATTTAGAGCTCTTCTGCTATACTCCATATTAGTTATTGTAACGGTTTATGGTAATCTGAAGCAGAAAGCCAGACTGGAACAATCACCTCATTGGGCAAGGAAGATGACATGTCAGTACTGGAGGTACAAGTGGATCAAATTTGACTTCCTCCATAGGTTCAGGAGGCTCCCTGGTTGATCACTTAGGGGAGAGTGATATGATTCCCTTTGGGATTACATGGACTCATGCTTTCGTGCATACAAGTCACGTGGCCCCCAGTGAGCCCAACATAAAGTGTCACAGGTGCCATTGGTCCTGAAAGGGGGGTCCCACTTGGAGGGACAAGGCTGGAAGCAGGAGGCTCTTGAACCTCTGTCCAGACTGAACTCTCTTGGTGAAGGGGAAGATGGATCCACTGGAACATCAGACTCTCCAGAAGATGAAAAGGTTGGGTCCAGTTCCATTGGCATTGCCATCAGTACTGGTATTGGGAAGCTGCTGCCAGTGAATGGAATGGGAGATGAGCTTCTCCCTGGGATTAGAATCTCACTGGTGAGGGTCGGTGCAGACAACAAGAGGGAATGAGAGTCTGGGAGAATGAAGATATCCTCTGAAGTGGTGTTGAATGTTTGAGCCTTAAATGCTGAATCTCGTTGCCCCATGCCACTGGAGTCAATGTAAAGAAACTCTTGGTAGTCAGTGATTCCTTCCAGAGTTGTGGCAGCATCGCCAGTGACGGAGCCTCCATCCACATGGCTATTGTTGGCACCAAAGATTGGCAGTCCTTCGGCTCTTTGGTGCTTGGTTTTATTTAGTACTGAGGTTGGTGCTACTTATGCAAAGAATGGCTGAAAGAGCCTTGCTCTTATGCACCTTTTGATCACAGTCACAAAGCTTAAGAGGATCTAAGTCCTTGAATCCTGGGTGAGAAAACTCACTTGACTTGGACATGGGGAGAGACCGTCTCTTAGAAGATCTAGGAAGGGAATCAACTCTTATGTTTATAAGAGTGCCTCTTACTTTCATGAGAATGCAGAAATGAAGGGTCCTTCGCTCTAACCATACCCATTCTTGAGTCAGACATCAGACTATGAGGTGCACTCCTCGATGTCTCAGGTTCAAGTATGAGGCATCTCACCAACTATCTGACTGAGGCCTCATTAAGTGCTTGCTTCTAAAGTCTGAATTCTCACACCTGCCAGATTCAGCTGGGAAAGGAGCTGCAGATACTGCACTTAGGCTATGTCTATGCTAGAGACCTTACAGGGGCACAGCCGTACCTCTGCAGCTGTGCTTCTGTAAGGTCTCCAGTGTAGCAGCTCTCTGCTGATGGGAGAGAGCTCTCCTGTTGACATAATTAAACCACCCCCAACTAGTGGCAGTACCGCTTTTCCCGCTGACATAGTGCTGTCTATCCCAGCACTTCTGTTGATATAACTTATGTCGGTCGGGGGGCTGTTTCATACCCCCTGAGCAACTTAAGTTTTAACGACAAAAGTGCTACTGTAGACATAGCCTTAGTGGAGATATGAGTTTCTGAAAGACAGAGGCAGCAGTGGTGGTTGTCACTGACCAAAAAGGAGCAGGAGATGCAACTCTTAAACCCTGGAAGGCAGAGGACAATCTATATCCTGCCCCAAGGAATCAGAAGATTTCCTAGGGTGAGGATTTAAACTAAGCACTGGTCTACACTGAAAAGTTACATTGGTATAGCTACGTCTTTAAGAGGTCTGAACCACCCACACCCTGAGAGAGATAGTTAACTGTCAACAGCACCAACACCCTAGCTACCACCTCTCAGAGAGGTGATTTGCCTACAGTGACTAGAGAAGCCTTCCAATGCTGTAGTGTCTACGTTGAAGTGCTACAGCAGTGCAACTGTAACGGTTTAAATGTACACATAGCCTAAACTAAAAACATAAAACTTTTAAACATTTACAAGAAAAACATTGAAGAGGATCAGCTCTGGACACTGGAGGATTCCAACCTACGTCATTAGGCAGTAAGGAGGAACTGGAAAGGTGCTGGTCTGCACCACTCCTTATACCTGGGGTATGAAGCATCAGGGAAGCAACTGCACAAGCGTGGACCAACTGACGCTACTTGTTAGAAAAATCTTGTCAGGCCCATTGAGCACATATTTACCCACTGTGGAATACACATAGGGATCAGCGCTCAAACAAAGTCACACACTAACTTATTTCACCATTTCTGTAAAGGCTGTCCATATGTCAGTGAACTGATCTGTATCATTTTTATACAGAAGGTCATCCTCTCCATCTCAGACAGTGCAGACATATCTGTATACCATTCTTCAGTCACTTACCTGGATTTTGATTTCTAATACTGAAGTGTAAGTCTCTAAGCTCTGTAAAGCTACAGTTTCTTGGAAAAAAAAAGATGCCAAGTGTTCTCTACTAACCAGAAAATAGCATGTTCTCCTTTAAGCACAATGTCAGATGACATATAAAAGTTATTACTTCTGACCTTCCAGAATCGAATAATATTGGGGCAACTCCACATCACATGAATCAAACTGCTACCCCATTTCCTGACAATGCCAGCATTTATCAATCTAACAGTTCCTGATTTAAATAATTTATATTGCATCTAATATATGTTCCAGATAGTACTATCCAATTTAAGATATACTTCTCTTGACTTAATGCCTCCAATTTTTAACAGAAAACTGTTTCTCCATATTTAGTAATGACTAAATCTTTACACCAGCAGGATCTTAATGTAGTATCTAGTTCAAAAATCTTTGACAAAAATGCATATAGCATTGCTAATGGTCTACAGAGGCTCAGCAAGGTTCTGACAAAAAAAGGATTTTGTGGAATTTAAAGTAGCAATACTTTGACAGTGCTTGTATATCCTATCATGCCAATAAAGAAATTTGAACTGAAATTGACCTGAATTGCAACATCTCGTCCCCTACTCTACCTTTCTGCCTCCCTGCACAAAGTTTTTCAGTTTTCTTCATTTTTTGTGCAATCACACTTGGCAGCACTTCATAAATTTGTATTCTTCCTGGAGTATGGAGTATGGTCTCTCAACTCACCCTCTTGGATTCCCATTCAGAGCCCACAAATTCCCCCACATACTTCCCAACTCCACCACACATGGCCACACAGCTTCACCAATAATCATATTAAAGCAGGACTGGTAGCACTGACTTAAGACTGCCCCACACTTCCCATTAAAAAGATCCTGCTTTCAATTGCTTATAATTTTGCCAAACACTAACCATTTGGAGAGAAGTTTTCCATGTCAGGTGTCTGCCTTGGTTAGAATTCAAAACTTCAACCAAAACAATTAAGCCATTTGAGAATAGGATTCAGAAAAAACACATTGTTTTGCCCATGTTAAATTCTGATGACTCTCTTTGAGAAGCTCTACCACATCCATGCTTTGTGTCAGGGATGTGTATTTTATTGCCCCATAAAACTTCACCCACATTTGGCACAGTAATAAGCTCTAAATGAGTTGCAGTTGCCTTTTGTTCAGTGGCAATTTGCTAGAGCTTCACAGTTAAATTTCCTCAAGATTCTGTCCACAATGGGCCTGCTCCAGCCCAGAACTCAACAGCAATTTCCCTGCAATTACAGCTCTGGGCTTCTGCAGATTGGGCCAGACACCAGAAATGAGAGCAGGAAGCATCTCTCCCCTGTGCTATGAGAGCAGGAAGCATCTCTCCCCTGTGCTAACACAAGCTGCCTGACAACTGCAGAAGGGATAAAAGCGAGACTAGCTGGACAAGGAGAGGAGAGTGGGGGGAGGGGCTGAGATCAGATGAGGAGCCAAAGGTAAGACTGGAACTACTGGAGCAAGGAGGAAGCAACTGGGAACCAATAGGGACATACAAGTTAAGTGGAGGAAGAGGCAACTAGAGGCCAGGGTGGGGGAAAGACTGGATGAAGACCCTGGAAGGAGTGTGGGGAACAAGGACTGGCTAAGCAAGGATACTGAAACTGGGAGCACAGTAGGGAGAAACTGGATGGGAAATCTGAATGTATACGATTAGAACTTGTATGGGAGACTGGGCTGAGAAGTCTGAGCATCAGAGACTGACTGATTAGGCAATGAGAATGCAACCAGGACAAAGAGCTAGGAGTGTGGAAGAGACGAGACTGGGATAGGTTGCAAGGATTGAACCAGGAGGGGTCAAGCTTGAGGGGAATAGGTAGAAAGATCTGTGGCCACTAGAGTACACTTCCTTGAATAACCTAAGATTCCTGAATCTCTTCATCTTTCAGCAAATATCTGTGAAACCCACTGGGGCAAAGTGTCCCATGCCCCTCTACTGCTGGTCCACATAAGAGAACAACCACCTACTATTCCTATCAGTTATTCCATTAGCTCAAGGGGCAAAGGTCTGTGTGGTAACTATAAATGCTCCAGCCTTGTTGGTGAAACATATAGCTGTCAAAATGATGTCACCTAAGTTCACTCTAAGATGCGCAGCAGGCTATAAAGGGGCCATGTAGGTGCGCAGCTACAGTGGCCTGGAGAGGAGAGAGGTAGGGAGTGCGTGGGGACTGGGGAGAGGTGCAAGTTGGGACGTGCAAGGCTGCTGCCAGCAGAAGATAAGTGCCTCTCCCCTGAAGCGTCTGCCGACGGGGAGAGGGATGGGATGGGTGGGGGGGGGGGTCCTCTGGCCCCAGCCCTGGGGCAGCCTGCACCCCAAACCCCTTAGCCAGCCCATCCTCCCAGACAGAGCCCTCGCCCACCCCCCCATCCCAATCCTCTGCCCCATCTCCCCACACCCAGACCTCCCTTCTGAGCCCCAACCGCCTTCCCCTGGATCCCCTGCAGAGTCCCATTGGCCCTGCACCCAGAACCCCCAATGAGCCCCCGTGCATCCAGATCTCCCACTGAGCCACTTACATCCAGATTGCCTCACACCACACCGAGATTCCCCCACACTAAGCCCCTCCACACGTGGATCCTGCTGGGATGAGCATGCCCACCCACACCGGGTGGAGAGGGGCAGGACCCCAGGGTGTTTCTGGACCAGGTCCAGCCCTTGCACTGTGTGTCAGGGTTGGGTGCAGCCTCACTGAGTCCCTGTACAAGGGGAAGTGAGGGCTTCAGAGTTATCTCCCACTTCAGTGCAGCCAGTGACCTGTGCTCCACACTGCCATGCTGGAGCGACATTTATTTATTGACAGATAAAATTCACAGAATTTTGCAAAATTTTAAAATATTATTGTGTGCATAATTTATTTTTAATTTTTTGGTGCAGAATTCCCCCAGGAGTACAACTCTTAGTGAAGACATGACAGTTTGTAGCCTTCACATGTGTTAACAGGTTGAGGTCAGGACTATGGGAGAGCATAAGATTTACCCCAACCTTCTACATTGTGAAGGATACAAACTGCCATATCTCTGCTAATTTTCTACCTTGTTAGTTAACACCAGTTAAGCATGCACCTTTTGCCTGATGAAGACAAAACTACTAAGGCCTCCCAGCCCCATCATTTCAATACACACATGCATAGGATGGATAAAAATGAATGATTTTTCACCCAAAAAAATGTAAAGGCTTTTTTTTTAATTTAAAAATCTATTTTAAATAAAGTTAAAACAAATTAATTTAAACTTTATTTTTGAAGTATGACAACCTATGTTGTAGGCCTAAACTCATAATCTATTAAAAGAAAAGGAGTACTTGTGGCACCTTAGAGGCTCACGAAAGCTCATGCTCAAATAAATTGGTTAGTCTCTAAGGTGCCACAAGTACTCCTTTTCTTTTTGCAAATACAGACTAACACGGCTGTTACTCTGAAACCTATAATCTATTAAAATCATTCAAATTTCAAATATTGAGCAGCATGTTTGCTATCAATGTTTTAAAGAGAATCAAATCACTGACCTGGTGGAAGTAATTGGCTAAGCACCTGGAACCTGAGTTTGCTAAAGTGCTAAACCAATTTTTGACAGCAGTAGTCTCCTCTGCAGGTGCAGAAGGAATTTTTTTTCAGTTCAGTTTAACTAATTCAGTTCAACAACTTGTGACTCAAAGTTAAGAAACCAACTGTTAACTGGAAAAACAAAAAAGCTTGTTTTACTCCTATCTATGACTAAAAGCCTGTCTATACTACAATATTAAGTCAACCTGTGTTAGGTTAGCTTAAAGCCACTGCAGTAAGTACTGCGGTGGCTGATGTCCACACTACCCTCTTTCTGTCAGTGGTGCGTGTCCTTACCAAGAGTGCTTCCACCAACTGAAGAGAGCCCTGGCTCTCACCACCATGCAGCTCTCCACCAGGAGCCTAGCTGTCCCACAGGCTTCTCACCTCCCTGCTCCCAGCTGTCCAACAAGACAGCCAACAGCTGATGCCTAGATACTGCATTGCCCTAACTACACCAACAAAAGCCCTATGCCTCTCATGGAGGTGCAATTATGATGTCGGTGTACTATGGCATTTACATTGGCAGGAGCAAGGCTGTAGTGTAGACACTGACATAGTTAGGGCAACATAAGCTGGCTTATGTTGACTTAACTCTGTAGGATAGACCAAGTCTAAGGTTTGGTTTACACTATGGGGTTAGGTCGAATTTAGCCGTGTTAGGTTGATTTAAAAATGACTGCATCCACACAACCAACCCCATCCCGTCGACCTAAAGGGCTCTTAAAATCGACTTCTGTACTTCTCCCCGATGAGGGGAGTAGCGCTGGGTCAAATTTGGTGTAGTGCGGACGCAAATAGACGGTATTGTCCTCTGGGAGCTATTCCAGAGTGCTCCATTGTGACCACTCTGGACAGCACCTTGAACTCTGATGCACTAGCCAGGTACACAGGAAAAGTCCCGGGAACTTTTGAATTTCATTTCCTGTTTGGACAGTGTGGCAAACTCAGCAGCCCAGGTGACCATGCAGTGCCCCCAGAACCGCAAACGAGCTCCAGCAGGGACCGAAAAGGAGACACTGGATCGGATTGCTGTATGGGGAGAAGCATCTGTGTAGGCCGAACTCTGATCTAAAAGAAGAAATGCAAAATTTGCCAAAATCTCATGCGTTAGAGTCCAATACATGCCGCTTCTATGATCAGCTGCATGGTATTTTAGCGGGGGACCCTATCACTATCCCATCACTGTCCATGGACACTGCAAGCTGGGAGTCTGACACAACAGGGAGAAGGATTTTGTGGATGAGGAGCAGGAGGAGGAGAACGCGCAGCAGGCAAGCAGTGAATCTGTTCTCCCTGGCAGCCAGGACCTTTTCATCACCCTGGAGCCAATACCCTCCCAAGGCGGAATCCCCGACCCTGAAGCTAGAAAAGGCACCTCTGGTGAGTGCACATTTGTAACTACAGTACAGGGTTTAAGAGCAATAGTGTTTAATGTTTGATTTGCCCTGAAGAATTGGGATGCATTCGCAGCCAGTACAGCTACTGGAAAAGTCTGTTCACGTGTCTGTGGATGGAATGGGAATCCTCCAGGGACATCTCCATGAAGCTATCCTGGAGGTACTCTAAAAACCTTTGCAGAAGGTTTCTGGAGAGGGCTGCCTTATTTCATCCTCCACGGTAGGACACTTTACCACGCCAAGCCAGTAGCAAGTATTCTGGAATCATTGCAGCACAAAGCATGGCAGCGAATGGTCCTGGGTTTTGGTTGCATTCAAGTAACATTCGGTCTATATCTTTGTGTTAGCCTCAGTAGAGTGATATCATTCATGGTCACCTGGTTGAAATAGGGGAATTTTTGTAAGGGAACAGTAAAAGGACCCTGTTCATGCTGGGCAGCTTGCACTTGGCTAAAAGGGATCATCCCAGAAAATAGCCACGCGGCGGGGTGGGGGTACATGTGTGCTGCACATCCACCTGAAAACCGCAGGCCCTCCTTTTAAATGCGAAACCCAACCTATTTCTTACTCTGGGAAAGGAGAGCGCTTCAGTTTCAAAACATTCCCCCATGTTATGTAGGCGTAAGAAGCCAACCCCACATACCAAAAAGCTTACCACGGCTGCCTGGAAACCGAATTCTGTTGCCCATCCGTGTGTGGTGTCACCATACCCGCAGGCGCTCAATATAAAAGGCAAAATGAGACTGCTGTCTGCTGTGAATTGCTTGATTCACTATGAAAGAGTCTTCCTTTTGGTCTCAGAAATGTATCATCTTAAATTTTACTCTCCCTTTTTATCTCCCCCCAGGTGCAAATGTTTCTACGCTCCCCCTATCATCTCTGTCCCAGAGGTTATAGCAGATTAGAAGGGGGAAAAGAAAAAAAAACAAACGCACTCGTAATGACATGTTTTCCGAGCTCATACAGTCCTCCCGCACTGATAGGGCACAGCTTAATGCATGCAGGCATTCAGTGGCGGAGGCCAGGAAAGAATTAAGTGAGCACGAAGAGTGGAGGCAGGATGCAATGCTGAGGCTAACGGAGGAGCAAATGGACATCATGAAGCGTCTGTGGAGCTGCAGGAAAGCCAACAAGAGCACAGCCCCCCGCTGTATCCACTGTATAACCGCATGCCCTCCTCCCCAAGTTCCATATCCGCCTCACTCAGATGCCCAAGAACGTGGGGGGGGGGGGCCAGAAGGCTCCAGGCACCCAGCCACTCCACTCCAGAGGATGACCCAAGCAACAGAAGGCTGTCATTCAAACAGTTTGATTTTTAGTGTGGCTACAATAAACAACGTGGCCTTGTCCTTCCCCACAACCCACTTGGGCTACCTTGCCCGTTATCTTTTTTTTTTTAAATTAATGAAGAAAGAATGCATGTTTCAAAACAACAGTTACTTTATTTCGAAGAAGGGAGAGTGGTTGGCTTATAGGGAATTAAAATCAACAAAGGGAGCGGGTTTGCATTGCATCAAGGAGAAACACACAGTCACACTGTAGCCTGGCCAGTCACGAAACTGGTTTTCAAAGCCTCTCTGAAGCGCAGCGCGTCTTGCTGTGCTCTTCTAATCGCCCTGGTGTCTGGCTGCTCAAAATCAGATGCCAGGTGATTTACTTCAACCTCCCACCCCGCCATAAACGTCTCCCCCTTACTCTCACAGATATTATGGAGCACACAGCAAGCAGCAATAACAATGGGAATGTTGGTTGCGCTGAGGTCTGACCTAGTCAAACAGCGCCAGCAAGCTTTTAAACGTCCAAAGGCACATTCTACCACCATTCTGCACTTGCTCAGCCTGTAGTTGAACTGCTCCTTACTACTGTCCAGGCTGCCAGTGTACGGCTTCATGAGACATGGGAGCAAGGGGTAGGCTGGGTGCCCAAGGGTAACTATTGGCATTTCAACATCCCCAGTGGTAATTTTCTGGTCTGGGAAGTAAGTCCCTTCTTGCAGCTGCTCCAACAGCCCGGAGTTCCTAAGTATGTGAGCGTCATGCACCTTTCCCGGCCATCCCACGCTGATGTCAGTGAAACGTTCCTTGAGATCCACCAGTGCTTGCAACACCACTGAGAAGTACCCCTTGCGGTTCACGTACTGGTTGGCAAGGTGGTCCAGTGCCAAGATGGGAATATGAGTTCCATCTATCGCCCTACCACAGTTAGGGAACCCCATTACAGCAAAGCCATCCAGTATGACTTCCACATTTCCCATAGTCACTACCCTTGATAACAGAACGTCAATGATTGCACTGGCTACTTGGATCATAGCAACCCCCACAGTAGACTTGCCCACTCCAAATTGATTCCCTTCTGACCAGTAGCAGTCAGGCGTTGCAAGCTTCCACAGGGCTATCGCCACTCACTTCTCAACTATCAGGGCAGGTCTCATCTTGGTATTCCTGTGCTTCAGGACAGGGGAAAGCAGAGTTCCAGGAAAGTGGCCTTATGCATGCGAAAATTTTGCAGCCACTGTGAATCATCCCATACCTATAACGCTATGCGGTCCCACCAGTCTGTGCTTGTTTGCCTGGCCCAGAATTGTCATTCCACTGTATCAACCAGCCCCACTGCCACCATGATGTCCCAATTGCCACATCCTGTGCTTTCAGGAACGTCTGTGTACATGTCCTCATCAAAATCCTCCTCGTGCTGGCGTCTCTTAGCCCGGCTCTGCATATACTTCAGGATAACGTACGAGGTGTTTACAATGCTAACAGCAGTGGTGACGGTGAGCTAAGTGGGCTGCATGCTTGCTGTGGTATGGCGTCTGCATGGGTAACCCACGAAAAAAGGCATGAAACGATTGTCTGCGTTGCTTTCACGACATGTACCCAAAACCATCCGCGACAATGTTTTTGCTCCATGAGGCATTGGGAGCTTAACCCAGAATTCCAATGGGCAGCTTAGTGGGGACATATGCAATCGACTGTATAAAACTGATTTCTAAAAATTGACTTCTATAAAATCGACCTAATCTCGTAGCGTAGACATACCCTAAGTGTGTGACAGGATGAGACCTATCAGCTCTAAAATTCTGAAGGACATGGTGACTGGAAACAATCAGTTCAACTCACTACCTACAGATAATACTTCTTTTGTTTAATAAGGCAGACTGTTTTAAACACAAAACACATTTTGATAAACCTATTTTTTTCCTTATGTAAACAGCACATTTAAGATACTTTAATAAAAAGTTTTCAATGCTATTTGTGAATTTTTAAATGCAAATCTCCATCCAAACAGAACCCATTTTCTAACATACTAAAAAACCACAATTAAGAATCTGAATAAATGTACATAAGCTATATAATTGCTTAAAATAGATATAATATATTATCTTAGTTAGCCAAAAAACTACTACATTTAAGCAAAAAGGCTATATTTAGTTGCTAATCAACATGTCTTAATGGTTTCCAACCAATGAGAATCAATCTTTCTTTAGGAAAAGTTCAAATGCAAAAACAAGATGGAAAACGGTGATTTAAAATTGCTTTGATTTAAATCAATCCACCGTGCCACATAAGCCATCCATCTGACACCCAATCCCATAACACGCTCATAGGATTTCCAACTCTCTCCTCAGCCCCCATATACAAATATACATGCCTCAGAGTTGCCAACTGTCTAATCACGCAAACCCAAAGACCCTTACCCTGCCCCTGTCCTGCCCCTTCTGAGGCCCTGACCCCCCATCACTCACTCTTCCCCACCCTCACTCATTTTCATCAGGCTGGGGTAAGGCATTGGTGTGCGGGCTCTGGGAAGGAGTGCAGGCTCTCGGCTGGAGCAGGAGGGAATGCAGGTTGCAGGCTCTGGGAGGGAATGCAGGGTGTGGGAGGGGGTGTGGGCTGGGGCAGGAGAGGGGCAGGACATACCTCGGGTGGCTCCCAAAAGCAACTAGCACATACCTCTGGCAGCAGCTCCTAGGCAGGAGGCCTCCACGCACCACTTCCTGCAAGCACTGCCCCTGCAGCTCACAGAGTTGGCATGGGGGCAGCGCACGGAGACCCCCTGCCTCCACCCTCCCCAGGGGCTGCAGGGATGGTGCTGGCTTCTTCCGGGAGCGGCATGGAGCCAAGGCAGGTAACACAATACACACAGCCCTCCCCCAGCTTTCCCAATATATACACACAAGGCACCCCCAACTTCTCCTCCCCCGATACATACCCCAGTCACCCACAAGCTTCTCCTAACTCACCCACTTCACAACCGCCACTGCTCCCGCAAAGCTTCTCCTATTCTTCCTTCCCTCTTCTCAACCTGCATAAGCCTTCAGCTTCTCCTGTTCTTACTCCCATGCTATAGACATTTCCCCCAATTCTTCTCCCCCACACAGGCATCCCAGCTGCCCCTTCTATCCCAATATTTAAACAGGCCTCCTCTCTCCCCTCCCCAGGACAATACAGACCTCCCAGCTCCTAGTATCACCCTGAAAAACACTCATGTCCCCCAGATCCTCTCCTTGTCCCCAAGACACACAGCCCCACTTACCAGCCAACTCCTCTATCCACCCAGTACACAGGCAGACTAGCCTGCCTGCCCCATCTATTTTAAATGAAAAATTTCTTCAAAATCTTAGAGCCACTAAAATTTCATATTCATGGGAAGCAGAACATAGGGTGTTCAGAGCTCCTGTCACTGCCTACACGAGATATTTGTGCTAAGCGAAGGAATGTTTAAACGAATTCCCGATACAGTTGTATGGGCCAGGTTGCCATGATGACGTAGTTAAAATTGTGGAACTAGCCTGCAAATATAATCTTTGCATAATACCATTTGGTGGAGGAACAAGTGTTTCTAGTGCTCTCGAATGTCCTGCAGATGAGAGAAGAACTATTGTTTCATTGGATACATAAAAAATAAATCAAATTCTCTGGATAGATGAGAAAAACTTAAGTGTTCATATAGAGGCTGG
The DNA here is from genome assembly GCF_965140295.1 of Lepidochelys olivacea. Lineage (NCBI taxonomy): Eukaryota > Metazoa > Chordata > Testudines > Cheloniidae > Lepidochelys > Lepidochelys olivacea. The sequence goes on along the minus strand of NC_140413.1, from coordinate 174,290,089 downwards.
CATTATTGGACAAGATTTGGAAAGACAGCTTGGTGAGAGTGGTTACTGTACAGGCCATGAACCAGATTCTATGGAATTCAGCTCCCTTGGAGGATGGTTGGCCATACGCGCATCAGGCATGAAAAAGAACCACGAACCTCAATCCACCAGAAGTAGACCCACCTGCTTGGCTGCAATCTGACCACCTCCCAACTTCCTCCCTAAAAAGCGCACACACAGACCCATACTACCACATCTTGCCCCCCACAGAATACATGCATAAGTCCACCAGCCACACAAATCCCCTACACAGGCCCAGCCAGTCTCACTGCCTACCCACTACAGACTGTATTGAGGGGGAGGCTGGCAGGCCTGTGCATGTTTTCTGGCATACTCAGACCCACCTCCCCTGCTGCCACCCCGTCTCACAATACACACACAGGTCCCACCAGACTGCCTGCCTCCTCCCCAAATACACAAACAAGCTTCCCTACCTGCCTGCCAGATGTCCTCAGCCCAATAAAAAAAAAAATACACCAACCTGTCTTCAATTTCCACCCAAAATACACACAGGCTCACCTGCCTCCCCACCCCAAATGCCTGTCCCCTCCCCCCAGCACCAAATGCCCACACACAGCCCACTCCTATCCCAAATGCCCACACACAGCCCAGCCTACCCTCTGTCTCCCCTCTCCCCCAACTACAATGCCCACCTATCCACTACATCCCCTCCATCAGTCCTAAATGCACATCTAGTCCTCCCTCTCCACCCAGCCCCAAATGCTCACACAGCCCTGTCTACCTTACCCCTATATCAATGCCCGCACAACCCTGTCCACCCACCAATTCCTCTCTCCTGCCCCCACAAGGCTTGTGCACAGCACAGCCCACAGCTGCTTCCTTGCCATCCCCCAAAATAAGCCTGGCTACCATCCCGATAACCACACACAGCCCAGCCCACCACCCAAAAGACACATCACCCATCAAGCCTACCTGCCAGCCAATCAAGAATACACACAGGCCTGCCTGCCACCTCATCAATACACAGAGGCCTTCCTACGGCATCCCACCACCCACACACACAGACCGGCCTGCCTACCAGCCATCTCCATCACTTTCAGTACAAACACAGGCATGACTTCCTACCACTGCCAATACAGAGACATGCCTATCTACCAGCCACATCGCCCCAGAAAAAACGCAGAAGTCTGCCTCTCTGCCACCTCCACTCCAACCCAGACATGCACAGGCCTGCTTTGTCATCATCTCTGCCTCTGCCCCGATATACTCAGCGGTCATCTGCCCCCCAATACATAAATCACCTGTCTACTACCCCAATACACAAACAGACCTGCCTGCTTGTCACCTTTCCTCTCTCGATACACAATGCACTCCCCAAAGAAAACATACACAAACCCTGCCTGCCTAACTGCCACCACCTCCCGAAAAAAAACCCAAAACCACACAAGATTGCCTTGCTTTCCTGTCAGCTAGCCATCTAACCCCAGAAATAAAGACACATGCCTGCCTGTCTTCCTATGACCTCTGGCCCCCCAATACATACACAGACCTGACTCACCACCCCCCGAATAGAAACAGGCCGGCCTGCCTACATATCAGTACCCCCCCAACAATTCTTCCTCCCACGGAATAGTTACAGAGGCCTGTCACTTCCTACACCCCAAGTCACACAAAGGCCTACCTGCTACCTTTCCACCCGCATACACACACAAGCCTACCTGCCACTTTCCTTTCCCTCACCTCATACAACAGAAGCCTGCCCATAGGGCGGATTGATTTAAGTCGGTGACAAATTATGGAAATCACCAAGTAGAAACCCTAAATTTAAATAAATTTTAATCAGTCTTTTCATTTATACTTCAGTAATTTTCTAAAGAAAGGTACACTCTCACTGGTTGATATAACCACTAATACATGTTGATTTACAACTAAACAGAGCCTTTACACTAGATTTGGTACTCTTTTTGCTACCTAGGAGGGTACACTATAGCTATATACATTTATTTACGCAATCACATAGCGTAATATTTTCAGATTCTTATTAACTGTACACTTAGTATGCTAGAAAACTGTGAACGATATACTGCTTATTTACTATATAATTAAGTGTCTGCTCATGCAAGCTGCATTAGGATGGTAACTGGAATTTAAATATACCAAACAGGATATAAAATGTATGCTTACTAAACAAAACAAGCCCTTAATACACTACATGACCCATTGTGCCATATTTATAAAGCTTGACCTCAAAGGTTAAATTGTTTTCCCGATTCTTTCTTTATACAGAAAAAAAAACCTCTTAACTCAAAGTTTTTGATAGAAGCTCATAGATTCAGCATATTTATTTCATTTAAATGTTTTAACAAGTTATAAAATTCAGGCCTTACCATTTTGTATTAAATTCAGATTTTATTTTAAAAAAGGTTTGCTTTTTAAAAGTAAAAATTATAAAATTAAAAACAAAAATTATCCAATTTAAATAAAATCTTTGATTTTTATTGTGCCTGTCTGCCACTTTACTCCTCCTCTCTCCCAATGTCTGCCAGCCCCCTTCCCCCACCATGCACTTGCAGGTATGCCTGCCAACCTCCCTGCCACCTCACCCCCATACACTCACAGGCATTCCTACACACCAGCCACTTTCCTCCACCCTCCAAAACATCAGAAGTCAGCCTGTCTACCAACCAGGCAGTCACTTTCCCTGCCTATAAACAGACATGCCTGCCTGCTGCCTTCCCCTTAACCCCCACCCATACACACACAGGCCAGCCAACCAGCCTGCCATTTTCCTCCTAAACTCTCACCCCCAGTATACACAGACCCTTCCTCCTACCCTCCCACCCCTAGTAAAAACACAGGCTGGCAGGTGTGCCACTTTCCCCCTATCCACACCTCAGTACACTTACAGGCCTAACCTGCCAACCTCCCCTCCCAACAAACATTCAAGCCTCACTATCAAATGCCCCTTCTTCCTCCCACACATACACACAGGCTCTGACTGCCTGCTACCCCACCGCCACACACACAGGCCCTAACCACCCCCCCAATACGCACATGCACAGGTCGCCACGACCCCCACTACGTATACACATGCACAGATGCTGCCAGCCACCAGCAGCACCTGAAATGCATGGACACACACAGACCCTGCCTGTAGCCACTGCTGTTCCACCAAAACATGTGCAGGCTCCACTTCTCACCACAGTCCCACACCCAAAATACATGCACAGGCCCTGACTCCCACCACCACAGCACCCCCTCCTCCTTCCTCCAAAACACAGACACATGTGTACAGGCCCCATCTCTCACTGCCCCCTCCAAACGCACACTGACACACAGGTGCCACGTTCCCCCCATCACAGCCTCCCCAAATGTGCGCATGCACACACCCCCACAGGCTCCACCTCCTCCCCCACCCCCTGCCTCCCCAAACAAGTACAGGCATGCACTGACCATGCCTACACTTCCCCCACCCCTCCAATGCGCACACGCATGCACAGGCAACACCTGCTCCTGCAGTCCCCAAATGCACATACACACGCCTGCCTGTACTAGGCCTCCCAACTGCCGCCCTGCCCGCCCCCCAGTAGAGGCACATACAGGCCCTCCCGCTGCCTACCCATTCCATCACCCCCTCAAAAAAACAGGAACAGGCCCCAGCTCCCCCCCCCCAAAATACCAACACACAGACCCTTCCCCGCAATACACCCACAGGCCCTGCCTGCCACCTTTCTTACTACCTCCCCAGTGCACATGCAGGCCACTTCCCCCCATCCGCTAAGCACATGCACAAACAGCTCTGTTTACTCCCTGGCCCTTCTGCCTGCCACCCTACCCGCCCCCAAATATAAGCGCACGCAGGCCCACCCGCTTGCCACCAGACCCACGCTCCAGTACACACACAAGCAGGCCCTTCCACCCCACCCCAGTACAGGCACAGGCAGGCCCTCCTCCTGAGTACAGGTGGTCCTCCTGCCCACCTCCCTCCCGAGTACAGGCGCAGGCAGCACCCCACAGTACAGGCACAGGTAAGTTCTCCCGCCTACTGCCCTACCCCCCCCCATCAAGTACAGGCACAAACAGGCCCCCCCACCCAGTACAGGCACAGGCAAGCCCCCCCCACCCAGTACAGGCACAAGGAAGGCCTCCCCCAAGTAGCTACCCTACCTGCCCCCCTAGTACAGGCAGGCCCCCCCCGAGTTGCCACCCTACCTGCCAATACAGACACATAAGCCCCCCCAGCTGCTACCCGACCCACCCACTGCACATACACACATGCTCGCACAGACCATCCATTTACCACAGCACCCCCAATATAGGAACGCAGGCCCACATGCCACCATACCCACCCCCCAATATACACAGATCCCCTATCCCACACATACACGTGTGCATATAGAAACGCCCCACCTGTCCCCCTACTCCCGTCCAATACAGGCTTGCACGCATGCCCCCCACCGTCCCAGCACACACAGGTCAAGGCCCTGCCTATCACCCCCATATCTCCCCAGTACACGCACGTGCGCGTACAGGCCCCGCCTTCCCCAGACACAGGCCCTGCCTGACCCTAACACACACACATCCTGCACCCTTCCCCATATCCCTCCCACAAAACACACACCCCGCCTTCTGCCCTACCCCCTGCGGTACATGCGTGCACAGGCCCCGCCTGCCCGCTCCCCATACTCCCCCCACAATACACACTCACAGACCTCGCCTGGCCCCTATAACACAGACACACGTTCCTGCCCCCTTCCTCGTTCCCCTCCCACAATACACACGCAGGCCCCGCCTCCCCGCTTCACACGCAGGCCCGCCTTCCCTTTTCACCCCCAGTACACACGAGCACAGCCCCACCTGCCCGTCCCCCACACGCACAGGCCCCGCCTGCCGGTCCCCTTCCCCCCTACACACGCAGAGGCGCCGCCTGCCCCCCGTACGCGCAGACAGAGGGCTCCCGGCGCCGCGGAGAGGCCTCCCACTTCGCAATGCCCCCGAGGCGAGTCGGGCCCTGGCCTGTACCTGGCCGCGGGCAGCGTTTGTGCCCCGGTGTCCGAGGGCCGGCCTGGCCCGGTGTGGGGTGTGGCTGGCAGGGTCTCACGCTGCGGGCGCTCCGGGTTGGCCTCCCCCCGCCGCAACAGCCGCCCGCTCGCGTAGTCCGAACGCAACCAGCAGCACCGACATGTTGGGAACCCCTCTCCCAGCGCCCGATGCTGGGCCCTCCCCCTCCCGCCGCTCACGTCAGCAGGCAGAAGGCGGGGTGCGGGGTGAAATGATCCGCCCCCAACAGCCCGGCCTCGGAACCCAACTTTGGCAGCCCCATTCTATTGGCTATCATGTCTGCCATTCAGTTAATCCCACCTCTTCCTGACTCCCATTGGCCAACACGCCTGCCTGCTGCACATATGCTAAGCGGCATTGGTTAACCCCTTTGCCACTCACCAGTTGCCCCATCCTCTCTCCGCCCGCCCAGATGGCAATAGCCGTGTGCCCTAGCCTAGTACTGAAAGCTATTGGCCGCGGCTACGGTCAATCAAGTGCCTCTCCTGTCATCCTCCTTACTTCTGCGCACTTTTTTACCCGGGCACTGCAGCCTGGGCATGATTGACGGGCGTCGCTGTCAGTTAAACCCACCGCCCCTCCCGCCGCAGCCTCTTTCACGAACACCAACCTCCTCCCACACAGCACGTTGGTGGCCCACACTTCATAGGCTCTTGATGCTGTCAGTCCAATTACATCCCATCTCCCTTCCATACCTCACAGCGGCCCGGCTAAAGGGCGGGCACGTACGTCGCTGTAATATCCCTGCTCTCATTGGGCTGCATGCCTGCCAATCACTCCTCCGAAGGGACGAGGCGAAGGAGACGGCGAGAGCGAAGTCGGCTTTGACAAAACAAGCAAGCGTTTCCCCCCACCCCCAACGGCAGAGCGCTCTGCCCTGTGATTGGCTGCGCGGGAGGCGGAGAGGGTGGCCTCCCCAGGTAGCTGCAAGGGGAGACAGGGGTTGGAGAGGTGATGAAAAATGCCCGTATGTGCTCGCCCATTACATCACCGCCAGCCAATCAGCGAGCGAGCGAGCGGTTCAGCCTCCCACCGCAGCGGGGGGAGGGAAGGCGTTTTGGTGCTTCGCACTTCGGGGGCCGCTGGGAGTACAAGCGGGGGCAGGGGCGGAGGCGCCCGGCCTCGAAGGAGGGACCGACCGCCGCAGCGCAGAGGCGGGGAAGGCCAGGGCTTAAGGGAGAAGGCGGCTGGGGCCCTGGGTACCCCGCATGCGGTCCAGCCCAGTGGATCATTGGCCTGCACATTGTCCGGCAGAGCAGGACTGGGCCCTGCCCCGGTCCCCGCCCTCGGGGTCCCGCGCTGCAGGCTGGACCCAGGGCTTTGCAATAGCAATAAGGAGGAGGCGGACAGGGGAGGTACTTGACTGATAGCAGCTGCAACCAGTGGTTTTCAGTAACAGGACAGGGTGTGTCCTATGCCCAGTGAGCAGCCAGTGCCACCCTTTTAGACCATATTATAATTGTGCAGCTAGTATACAGCCAACGCAGCTGTTAATTTAACTCTCTCCTTTCAAATACAAAGTGGCCTCCGAAATATCTTTGGTAGCAGCATGCGATCAGCACAGTGTCCTGAGGCACCTGCCCGTCGCACCTCCCTCCTTTTTTCCATCCTCCTTCTGGTTAGTGGCTCCAGGCTACCAGAAGGTTCTGTTGAATTTAGGTCTCTTTCTGCAGAAGAACCCATTGATGCTGGTATTTTTTTTAACCTCTGTAGTGTCATAGTCTTGTAGGAGTATTGTTGCCTATAATTTGACATTAGCCCTAGTCATCCATTTTAATCAGAAAAGGAAAACAAGGTACATTCTCCTTCCTCCCACCCCCCATCATGTTCTTATCTACATAAATGGTGAAATCCAGGTCCCGCTGAAATCAATGACAAAACTTCTCTTGGCTTCAACTAAAAAAAGTTGACCCAAACTTCACACAAAGTTGTTTTTGGAGTGCCCATGCTGTAATCTATTATCTCTACAGTAGCATAAAATATTTCCTTTACTAATAGTTTTTAGTGATGTAAACAATGTGATGCCCCGTCCCCTTTCATTAAATTGGTTTAAAGTTGCATTTCCCCCAAATTATATGCATCACATTTGTCAAGAACAGAACTCATGATCATGGGCATTAAAGTCAGTTTACATGGCATTTTCCTTTTGTTCAGGTCTAAAAGAGTGGCTGCAATGGCAAAAGTTCATGAACAGTCCCTGGAAAAGGCTTTGATTTTTCATTGTGGGAGAAGGCTATTCTCTATTAATCTACTTAAGTACGTGCTTGTAAAAAAGTGGACTCACTGCTGGAGTGTTTCCTGGTGGGTGGGTGAGGTGTAGCAGCTACCCTCTCCCCCACATCTGGCACCACATGATCACAGCCACTCTGGTTGTCTTGTTGTGGGAAGAGGCGGACCCTCTGACTTGACCCTCTGGCCCGGTCACCTTTTAAGTCAACCCCTTCTGGGGTATTAAAGTCCAAAAATAAAGGAATAGTATGAACTGTAACAACAAAATGGCAGATGAAATTCTGTGTTGATAAATCCCAAGTGATGCGCATTGGAAAACATAAACCCAACTGCACATACAAAATGGCAGGGTCTAAATTAACTCTTACCACTTAAGAAAGACATCTTGAACTCATTAGATAATTCTCTGAAAACATCTGCTTCAATGTGCAGTAGCAGTCAAAAAAGCTAACAGCATGTTAGGAACCATTAGGAAAAAGGATAGATAAGAAGACCGAAAATATCATAATGCCACTATATCAATCAATGGTATGCCCATACCTTGAATACTGCAGGTAGTTCTGGTTGCCCCATATCAAATAAGATATATTTAAAATGGTACAGAGAAGGGCAACAGAAATTCTTAGAGGTATGTAACAGCTTCCAGATGAAGGGACATTAAAAAGACTGGGACTTTTCAGCTTGGAAAAGAGACAATAAGGGGGGATATGTTAACGGTCTATAAAATCATTAATGGTGTGGAGAAGCTTAATAAGGAGATGCTATTTACTCTTCACATAACACAAGAAGGAGGGGACACCCAATGAAATTAATATGCAGCAGATTTAAAACAAACATAAGGAAGTACTTCTTCACACAATGCCCAATAAAACATATATTGTCTCTTGTCACCCTAACATCATGGGACCAACATGGTTACAACTACACAGCATACAACAATAGAAGAGATCTCATTTAGCCAGCTGAAATGGAATCTTCACAACATGAAAAAAAGGAAGCAAAACTTATCAGCTACATTTACTCCTGGGAAAATGCAAAAAACAAAACATCATCCCCAGCAGTCTCACCATATATAATCCTCTGACCAGTACATACAACTCCAGATATGCTGAACAGCTCTGCAGACAGACTTCAGAGAAAACTGAGGAATCATTTACTGCACCTAACACACCCCAGAAGTGACCACCTCAAACAAGAAATCATCACATGCTGCCACACACTGGAGGAAAAAAAGGGAAAGTTAGCTGGAAATCATGCAAGAAATTAAAAACAACAAGAAAAAAACCCCTGATGACAGCCGTCCAACATGAAAACAAAAAGTGGAACCAACAACAACTACTCGACAACCCACAGAACACCACCTCCAGGAGAAACCATGGTACCAGTACTCACCACATGGACACTGTATGATACCCAAACATCATCAACTTAATCAAGACTACCTCTCACTGTCGTTGAATTATCTGTACTCTCAAAATCTCAGTCTAAGGGACTGAACTTCTGCCTCACTACAGAACCTGATACCTGCTAACATGTGGAGAACTAGAAGAATTCTTTCACTGTCGCTGCCTCAAAGAATTCTTTCACAACAATGATGACACCACTCACAATACCACATTCCCACCAACAGTCATAAGAAAAAAGAATCATCTGACTGGACACCACAGAATGGACGAAACCACACTCTTGATCATTACGTTGATTGCTTCAGGGGAAAAAATTGACTATGAAGTCCTTAACAAACATCGCATTCACCATAATCTCTCCACTACCAAGAAGACAGCCATATGGTCCCTGAAATCTAACCACCAGATAGTGATCAAACCAGCAGACAAAGGGGGCGCCATTGTAGTCCTCAACCATGATGACTACGGTTAAGGAGGCCAACTGACAATTCTCTGACACCACCTACTATAAAGAACTTAAAGAAGACCCCACATCAGAATTTATCCATGAACTTAAAGATATCATCAAATCCTTTCCCAAACAACTCCAAGAGAAACTCTACAAACTTATCCCCCACAAACCCACCACACGGACCTTCAACATGCTTCCCAAGATACACAAAAAGGGATCTCAGACAGACGCATCATATTTGGCCACGACACTCTTACTGAAGGAATATCAGGACCAGTGTTCCCTCTAATTTTTCCCACCCATGTGCAGAATGAACTTTGTTATGTACACGAATATGGAGGTGATGTGTGACATATTACCTCCATATTGGTGTGCATAAATTCATGTGGTGGGGTAGGGCTGAGGGGTTCGTAGTGTGGGAGGGGGCTCAGGGCTGGGGCAGAGGGTTGGGGTGCCGGGAGGGTGAGGGCTCCAGCTGGGGGTGCAGGCTCTGTGGTGGGGCTGGGGATGAGAGATTTGGGATGCAGTGGGGCTCCCCCGCCCAGTTCTCTCTCCCTGCAGCAGCACCTGGGCTGAGGGGGAGGGGCACCAGTTCCCTGGCCCCGGCAGGTCCGGGGCTAGGCTGGGGAGGGGCCCCTGGCCATGGCAGGGTCGGGCTGGGGAGGGGCTGGGGGAAGGGCGCCTGTCCCCCAGCTTCGGCAGAGTCGGGCTGGGGGAGGGGCTCCTTTCTCCAGTCTGTGGCAGTCCAAGGCTGGGTTGGGGGACTGGGTTGGGGGAGCGGGATGCCACAGCAGGTCTGGGGCTTGGGCATCTCCCCCCACCACAGCCCTGAGCACCTGCACAGTGCTTAATAGGCAGCTGCACAGCCACACAGTTTAGAGGGAACTTAGATCAGAACTCATAGAAACTATCCTCAAACCACTCACCACACAAAGGTCCAGCTTCCTCCAGGACCACAACTGACTTCCTCCACAAACTCCACAATATTAACAACCTCACTCAGAACATCATCCTTGCCATGGATGTCGCTTCCCTATATACTAACATCCCTCACAATGATGGCATAGCTGCCTGCCTCAAATATTTACAAGACAATAGACAACCCTCAGGTATCCAGCCCAAACACTTTGCCAGACTCATCCATTTAATCTTCACCCATAACAATTTTACACTGAACAACAAACATTGTATCCAAACAATGGGAACAGCCATGGGTACTAGTATGGCTCCCCAATATGCCACCCTCTTCATGGGCCATCACAAATAATTTCTGGACAAATGCACCACAAAATCAATCATATACCTGAGATACATAAATAATATTTTCATCCTCTGGACGGACAGCTCATAGATTTCCACCACAACTTCTAAACCACCACCTGTCCATTAAACTCTCTCTGAAACATTCCTACATTAACATCAATTTCCTGGACACCACAATCAGCTTCAACAATAAACCCTATAAATAACTCTATACAAGAAACTCACAGACCACCACACCTACCTTCATAGATCCAGACCTCAAACACAATAAGAAATCTGCTATCTACAGCCAGACACTCAGATATTGCAGAAGCAAGGAGAAAGTCTGGGATATACACCTTAACACACTTAAATCTGCTTTAATCAAACAAGGACACTCCGCCAGAGAAGTAGATCACATCTTGGAATGGGCCACCCAAATACCCTGAGAGAACCTGCTTCAATACAGAAATAAACCCCCCTCCAACTACCACTCCCAGCTGTCACCTACCACCCCAGGCTGGAACTCATACAGGGTATCATTAAACAACTATAACCCATCCTTGATGGGGATCCCATCCTGAAAGAAATCTTTCCTAGACCCCCACTTCTGGCCTTCAAACAAACCCCCTCACCCCTCCCCAACCTTTCCAAGGTCATCAGAAGCAAGCTCCCCACAGACCAGGACACACCAACTCAAAGCAGCACCAGACCCTGCTAGAACAACAGATGCAAAACCTGTAGACTCCACTGCTCCAGGGATCAACACACCTTTCAGGGTCCATGGGTCCTACACATGTGGTGTACCTCATCCAGTGCACTAAATTTCCCAATAACAAATATGTGGGTGAAAACAAGATAATCACTGCACTCTCAAATGAACTCACACAGGAAAATGATAAAAGACAAAAACACTATCACCTGTGGGTGAACACTTTTCACAAAGCGATCGCTCTGTGTCTGACACACCTATATGTCATCCTCAAAGGAAACCTGCCCAACACTTACAAAAGACCCGCTTGAGAGTTTAAATTCATAACTTTGCTAGACACTAAAAATCATGGACTGAACAGAGATTTATGGACTATTACAACCATCCGTTACCCACTAACCCCCTCTTTTTGTCTCTGACTGCAGAGGTGTTAACGGGGCCCTTCTACCTTGAATGGTCACTTAGAATATGTGTTAGCTATTTATGCTAAACAATCTGTTCCAGCTTGCATTTAGCTGTGATGCTCAGAGTGCCTTTCCCAGATGTAAAGAAGAGCTCTGTGTGGCTGGAAAGCTTGTCTCTCTCATGAACAGAAGATGGTCCAATAAAAGATATAACCTCAGCCATCTTATTTAGCCAGGGTGGCATTTTTTTTTGGTCCTCTTACTATTTTTTTATTTTTATTTTAGCCTCTATTATGGTGTTTTTAAAAAGTTTCCATGCAGCTTGCAGGCATTTCACTCTTGTGACTGCTCCTTTTCATTTCCATTGAACTAGCTTCCTTATTTTTCAGTAGTTTCCCTTTTGGAAATTAAATGCTACTGTGGTGTTGCTTCATCCTTGCCTGTATAGCACTTTGCAGGGTTTGTCATTAATCCAGCCTCCCCTAGGGACTGGAGGACAGCCACTACCTGCTTCAGGTGTCCTCCCAATTCCAGCTATAAATATCATCAATAGAGGCTGAAGCATATTCACCATGGGGTTGAATGACCCTATCCATCAGCCACTGAAAAGTCACCAAAGCACCACTGAAGCCAAATGGTATGGTTTGGAACTGATATAGCCCATAAGGGGCTGCAAAGGCTGTCTTTTCTCCTAGATTCAGGAGTGAGAGGGATTTATCAATACCCCTTCATAAAGTCCAAGGTGGTAACATACCAGGCCTAGCCAAACCAATCCAGTAATTTGTCTACTTGGAGTGTGAGATATGTATAAAATTTTGAGATAGCATTGATTTTCCTTATGTGTATAGAGAAGCAGCTTGTACTATCCTGTCTGGGCACTGCAACAGTTGGGCTTCTCTAGTAACTATGATACTCGTCAGTCGCTCCAAGCTCTAGCATGGCCTGGAGCTCTTGCTTTATGATTAAGGCTACGATTATGTCACGGAAGTCATGGATTCCGTGACTTCTAGCAACCTCCATGACATTTTCTGCCCAGGACTAGAGCTGTCAGCCAGTGGAGCTCTGCAGCTCTCAGCTGTTGCTGGCAGTGGCCCTGCCTGCAGCTGGTAGTGGAAGCAGGAGCTCCCAGCCGCTGCCCTCCTCCCCAAGCTCCCAGCCACTGAGGGTGGGGGGAAGACTCCGCAGCTGCCCATGCAGAGCAGGCGGCAGGGGGACCCCCACAGCTGCCCAGGCACTGTGCAGGGGACCCTGGAGTTCCCACTCACTGCAACAGCAGCAGGGAACTCCAGAGCCGCAGAGGTGGTGGGTGCTGAACCTGCCTTCCTCCCAATTTTGTCAGGGATATTTTTAATGAAAGTCAGGGACAGGTCACAGGCTTCCGTGAATTTTTGTATATTGCCTATGACCTGTCCATGACTTTTACTAAAAATATCTGTGACAATATCTTAGCCTTATTTATAATCTCTCTCATCTTCCTGGGATGCATATGATGGGCTAAAAAGACTGTGTAGAATGTAGCTGCCAGTTGTCACGCTTGGGTCTTCTGGCATCAGATTCTCCCCAACACACATGGTCCTGATGGTCCAAGTGTTGTGTATCTGAGAGCCCTGTTCTGGCTCTGGAGCACAAGGGGCTATAAATAATCCCTTCTGAGCTTTCCATGGCTTTAAAAGGTTGACATGGTCGATCTATTTAGTCTTTCTTTTATCAGGTTTTCTAATTTCTTAATCTACTGGTCCTATCTGCTGTATAATTCATCAGACCAACGGTGTTGACTCTGTGTTAGAGAGCAATAGGGGCATCTAATCACCAAGTTTGAACTCTCTGATATGGGCTCCTTTATTATATGCACTCCAGTGCTTACCTTGTAATGAAAGAGGTGTAGGCATTCAAGAAATGACATGCTGGGGCTCAAGAATTTTTTTTACTTTCATAACTGATGCAGCAAGCCCAGAGGTGCCGGGACTATGAACTTCCAAGCCTAGACATGCCAGGGCTCAGCCCTGACACAAATTAAGCACTGACACACTCTCTTTGGCATTCAAAAAGCTCTCCCTTGCAAAGGAACTTAGACCTTCAAGCTCGTTGCGAAGTTTAAGTACATAGGGGACAACATTTTCAGTTTGAGAGCCCTGTTCCTCCCACATCTCCCTCACCAAGCCCAAAATCCTTTGAGGTTGCCTCCCATAAGAGTTCAAAGAGAAGCCTGTAGATGGCTTGGCACCTCTCATACTGCAAACAGGAGGGGAGTGAAGCATCTGGTCCACATGATGAAGATATGTGGTGATGAACGTCTTTAGCATGTTCTTCAATATCCGATTAAAACATTCCACCAACCCATCCATCCAGCAGTGTAAAGAGAAGTTCTGAGTCTTAATTTTTATTCTTTTATACACTTATCACATAACCTTCAATGTAAAGTTGGTTCCCTGGTCAGTCAAAATCTTCCAGGGCAGTGCTATCCTGGCAAAGACCTCCATTAACCCCCTCCTTGCCTGCATGGGGCTTGTATGCCCTATCACAGCCCTAGTTTTATTTTTCCATTCTCCCACCATAGGGCTTACGTAAGATACTTTCTAACAGACCCAACTAGTCCTTTTCTGCTTTCACTTAGGCCTGAATCTGGCAGTCTTTTAAATACAATTCATGTATTATTCAAGTGACGGCACATCTGGCTGAAAAATGTTGTGTCTTTTGTGTGGGCCACTATAAAAATCATTCAGTCCTGATAATTCTTGCACCATACTTTGAATTGTGGCAAACAGAAACACTAGGATTGGGGGCAGGAAGGGATCGGTGGCTATCTGATTTTGCAACCATTTAAGCTAATGGGAAAATCTCCCATTGGTTTCAGTAGAAGCAGAATCAGGCAGATTGTCTGTAAAAACAGAGACATGATAAAACTCAGATTCCGCTTTACTCCATGGTTGCCATGGGATAATGACTATGCTCAATATGACTGAGGCACACTTAGCTGCTACTGCATCTTCCATGTATCTTCTTCCAGCATGCATTCTTTCTACAGTGAATATTACACCAACACAGCCATACAAAGCCAGGAAATCACTAGTTGAATTTTAAACCACCCCTGGAAATCTACAATCATGATTTTTGTTTTTTTCTGCCCAGATCAACCCCCACAAGGCTCTTTCCTTTATCTCCATACAAAACATGAAACCTTAACTCCAGCCATAAACATCAGCTTTTGAAAGAGACAAAAAACATCATACTTCCCCATTACATCACCTGAGTAATACTAGAAACATTGCAAACAGTAACTTCCCAAAATGATAAACACTACTACAAATGCTTTCCACTTTCAAATAAAAAGTTTTCTTCTTTATCATCTAACATAACCCACCTAAACATAACCATCATCTAAAAAGCAAGCACATTAACCATCTAACTCAATGCAACATCACTTCAACATTCCAAACAATTAGAAAATATAAATATCTAGCCACTCCACATGGCTTAGAATTAAAATTTACACAAGAGGCATGTGTGGCAAGAGGCATTTGTCATTGTGGTGGCGGTGGAAGTGGATGAGGTGATAAGAAGGTGAAATAATGGCGGGATGTTGCAAGGGGAAGCTAATGACTTTTTTGTGTGTGTGGTTGGGCTATTCACTTAAGAGGTTTTCAGTGAATTTTGTTTTAAAGAAAAACATTTTTATATATAAGAATATCAGTGTGTATATACATATAAATGCACAAACTACAACGTCCAGGCTCCTTTTCTGGTCAGGAAAGTAAAACAGAATAATTAAGCAAAAATGAAAGCAAATTCCTAAGTGATCTATACAAATGCAACTGAATAGAAGGTTTGAAATGGACTCTATAGGACAAAGTTGTAAATACAAAGTCAATGGGTCATTTACAAGAAACTTCTATTTGATGCTGCTCTAAAAAGGATGAAAGGATGTTCTTATTAAATGGATTTTTCTAAGTCCCCATTTTGTATGTTCTTTTGTTATTGTGAGAATAGATTTGTCTCTTCAGTGATAGCTGTTGATGGATCGCCTCAAGAATTAAATCTGCTTCATGCTCAAGTCAACGAGCTGTGAAATAGGTCTTGACAAAATAACATCAGTCACTTCAGAAAGATACTGAAGCTGACAGCACTTTTACATTATCATCTCACCTTTTACCTTTGGTTTCTGAGCTCTGAAAATGTTAGCTGTTCACTTGAAACGTGTCTGCCTAACGTGTCAAATGGACTCCATCCTAGTTTCATCACAAGAAGCAGATGCTCCAGTTTCACAGAACAGCATTTTACAGTCACTGAAAAGTAACATTCTTGATACAAAAATAATCAGAGTTTTTTTCTCCAAAGAAAACAAGCTGCTTAGTCTTTCCTATGCTCCTTCCCACAACCTGCTAAGTAATAGCCACCTAATAACCCATTTATTGAACAAATAGCATTAATAAAATTCATCACCCTTCTGCTGGGCAGTCCCTTCTTGATACACTACACCCACTATGTGGAGTGGAAAGGAAAGAAAGGTCTACAATTCTCCACTACTGACAGAATTCCCAGGTAGGTGGGAGTTCTATTTGAGACTTTCCTGCTGTATGACCATAAGAGAAGAAACCTTTCATAAAGGTTAAATTTATTTGCTGGTATTAATGTATCAGTTACAAAAGATCCCCCACTGTACTAAAGAAGATGGAATATCTAAGCCCCCTGATCCTGCCATCAAATTTGTGTGGGTGGACCTTTGTGGCCATGCAGAGTCCCATGGGTCCATCCACATGAATCTGATGGCAGATCTGGGGCCAAAAACAGTAACAGCAGAGTTTTTAAATTGTTGCAGATGTGCATCAGATTGCCTTCTTTACCATTAGATAAATTAAACTGCGAAATTTCTTAACTTTAAGTGATTTACAACCTCCTGATTCTTATGAGTAAGATTTTAGATTTATTTGAACAGTGTATTACTGTAGTTCTTCCTTACATATGTGGAATAGCTGGCACATGATACTCCTCCCTGCGTAGACCATCGTACTAAGAGATTTGTCATCACCATGTATAAAATATCTTGGCTTTAGTAAAAAGCAAAATTCCCATTGATATCAGTGGAGCCAGGATTTCACCCCATTGATCTACTATTTACTTTATCTTGTACAGTGACAAATTATTGTACCAAATTCAAATAATATCACAAGCATGGTTAGTGTGTAAACTTTAACACATTTAACCTATATTTCTAAAATATGAATTTACCCAATAGTCGAGCTAGGCAAATAATTTGTAAGAATTGGGGGTTTTTTTCAATTAATTTTTTGGCTTATGATTTGTCTCAGGGCAGATTAATTTAAAAAAAATGTGAGAAAATAATTCACCAATTAATATTTTTACATAATTCTTGATTTTTAGATTGTTCATATGCATTTCATTCAGAGTATTTGAAATAGGAACAACGCAGGTTAATTTTGGTTGGACACAGAGGTCAGTTGTCATGTTTCTGTTCTGTGATTGGATGACTGAGAATCACGTCTTCAGTGTAAATATTTACTTTTATGAATGCAAAAATATGCTTTCCACATGTACTCTCCTATAGTATGTATGTAGAATTCACTTTTTCTGCAAAGAGTCCTACCAGTAAATTTGCTAGATAGAACGGTTGCAGAAAGCAAACACAAAAGGGATATGAATAAGCTCAAACCAAATTAGTTCAATTTTTAATTCAATTTGTTTTATTCAGCTCTGCCAAACAGTATGTTATATTGCCCACTGATACGTAATCATGTTATGAATGCTCCTAGTACACTGGAGAAAGGGAGCCTTAGCAATGAGGGCCAGATATTCAGCTGCTGTAAACTGGTGAAGCTCCATTGACTTAATTGGAGCTTTGCTAAGTTACATGAGCTGAGGATTGGGCCCTGGATTTCTTGAATGTTGAGTATTTAAACATCTCAGACTTAACTGTACATTAACATAGTATTTTGCATGGAAAATATGTATTTCTATGAGCAAAATAACAGAACAAAACTGTTGTTCACCTATACTTGAGTAGCAGTCATTAAGCCAACATTTATCATTATCACCATGAGTTGGCTTAATGTGCCCTACTAAACATTTGGGAATAACCCAAAGTATGTTTAAGATTGGTAAGTATTGTTCTAGATGGGGGTTCTGTTATCATAAGAAGGGACAGACATTGACTTGGGACTAAAGCCTTCTTACTGAAAAGTCATTTAAAACCAAAGATCAGAATCCAACCAAAGATGCTATGGTATACCAATTCTTTAGTTTAAAATAGTAGGCCAGATCCTCAGCTAATGTAAATCAGTGTTGTTGCACTGCTCTTGTTAGAGCTGTGTTGATTTATATCAGCTGAGGATCTATGCCAGTAGAAGACACTTGCCTTAATCTTTGGCTAGTGCCATGATAGAGACATACCAAGGTAATAAATTTATGGGTTAAGAATATCCTCTACTAAGATGACTGAGATGAATCAAAAGGTGTTAAATCCACCTGCTTGAGTCAAGGCAGACTCCAAACTATCTATTACACACACAAAAAAAGGAAAATAGATAACACAAGTAAATAGAATATATTTACAATGTTTTAAATTATTAACTAGATTTATGTGTGTCCTAGTTAAAATCTGGGTACCTCCGCTCTGCAGACTGGGCTCCATAAGACTTAGTGTGAGAATAGTTCTCAATAATATTAAAATAAGTATCAACTGTATTATGTAGATGGGAGAGACATCTTATAAAATCCTGGAGAACCAGTACCAACTGTTTGCCTAGGTAGTTGTATAGTTCTGCACTACTTCTGATTCACCTGCAGTAAATGTCACTTCTAGTTTCCTTTGTTAAGGATCCATTGAATAAGTTGCAAACAAAAATGAGGAAACATTTGGGGTAACCTCCCATCATCCATTGTCTCTGTAATCTCTCAACTTCCCATTCCAACTTACACTAACACTGTCACCAGCACCAAGGCAGAAGTTCTGCTTCATTCTGAGAAGCAGTGGCCTACATTATTCAATGTTCGTTATGAATAAAGTTAAAGTAACCTATAGTCATAAAACTCACGGAAGTGTCAGTGCCTAGATAGGTTTCAGAGTACCAGCCGTGTTAGTCTGTCTTTGCAAAAAGAAAAGGAGTACTTGTGGCACCTTAGAGACTAACCAGTTTATTTGAGCATGAGCTTTCGTGAGCTACAGCTCACTTCATCGGATGCATACCGTGGAAACTGCAGCAGACTTTATATACACACAGAGAATATGAAACAATACCCCCTCCCACCCCACTGTCCTGCTGGTAATAGCTTATCTAAAGTGATCATCAAGTTGGGCCATTTCCAACACAAATCCAGGTTTTCTCACCCTCCGCCCCCCCCCCCCCAAATTCACTCTCCTGCTGGTAATAGCCCATCCAAAGTGACCACTCTGGTCACTTTGGATGGGCTATTACCAGCAGGAGAGTGAATTGTGTGTGTGGGGGGGGGGCGGAGGGTGAGAAAACCTGGATTTGTGCTGGAAATGGCCCAACTTGATGATCACTTTAGATAAGTTATTACCAGCAGGACAGTGGGGTGGGAGGGGGTATTGTTTCATATTCTCTGTGTGTATATAAAGTCTGCTGCAGTTTCCACGGTATGCATCCAATGAAGTGAGCTGTAGCTCACGAAAGCTCATGCTCAAATAAATTGGTTAGTCTCTAAGGTGCCACAAGTACTCCTTTTCTTAGTGCCTAGATAGAAAGTAGGCCATGGTTTGGCAAGTATTATAATGACATCTCCCCTAGCCTCAAACTACAAACAGTATTAACATGTTCCCATATTCTGGTTGTGACAGTCCCATGGACAACTATACAATCAATTACTACTTACAACAGGAACCATCTGCTTAAGGGACTACACAGAGGCCATGGTATAGTCTGGGGGAGTAAGTATAGACATACATACTTTAACCCACTGGTTTGTGTGACTGCTGCCATGTTGGCCAACAAAGTACTGTTGTCCTATCTGACATCCGTGTCACCCCTCTGCGAAGTACTAGCACTTGTCTGGGGCCTTGCAGGTCATCTTCCCAGTTGAGAAGAAATCAATTACATGGAGTCAGGGCATATACTAAATATAACATGGTTTATTTACACACATACACCGGTCCTGATATGAAATGGTCACATAGCATGCAGGGCAATTTCTTTGTTGAGGAATCTCAGTCCAACACCAGTGCCCAGTTCCCATGGAGTACCTCTGCCTCAAGAATTTACTTTAAAGAAAGCTCAAGGCAGAGAGCGAACTCTGCTGCTGTTTGCTCAGCACCCTCTCTCCCAAAGCTACCTCTACACAAAACCTTGAATAATTGACAACAAACAACACTGCATGTCTTTCCAAGAGTCAAAACTTGTTTATATGCTAAGGAAAAGAACTCACAAGATTATGCGTAACAGTACATCCTGGTGATACATGCCATAACAACACAATACGCTCATCCCATTAAGCCCATGCAGTAATTGCCTTCCATGGCTTCTGTTGCAGAGGACCTACTGGAGTGGTCTCTCTGCAACATTCCTATGAGACTGTAGGCTGGTCTACCAGGCAGGGGATAGGCAGACAGCCACACCCAGATTAGGTTTCTGTCCCTTACTTCAGGGCTCTGTTTATTGTCTTCCCAAACAAAGCAAGAAGAATATACAATAAGCAGACTACACAGTCTGGTTAGGGGTTCAGACTGGGGTCCTCTGGCAGCTACCAGACAGAACCCTTTCTGACCCAGGGGCACTCCACAGGGCCAGACAGCCTGGCTGCAGTCTCCTGCTCTATTCAGCAATGTGTAGTGGGAGCAGGGGGGGAGGAGGGGGTCAAGTGCCCCCCGAGATTGGCCTGCCAGGGGCTGGGAGGGAGAGGGGCCTCTATCCTCCTTTCCCCTGGCACATTTGGCCGCTCTCCCTGGCAGGTGAGTACGTGTGTATGTCAGAGCGAACCTCCCAGCCAGGCTCTCTCAGGCAGAAGTGGCTCCATCCCGCTCCCTGCCCAGCTGCCAGGGAGAGTGGCTGAAAGTGCAGCGGGGGAGGCATAGGGAGAGAATGACAGAGAGCCCCCTCCCCACAGATAATGTGGGGCAGGGAGAGTATTGCAGCCCTGGGCGGGGCGCAGGGAGGGAAGGGTCACTGAGTGGGGAGACGTGGGGCAGTCACATGTCCTTCCTTTAGCTTGTGCCCCCTCAGTATGGGGAGGTGCTACTTGACCAACTGCATGGCTGAGCTCTCCTTTATATTCCCGCTGAGAGTTTGAGCAAATCATGAGGTGCTGATCAGCTGTGTCAGCTGATTCCCAATACCTGTCTGCTGGGCTCCTCTCTGGGGTAAGGTCAGCAGCTGCTCCCTGTCCCCCAGCCCCTAGGCTATTAAAGGGGCAGATCACCCTGTAACAGGGACCATAATAGGAGCCACCAATGTCCATTCTGTTTCCTCAGTGCTGATATTTCAGTATGCACCTTGGTACTATAAAACTAGTTAAAAAGTAGAAGCTAAGTTGTCATAAAGCTTTGATATTTTCTTAAAATTCTTTCTACATATCTGCCTTTGCTAAGATAGCATTAGTTTGATGCCTAGTTTACAGAAATGTCTAAGACACAACTAGATAAGTCAGTGTACAATATAAACAAGTTTCTTACCTTTTCAAATCTGTGATCTTTGCAAATACAGCTAAAGAGGTGTTCAGCTAAGGTCATACAAGTGCAATTTTGGCTTACTGAATTAAAAATAGATCAACTCTGATTCAGCAACTACTATAACACCTGGAACTCCTATTGAGTAAATCCAGATACTTTAGTGGTGCTATACTGCTCAACTTTCTGATAAAACTAAGTCTTAGTATTCAAGCAGCATATAATCAGATATAGCTACTTTGAGTATAAATCATTTAGGATCTTCTGTTCAGCCACAATATGTACGACTTCTGTGGCATGGAATCCCACTCCAGAAGTCTATTTTTTTTTAGTGGGGAGCAGATGTTTGATGGAGATAAAAGATTACACCTCATGAGAAGTCTCCAATGTCCTAAGAAGCTGCCTCTCCACCCCTTCTGTAGTCTGGTGCAGATTCACTTGGGTGGAAGATACAAATAGATTTCAGTGAAAGAGGGTTGAGGCCTAACTGTGGTGAAAAGTTAGCTACGTGTACTAATCCAGTCTATCTGTAGTGGAGTATGTTTGGGAGTATGTTAGGAGTTTTTACTGCAATTTGAGTTCTGGAGAGATGAGACTGAACAACAAAGTTTGGATCATAATACAAAATATGGGTGAGCGTTCCACATCTGGGCTTTTGCTCAGACCCCATCCTTAATGCTACACAGTTATTAAGGAACTTGGAGCACAGATACATGTCCAGTGTCACACGCTCCACAATGTCCAGGTACAATAGGAATGGGAACAGTATAAATGTTTAGATTGGTTTCTACATCAGCCCATTTGATACAAAGAGTTGCCTGCCACCCATTAGTTATTATGCTTTATTTCTTAGCAGTCCATCTTTGGCTTTAGTCAATGTTTCCATTCATCCATTTCTAAAACTTTCTAACATTAGTAGCTAGATTCGCTGGTTTGCCAAGTTCACTTTGTCCTGTTTATGCAGCACAAAGTGCACCAAAGCAGTCAGGGATTTCCCCTGAAGAATTTCCCTCATAGGATAAGTCACCTCCTGCACCACAATGCCTCCCTGTCCCAGAATAAGGGGAGAGAAGTGCACCTGGTTTTTCACTAGTATAAGGTCCTTGCGAAAACCTATGTCAGTGGTGTAAACTCAAATTGCTGCCCTGAAGCTTTAACCTGCACTGGAGCTGTGCTGCTGTGAATCATGGAGCTGCAATCAACTCCCTGACAGCCCCTCCTTTCCACTGGGTTTGAGCAGAGCTTGAGCACAGTGGAGATTGAAGCCCTAGAGCAGGGATTCTCAAACTTTATCGCACCAAGACCCCCTTCTGACAACAAAAATGACTACATGACCCCAGGAGGGGGGACCGAAGCCTGAGCCCACCCAAGCCCCGCAGCCCAGGATGGGGGAGTCAAAGCCCAAGCCCAAGCTCCACCATCCCGTGCGAGGGAGCCAAAATTGAAGCCCAAGGACTTCAGCCCCAGGCAGGGGGCCTGTAACCTCAGCCCTGCCACCCAGGGCTGAAGCCCTTAGTCTTCGGCCCCAGATGGTGGGGCTCAGGCTTCAGCTTCAGCTCTGGGCCTCAGCAAGTCCAAGCCAGCCCTGGTGACCCCACTAAAACGGGGTTGTGACCCACTTTGGGGTCCTGACCCACGTTTGAGAACCGCTGCCATAGAGACAGCAGAGACCCATTAGTTCATCATCCTGCCAATTCAGGATTATCCTCTTCAGTACATTTATTAATATATTGTCCATTCTAGTTCTATGTCTCCCTAGGAAAGTAGCTTCCAATGCTTCCCTACTCCACAACTTTGTAGATTACACTGGACTAGATTGTGCAACTTTAACTCACATTAGTGAGCACTTATTCACACAAGAAGTCCCATTGAAATCAGTGAGAAAACCTTCCCCTGCAGTTTATCAAAACTTTATTTCATCCCACTACTATTCCTAGTTACATCCCTTTGTACCATGCTGAATAATTCCTCTTCTTCTTTGGTGTTGATACCCTTCAGATGTTTCTAGACAGTTATGTCCCACATCTTCCTTAGTCATATAGTGAAACTATGCATATGTTTAGCTATATTAATCCTGTCTCAAATCATTCCCTCTCATCCCCTGATCATTTTTGTTGCTTTTGTTTGAGCTCCTTTCCATTCATTAATTCCTTTCTGGAACTGAGGAGTCCAAAACTGAATGCACTATTGCAGCTATGGAGACAGAAAAGCTACATTAGCTGGACTTTTACCTCTCTGCTCCATGACATGATGAGTCTCAATTTCCAGCCCAAAATGTCACTGGCCTTTTTCTGCAATTCCTGTTTAGTTTTCTATCCACTATCACTGCTAGCTCTCTTTCAGCATTACTGCTGTCTTGGTTTCTCCCTCTTTGAATATCTGGACTTTAGATGATTACCCCTTCCCTTCAAGACAATTTTAATTCGTTTTGAGTGTAACACTTCATGAGAAAATCATTCAAAAGCTCAACTGTAACCAAACATATTGCACCTTATTGTGTTCCTTTTCTCTTGGTTTTGTTATTTTAACCAAAAGCAATCAAGTTTGGGTAGCAAGGTCTGTTATTTAGACCTGTGCTATCCATTGCACTTGGTTATATTATCCTGTTAATTTTCAGACATTTTATTTTAATATTTGTTCCCGTATTTTGCTAGGAAGAGAAACTACAGTTATCAAAGATAGACTTCTGGCATACTGTAAAACTTATTTTGATTGTCGTCCCAAACTGACTGGCTGATGAGGATTCTGAGTTGTATAATTATGACAGCAACTGAGTCATAATAAGCCAGTACATTAACAATAACTTTTAATAAACAGTGATACTACCTGCTGTGCGATTAACGTGTCATACATTGGAGACTGCTTAGGTGAAAACCTGGTAGAGTGTGATTTTTAAAAATTTTTTGCAGCAAATTGCAAATAATCTTTTTGACACTTCCCAAGCAGTCGTCCTCTAAAAGAAAAAAATGTAACAGAATCATTGCCCTATTCTCTCACCATTTTAAAGTGAATTAAACAAGACCAAATTAGGGCCACTTCAATTGTGAAGGAGAGTTTCCATGCAGGGGTTTAATGCAGTTTAACTGAGCCCCTTTAAATTCACATGTTCAGTTAATTTGGATTAACTTTCTTGAGTGTCCCCTTGTAGACAAGCCCTAAAGATGTGATTTTAAACCAGTTTAGTTAAAACGGTGCAAGAGGCAGCATGGACACTCATATAATTACAAACTAGATTAAAATAATAATGATTAAAATAATAATTATTGTGGTTTAGCTTAATTTTCGTAGGAATTAGTATAAACTAAACCACAATAAGCCACTTACAAACCAAAATATGTCAACACATAGATTTGCACGTGTTTAACTAAGCTGTGTTTTTGTTAAATCACACTTTTAGTTAAGCTGATTCAATTATGTCATGTAGACAAGGCCTAAATAAACAGTACTAAGAGGTGGGAGAAAGGAAATATTGTTTCCATTCACGCTATACTAATGCTAATGATTAAAGAAAGTGCAGGGTAACAGTTAACTGGGCTGTAAAATGTATATTGTGAGGACAATATTTTTATTAGGATCTATAGACTTACAGCTCTTGTACCAAAAAAGAGTTAGGTAATGCCAAATAAAGGGCAATATTACATTAATTAACTTTATACCTACAGTATCCTGCAATGCTATTCAGTTATTTGTTTGGTGTTTTTGTTATTGCACTAAGTACATTTAAGTATCAGTGGCTTGCATGAAAACATTTCACATGTAGCTATAATAATACTAAATTGCAATCATGTAGCTGGTTCTATCCAGATCTGTCAGAAACGTCACGTCACATTACTAGGCAGCATTATCACTGTTTTACAGATGGGGAAAAATGGGGTCACCAACTTGCCATGGATCATAGAGAAACTTTATCAGAGAAGGAAGAGAAAAGTCCAGATCACCTCACCCATAGTACTGCCAGCAACTAGATGACACTCCTTCCAAATTGCCACTCTGGCTAGTGTGCGCTAATGCACTGACATAGTAAAGGGAGGTATGACATCAAAATAGCCATAGAAGCTGTGGAAGCAACTTTCAATTTTCTCCTCTCCTCTCCTCTCCTCTCCAAAAAGGTCCACTTTCCCCTTCTGACCTCTTTGCTTTCTTATTAATAAAGTAATTCAGAGAAAATGCCAGATTCAAATTCACCATCACCTGACCCAGTCAAGAGCAAAAATCTTTCATGTGGAGAGTTTCTGCCCAAATTCAACAGCATTTTTAAAAAATAAAATGAAAAGACCGTCTCAAAGATATAACAAAAAAACAACAAATAGATACCCATACCCTGGTGTGTCAGTATGCTTATTCCTAGTTTACATTATCATAGAACAACTTTAGTTCTTCCATCCTTTACCCTCCATTGACACAGTTTTATGGAGTTCCCAAGTGTAAATCCTTAGCCCCTGATTGGCCTCAATAAGTCCTATTATGTTATCCCAACCCTTTCTGTGTGTGGTTTTGTCACTAGAGATTTGAGCAGGGAGTTAATTCTTTTCATGCTAGGTCCTCTGCATCCAGTCACAAAAGACTGGTAATTCACAATCTGCTTCATCTGCATATCTCTAGAGACTTATCTATGCCTTTCAGGGTTGGATCATGATTTCTTTAGTAAGATTATAATACCATTTGGTCTGTTCTACACAGGTAAAACCCAACGATATCAGAACATGATTAGGACACAAGCATGTTGCAAACAGGTTCCCTGACATAGCAGTAGTTGTTGTATATATACAAGACCCTGCAGGCTGTTTATATCACTGCTTGAGGAAACTGAAGCAGCTTTAACTGGCTTTTTCTAATCTAAAGTCTGCTGCAGTTTCCACGGCATGCATCCGATGAAGTGAGCTGTAGCTCACGAAAGCTCATGCTCAAATAAATTGGTTAGTCTCTAAGGTGCCACAAGTACTCCTTTTCTTTTTTCTAATCTAAGAGTTAACCACAAAATGTTGTGTTTTTTTAAATTTAATGTAAATTGTTAAATCTAAATTTAACTATTTTAATGATTCACAGCAAATTTGATCTTCAGTTCATGAAGAAATGCACACGGTTCGTATGGATGTTTACAGCATAGAGGCAGAAGACACGGGGTTACAAGTTGTAAGCTATCTAATAAGGATCTTTTTTTTAGTAACAACAGCCAGTTTTCAAATACCTAGTAACAAGTTTCATAAAGATGCAATCACACCAACGTAAATATGCCTTTAATCTATTTTTTAAAATGCTGCTAAATCCCTCTTCACTTTATCCATTAGTTAAATCTTCCCTCAAGGGGACTGTATGTGTGCATTTCTAATTAGCATGTCCACATGAAGAATACTCATACTAAAATATTTCATTAATATAAACTATTCTTCTGGTGTTTATAAATGACATTAGTGTGGCTGGACAGATGAAATACCAAGATACATTCTCACCATGGTGACCTACAAGAGAACTGTCATAACAGAGGCGGCTGTTGCCACTACAGCTTCCAGAACTCCTGCTGTTGATGCTGCTGCTTAAGGAAAATCTGCTGCCCTTTTCTGCAGTTATTGGCTGAGCTCTGTCTGAAGATCAGATTGCAGCTTGAGGGCAATGTTCACTCCTTACTGTACATCAGTAGCAAAGGGAGCATAGGAGCAAACAAGGTATGCCAACTGTATCAATGGCCCAAATCTGCAATGTGCTGAGCACTCCCTGGGAGGTGCTGAGTGCCCTGACCACCTTCTGTCTTCATTGGGAGATGAGAGAATGTAGTACCCTTGCAAGATCAGCCTCTACAGGTTCCGTTCTGCTCTCGTTGCTCAGAACAAAATTTCCTGGCTTCAGCAGGAGTATGATCCATATAAAGCATGCAGGATAGACTCCAAAAGGGAAAATCCAATGGGTTTTTTTAAAAATGGAAATGAATGAATGTCACATGAAATTTATAAAATAAACAATGTGGATGTTGTTCCTCTGCACATTTAACAATGTTAACTCTGTTCCCACACTGCAACCCAGGGCACTGCCAATAAGATATATAGATGTACACTGTAAAGACACCTGTGCACCAATTTCAGAAGAAGAAAATGCATTGCATATAGTGCATCCCTTTAACAGGCTATGGCTGCAGCTACTCATTACCTAATTGAATAAGTGAATTTTTAAATTATTGGTAAAGATATATGTATTACAGGAGGGTCTAAGGCAAGTCTCAAGATGGCATAAGGTTATTTTTTTTCTTTTAGATGCATGTTAGGCTGAGAAAAAGAGCATGAGAGGAGCTGCTTTCCTGAGGTCTTTAGTCTGCAATACAAATGTGCAACAAGAAGAAGCCAATCTCTCTGGAACAAGGGGGTCAGAATTATAGGACTTTGATATTTTAAAAGCAACATTTTTAGAAATGGAAGGGACCCCAAAGGAGATCTGACTAACCTGGCCAGTACCAGATGCTATTAAATCTCTTCCTGCACCCAGGGGCGGTGAGTTATATAGGTCCGTGGTACCTGGGCTCCAGGAATATTCAAGGCCCAGTGGCCTGGCTCCACCAATTTTCGGAGCCAGGTCTTGTGACAGATTTATGTTACCAATCTGCCTGAGGCATTAGGTGATTAGGCTGAGGCCACAGGATTGTTTGGGGAGGGGATGAAGGAGCACACCAAGTGTCTAAGTTTTAAAACTTTATTAATAAAATAATAAAATAACAGCAGTGAGTGTTGGGACAGCTCCCACGTTATTTAAAGGAAGAAAGAAAGCATTAGTATCCCAGCCCTAACCCACTTCCATACTCACACACGCACGACCCGAGGCTGGCCAAGCCCGGGTATAAAGTAAGAAGAAAATGGGGGGAAGGGTGGATGGGAGTTCTTGCCCCGTGAACGGGTCATCCACGGTCCGCTGTGATTTTCGACTTGTTGTGGCTTTTGGGAAGGTTTTTAAGTCCTGGATTCTTTTGGGGTGTTTTTGTTTGGTGGCTTCTGTTTTTGGTGCTTTTTGTACCAGTTTAAAGCTTGCTGTGGCCTCCTCGGCTTTCCCAAAACACACCGGCTCCAGATACTTTGTTCCCCCCCCCCCGTTGGCCTTTGCCATTTTATTTGTTTTTATTGTAATTTTTGCAGCCCTGCTTTGCTTAGTTTCTTTTTTTTTTTATGGTTGGTGAAGGGGTTGGGTAAGATGTAAATGCAGCTAATGACTTATCATCGAGCCCATGACCTTAAACTGGGGCCAGCATCTTATCTTCAGACAAAGCTAGCTGAGGTGTTAAGTTAACCCATTCTCTGCTCTCTTCCTTCCTCCCCCTTTTGGCCTCTCGCAACCTGCAAAGAAATCTTCCACTCCACACTCACGCCTTTAACCCCCACCCAAATCCTTTCCCATGCATATGCCTATATAGGCATCAACAATATACAATGCTGGTGCTTACCCAGGGAACCCATAGGGGGGCAATTTTACTGTAACTGGAACATTCCCATGGGGCTATTTTATTGTAACTGTAATAGTCTCTCCCCTGGTCCTGCCTGCCGCCCCCACATGCCTGCTCTGGAGCATCCCCCAGCCCCTGTCTGCCGCCCCCACACACTTCCCCTGGGCCTTGGAGCATCCCTGCCTCAAGCGGATGGCTGCCCTGCAGCTTCGCACTGCTTCCTGGCCACCGCCGGCGGCTGCTGCCTACAACACAAGAGCGGCGCTGGCGGCAGGCTGAGGCAGCTACTACACCTGCAGAGAGAGAAGGGGAGGGAGGGGCAAACATGGTTGGCAGCCCTCCCCTCCCCTGCACCCACCGGGAGGCGATGTCAAGGGTGCTTCCAGGAGATGGAGTCTGGACCTCATCTGAGCAGCTGTTGAGGCTTGGGTGAGTGTCTGACCGTATTATCTGTGTTCCCCCCCACCACCACTCGCAGCCACCACTCCTGCTCCACGCTGGGCAATGGTGAGGGGCAACAGGCTGCAGCAGGGGAGGAGGCCACATGTGATTGCAGCCCTCTCCTCCCCCCCAACACCCACTACAGGGGAGGCGAGGGGGCTTCCTGGACCTGAGAGGGGCCCGGCCCCTAGGAGCACATGCAGTGATGGTGCTGGATGAGTGTGCTGCCTGGTGGACAGGGCTGGGGGACTGGGGAGTCCTCCTCTCTGGCCCCAGCTCTGTGGCAGCCTACCTGCACCCCAAACTCCTCATCCCCAGCCCTGCCCCACCCCAGAGCCCACCCCCCCCACAACCCAACCCTCTGCCCCACCTGAGCCCCCTCCTGCACCGTGAACCCCTCATCCCAGGCCTCACCTCGCAGCCCTCACTCCCACACCCCAACCCTCTGCCCTAGCCCTGAGCCCCTCCCACACTCCAAACTCCTCATCCCCAGCCCCACCCCAGAGCCCGCACCCCCAGCCAGAAACTGTTTAAAAGGGAAACTGTTAAATGCTTACTGTTTCCAGTCCATTTTTACATTATTTAAAAATATATATTTCGGCTTACAAGACAGGTGTGTGTTGGGAGTGGGACTTGCACCCGTTCTGGGCACCATCAAAAATTATACAAACCTGCTGCCCCTGCCCACACCCAACAATGAAACAATAGTGATCTAGTGAAAAATCTAGCAGGAAATCTAGTGTGAAAGGGGGGTATGGACTGAAAATAATTAAAGAGACTTTGGGATTCTATTTTTCTAAAAGAAAAATAAAGCAATTTATATCTAAGTTACCAAGAAGTCAATGAAGCAGAAACCCACCATGGACTAGCCAGCACTTTTAGATTCCAGATGGGACAAGTCTCTGAGTCAGAGAGATCAAAGGACAGAAACATAGATGAATCACCGCAGGATAGGAGTGTGATCCATGACTGACCACAAGAGCAAGAAAAATGAAGCATGTAATCCAGAACTATAAAAGCACCATCAAAGTTGGCATACTAAAGAGAGAAGTCGCAGTTTCCCAGAGAAGCTGCTAGCCTGGAGAAGGAGTGAGCAGCATGAGGGTAGGTAAGAATTGTTTTCTCCAAAGATATGAACAGTGTAGCAGAACAGTTTCTGGAGCCCCCTACTGACATGATTAAGTGCTTGATCCTACTCCTGTTGGGAGAAGGATCATTTTGTAGACCTGATTTTCTGTTGCCTGTGACTTGGGTAGTTATATACCACAAGAGGTTAAAAAGCAAATGGTTCCAGAACAAGTCCAAGCAACACAGAAGTCTAGACCTGTTCATTTTATACACTCTCTCCCCCCTCACCCCTTTTGAATAAATACTTGTAGATTCCTTACAAAAAATAAATAAATTACCTTGAAAGTGGAGAGCTGGCATGAAACCATTTATGTCATCATGATTTAACAATTATACCCAACTGTAGGAAAGATCAGGAAATTACAATGAAGTGGAATGCAGGGAAGTACCACTTACTTTGTTTCAGAGAGAGTTTCCATGGCATTCCCCTTTTTATGCCATTGCAATATTTGTACTGTTACAACAGAGAACTACTTGTAGGCATACACCAGCTCGCTGCTGTAGATTTTCAGAATTACATCTAAACATGAGAGAGAGATTGACAATGGACTTAATATTCTTTCCTTTGAAGTCAATGGCAAAGTTCCCATTGACTTCCACTGGGCTCAATATAGTCATAGCAACACTTATCAGGAATTTATTGGACTTGATTCTGATCTCACATCATTTTTTATACCACTTCACTGGAGTGACTCCTGATTTATACAAATGCAAATGAAATCAGAATCAGGCCCATTATTGTCCATTCATTAATTATTTCAGAGTGCAAGACTAGAAACGTTTCACAACTGCGCCCTGCTTCTGCTCCCATTGAAACCATGGCAGAAATCCAATGGTAAAGTTTAAGGCCTTTGGTTTCCATAAACATCAGTAAATTATCACTGCTTATGTATAACTGGAACATGTATAAACAAACCTCTATGGCTGGACATAAGAATAGTTAGGTCTATCCACACCATTTTAAAAGCTGGTTTGGAAATAATAGCACAAAACATCTTATGAATACACATTGAATAAGACAAAAATAAATAAATAAAACTAAAATCACAGAATTGTATGTGTCCCTGTGGCAAAAGCATGCTAAATTAAATTTTAAAGAAATCACTCTGGAAATCATATCACTGTAAGCCGGTATAGAGACTAAGTAGCTGAATGCTCACTTACTGAATGAGTCAGCATGAGTCACTGGCAGACATGCAGTCCTGTGGATATGTGAATCTTCAAGGTAAATTTAGAAGCATTTCATGGCAACAAAATGATGTCATCCTACTGCTTTTTGTCTAGCTGACATTTAATGATGGTCCCAACTTTCTTGGAGAGCAGTAGATATTCTTAACTTAAACACATGTAACCTTTTTTCCTTCTCTTTCTTCATTCTGACCTTTTAATTAGACAAAGCTAACACAAGTATGAAAGCACATAAGGAAGCCTCTGGTCGTAAATAAAACTGTTACTCGCTTGCATTAAACTTACAGAGTAGAGCAACATTTCCTTTTAGAGTTTGAGTCCTGATTGCCTGATCAGATCAGAAAAGGTGGGTTTTCCCCCCTAATTTTAATTGTTTCCACTTAAAGTTTAGAAATGGATGAGTTGCTATAACAAACAAGTTTACTTGGCTGACATTACTCCATATGTAATAAGCAAAGAGGGACCATTTTGTTTTGAAGGATTTATTTTATTTGCTAGATTTTTCCAATAACATTTTGAGTGCTATGTGGAAGATCAGGGAAGCGTTTCTGGGGGCCCACCCATTCTTTCCGCTCTACTGTTACGTAAAATTTCAGCTGAGAAGCATCTGTTCTCCCCTACCTATTTCTCCTTAATTTTCCTCTCTTCCTGCTATTTATTGTATAAAGTACTTGTCCTGCACCTAGTTAAGTGCATGGCAGAACTCCTATTGACTTTAATGGTGCAGTCAGGTCCTAAGTTCAACTCTGTACATTGTTTAGAAATATAATTTGTATTTAAGACACTATACAAAATAAGCACCCAATCCTGCTCTCCGTGACATCAATTGGAGTTTTGCCATTTATTTCAATCAGAGAAGCATCAGGACCTAAAATGTATAGCTAAGTCCAATGCCCTACTAAGATTATTTTTGCACAGCTCTGGCATCACAAAGCAGCGGTAAAGCAGGTATAACTGGTCATTTGGGGGTCTCCTGAGTGGTATAAGGCAGGTGTGCCACCCCCTCTCAGTTTAAGGAGCATGTCTTGTGAAAAGGAGGATGAAGTTTAGGTTGCCCTTGTAAGCTGGTGATCGCCAGCTTTGGGAGTGACTGGCAGGGGCCATTGGGAAG
Source organism: Lepidochelys olivacea (assembly GCF_965140295.1). Classification (NCBI taxonomy): domain Eukaryota; kingdom Metazoa; phylum Chordata; order Testudines; family Cheloniidae; genus Lepidochelys; species Lepidochelys olivacea. Next base: position 174,257,662 of record NC_140413.1, on the reverse strand, counting down.
TAGTGCAACCCAGAACTGCCCTAAAGCTCCTTTATGATGCTTCTCAGGACAAGTTCAGTGGCCCCAGGATTGGGAGGATATAAAGGTGGCATAAAATCACCTTTACTTCCACCCTGAGCTGTGCCAGGTGACAAACAATGGAAAGGATTGCACCATGCTGCCACATCTGCATCACTGGACGTCTGTTTTTTTTCAAAGGAACATTTGTAGTTCTTTGTGACTGGCATTTTGTTTATTACTATATGTTTGTACAAAATGTAATAGGCTAGGGCTCTGGTCCCTGACTAGTGCTGTTATAATAGAAACAATAAATAACACTAAAAATTAGAGGAAGAAGAAAATTACATTTTATGCTCAGAAAATATGAAAAGGGATAAACTCTCTATTAGTTGACCAGATGTTAAACCCCACATCTCCCTGCAGTGTAAGAGGCCTGAGGATTTATGAAGGGCTTTGATCTCCCTTGTTTTCAGTCCCTCTGGCATTTCCACAGAATTTACAACGGCTCTTATTGCTCTCTGTACTGATAAGATATTTCTTTGCCAAAACATCTTAATTCACTTTAAATATCCATTAGCAACCAAGGCTGTGCTCTATGTTCCTCCAAGGCTGATATTGTCTTATGAAACCCTACTGACATAACAAGCTTGCACATTATGAGCCAGGATAGAATCTGGTCCACAAGATTTAGAGGGAAGTTTTAAATTCTTCAACACTGACTGCATAATTTAAATATTAAAAAGAGACGGTTTCCTACATGTACAAAGCCACAGTAAATAAAACCGTCTTTTCTTATGTTTCATTCTGCCATGGGTGAAGATTTAATCTGAGCTCTTCACAAGACAAAAAAGAACAACTAAAGTAAACATGCTCAGATGGAAGCGTATGTCCCAGAAAGAAAAACCTATTCTAAATGCAATATATCCAAAAGGTACCAACTCCCATTTAAATCAATGGCAAAGCTCCCATTGACTTCTTTGCAGAAAGGCTTTGGCACATAGTAAGTAAGCGGCTAAAAGATATTTTTTAAAACTGAGAAGAATAAAGCTTGTTGATTCACTTTCTGAGGGTTAACAGGCCCAATCAAGGGTAAGAGCCACAGAAGATTCATGTGAATCTGAGAGCTGCCTACCTCAAGTGTAATATCAAGGAGTATTCCATGCAGGTGCCTATGAGACTCTTTGGTTAGCTTATCACATTTTCCAGCAGCTATTAATGCTGAAATATCTTAGTAAGTACATATTTAGACAGCTGAAACAGACATTTCTGCCTAGGGTGGCCAGGCATCCAGTTTTCGACTGGAACGGCCAGTCGAAAAGGGACCCTGGTGGCTCTAGTCAGCACCGTGGACTGGGCCATTAAAAGTCCAGTCAGCGGCGCAGCTGGGGCCTGGGGCAAAGGCAGGCTCCCTGCCTGCCCTAGCTCCACACGGCTCCCGGAAGCGGTTGCCAGGTCCTTGTGGCCCCTAGGCACATGGGCAGCCAGGGAGGCTCTATGCACTGCCCCCACCCCAGTGCTGGCTCCACAGCTCCCATTGGCCAGGAACTGCGGCCAAGGGGAGCTGTGTGGGCAGTGCCTGTGGGTCGGAGGGCAACGTACGGAGCCTCCCTGGCTGCCCATGTGCTTAGGGGCCTCAGGGACCTGGCAGCTGCTTCCTGGGCAACACGGTAAGCGCTGCCAGGACCCTGCACCCCAACCTCCTGCCCCAGCCCGGTGAAAGTGAGTTGAGGGTGGGGGAGAACAAGTGACAGAGGGAGGGGGGATGGAGCAAGTAGGGGAGGGGCCTCAGAGTAGGGGCAGGGCATGGCATGACAGGGGTGTTTGGTTTTGTACCATTAGAAAGTTGGCAACCCTATTTCTGCCCTGTAACAAAGTGCCTTGCCCTAAGGGCTGAAAGGCCTGCAGCCAGCCAACCCTGATTACTGAGGAGCCACACCTGGGTGAGATCAAGTGTTTGCCCTAAAAAGAGCAGCAGGAAGATGCTGGGAGAAGGGGAAAGTTCAGGAAATGGTATGAAGTGTTCTTGCTGTAATGAGCCTGAGTTCAGGGTTGTCCTAGGCTGATCTGTGAGAGACCTTGACTAAGTAGGACAAGTCTATAAAGGCCTCAGGCAGGAAGAGACACTGTTGTGTTGTGTGGACTTTTGAATGGACTATATTTGGGGACTTTTTAGTTTTACATGGTTTATTTTGTGTGAGTTGTGTTTGTCCAGTCCCCAAGGAGGGGTGTCTTTGACCCCCCCAAAAAGCCTGGATGAAGTTTATCTGAATAGTGCAAAGGGGGAAACAAAAGTGGGGTGCTGTAGGGTGACCTCTGGCTATGAGGGCGTGCTTGAATGGTGGCTCATCCTTTATGTTCACTTTTTGTCATGGTATAGTTTTATGTCTCAGAAGATATGGCTTATGTGGGATATAATGGTGCATATACCCTCTGCTGCCTTTCTGCAGAAAGGGTGGATATCACCCATAAGAAAAACTGAAACTTCATTTACTGTTAAAAAATGTTTCTGATTTCCATTGCCTCATGATACGCAAAGTTGAACAATAAAAAAGAATAGGCAGAAACCTCTGTTTGTGAGAAAGAGTAGAACCCTTGGCAGGAGGAATTCCCAAGCTAACTGTTCTTTGATCATTGTGTTTTATCCTCTGTTGGATGTATAACTTCCCAGTCTGTTTGTAATTTTGAACAGCTACATAGAAAATGCATTCTGTCTGCATTTCTTGTACTACTGCTTCAGCATCTGTTTATCTCTGTTTCTTGTTTGTTTTATAGAATCCCATTAAAAATCTCAAATCAAATAATGCTGTCCTTACTGCTATATTTTGTGTTAATGCACAATAATTCTGCCCTTCTTCCAGTGTTATGAGCATCCCTAGAGATGTTTTCCCTTTTTATCCACTACATCAATAGCTGCATGAAAGAATAACAGGAGTAACAAATGTAGATGCTGAACCCAAAACAGTTACTCAGATGTCTAAAGTTATATGTGTGGTACTACTACATTCAGTGGGACTGCTCATCTTCATCCAGGACTGTACAGATGAAAAACAACAACAATTGTGCTGGAAAAGCTAAAAGCCATTTGAAAACTAAAACCTAAAATGTTCAGGTTTAAACTTCATAAATCACTTTCCTTAAAAACAAAAACTTCAGCAGCACTTAGCCTATTACCAGAGTGTGCTAATGTGCATAATCATCATTGCATGTTCCTTTAAGACCCCTAGTGGTTCTGCTCAGGGAAACCGCAGCAGTGCAACAGCCAGGCAGTGGAACCTCTGCAAACTGTGGAGTGGGTCTCTGCTCTCATTTAGGGAAGGTGAAGGGAAGGTCATAAAGTCGAAAGTTATGCAGATTCAGTGGACCTTATGCCTGTGCAAATGGTAGTGAGGTTCTGGAGCAGTGGCTGAAGAGCAAAAGCTGCCATGGATTTGCTATTGTGTATCCATCAACAATACAGCCAGAACTAGGATTTTATCCTTCAATGTCAAATAGGAAGATCCTGCATCAGGTGTTATCTTAGTGGATAGAATATGTTCCATTCAACTGGTTTTATATTCATTTTAATACCTTTGGTGACAAAGGTTAGAAGCGAGTTAAACAAATACAGAATTTCTCAAGCCCAGTTCTTATCTCCATTATCACAATGTCAATGGAGTTACTCCAGATTTACACAAGTGTAACTGAGATCAAAATCTGGCCCTTTGTCCTCATTGCTCCTATAATTTACCCATGCTGTATTAAACACATTGTATATTAAATCAATAGAGATTTTAATAGTTCATTTCCAAAATGTACAGTATATTGAACTGGAGTAGTCCATTAAAATTCTTTGTTCAGAGAGGAAGAAATTCATTAGGCTCTTGGTCTTTTGCAATTAGATAAGTTACTGGCAGATTTGTCCTACTTTTACCTATTTCCCTTTTTTTTTTACTTTAGGAAATCCAGAAGTGCTTTTTAAATAAATTTGCATACCATTTAATCTGCTGAGGGTACTGTTGCTAGCTAGCTATTTTATTGAAGCAAATCTTTCAAAAATATGAAAAGCGTGGGTTTTATTTCCTTTCACATCACTGAATCATCGTCTGCTTCCTCCCCCAAGATGTACAGTACATCTGGATCAAAGTGAAGGAGTTGTCAGTCATATTTCCAGCTAATCAATGACCTACTTTATTAATACATTCCAAGCCTGGCTCAAAGCGAGGCGTTTTGCATTGACTGCTGGTCTGATCAATAACTGGCATGAAGGACATGGTAGGGTACAGTGCAGTGGAACAGAGAATAGCTTTTACTAAATGTCAGTTCATGACACCTCCCCTTGGTGGTCCAGTCTATTTTGAGTACAACAGGATGTCATAATTCAAATTATTTTTGAAGTACAGATGTGCAGATTGTGGAAATATACTGAGCGGTGAACTGCAAACTTTTCAAATAAATATTAGCACATCACAAAAGAAAACAAACTTTATTTTTTGTTCCTTGCCATTTTGTTTTATGCATTCTCCCAGCTACACTTGAAAGTACAATAAATTTGGCTGGCCTTAGAAAGACACACAGTATAGTAATTTTTAAACAAATTATTGAAATAGCATTACCATGCTATTGTGACATTATAAGAATGGCACCATCTTTCTCAACAGATCCACTCCTTCTGTGTGCTCTGAGTCATGTCTGCTTATTTTAGTGACAAAAATAAATGCTTACTACTTTTACTCCAGTTAGCACTGTAGAATCAGCACAATTATGGGAGAGTGAGCTAGATTCTGTTCTGTCTTGTGTATCATCAGCAGAATTGTTGAGTTCCTGCTGAAGCGCCAATGTTTCCACACACTTACACCTGTGCTACCTCTTTGGGCCAGTAGCTTCAATGGATTTACTCCCAACTTACACTATTCTAACCAAGATCAGAATCTGACCCATTGGGGTTGCACAGATATAACTGAGGGAGGAGAATCTGACCAGCAGAATCCTTATTATGAGAGATAGTGCATGAGCCAGAAACATCACAGCTTGATTTTTAGATCCAGATTGAGTTTGTAGAGTTGATGACTAAATCATCTCTAAGTGCACGTATGGAGTGGTTCTGAATCTGAAGGAAAGGCCTTGCATTTTCAGTTTGTTCTACAATAAAAGGTAAAATTTACCTTAAAAGATCAGTGTGTGTGTATGTGTAGATATATAGATTATAGTGATCAAACCTGTTCCAGCCTCACTTCCATGTTATTTTTAGGGACCATCCCTCAAACTAATAGATTCTTTCAAGACTTTAAGTGCTACCACATTAAATGTAATCAGAGGGGATAGGTGCAGGAGAAGCTGTGGTGAAACTGCCTCACATACAATGGGCAGGGAGAGTTCAAAAATCAAAGGACAGAACAAACATGAGGATTTTTTATAAAAAAAAGTCATGATTTTGAGGCCTAATTTTTGCACTTTTGAGGTTGGCAATACTGTGAAAAGGGATTTTACTCATATATGTCAGACCTGTCCAGCTATTCAGGGTTATTTTGGGGAAAATCTGATTATAAATTGAGTGGCTGGGGTGGGGGACACAAGTTTTCAGAAGACTCCCTAGTAAATCTCAAGCTGATGGTGCTCTTCAAGAAAGCAGTGAGTTAAAAGACCTTTTTACTCACAGCTGAATTGCTAAGTAGCTAATCATTATCCAAAGGAAGTCCTGTTACCTTAAATGGAAAAACTGAGTCACTAATTATATACCTAACTTAGGAGAAAAAAATACTATCACCAGCTATGCAATATTCAGATATGGTGAAATGCACTCTGTGCAGCGGTGTGCCACAGGGCCTAAAGTCTCACATATGCCCTTAAAATAGGGTTTAAATGGGATTTAATTGCTGCATACACCTTACGTCGCCCCCTGCACAGAAGTGAGTATCACCCACAGAGAACACTTGCCATCAAAGAAGCCAAAACATTTAAGAAACTTCAATGTTTATTATGCCAAATGTAGGTGCCTAAAATCAGGCACCTAAACCCATACATAAATACCTCAGTCAGTGGCCTACTTTTCAGAGGTGCTGAGAAACCACAACTCCTATGGACTTCAGTGGGAGTTGCAGGTGCTTGGTGCTACTGAAATCAGGTCACTTATTTTACGTACCTAACCTAGGGTTGCCAGGCGCCCGGTTGAAAAGGGACCCTGGCGGGGCTCCAGTCCGCACTGCCGACTGGGCCGTTAAAAGTCCAGTCGGCGGTGCAATTGTGGCCTGGAGCCAAGGCAGGCTCCCTGCCTGCCCTGGCCCCATGTGGCTCCTGGAAGCGTGTGGCTCCTTGCAAGCCCCCCATGCATCTAGGGGTTGCAGGGATTTGGCGGCCACTTCCCGGGAGCCCATGGTAAGTGCCGCTGCAACCTCGCACCCCGAACCCTCTGCTGCACCCCAACTCCCTGCCCCAGCCTGGAGTCCCCTCCTGCACCCAAACTCCCTCCTGGAGCCTGCACCCCCCGAATACACTAACCCCTTGCCCCAGCCTGGAGCCCCCTCCTGTACCCCAAACCTCTCATCCCTGGCCCCACCCCAAAGCCCACACCCCCAGCCAGAGTCCTCACTCCTGCACCCCAACCCGCTGCCCCAGCCCAGAGCCCTCTCCCGCACTCCAAACCCCTCATCCCCAGTCCCACCCCAGAGCCCACACCCCCAGCCAGAGCCCTCGCCCCTCTCCTGCACCCAACCCCCTGCCCCAGCCCAGTGAAAGTGAGTAAGGGTGGGGAAGAGTGAGCAACAGAGAAAGGGGGTCCCTTCTGACCTAAATATCTATGAATCTATGAGTGAGAAGGGGCGGGGCCTCAGGAAAGGGGCAGGGCAGGGATGTTTGGTTTTGTGCAATTAGAAAATTGGCAACCCTAAGTTAACCCTAGGGATCCACCTCGGCAAGTTTGGTCGTAGTCTACAGAGAAGGGCTAGGACGTAAAAATGCACCCATGACTCTCCAGTAAATGTGCTGTTGATGCAGAGCACTCTAGGCAGTGTTCCACGGCTCTGTGAAGGATGCATAGCTGATTGTTGTGCAAATAGGAAATAACCCTTTAAACCCCTTGATACCAAAAAGTTCATTTGTATACAAACAACCTGTGCTATTGGGAAATTCACATTATGTCATTTTTAAAATGACATTTCTAACAAACTCATATAAAAAAGAACTCATTTCTTTCTTGCAAAACGAATACAGCTGGTATAGAAATTAATAAGCACGGAGCCACATGATGCTATTGTTAGTCACTTTAAGGATAGCCTCATTTGAAGGACCCAGCTAACTTGATAAAAGCAAGGACATTCAGAACTGAGTCTAATAGCGTTAACAAAGCAATAAAGAGATGTAATGGCCAAAAGAGATCCACCAGAAATCCACTCCCATATCATATAGATCTTTGACAAGACATTCAGAAATTGACACTATCTGCTGGGTCCCCCTCATCCCTGACTGCTTAGTTAGACCCCCATTCCACACTGCTGTGGATTCTCCTAGTACAGAGCTAACAACCTTGGGAGGGAACTAAGGCCAGTCTGCCTGGCATTAATATCTATACCAATTTGCCATGGACATTTGGACCCCTTCCTAGGAAAACAAAGTTGTTATTTAGTTGCTCTGCAGAAGATAAATATTAGATTGTTGGCTCTTTGGGGCAGGGAGCCTCTCTTTGTTCCATATCACAAGGGTAGCCATATCATCTGACGAAGTGGGTATTCATCCATGAAAGTTTATGTGCCAATACATCTATTAGTCTATAAGGTGCCACAGGACTCTTTGCCTCTCTTTGTTCTGTGTTTGTACAGTGCCGAGCACAATGGGGCCCTCCTCCATGACTAGGACCCCTCAGCAGTACCGCAATACAAATAATAACAAAGATGTAAAGTGTCTATTCCCTGATTTTGCTGTGACACAGATCACCTAACCCCCCAGGAACTTAGGGAGCCTCTCAACATAGTATCGATGCAGTAAGGCTTCGGTGGGTTTGGGGTCCTGTTCTGGAGACTCATCAGACCCATCTGAACAGCTAGGGGATATAAATGAGGACCCTGTTGCATGAGGTGGCTAGGGATCCAGAAGTGGTTATGAGTACTTTCTCCTATGGCTGCAGCAGAAGGCTGGAAGAGGGTAAGCAGGCCCTGTAGACAGTCCTAGAATGGAGACACACCTGACTGCTAAGCTGCTGGAGGCTAGAGAGCCCCACAGTCTCGGTTGGGAACAGGACTGTTACTTTGTGTTATTGTTCCATGTTTTCTCTTTTTATTTTGGAGACTAAACAGAGCTCTGAGGTTAGGGCTACAAACTGAACCGCACATGTCTGATTGATTGTCCCAGGCTAGTGCATGGATCCATTACCCTGTAAGGTACCTGCCACAGAGCCGCTGTTCCAAAATTCCTTCCACGCTCCCTGCTGCATTTCCATGCACTTTTGCTCCTCTGCCCCATGTAAGTAAAAGGGAATGTCTGTCTCAAAGCCCTCAATAAGAGCTTCATCTTGTAAGCTGATGAGCAGCTCCTAGAAGCACTCAGCACCCCCAACTCCCACTGGAGTCAATGGGCATTGAGAACACTCAGTATCTTGGAGTGCTGAAACCTAAATCCTGTCTTAATCCCTCAGTACAGAAAGAAACACATCTCTTTCCTGTACTACTAATGGCTGCACAATGCAGCTTTTCTGAGCTTCTGAGCATTAAATGGGCTCCAGCTTTGACAAAGACAGGTGGTGCGTGTACTATATGTAATATATCATGTGGTGGTGTTTTTTTTCCTGCTGAATCATAGTTCTGTACCTTCTCCCATTATGCATGAACATTCAGCTCTAAGAGGACAGGCACTTTTTCACACATCACAGCTCCTTTCTGAACCAATTTCCAGATAACTTTATTTAATTACTGGGGTGAACAAGCAGTATATTCACCGATATTGACTTACACCAGGATATTCACCAAGTCACAGAATACAAAGCATATTGAAGAGGACTGAGGTGTTTCCTCCCCCCCCCCCAATTTAAAAAAGCACTAGTGATTTGCTTTTGGAGTGGGGGATGGGGAAAATGTTAACACTTCCTAATTTTTAATCAACTGGGTGTGGAAACATTTCCATGCTGTGGCAATGTGCTCAGAGCCCAAACTAGCTGTTTATTTTTGTTTGTATCCTGGAGCCCACATTGCTGAGACAAGCCTGTCAAAAATAGCAAAACCTTTTACCATGTGTTTTTAATTGCTTTATTCTATGGAAATTAAATAACTTTTGAATTCTGATATAATGGTCTAAATCCTACTTTCCTTCCTCATGTACAACCAAGCATTGAGCCTGATTCTCCTGTCCCAGTTTTATACTGATGACTTTCAGCAGGATTATTCCTGATTTACACAGGTGTAAATGAGGGGGGAAATCAGGCCTACTTGGGAAAACCAGGTAAGTGAAAAGTACAGGATCTGCCTTTTTATGCAAAACAGAAAGTCACTTCCATGCCCAGCAGAGGTTAGTGGGGATAGATAGAACACCAGATATATCGAGCTTTTGTTATGGTTTATAATCAGCTGTGAGAGTTGAGGCCGTTGCTTTTGTAGCAGAAACATCAGCACTCCATTACTGAGTTTCACTCTGGTTGCTCTTACTCCAGTTTTATGCCAGCACAACTCCAATGAGTCGGGCTCAATGGGAGGAATTCACCCCAGTGCTGCAGCCACTTTGTTTTAGCTATTCTAGCATAAAGTGGCCACAAAGAGTCCAGAAGCCTTGCCCCATTCCACATAGGAAGCCTCCCTGGTAGATGAAGAGTGGACTCTGGGCTCATTCCAGAGGAGCCTGCACTGTGGAAGGGACATTCTAGGCTGCCAGGAGGAGAGTATGTTGGGAGGGTAGTAAGTTGGGCGCCTGGGATATTCTTATACCCTGGCTATTCCCTAGCTGCCACAAACTCAGAGGGGCCATGACAGCCAGGGGCACAAACTAGGGCAGTTTACCCTAACCCGTGTTGAGAACCTAGCCAAAGATTTAGAAAGCATAAGTTCCCAACAGAGTTATAATGGTGTAAAACTGGAGCAAATTAAATCAGAATTAGGACCTTGAGATTCTTTCCCGGGTGAGCTGTTTAAACCAAGAACAAAAGTAGCCACCACATTTTTAAAGGAGGATCACTGACCCAGGGACCAGTCAAGTTGGGATTCTGATTAGCTTGGGCTTATATCTGTGAAAGCTTCTAGGTGAAATTCATTCTGTGTCACTAGAACAATTCTACTTGATTTTGATCACACCCATCATAAAGTGATTGCAATACAGCACAATGAAAGGGGAGTTTTCCAATGTGTGAAGGCAGCTAAGGCTTGAGGCAGAGATTAAAAATGTAATTGGTTGGGGTGTGCTGATGATCTCCAACAATATCCCAGAATTAGAAACGGCATAAAGTAATACCAGGAGCCAGAGGTCACTGGATCTGTGTAACTGTGGACCCAGTGGCCCTGACCCAAAGCCCCTCTGAGTTGGGCTTCTTGAAGTTAGTCTGAAGCCTAATTCTATCACATGCCCACCCATGCACCCACCAGGACTGTTGCAGATCTTCTGTTGCCTCTGAGTCCATGGGTGGATTTCATCCTAGGAGATTAGGGTTGTGGTTTTTCTCCATGTTTTCCTGTTTTCTGAGAGGATCCTTTGATGCTGGAATAGGTGTGAGCTGGAAACAGACCTAAACATTTGAGCTGAGCTTTCCAGTATCTCACAGAGGCTGCGATGCTTTGTGATTAGAGCTGAGGTGAATTGGTGAAGATTTCAAAGAGCCTTACAAGTTTCATGAGCAATTTGTTGATCAAACATAGCAGTTCAACAGCCTGTAATGCTTGACTGTTACTTCAGAGTGAGATGCTAGATTTGTGAGAGATAGGTTGGATGGGTTGGAACCAAATTGAGCTGTCACTTCAGATAATTTTCTATTAGGAATGAATCTTTCCAGAGATTCCTTTAACTTAGTTTTTCAACAAGTGTATTTGCTTCATTAAGACAATTTTTCATCTTTTCAAAGAACATAGCCTGGGTTCTATTCACAGCTCTGCCATTGCCTTATTCATTGACACTGGGCAAACCGTTTAATTTTTCTGCTCTTCAGTTCACCCATTTGTAAAATGATCTTCCCTTTCTCACATGGATTTTGAGACTTAACTGATAGTTGTAGAGTGCTTAGAGATCCTTGGACAGACAGCATGTCATAAGTGCAATGCACTGGTAATAAGAAAAGGAGGACTTGTGGCACCTTAGAGACTAACCAATTTATTAGAGCATGAGCTTTCGTGAGCTACAGCTCACTTCCCGAAAGCTCATGCTCTAATAAATTGGTTAGTCTCTAAGGTGCCACAAGTCCTCCTTTTCTTTTTGCGAATACAGACTAACACGGCTGTTACTCTGAGCACTGGTAATAGTTATTTACTATGCTGTTTCTCATACAGATTTTAGTCAAATCATATACTTGTAAAAACCCTAAAAATATCTAACATTGTCCTCCTCCTGCTGACAATTAAGTCCCCTTCTTTGTCATCCCCAATCTGTTCCACCACCCTCAGTCTCCTCCAGTCCTGCTAGAGGAGAGGATTGCACAGGCTAAAGTAACTCTGTCATCCCTGAATCACGCAACTGAGCCCAAGATGGCCAGTTCTGATCTCAGAACTACAGCCAAATGTTAAGTAGCAAAACAAAAGATATCTGGAATTGCTTGCTTGTTTTGCTTTTTAAATCAGACATGAAAATTTTTTACTTCCTCAGTAAAAGCAAGCTATTGTTCACAGTTACTCATTCAAAAAACATTCAGAGGGAGACCCCTTATGACGTGTGTACATCAAGTCTGTTCTGACATTGGACTCTTGGCCCACCAAGCCCTTGCCACTGCATAGGAATGGATCAAATGGCAAACGATCGTTATGGCCAACCATTCAGCTAAGCATGGAAGAGCTGTGGGTGTACAAACATGGCTGTGACACAGACGGAACCATATTCCTTGTAACTCATCAAGGGCACTGTATCTCTACCTGTTTATAACACTATGGTTGTAGTTGTGTGGACAAAGTCTTTGCATCAATGAGCAGCAGAGTATATGTGAGGGGGTATCAAGTCTCATGGACTGTAAGTGCATAATATTTGAAAATGAAAAGGAATGAATAGAAATGATACTGCCATCAACCATGGGTGAAAACAGTTCCCAAATTCTGCATTCATGTACGTCTGTATGAACCCAGAGCAATTCCAGTGTTCTCAGTAAGATGATTCCAGAATGACACTGGTAGGCATGTGAGAGCACAAGCTGACCTAGTATCTTTAATGCCCTTTCCCTGGAATCACATGACTCAAATCCCAAAGAGCTTCTAACTGTAGCATTATTGTTGCACTCAAGCAAACTGAAATAAAAGGCTTTTGTCCAGTCATATAAAATATCTTTAGATAGAGAGAGAATTAGTTCACTCCCCTTTTTCCCTTTATCTTTTGTCCTAGTTCAAATATTGCTTTTTCTATACATTTCTTCCCCCACCTCCCCATACATTCCCTGCTCCTTGGGCCTATATAGACATTCAGAATTATCAAAGATCCACAAAACAGGATAAAAACATACAAGGGATATAAACCCATATGCACAGGGCATAAACCAATCATTAATTAAAATAAGTTAGTGAGAATTTTCTCTTACCAGAAGGTTATTCCAGAACTGTCCATTACAGAATTTCTTGCATCTTCTTTTGAAGCATCTGTTACTGGTCAGTGTCAGAGGCAAAATATCACACTAGGTGTAACTACTGATTCGATACAGTATGGCAGTTCCTATGTTAAACACAGTCATAACATTTTTGCACAGTTCCAGTGTCAGACAGGCATGGTATCCATTTATAATATTTTATGTTTATAAAATAATACTAGAGGGATCACAAACTGCTTGATAATTAGTGCACATACAGAAAGCATCTCTGAAAAGCTACCTCCATTAGGGAGAAAGACAACAGCTAACTGGTGCTAGTAAATGGAACACCCTCCATTACAATAAAAAGGAGTGGCAATTCTGGCCAAAGACTTGCGGCAAACTCTAACTCACGCAAAAATGGACATCAGATTTTTAGTATTCATTCGTAGTAGACCTCACTTCAGCTCTCATCTGGGACCCCCTTATACAGTAAACTGCAGAGTATGCAGGTTATCTACCTTTGAAGGATGAAAAGCTGAGTTTATAGCTAAAGACTTAGGCATGTATTCACATCCAGAAGTCATGGAGAATTTGTGACTGCTGTAACAAAGCTGTTGCAGCTGCAGCTGAGAGCTGGTGCAATAAGACATATAGCTGAAGGAAAGAGGAGTATGGAGGGTATAAAATTGCAGAGCTAAGTTCAGATGTATTTGTGGATCCGATCTATCTTCTTATATCAGCGCCCATAAGATAGTATCTGGTCTTCCTGTTTAACCCCAAGGAAGGCTCAAATACCTGCAATAGTATGTTTAGTAAAGGAATGGTGGAAAGGATAACTTAAGCTTTGGGCACTTTTAATTAACTGTTATTTGCTGGTTTGGGGTTTGTTTGTTTGGTCAGAAATCAGGTGTTTATCACCAGCCTCAAGCCAAGTTACCTGAAAACAGCCAGAACTGCAATCTGGCAAGGATAACTTAATACAATAACCTTATTCATAAGCCTTTTCTGTTTTACTACTAATGTTATGATTTTCCCTGCTTTCAAGCAGAGCAGGTAGAGTATTTAACTAGAGATGGATCTGAACCAACCTCCACTTCTGAACACTTCCAAATGCACTATTCACCCAACTATCCTTATCTGTATAATTGTTTTCAGGTACTTGTTCAACTGTCATATCAATTATCATTTAACTCAGGTCTGTCATTTTCTGTCTCTTATCTTTGCTTCAGAACCCAGTTGTAATATTTGACTAATTGTCTCAGGGGCCTGATTTTCGGAGACATCATGTCTATAGCACAGTATATGTGCTTGCAATTTACAGAATACATTGACGCTGAACAGCTTGTAGTCTCCTTCAAAGAATGTGATGCACAGGACAACAGTTTAGGCATGAGAAAGTGCAGAGACATTGTTGGTGAGGAGATCTCAGGGAGATTTTTTTTTCTTAGCAGACAAGGTGTGTTTTAAGGAGGGATTTGAAGGAGATGAGTGGTGTTTGCGGCCATGAAGTGGAGTGGGCATGGAAGAAAGTGCAAAGTCACGTGTGACAGAAAAAGACAAAAGGAAAATTTAGCAGAGAACACATGGAGGAGCTCAGGGATGATGAGTCATATGGCTCACAAGTCTTTACTTCACTGAAGGGCTGTCATAGAAATCTCTTTGTCATATGGATAAGTGACTCCTACATTCATCCTGCACAACTAACTTCTCTTCCTTCCCTCCCAATTTACTGCCATGAAAGTCTCAAATCTTCTCCCTTGTACAAAGCCCAAATACATGAGCTTTGCATAGGGAAGTACTGCAGTGGGAATCTGCTGTGCCTCCTCTTATATGTAGGGCTACTGGGGTTGGCCAGGTTATCCATGCATTTATGTATTAATTGACCAAACACTCCACTCTTCTCCTCACCCTAGGAATTACCAACCTCTCTTGGCTACTATAGATAGAATCCCTGAAGAGTACAGATCCTGAGCAGGAGGGGATCTGTAGTGGGGTGGCTACCCCACTCCTAAAATAGAAGGGGTTAAAAGCAGCCCTGGAGAGGCCTGTGGCTGTGGCTGGCTGATTGGGGAAACAGCCGCAGCTGGGCCACGCCCCATCAGGCCCCAGCTAGCCTGTGTAAGCAGTGTCAGGATGAGCTCCACCCTGACATCTGGTGGTGAGGTGTGGCAAGTTGTGGAAAAGAACTTCAGGGGCCGATCTCATTTGCATAGGCACACCCACCACGCCTAGAATGAGACCATAGCTGCCCAAATGGTCACTTTGGCTGCTGTGGGATCCCCAGTGTCTCTGTTATTGGGGCAGGAAGAATAAATTGTTATTACCCTGATTATGGGAACTGTGCTTGGAACTGTACGTGGCCTTTTGTTATGATGGAGGGATTCACCATCAACTAAGTAGCACTCGCTAGGCAAGGGTCATGGGTTCCAAAACTGTGTGAATGGAGAGAGGCTGGGGACAAGTAGTAGTACTTGGTGGCATGGGCCCCTTGGTGAGCGCCTTACATGCTGATTGCACTTCCTCCTCTCTCCACTGTGGAATATCAGAGCTAATTTTGATTTCATTAGAAGTCTAGTTATAGGCTGCTGAGCTCACTTTGGGCTGACAGTGCACCAGCACTGGGGCTCCCCTACTATAAGCTGAATTCACCTAAGAGCTGAAATCACTGAGTGTTGTGTTAAGTAGTGGGGGAGCCTGAAGATATATTGTGGAGCAGTTTGCGGGACGGCTGGTGAAGCAGTTCGACGCGGAGCAGTGTGTGGATGGCAGGAGCTGCTTGTGGGCCGTGGAGCTGAGTTCGTGGGGCAGCTGAGCGAAGGAGTTCGTGGGGCGGCTGGCGGAGCGGAGCGCAGCTGAGCGAAGGAGTTCGTGGGGCGGCTGGCGGAGCGGAGCGAAGGAGTTCGTGGGGCGGCTGGCGGAGCGCCGCTATGGAGCTATGGGGCGGTCAGCTTCAGATCACGTAAGGTGCCTCTTACCCCGGTCCCATTTCCACCCAGGTTGGGAGGTAAAGCTCCGCCGATAAACTTTCGAACTCTGGGGCTGCCCTGACCAGGGACAGAGACTTTTGGGGCATTGGACTTTTGGGACTTTGGGTGATTTGGGGTTGCTGGACTCAAGAACCAAAGGGAAAAGGGCATGCCCCAATTTGCCTGGGGTGGGGTTGTTTTTGCTCATGGGTTGTGTTATGAATCCTGTTGGTGGTGTTTCCCCAACATAATGCCACATTGTTTCTCTCTGTTATTAAAAGACTTTTGCTACACTCAGACTATGTGCTTGCGAGAGGGGAAGTATTGCCTCTTGGAGGCGCCCAGCGGGGGTGGTATATATTTTTCCCAGGTCACTGGGTGGGGGCTCGAGCCGGTTTGCATTGTGTTATTGGAATGGAACCCCTAGATATTGAACCCGGCCCTTGTTGCTGCCAACTCTGACGGGCAGAAGGGTTACATTTTTGGGGGCTCGTCCGGGATTTGAACCCGGGACCTCTCGCAAGCACCTGTTGAGTGATCCACTACATTGGGAAACAATTTATATTTTTTTTTGTTTGTGCTTATATTTTGAGGAAATTACTGTTTGTATAATGGCTAATATGTCAGGTTTGTTGGGCCCTGGCTCAGCAGCTTCTAGCTCGGAGGCTGCAGCCTCGGCTGATGATTGGACAAAAGCTCTGGGGCAAATATTGGAAAAGGTTGTGCTGCCCCATGCTGAGTCAGACTCTTGTCGTAAGTTAAGATTATTTGCTGGGGAGGAGGAGTTTGAACCCTGGTTAGAGCATACCACTGAAATGCTGCAAGAGTGGGCCGTACCAGATGCAGAAAAGCGAAGATGCCTTATAGAGAGCCTTGGCGGCCCAGCATTAGATGTGATTCGCACCCTGAAGCTCATTGACCCTGGGGTCAGTGTGAAGGACTGCCTAGAGGCCCTTGAACACAACTTTGGGAGCGTAGAGGGCCCTGAAGACAGCTACTGTAAGTTCCTTAATTCCCGACAACAAAAGGGCGAGAAGGCTTCAGCCTACATACAGAGACTGGAGAGAAAACTGCTTCAGAGAGCTGTCATGAGGGGAGCAGTGACTGCTGAGCAGATGGATCAGACCAGACTGGCTCAAATTGTAAGAGGAACTCAGTATCAGAACCCGATTCTACTTCATCTCCGGCTAAGAGAACGACGGGAACATCCCCCAAGTTACTCCCAGCTGATAAAAGAGGTCAGAGAGGAGGAAGAAAGGCAGGCTGCCAGTGAGTTTTGGGAAGCCCAAACATCGGAGCCAGCCAGCACAACACCACTGCAAATGGCCAGTGTACTGATGGTGAGCACCAGAGAGGAACTTGCCCAACAAATGCAGGTCCTGACGGAACGGATAGCTGAGCTGCAAAGTACCGTTGACCGAGTTAAGACTTCTAGGAATAAGAAGCCTCAAACTGTGGCGATTGAGAAGCCCGCACTTAGAGCCACCATCCCCCCCAGGCGAAGGGGGAAAGGTCAATTCTTCTGCTACCGATGTGGTCAGGATGGACACAGTGCTGCCAAGTGCTGTAATGAAGAAAACCCCTCCTTAGTGTATGGAAAGCTGAGGATCAGTTGGGAGAGATCCGGTAGCTGCCAGAGGGTCTGGGGATGGGGACCCCCCAGGTCTGCAGGATTTGAAGATTCCCCCAGAAAAGACTGTCCAGCTGGGATCCCTGCAGGACTGATAGGGCCTCGAGCAGAGGTCATGGTGAGGATCGAAGGGGTGGAGTGTAAAGCAGTGCTTGACACTGGATCTCAAGTGACTATTATATTTCAGTCATTCTACCAACAGATGCTTAGGCACCTGCCTATACAGCCACTGACTGGCCTTGGCCTATGTGGCCTCAGCATGGATGAATACCCCTATCAAGGGTATGTCATAGTGCACCTGGAATTCCCAGAGGAGGTTGCTGGGGTAAGAGAAGAGGTAGACACAGCTGCCTTAATATGCCCTGACCCTAAAGGGACTTCCGATGTGTCTGTGCTGATAGGGACCAACTCCAGTCTCTTCAAGGTACTCGCGGATTACTGCAGAAGGCGGGCTGGGGACCAGTACCTGAATACCCTGATGATCCATACGCTTTGTGCTGAAGCCTATAGGAAAATTGAGAGCGCTAAAAGGGACACATCTGAGCTACCGCTTGGGGCACTGAAGTACGCGGGCACAACCCCCTTAGTAGTGCCTGCAAGGACGGAGCAAGAAGTGCTTGTCATGAGTACCTGTCTGAAAGGCAGTAAAGGGACGTTAGCAATGATAGAGCAGCCGATGGGAGGAGAGCTCCCTGAAGGAGTGCTGGTCCCCAGTGGAGTCATAACCCTACCTGCTGAAGCCCAGGAAAGGGTGACTATACTGATTGCTAATGAAACGAGTCGTGATATTTTTGTGAAGCAAGGACAAAAGATAGCAGACCTCTTTGAGCCTGAGTCGATTGTAAAACCCCAGTATGAAACTCCAGTTTCGGCAATAGACCCAGCAAAGTTTGACTTTGGAGATTCACCAGTGTCCGAGGACTGGAAAGATCGCCTGAGGAAGAAACTTTGTGAAAGATCCAAGGTGTTCTCACTGCATGAGTGGGATGTGGGATGTGCAAAAGGAGTAGAGCACAATATCAGACTACATGACTCTCGACCTTTCAGGGAGAGATCTAGGAAGATTGCTCTCTCTGAGATGGAAGATGTGCGACATCATCTTCAGGAGCTGGCTGCGAATGGCATCATTACAGAGTCCTGCAGCCCATACGCCTCACCCATTGTGGTAGTCCGCAAAAAGAATGGGAAAATCCGGATGTGTATTGACTACCGCACCCTAAACAGCCGTACTGTGGTCGACCAGTACACTATGCCTCGAGTGCAAGACGCCTTAGACTGTTTGCTGGGAAGCCAGTGGTTCTCTGTGTTGGATCTTCGAAGTGGATACTACCAGATCCCTCTGGGAGAAGAAGATAAGGAGAAGACAGCCTTCATCTGCCCATTAGGGTTTTATCAGTTCGAACGCATGCCCCAAGGGATTTCTGGAGCACCTGCCACCTTTCAACGTCTCATGGAGAAAGTTGTGGGAGACATGAATTTACTGCAAGTGTTAGTTTATTTGGATGACCTGATTGTGTTTGGAAGAACCTTAGAGGAGCATGAAGAAAGACTTCTTAAAGTGCTTGATAGGTTGGAGGATTATGGTCTGAAGCTTTCAATTGACAAATGCCAGTTCTGCAGAACCTCAGTGAAGTATGTGGGTCACATTGTGTCCCAAGAAGGTGTGAGTACCGATCCTGATAAAATAGAAGCACTCACTACATGGCCACGTCCAAGTAACTACAGAGAACTCAAGACCTTCCTTGGATTTAGTGGCTACTACCGCAGATTTGTGAAAAACTATGCTACGATTGTAAAGCCTCTGAATGATCTTACCAGGGGACATCAGTCCAGCAAGAACAAATCTAAGTCCAAGAATAAGGGGAGGTCCCCAAAGCCTCCTGTGCAGAGACACAATGGCCCCTTTGCACCATTTGGGCCACGGTGGGATGAGAGATGTGAAAGGGCTTTTCGAGAAATCATTACTTGCCTAACTCATGCTCCAGTCCTAGTTTTTGCTGACCCAAGCAAACCATTTATCCTGCATACTGATGCCAGTTTGGAGGGTCTGGGAGCAGTCCTGTACCAGGAAGTGGAAGGCAAATGTAAACCGGTAGCCTTTGCCAGCCGAGGATTGTCTGATAGTGAAACTCGCTATCCCACCCACAAGCTGGAGTTTTTGGCCTTGAAATGGGCCATCACTGAGAAATTTCGAGACTACTTGTATGGTGCTCAGTTCCAGGTGTGGACAGACAACAATCCACTGACTTATGTGTTAACAAGTGCTAAGCTGGATGCTACAGGGCAGAGATGGGTGGCCGCCTTGGCTAGCTATGAGTTCAGCATTCAGTACCGATCAGGGAGAAGCAATGTAGATGCAGATGCATTGTCCAGGCGTCCGCAGGCTCCAGAAGTTGCTGTGATACCCACAGATGGAGTGAGAGCTATTTGCAGTGTGAGTCGCCGAGAGCCAGAGGCCCGTGAAGACTTTCAGGGATGTGTTGCAGAAGCTTTGGGCCTGCCCCCTGAATGCATGCCTTCTGCTTCGGTGAACTATATTGCATTAGACCAATCTCCTTTGCCCATGCTCAATGCGGCTGACTGGCAAGAAGCCCAGCGGCAAGATATTGACATTCGTGATACACTACTTGCCAAAAGGGAGGGGCGAAGCCCAGCTGCGGTTGTCCCACCTAACCCGGAGGGTAAACTACTATTGAGAGAATGGACCAAACTAAAACTGATTCAGGGAGTGCTACACCGAATGACCACTGACCCTTTACAAAAACAACGAGCACAACTAGTACTGCCAAAAAAGTACAGAGCCCTGGCCATGAGGGCCCTGCATGATGACTTTGGGCATTTAGGGATGGAGAGGACCCTGGAACTTATTCGTAGTAGGTTCTATTGGCCCCGAATGGCTGAAGATGTTCGCAGGAAATGTGAGACTTGCGCTCGATGTGTTCAAAGGAAAACTCTGCCCACGAGGGCTGCATATCTCAAGAACATCACCAGCAACAAACCTTTGGAGTTGGTATGCATTGATTTCTTGTCTGTGGAGGTAGACAAGAGGAATGTTGGAAACATTCTAGTAGTGACTGACCATTTTACACGGTATGCACAAGCATATCCCACACGTGATCAGAGGGCCACCACCGTTGCTCGAGTATTGTGGGACAAATATTTCTCAGTCTATGGATTCCCGGCTCGGATACACTCTGATCAGGGGCGGGATTTTGAGAGTCACCTTCTGAAGGAGGTGCTGAAGATAGCAGGAATTAAAAAGTCTAGGACAATGCCTTATCACCCCCAAGGTGATCCTCAGCCCGAGAGGTTCAATCGAACCCTATTAGATATGTTGGGAACTTTGCGACCAGAGCAGAAGGCAACCTGGAGCCAGCATGTCGCATTTCTGGTGCATGCCTACAATGCCACAAAGAACGATGCTACGGGAGTCACCCCATATCTCTTGATGTTTGGGCGAGAACCAAGATTACCCATAGACTTGTGCTTTGGTGTATCAGAGGATGGAGATAGCTATGAAACTCATCAGCAGTATGTATCCCGACTAAGAGAAAAGCTGCGGGATGCTTATCGCTTAGCTACCGCTGCGGCTCGGAAGAACGCAGACCGCAACAAACATCGATATGATGCTAGAGTGCGTTCGCAGGAGCTCCAGCCGGGGGACAGAGTCCTGCTGCGAAATTTGGGTATTGCTGGCAAACACAAGATAGCTGACAGATGGAAGGCAATACCTTACCTGGTGATGGAAAAGCTGGGAGATCTGCCAGTCTACAAGATCAAACCTGAAGACGGTCCAGGGCAAATAAAGACGGTGCATAGAAACCTTTTGCTCCCTGTGGGGGAATTGGTAAGCACCCCTTGTGAGATGGGCCACGGCAGGGCCGCCGGGCAGAACAGAGGTGCTAGACCAAAGCCGCCATCCAACACAGACAGTGGGCCCCCTGCAGCTAACTTACCCCTATTCTGCACATCTGAGAGTGAGTCTGAGGAGGAAGACACAACCCTGGTGTATCCTGGGATGGAGACAAGATTTCAGTCTCGATCAGCTGAACCAAACGAGAGTTTTCCCTCTTCCGCCCTAAACCCAATGGCGGAACTATTTAGGCCCATTTCTGATACCCCGGTGCTGCTGATGAGACCCCCCTGTGATGACACACACAGGTTATTGGACAATGGGGACAGACAGGTAGAGGATGTCCTGGGCACCTTGGACCCTCCAGCGTTAGAACTAGGAGTGCAGGGGCCTACGCCAGTAGCCGAGGGACCCTCCAGGGAAGCCTCTCCATCCGTCACTCAAGAGGATGTTCCCCCTACCTCGGCAACAGAGATTCTCAATAGACGAGACAGGGTGATAAGACCAGTGAAACGGTTAACTTATGATGCACCTGGGGTGACTAGTGAGGAGCCAATACATTTAGCACACAGGCTTGTGGAAGCTAAAGTGGGCTTCCTGAGGCCCTTTGGAGGAAACCAATGAGTTGGTATAAAGGGAGTGTGATTTGTCGGGACGACAAAGTCTCGGCTGGGGGGAGGATGTAAGCAGTGTCAGGATGAGCTCCACCCTGACATCTGGTGGTGAGGTGTGGCAAGTTGTGGAAAAGAACTTCAGGGGCCGATCTCATTTGCATAGGCACACCCACCACGCCTAGAATGAGACCATAGCTGCCCAAATGGTCACTTTGGCTGCTGTGGGATCCCCAGTGTCTCTGTTATTGGGGCAGGAAGAATAAATTGTTATTACCCTGATTATGGGAACTGTGCTTGGAACTGTACGTGGCCTTTTGTTATGATGGAGGGATTCACCATCAACTAAGTAGCACTCGCTAGGCAAGGGTCATGGGTTCCAAAACTGTGTGAATGGAGAGAGGCTGGGGACAAGTAGTAGTACTTGGTGGCATGGGCCCCTTGGTGAGGGCCTTACATGCTGATTGCACTTCCTCCTCTCTCCACTGTGGAATATCAGAGCTAATTTTGATTTCATTAGAAGTCTAGTTATAGGCTGCTGAGCTCACTTTGGGCTGACAGTGCACCAGCACTGGGGCTCCCCTACTATAAGCTGAATTCACCTAAGAGCTGAAATCACTGAGTGTTGTGTTAAGTAGTGGGGGAGCCTGAAGATATATTGTGGAGCAGTTTGCGGGACGGCTGGTGAAGCAGTTCGACGCGGAGCAGTGTGTGGATGGCAGGAGCTGCTTGTGGGCCGTGGAGCTGAGTTCGTGGGGCAGCTGAGCGAAGGAGTTCGTGGGGCGGCTGGCGGAGCGGAGCGCAGCTGAGCGAAGGAGTTCGTGGGGCGGCTGGCGGAGCGGAGCGCAGCTGAGCGAAGGAGTTCGTGGGGCGGCTGGCGGAGCGCCGCTATGGAGCTATGGGGCGGTCAGCTTCAGATCACGTAAGGTGCCTCTTACCCCGGTCCCATTTCCACCCAGGTTGGGAGGTAAAGCTCCGCCGATAAACTTTCGAACTCTGGGGCTGCCCTGACCAGGGACAGAGACTTTTGGGGCATTGGACTTTTGGGACTTTGGGTGATTTGGGGTTGCTGGACTCAAGAACCAAAGGGAAAAGGGCATGCCCCAATTTGCCTGGGGTGGGGTTGTTTTTGCTCATGGGTTGTGTTATGAATCCTGTTGGTGGTGTTTCCCCAACATAATGCCACATTGTTTCTCTCTGTTATTAAAAGACTTTTGCTACACTCAGACTATGTGCTTGCGAGAGGGGAAGTATTGCCTCTTGGAGGCGCCCAGCGGGGGTGGTATATATTTTTCCCAGGTCACTGGGTGGGGGCTCGAGCCGGTTTGCATTGTGTTATTGGAATGGAACCCCTAGATATTGAACCCGGCCCTTGTTGCTGCCAACTCTGACGGGCAGAAGGGTTACACCTGTATAAAAAGGCTGTGAGCCAGTGGTATAAGGAGTCTCTTTCTAGATTAGGAGAGAGCAAGGCCTTCTTGATAGGGTATTGTGGGTGGTGTAGTGCTGGGGAAGGAGCAGGCTGAGCGGGAGTGCTCCGTGGAGGCTGGCAACTCCCCAGGCTATAGGGCCTGGTCCAAGGCCTGTAGAGGAAGGCAACAGGTCTGAACCCCCTGGCCTATGATGAGTGGCCTTAAGACTGTAGTCTACCCCAGGGAGCAGGGGTTTGGTGATGACTGGCAGTAGCCCAGAGTGAGGCAAGGTGGGGATAGTGGGCTGGGGGGTCCCCAAGAAGGGGAGACCCAGAGGCAGAGTGTAGGGGTACTGCCAGGGGGCAGAACCCCAGAGAAAAGGGCACTGGGGTCTGTAAGGGACATGGGGGCCAGAGCTGTGCAGATCACTGGCCTGCAGAGGGCACGCCAGGCTGGAAAGGAGATCATTCCCAAGGATGACCAGCAGGAGGTGCCAGAGGGGTGAGCCTGCTCCTTTACAGGATCATATTCCTGCTCACTGCATAGGTGCACAGGGAATGTCTACGCTGCAATTAAACACTCACAGCTGACCCATGTCAGCTGACTCAGGCTTGAGCTATGGGGCTGTTTAATGGTGGTATAGATATTCAGGCTCAGGCTTGAGCACAGGCTCTGGGACCCTGTGAGCGGGGAAGAGTTCAGCCCAAACCCAAACATCTACACAGCAATTAAACAGCCCCATAGCCTGAGCCAGCTGACATGGGACAGACGCAGGTATTTAAATGCAGCGTAGATATACTCTCAGTGGCCAACTCTGCATCCATCCCATGCAGAATAGCCACAGGGATTCTGTTGCCTTTCAGACTTCATGTGCCCTTAGAGGGGTGTCAAGTTTGGGGATTTAGTAAAAGAAGGTAAGGCAGTTGCAGTAGAGTTCTTAAATTAAACTTCGTACAGTCTGAAAACTTTGACATCTACCAGAATGCAATGCTTGTTTATTCAACTTCAGTTTACATCTCCTTCAAATCTAGCCATCTGCTACACTTCAGCTGTTGTGTTTTGATGCCAACCTTCTTGTAAGCAGTCTTACGTTGATTAAATTCCACCCAGCATTTTAGCTGCCCTTCTGTGAAAGGTTACCTTACTGCTCCCTCTCCTACTTCCCCATGTAAACATAAGGTTGCCGTTCTGAGCAGGAATCTATCAGTTGCACTTGTCCATTCAATCACAGAAAATTCATATTATATTCCTTCATCTTTCTATGCCAGTTACATTGCTTCAGAGTATCATGGTAGAAACATTCAATACGTGCATACGTATGACAGATTTAGCAACTAGTATACATTGGGATGCATGCATTCCTTTCTTGCATCTTTCACTGGCATCCGTCATAACCTATGCAGAGGAGTCATTGGCTAAATTAGGCCTCTGTTACAGAATTATTTTTATTGTTTGTACAGAGTTAAAAATGAACTAATGAAGACCTAGAAATGTGAATTGTTTTCCTTTTTTCCCTTTGTTTTTTCAGCTCTAGTTCTTGTTATACAGAGATTTTAAACACGTTAAAAAAATCACTAAATATGTGGCTCATACAAGAACATTATTGTGTATACCATATAAAAATCATGCAAAGAATTTGAATGAGGGGGAAGAAGAAAAGATAGGTATAAGAAGAGAAAAGCTGTATGAGTAAAAATACGTACTTTTGATATTCCTCATGAGACAGGTATGATCCCTACAAACAAACACATATCATGAACCATTTTTTATACTAGGTTTTAAGTCTCATTTCTTGGACCTTGAAATTATTATTCATTCATACGGTCATAAAAACTCCCTAAATACTCCTTGTAGATTATATGCATCACATAATAGAAACCATTCAGAAATACCAGGTATTCTAGGACTGGAAATACATTCACCTTTCTTTTGTACATTTTATCCATCTCACTGCCTTTCAGCCATTTAATGTGTTCTTTGTCAGCTCTGCCCTGTAGCGTGTGGGTGTTAACATTTAGCATATTGTAGGCCCATCCACAATACAAGTAAAGGGTACGAATGGGCTAGATTCTGCCACCCTTACTCACACTGAGTAGGCACCTACTCATCAACTTATGATGTCAATGGGCCTAAAACCCTAAACCTGCAAACACTTACACACATGCTTAACTTTACTACTATGAAAGTCTAATTGAAATCAGTGGGGCTACCCACAGCTGTTCAACACTTGAATAAGCATTTACAGGATTAGGGCCCAGATGAACAGAAAAGTACTACTCTTTTGGCATAAAGGTGGCAGAATATGGGCAATATGATTATTATTCATTACTCCTATTCAAAGAAGGTACAAAATCCTGTTCCTCTGAACGCAAAAGGACTCAAATAGCAGAAAGCAGATTCTTTATCTTAGAGCACTTTATCTTAGAGCACTCTTTTCAACCTGCATCCCTGACCCAAAAGCCTCTCCCCAAATTTTCTGCAGGGTTACCCACCATGCTTTCAGCTGCTCCTTTGGGTTATGTCTCTGTCTTTCCCCATCACCACAATAGGCGCTCCTAACAAGACAATACTCAGCAAAAGCTCCTTGTTGGGTACACATACTCCTTTAGTCTTAGGTGGGGACTTACACTTCAGTTAATATAACTGTAAGGATAAGTGTACTCCTGTCAATCTCAGTGAAGTTTTAACTCAACCCATAACCAGGTTTAGGCTGGGTTGTATTGTTTGTAACAATACAAACTAAGCAACTTCTCCTGGCCTAGGCTTGAGCTTTTAGGCCATTTTAGGTTCTCCCGCCACCTGTCCCTTCCCACACAGCAGGAACTACAGACCACCTATCTCCTTAAACTCATCCCTGAGGCTGACACACCCTCTAGATGTAACAAAGTGGGGCAAATAGGGCTTTCAGACTCTAGTTAACCCCTTCTCAGCTGATGTGTCACAGAAGGCAGGCAGGAAGATTTCAGCAGCAGTAGAGTGAGGCAGTGGTATCCCAGAGTGTCGCAGATCATAATAGGCAGATTGACAGATGAGTGACATCAAAGTAAGAGAGTTTAGAGAAAAGGATGATGCCAAGATTAGACAGAGGAGACAGATGTAAGGCTTGAGATGTAAAAGGGGGTAATGGAGATGGGAGTTCTGGGTTACCACAGAGGTTGGCCTTCAGGCAGGATGTGAATGAGGAGGGGTAATGGCCTTGTGACAAAGGAACAACAAAGATAAGGAGCAGTTGGCCTGAGCAGTGGGACCTCCCAAACCATTAATGGGATGCTCACAGATAGGAGGATTGGATGTACAAAGGTCAATGCAGACTCAGGATTAATGAAGCTATTTCGTGGATTTCCTGGAGGGTTTGGGTGGGGGAGGCAAAAATAAGCATCCCCCTGGCTTGTCCCTGCTCCCTCTCCCCTTCTTGCATGGGATGCCCAGACCCACCATGCGACCTCCACAGGGTATGGAGGCAGGCTGGGGTATGGTACTATTTGCGGTATTGGGACAGGTGGATTTAGGCCTACCAAAAACTAAAGGCCTGACCCTCAACTAAAGGGGAGGAACCACTAAGCCCAGGCCATTATTGAGTTCTGGAGCCAATGAAGGAGAAAACAGGAACAGAAATGAGGTGGGCTGGGGCACGGTCCTTGGGGACTATGAATATCTGCATGCAGAAGGTGACCTAAGGTCACAAAGCCTGGTGGAATAAATCCACCTCCCCCTCTTCTTTGTATCTTCCCTGATAGTGCAGATCCTACATTTCTGCTGAAGGACTGAGAGGAATGTAATGCAACATTGCAACTGATTCAGAGGGATTCACAGTTTCTCAAACAGATCCAAAACTGTAATCCCAGCTATTTTTCAGTTAGCATTCCCTGCCTGCAAAACTCTATTGGCAGAGCCTTCACACAAACATTGCCTTTAAATGTCTGCATCTAGACATAAAAAAGGCATTTTGCCAAAAAGAAATTGAAAATCATTGGCCAAATTAGAATCTTAGCTTTAAAATTACCTCAGTGCTTTATAAACAAGATTACGCAAGTGTTTAGAGGTATGTGAAGCAGTTTAATAGTGCCATCTTGAGGGAGGCTCCTAAATGTTACATGTGATATCAGAACAGAGTAGCTTTTTGCAGGTTTGCCCATAAACCTTGATTAAGTGGAAATCAAACACAGTGAGATACCAAAAAGGACAGTAGATTCAGAAACACATTACAATGTCCCTTTATTTAGCAGAAAAACACGCCAAAATCAACACTAACAATCTTCTATTACTATGGAAATTCTAGCCAGGAGTGTAATACTGGAAGAATGATTTGCGCTTCTGTAAGTCTCAAAGCCACTTACAAATATTAATTTAAGCCTCACAAAACTTCTGTGATGTAGGTTAGTATTGTTACCTTAATTTCACAGATGGGGAAACTAACGCCTGTACCTTATGTCCAAAGGTCCCACAGGAATTCTCTGGCAGAGTTAGGAATAGAAACCTGATATCCTGGCTCTTAGTCTGATGCTTTAATCTTTCTCTCTTCAGATCTGTACATTTTTGTTATTTGTATTCTCATCTCGTGTGCTGAATTGGATCTGTTTACTCCTGTCTGATTTTCAGTACAATTTTAAACTGTAGCTTGCATTTGAATTAGGTTAGTTTACAATATGACAAATGAACAAGACAGGCAAAGAGCATCCTTACAATAAAACTCCTAACAGCTTCATTTTCCACTGAGAAGCATTTTCCCTGTTGAACTGGTCTGTATATGCCATACAACAGTCAATAACTCATGATCTGTAAATATCAAAAGTGACTTTCATCTTTGAGCTCAGCCAGTTGGTGAGAACTGGCATGACTTAGAGGTTATGCAGATTTCTTACCGGGGAGGCACTTTGTTTACTTCACGGCGCTCCCATGATTATGAGGATCCCTTAGCAAAGCCACAGGTGGTGGCATATAGTGGTTAGTAAATGCAGTTGCCTTTGAATTTCTTTATTCAGTTTCCTTCTTCTGGGACAAACAGATGGAATTTTCTTGCAGTTACTATGAACTTAGGATAATAGCTCTTAAGTCAGCACTGAGGAGGTAGAAAGACACAATAACAAACACGCAATCTGTAAGAGTCTGGACACTGACATAGACATGTGACTTGACACCTCTGACATGCAGAATGACCAGAACTGGCATATAATTTATTGATTACATCCTCTGATAAGATAGGCCAGTGAAATGGCTCATATTTTCAAAAAACATTTTGGCATTTCTTTAAGTATCAATATTAATGCAGCAATATCCAACATGTGACTCTACAGTGAAATACAATTGCTCTGGGCTCTCTACCCTATTTCTTGTGGAATCCTGGCGCTCACATGTGAGGCAGTATAGGCCACTGCCCTAAACATGTAAGTCCAAGCCCCCATGAGTTTTCCAAACAACCAGGGGCCTGAGCTGCAAGATGCTGACCAATCTTCAGTGGCAATTAAGGGCATTCAGGACCTGCCACGAGATGCTAAACACCAGGCAAGATTGGGCCTCAGGAAGGAAAGAGAAATAGGGAAAGAGTATGAGAAGAAACACCCTTTTTCCAAGAAACAAGGAAGGGGCAGACAAAAGAATGAATATGTTACTGAATGGAGTTGCTGATGGTCACAAAATAAATGCAGAGTGGTGTCCTGACACTGCATTGTGATATCTATGTCACAATGCTGTGTCACAGCATGGTGTCAGTATGTTGTGACAGTGCAAATGCCATCTAAATGCAGTGACAGGACAGCTCTCTGATTATTGTGTGTCTCTCGGAAGCTCCATTTGATGGTGTGGCTCTGCAGCTCTGCATGGTAGGGTTTAATATTTTATCAATACAGCGTGTAATAAATCAGTCAGTAAATGATAAAGTATGTAATTATGTATCACACGTGATCTGACTGTGAGTAAATAAATAAACAGCAGAATATTCATGAGTAAAAACATAAAACTAAAAACTGGTAAAAGATTAAAAACCACTTGTAAGGTTGCATCAATGAATTTCCCTGGGAAAGCAGAATAATACTTTTGTGTAAAGCCTTCTGAGAATTTGTACCAGGTATGCTGCACAAAAAACAGTTAGATTGTATTCCTGGAAGAATGAACTTTAAAGTAACTGCTGAATTGAGCCTTTAACTAAATCTTGCACACAGAGGCCCAGATCCACAAAGGGATTTAGGCATTGTGACACACAGCATCTCAACACCTAACTTTTAGGCCTGGTCTACACTTAATTAGATCAACCTAGATATGTCACTCAGAGCTGTAAACATTTCACACTGTAGTTAGGTTGACGTAACCCCAACTGTAGACATGGCTATGTCGACAGAAGAATTCTTCTGTCGACCTAGTTACTGCCTCTTGGAGAGATGGATAACCCCTTCCGCTGCTGTAAGAAGTGTCTACAGTACAGTGCTGCAGCATGGTAGCTGTGCTGCTGTAGCAATTGTAGTGTAGGACATACCCTTAGTCTCCTAGAAAATAACAGGAAGAATTGCAATCCGCACAGCCTGAGTTATTGTATAGGAAGCCTAGTCTCCCTATACAGTGAATGGGGAGAAATGGGTGCCTTAGAATCCAACTCACAAAACCATCCATGCTAGGCAGCTGTCTGCCTAAACTTGCCAATGGGAGATGTCGTCTAGAGGGGTGTGTCCTAAGCCCTGCCCCTCTCATGGAGAAAGGTGCCTATCTCTGCTAGCAATCCATAAACTGAGGGAAGATAGACATTCCTCCGCCTAAGTCACATGCAGAGGCTAAGCCAGTAAGCATGCTCAGAGGCCACGTAACTCCACACACAAAGTCGGGAGAAGGGGGAGGGTATTCCTTTAGCCCACTGGTTAGGGTACTTACCTGGGATATGGGAGACCCCAGTTCAACTCCCCCCTCTGCATGCTGAGGAAAAGGGATTTGAACCCACCTTTCAGGTTAGTGCTCTAACCACTGGATTATAGAATGAGTCTCATTCTTTTTCAGGCCCAATGTAATTATGTAACGTGGAACAACATCAACAGGAGAGATTGAGGGAGATCCAAATCAGAATATCCCATAGTCCAGCACATGCCATCGTCAGGAGAGGGGTTCCCAGTTGTGGATTATTAGCAGAGATAGGTACCTATACCCATGAGAGGGGTGGAGCCTAGGACACATGCCTCTCTTTGGTATCTTCCATTGGCTAGCTTAAATAGCTCCCCCACATAGTGTGCTGGCTTTTGTGCTTCCCATTCTGAGGTACCTCTCTCTCCCCATTCATTGTATAGGAGTATAGGCACCTAATTTAGGCTTTGCAGTGTCACAGTGTTGTTCCTATGATTTCCTAGGCTCTTAAAAGGTAGGCACTGTGACACTCACCTTTGCAATGCAAAGTCATTTTGTGGATCTGGGCCTCTATAGGTATGTCTATACTGCAATTAGATACCTGCGGCTGGCCCATGCCAGCTGACTCAGGCTCACAGGGCTCAGGCTAAGGGGCTGTTTAGTTGCAGTGTAGATGTTTGGGCTCGAGCTGCAGCCCAAGCTTTGGGACC
Organism: Lepidochelys olivacea; assembly: GCF_965140295.1. NCBI lineage: Eukaryota > Metazoa > Chordata > Testudines > Cheloniidae > Lepidochelys > Lepidochelys olivacea. The sequence continues at coordinate 174,227,015 of NC_140413.1, read as the reverse complement.
CTCCCATCTTGCAAGGTCCTAGAGCCTGGACTCCAGGCCAAGCCCAAATGTTGCCACCACAATTAAACAATCCCTTAGCCCAAGCCCCATGAGTCTGAGTCAACGGGCATGCGCCAGCCACAGGTTTTTAATTGCAGTGTAGACATATCCTTAAACTAAGCTCAGACCTGCTGGGATAAACACAGTGGATTGCAGGGGGACTGCAAGCCTACATCCCCAGTCTGGAGGAAGAGGGATATAGGTCCCCACCCATACAGAGGTGATGGTTGGAAGCATGAAACCTAAACTGGCACCCTCAAGCAGACCACAGAGGCGACAGAGGTACAGTTAACCCCAGAATGTGACCAATCAAGGTGTGGACCAGAAACTTCCCAGCACAGCTGTGAGAAACATCTGTAACAAATTCTGAATTTTTGGGTTTTTTTTTTTTGCCTTTCCATATGGAAATGAGTATATTTGAGAAATGGGTCATGAATATACACAATATTTCTGAGTCAAAATGAGTCCAGTTTTCAAGCAAAAATGGCTTTTGTCTTGAAAACTCAAATGTTTCGCACATTTTCATCGCGAAGACAAGTAGTGCCATCAAAAATGCCAACAGACAACACTTGCGTTGGAAAGGGAAATGATGCAAAATAAAGTTAAAAATATTTTCATACAGAAACAAACAAAACAAAATTGTATTATTTGAAAGAGCTATCCTTCAGTTTACATGGGTTCTTCCAGAAACATCCCCCCCATACTGCCCTGATGAAAATGAACAACATTATACCCATCCATACTAACAAGAGACTAACACATTTGACTTTCATGTAGACATTTCTTTTTCTTCCATTTCCAAGGTTATCTGTCCGAAGTTTAGCTGTTTCATTCTGCTACAGTTCTCAACCTCTCCAGAAAAGCTAGTAGTAGAAATAGATCTTGCAAGAGCAGCAGGCTGTGTGTACATCAACTCCCATTATAATTTATTTGTAGTTTGAAAATTCCACTTTCAAGAGCAGTGGTTGGAGTGTGAATGAGCAGCTCTTAGCCTCTATAGACTGATTTCACATTAATTCAATTGCTAGTGTCTCAGAGTTCAATTGTGTGTCTGAGAGTTCACTTGTTAGTGGTTTAAAACCTGTCTGGGTCTCACTGACCTGCATCCCATAATCACTGCATGAAGGCCAGTGGTCACGTAATTTATAATTTTAGTTGCTACTAACACAGCGCTATCTCTCAGCAGCAAGTTCTGTAGTTATTTTAATTCCTCTAGGCACCAAAATCTGCATTATTCCATGAATAAATCATTTGAACAAAAAATAATCAAACACTAATTATATCGTAGAGCGAAATACTTTGAAGTCGAGAATTAATCCAGAAAAATCATATCAGGCTAGATTCACCATTAGTTTATGCCTGGACGGATTCCCCATTCTGCTATAGGTTTCCCATGTGACACAGCAGAAGTCACTATTTCTTTCTGTGCCTCAATTCACCAACTGCAATATGGCTATAATAATACTTACCAAATTCACAGAGATGTTTTATGACTTAATTAATATTTGTAACAAGTGCTGAGATCCTACTGTAGGATAGAAAGCATGATACAAGTATTGCACTGAACTGGCTTGTGTGAACAAGTACTGCTGCTCTTCTCTGGGCAGCATCAGAACAGCTCAGCTGTATGTTATACGGCTTATATTGCTGCTAGAGACGATCTATTAGCCCGGATGGTAGGGTCCTATGCTTTGGAAGTAGGAGGATCATCTTACCATGATGTTCCAAGCAGCCAAGGTGTACATTGCTGTAACAGTCATAATGTTTCTATAGTTGACCTCAGATTTATTATTTTAACCAACCCTGCAAACTCTTTTTGTAATATAGCAGAATTTTGTTTCAACTGTTATCTACAATAGAAAAAAGCTATTGTAAAGTTGTATTAGGACCTCCCTTTTCCTCCCAAAAGAGAAGAAAATTCCAGCTAGCACTGTCATTCTGTGCATTTCCATTATTATTTTTTGCCTATGGGGCAAAAATTCACACTCAGTAAGCAGGAAATTCACTTCCTTGTGTCGTTGTGCATTGCAAATCACCACTGCGGTGTAATTATGACTTTCCCCTTAAGCCTAGATAGCAGATTGCTTGCTTTAGAATGCCTGCTTCCATAGAAGTCTAGTTTTCCCAGCCCTTGCCAGTACTGTGCTTTACAGCCATTCAGAAAAAGAACTGGGAACAGATTTCAGAGCTGCACTATAATCTGAACCCTACTATGTACTCTGTTCCTAATGAAGTGAGCAGCATCTGAATGACCAGGACAACTTCTCAGATCCTCACTTGTGTCACACTTTATCTTCAAAAAATACAAACTTCAAAAGATTTTCTTTGTATCCCTAACAACATTTATGAAGAGACATCATGACTCACTGTAGGGAATATAGTCTACACAGGTGTATACAAATCTGAACAGCAAAATTACACCCATTTAACTGAAGACTTTATTAGACAGTGTTTTAACTATGTGTGAAATACTGTATGTATTTGATTTGTGACTGGATTTTAACATCAGTTATTTTTGACGCTACATACATTAGAGCCTTACTCATTCATGGCTGGCAAGAAACTGGTAAATGTCAATGTTAAAACTATTTTCACAAAGTCTAAGAAAATGGGGCCATAATCCTTATTTGCGCTTCTAGTGGCTACCATATAAGGAATCATAATGGAAAGTTGTATTCTTTTATATCAGAGATCACCAAGCAGGATTCAAGAGACAGAAAGGGGTGCGTAGCAGAGAGCTGGTAATCTGCCCTTCTGTGTTTTTTCTCATTTCCCTCTCAGCTGCTTCCAGAAGCAGAGGGGAGCATTTGTGAAGTGTGTGGCTATGTAACTAGAAGGCTGCTTTGTATGCATGGCACCTTCATGGGAAAAGTGATTCACCTAGCCTGACTGCAGAGGCACTCTCCATACGTTAGTCCAAGCTGGCTGCTCCTGCAGAAACACATAGACTGTGCTGTCGCATGGAGGCCTTGAGGCAGATCCTCAACTTGTGTAAATTGGCATCACTCTACTGGCTGCAGTGGCAGATCTGATCCCTTATATTTGTTCTTTTCTTTCTTTACTCTTTCCTTCTGGCAAAGTTGTCCATACCGAAAGTAACCTGTTCTTTGTTTATGGAATAAACAAAAAATAGTACTATTTACCTCTGAAGACAAGGTCCTTCCTAGCCAATAGGATGGTGGTACCCAGATAAACTAAAGTGACAGTTTAGAATGCAAAAGATTCGTTGCTTTATATGAAAAAGCCAACAGACATCAAAACAAAGTTATAGCAAAATCCGCACTACAATTCATTAATTTTTTGTGACAGACTGATTAGTATGTTTCACGTGGATTTTGATCATTTCCCCTCCTGGTAAATCTTGACCTTAGACCTTGGCCAATACATAGTTTCAGTTACTACATCTGGGGATTGACCAAAAAGTCCACATGAAATCATAGGAGTTAGAGCCAGAAAAGACCCATTAAGACTCGTCCATCCTCATGTAAATGTAGGATTATTCCCCATTATCTACGATTAATCTATGCAATCTAGTTTTAACTGTCTCAGGCAAGTGGGCATTCACCACTTTCTCCTGTTATAATTTTTTCATACTGTACATCATCTACTTCAGTTCGTTAATTCAACCACATTTTCTAGTCTCACTTTTAAATCAAAATTGCAGCATTCATATGTCAAGCTGCTTAAGTTATTTTTTTAACGGTAACATCTGTTTTTGAAAGGCACTATGGGCAGTTCGCAGCAGCTTAACAGTTCCCTCTCTGTGTAAATGATCAAGTGCTGATGACTGCCTAACCTATGTTTGCTAGGAAACAAAGTCACTTTTCCTTGACTTGATTTAACTGCAAGGATGTTTATGTCTAAATTTGGGGAAACCTGCATGGTGAACAAACTTACTTGTTTTCACTATGGCAATTGGCACCCCTCCACCTTCCCTGCCCACAGGGGGTGGGAGGCCCCAGAGTGGGTGTTAGAGCATGAGTCGACTCCCCACTCACCCTACAGTAACTTTTGTCCCACAGGGCTGGCGCAGCTCCCCCCACGCCAGCCCATTGGCTCCCACCCAGGGAACAGGCAGGGCCCTTCCCCCAAAATGGTCTGCTCCTCCCCCTTGCTGATCCTGGGTTGGTTTTGTGTGTTTGTGTGTGTGTTTGGAGGGGGGGTGTTGGGTTTCTCCTGGTAGTTGGAAGCCCCTGTGCAAATGCACCAAGTGCACATTGGTTAATCTGGGCCTGTGCTCAGCCCTCCTCAGTATTCAGCCCTGAAGTCACAATAAGGCCATCCGCACTTTCAGGATCAGGCCCTACATGCTGTGATGCTCTACACCAGCATAGAGGATAGCTGAGTGTGGAAGGTGGCAGGAGCATTTTTTGTAGCTTTCCAATGAGCAATTCTGTGATATGTTTTGGTTTCTTTGTTTACAAGATGCAAAAGCTGATCTATCTCCTGGGTAGACCAGAATCCAGCCATTTCCAGTCTATGCAATTCAGAAGGCCACAGAGACATTGTGCTGATTAGGAATCTAAAATGTAGTATTGTCACATCCACACTAAAAAGTAAAAGTCTCTTAAAAATTAGCTTTTTTGGCAAGTTATTTTGAAATGTTATAACCACTTTGGTGAAGGGAGAAATATCAGTGTACAGGTAGCCTGAGTAATTAAAAAACAATAAACAGGTCTGGCTTTAAAAAAAATCAAGCAATGTTTACTCCTGGGGGAATTCTGCACCACTGCGCAATGCAGAATTTTGCAGAAATTAATGTGCGCACAGCATTTCCTTCCCTCCCCCCACCGTGAAATGGGCTGCAGAGATGTTAGCCACCACTAGGGGCCACTGGACCTGGCAGAGCCCAGCTCACAAATAGAAGACAAGGCTGGGAGAAGGGGGAGGGAACTGGAGGGTTCCCAATGGCTGTAGTTCCCAACATGCCCTGAAGAAAGGAGGCGGCAGCATGTAGGAAACTCCATGCAAGCCTGGGATCCAGCTGTTTCTTCCTCTGGATCCCTGGGCTCTGGGCAGGGTAGACGGTGTGAGTGTCTTGGCTGGGGAGCCCCCCAGCTGGCCTCTGGGGGGTAGGGAATGTGATTGTCTGGGCTTGAGGGGTTGTGGCTAGGCTCTGGGGGGAGGGGGAGCTGGGGCAGCCACGGTTGGGCTCTGGGGAGTGTAAGTGTCTGATTCTTCGGCTGGGCTTTGGGGGCAGAGAAACATGAATTGGATTGTCATAGAGGTTTCTTTAACTGTCTACTCCTGGGGGAATTTTTGTGTGTCTATATTGTTACAAGAAAAGGAGTACTTGTGGCACCTTAGAGACTAACAAATTTATTAGAGGATAAGCTTTCGTGAGCTACAACTCACTTGGCTGTAGCTCACGAAAGCTTATGCTCTAATCAATTTGTTAGTCTCTAAGGTGCCACAAGTACTCCTTTTCTTTTTACGGATACAGACTAACACGGCTGCTACTCTGAAACCTGTATTGTTACAGACATACTTGCTGACAGGTATTTTGAAATAAATTAACAAAATAATAGAAATTATTACATAGTGTTATTCTGACAAATAAAATGTGCAGAATTTTAAAATATTGTGTGCAGAATTTTTAATTTTTTGGCACAGAATTGCCCCAGGAGTAAATGTTATTTAATAAACTGAATGATATATCAGTATGATATGACCACCAGAGTAATAGATTTTGGTAGTGATGGACCCAAACAAATAAACAAACTGAAAACCACCAGCCCAGCTCTAAACTCTAAGTCAAGGTCCAGGCTCAGATTTGAGTTTGCAGCAAACGGTTCTCTAAAGGAGGCTAATTTGAACACCATGAAATCTGGGAAAGTTCAGAACCCAATGTGGAATTAAAATCTTCAAGCCTGAGAGAATTTGGATCTGGAGTTTTGGCTTGACCTACTATAAGTATAGAAAGTTTGGTCTGGATCTAGATCTCAGGTCTGGAGTTCTGTTTTGCCTCAGTCTAATCTTCAGTTTCATATTCAGTCCCAAATGCACTAAATATGCAGAAAATAGGTTTGTTTGCTTGTTTTTGAAAACTGATAAACCTCATTAAGGGGGAGATCCTGCAAAATGCTGAGTGCCCTCAATTGTGGGGACTTCAGTGGGAGTTGAGGGTGCTCAACATCTCACAGGATAGGGCCCTAAATATGTTTGCCATAATTAGCTAATCTCTTCAAATGAAGTGCTGCTAATTTCTCTCTTTTCCTTGTAGCCTGGGAGAGCAGAGTGCTGCAGCTGTGCACGTGGGGAGCATATTAACCATTGCAGTGGGAACTATTTCCACCTGTTTACATCACTGTTCCCCTCTTAATGCCATCTTAAACTATGCTGAACAATGGAGGGAACATGCTGTGCCTACTGTTGTGAGAAAGGAGAAAAGAATGAGCAGGAGGACAGTAGGAAGCTCAAGGATGTGTGAAAACGAGAATATGACTAAGTGACTTACCATTCAAATAGCCTTTCACCAAATGTGCGTAATCAATTCAAGCGCAGTGGGGATGGTTAACATTACAAAGGGTCTAATCAGGGATTTGTCCAATATCATCTTTTCCAAGCAGTAGCCTCTGATGTCTGAAAATCATATTCATGAATTTAGTAACAAAGAGTTGAGGTTGGACCACTTTGTCTTTATAGAATGATGTGTATTCCAGATTTGAGGTGTCCCTGCCGTGGTGATTGGGTTCACAGGGAGCAAGTGACTTCTCAATACTGACAAAGCTATGCCTATGAATTTGACCGAATTTGACTGGGATAACGATATTAAATGAATTTCATGTTTTTTCACGTTTGAGTTTCATATGGAATGTAAAACATGATACTCTCCGTATGTTCTGAAAGGAAATAAAACAACATTTGGAAAAACCACTTTGAAAATGCACTATTCCTTTCCAAATAAATTCATTTCCTTTGCAAACATGTATAGGAAAGGGAATTGCTTAAATTTTTAGCAAAGAGACCACATCCTGCAGTCCTACTCGGGTATGCCTGTACCCCTCCAATAGAGTAATAGATTCCAAGGCCAGAAGGGACTATTGTGATCATCTAGTCTGATCTCTGATGTAACACAGGCCACAGAACTTCCCCAAAATTATTCCCAGAGCATAATTTTTAGAAAAATATCCAAATTTGATTTAAAAGTAATCACTAATGGACAATCCTCCACAATCCTTGATAAATTATTTCAGTGGTTAGTTAACCTCACTGTTAAAAATGTATGCCTTATTTCCAGTCTGAATTTGTCTAGCTTCAACTCCCAGCCAGTGGATCGTGCTATACCTTTCTCTGCTAAACTGAAGAGCCCATTACTAAATATTTGTTCCCCATGGGGAACTGATAGACTGTAACCAAGTGACCCCTTAACCTTCTCTTTGTTAAGCTAAATAGATTGATCTCCTTGTGTCTATCACTATAATGCAGGTTTTCTAATCCTTTAATCATTCTTGTGGCTCTTCTCTGAACCCTCTTGTATTTACCAACATCCTTCTTGAATTGTGGACACACTATTCCAGCAGCAGCCATCCCAGTGCCAAATATAGAGATAAAATAAATGTTCTACTCCTCCTGGAGATTCTCCAGTTTATGCTACCCAGGAAATAGACGTATGGCCTAATTTTCAAAGGTGCTGAACATCTACAGCTCCCATCAACTTTAATGGGACTTATAAGTGCACAGCATCTCTGAAAAAGAAACCATCAGGCTCTAGTAGACCAGTGCAGAAAACAAATGCTAGAACTGAGAGCCCTCCACAGAGGGCTTCTCCCACTCACAATCTAGGTATAATTAGCTGGGGTACCTTAGCTGATGTAAGTGAGACAAGTATTAGGCCCTCATGGCATAAAGTTTAAAACATCATCGTACACAAGCATTTAGAGGAGAACTAAAAATGTAAATGTGGTAGGTGTAGAGCCAGAAAGAACTAACATAAGACCAAAAACAAGCCAAACAACAACCAAAGAAGGATGAATATAGTGTCACAAAACCAACCTAATAAAGTCAAGCACAGGAAGTTGTTCAGGAATAATAATTAAAAGGAGGACTTGTGGCACCTTAGAGACTAACCAATTTATTTGAGCATAAGCTTTCGTGAGCTACAGCTCACTTCATCGGATGCATAAAGTGGAAAATACAGTGAGGAGATTTATATACACACAGACCATGCAAAAATGGATGTTTACCATACACATTGTAAGGAGAGTGATCACCGAAGATGAGCTATTACCAACAGGAGAGTGGGGGGGGGAATGGGGGGAGGAATAAACAAGGGGAAATAGTTTTACTTTGTATAATGACTCAACCACTCCCAGTCTCTATTCAAGCCTAAGTTAATTGTATCCAATTTGCTAATTAATTCTAATTCAGCAGTCTCTCGTTGGAGTCTGTTTTCCAAGTTTTTTTGTGAAGAATAGTCACTTTTAGATCAGAAATCGAGTGACCAGAGAGATTGAAGTGTTCTCCGACTGGTTTATGAATGTTATAATTCTTGACATCTGATTTGTGTCCATTTATTCTTTTACGTAGAGACTGTCCAGTTTGACCAATGTACATGGCAGAGGGGCATTGCTGGCACATGATGGCATATATCACATTGGTAGATGTACAGGTGAACGAGCCTCTGATAGTGTGGCTGATGTTATTAGGCCCTGTGATGGTGTCCCCTGAATAGATATGTGGGCACAGTTGGCAACGGGCTTTGTTGCAAGGATAGGTTCCTGGGTTAGTGGTTCTGTTGTGTGGTGTGTGGTTGCTGGTGAGTATTTGCTTCAGGTTGGGGGGCTGTCTGTAGGCAAGGACTGGCCTGTCTCCCAAGATTTGTGAGAGTGATGGGTCATCCTTCAGGATAGGTTGTAGATCCTTGATGATGCATTGGACAGGTTTTAGTTGGGGGCTGAAGATGACGGCTAGTGGCGTTCTGTTATTTTCTTTGTTAGGCCTGTCCTGTAGTAGTGATAATAATGGAATAGGTGCAGGGATACAATCTGGTCCTGGGTGAACAGAGGGTTAATGTCAGCTCAACTTTTTCCTCTCCTTGTTCTGGGGGAACTATATGACTGAGAGATAGACAGTAGATCCTTGGCAAATTCCCTGTCAGTGACTAGCTGCCTTCTTCTGAGGAAGCTGATATAGAAGCAAACAAAAAACAGCCTCTGGCACCACCTGTTAGCTGCCAAGATCCTAGATCCTTCTCCCTCAGACTTCAGGACAAGGCATGGTACAGAAAGAGCACTTGTTGCTTTGGTGGATGACCTCCTTCTGTCCACATGCGACAACTACTGTCATGAGCTGTCACTGGAGCTTGAATGTGGGGCTTCCAGCACTAAAAGCATGAGCCTCCACCAAACAGATTAAAGGAATAAAAGCTTCCTAGTAGTAGCAGACATATTTTCTGTGGATTAGTCACTAGAGAGGTACATGTAACACTCACTGAAAATGGTTACAAATAAAACAGAAGTATAATCGTGGTTCCTGGTGACCAAAACACAACCCAACAGGCTACAGTCCTTGACTAAGATGAGCAACCTTTCAGTATCACCCAGTCCACATAGGTGGGAATCCACTGTTCATGGAATGCAAAAAGGATTGACCTCTTTGTGCCCTCAGTGATGGATAAGAAAGGTCTCCCCCCTTATAGTCCTGTAAATGTTTGAAATGTGTTCTTTTGAAATGTATCCCCAGATAAAGTTCTTCTCTCCTGCTGTTTGTGCTCCAGTGAGCTGATGCCAGGCTGTTTTCTTATCCTCCCAATAACTTGCTATTTCTGTTGACTTAAAATGCAAATGAAGCATCTTTTGTGTTGGTTTCACAATACTTGATTCACAACAGATATCTAGGCATATCTAGGTAAATCGACATTCCTTGATGTGGGGAAGACTTGTTTATCACCCTGCTTGGTTACATGGTTTTAAATGTATTTTTAGTATAAACATACAACTTTTTAATTATCACCCATACATACCTCACACTACACCTATGATGACCTGTACAACGTAAGTTTTCCTTTGCTATCTTACACAACATTCTTTATAGATAAATGTAGTGGGGTCGTTGCTGCACTCCAGCAGAACGGGGGTTAAAAGCAGCCCTGGAGAGGGCTGTGGCTGGGATAAAAGGAGTGAGAGCTGCTGAGTAGCTGGCCACAGCTGGCCCTGATAAGAGGGCTGTGAGGCAGGAGCTGAGGGAGTCTTACTCCAGCTTGGGAGTGGGAAGGACCTAGCTGCCTGCAGGGTACCTGAAGCAGGGCAGTGCTGGGGAAAGGCAAGAGGAGCTGGGGAGCTCCAGCCTAGCAACTCCCCAGGCTGAGGCGTTGTTTAAGGCCTAAAAGGGGTGTAGCCCAGGAATACACAGAGGCAGCTGGTCCTATCCCCTTGCCAATGATGAGTGGCCATTACAGACTGCAGTTTGCCCCAGTGAACGGAGACTAGATGATGACTGGCAGTAGCCACTGAGGCAAGGTGGGTGTAGAGCAGGGGTGGCCAACCTGTGGCTCCGGAGCCACATGCGACTCTTCAGAAGTTAATATGTGGCTCGTTGTATAGGCACCGACTCCAGGGCTGGAGCTACAAGTGCCAACTTTCCAACGTGCCGGGGGGCTCACTGCTCAACCCCTGGCTTTGCCATAGGCCCTGCCCCCACTCCACCCCTCCCCACGCCCTCCCCTGAGCCTGTTATGCCCTTGCTCCTCCCCCTCCAAACCTGCTGCATGCCATGAAACAGCTGATCGGGAGGGAGGGAGAGGCACTGGGAGTGCGGGGGGGGAACTGATGGTGGGCTGCTGACGTATTACTGTGGCTCTTTGGCAATGTACATTGGTAAATTCTGGCTCTTTCTCAGGCTCAGGTTGGCCACCCCTGGTGTAGAGGGTTTGGGGTTCCCCGGGAGGGGAGATCCAGAGTGAGGGGGTACTGCTGGAGCAGAACACTGAGGTAAAGGGCACTGGGGTCCAGGAGGGACATGGGGGCCTGAGGCAGGTGAGACACCAGCCAACAGGAGGCGCTCCAAGTGCTGAAAGAGCTAATTCCCGGAGGACCAGGAGGAGGTGCTGCGCCAGTGAGTGCTTGATCTGCTACAATAAATATCGTAACAGCAATGTGTGAGGTGCAGGGAATTTGTCAGGTTTGTTAGGAGTTGCTGTCACATGGCAGTGGGCACTGAAGGGCTCTTAGGGAGGGTTATAGGTCTAGTGAGACAACACAGGGTGAAGTGGCAGTAGTATGTTGATGGTATCCAACTGTACACTTCCTTGACATCGAACTTAAACAGCATCTCCCAGCTCTCTCAGTGCTACTCAAAGTGAGCGTGTGGATGAAGAGCAGCTGGCCGAACCTAGATATAAGACTGGAATGATGCTAATAGGAAGAAAAAAAGCACTTCAACAAACTTGCCTTTTCTGTAACATCTTCTTCTATCCAGGGCCAGCCCTCAGATTTCTAAGTCAGTCTGTAACCTTGGGGTTCTTTTAGGCCCCGTCTACACTGGCATGTTTCTGCGCAGTAAAGCAGCTTTCTGCATTGTAACTCCCAAGGGGTACACACTGCCAAGCCACTTAATGCGCAGAAACTGCACAGTTGCAGCGTTTTAAAAAAACCACCCCGACGAGAGGCCTACAGCTTTCTGTGCCAGGAGTACAGCGCTGTGGTGCCAGCATGGACACCCTGGTTGATTACAGCGCTGTGACTGGCCTCTGGAAGATGTCCCACAATGCCTGTTCTTGCCTCGCTGGTCATCAGTGTGAACTCTACTGCCCTGCCCTCAGGTGACCAACCATCATTCCCCACCCCATAAATTCCATTGGAATTTTGAAAGTCCCCTTCCTGTTTGCTTGGTGACACATACAGTGGTCTCAGCGCATCTTTCCAGGTGGCCATGCCTGTTCCACGCACCAGGCGATCCCCCACTTGGAGCACTGTTGAGCTGCTGGACTTCCCATCATTTGGAGAGAGGAGGCTGTCCAGTTTCAGCTGTCCTCCAGCTGTAGGAATTATGATACCTATGGACAGAATTCACAACGCATGACAGAAAGGGGCCATGACCAGGACACCTTGCAGTGCAGGGTCAAAGTGAAGGAGCTGCAGAATGCCTACCACAAGGCACCAGAGGCAAACCACAGCTCTGGTGCTGTGCCCACGAGCTGCCAGTTCTCCAAAGATCTGGACGCGATACTTGGTGGTGACCTCACCTCCACTGCGAAGGTCACTGTGAATACTTTGGTGGGTCGCATGCCAGTCAAGAGTGGACTGAGCCAGGAGGAAGAAATCTTGGACGAGAATGTGGAGGGGGAGAGGATAACTCAGGGGTCAGAGATGTATGCAGCCAGGAGCTCTTTTCTATCCTGGAGGAAGCTAGCCAGTCACAGCTGTCAGATCTTAGAGAAGTGCAATCAAGAGAGGAGGCCTCTGGTAAGTGGCTTTGATTTTGGAAATTGCTGAAGTGGGTTGTTGGGGGCAGGAGGGTTGCAGAAAGCAGGCTTGTGTCTGTATCATGCAAATACCACCACATGCCTCGTCTGAGTGGCAGAACAGGCTGTTGATTGACTTCCTCACTTCACGGGAATCTGCCTCAGATCTCCAGGAAACTCTCATTGAGATACTGGGCAATCCGCTGCCACGGGTTCTTTGTCAGAGCTGCTTTGTGTCTTGCCCCATTAACGGTAACTTTCCCATGCCACTCTGCCATCACGAGGTGGGAGGGACGACACGACCAGTGCTGCAACACAGGTGAGCCACATAAGGGCCAGGGTGGAAGCCACAGTTTTGGAGAACACCCTCCCTTGATTCCCTGCTCACCCTCAGCAGCGAGATATCTTCCATAATGATCACAGCCTGTGGAAAATGTGGGGACAGAAATGATTATCAGGCCCTCCATACAGTGCTGGCTTTCCCCAAGAGCCATGTGCCCAGTGTACAGAAGGTCTGGGAACACTGATTTACCCTGCCCCTGAGGCTACTCACCATTTTGTGGGTCTTGCGGCTCATATGTGCTCGCCTGGGATCAGCCAGTTAGTGACAGGTATGTGAATACAGATTGTGTTTTAAATCACTGAATCAGTGTTCTGTGTATTGCAAACAATACTGCTCCTATAAAATGTTGCGTTTTGGTTTCACTGAGATGACCTTGGGAGCCCAGTCTCCCTCTTTGTTACTGCCAGCTAAACGGCTGTGCAGAATTAGAAAGCCACGAAGAACTAAGGAGGACTTTCTGCATGTTGTCATGATGCACTCCGCTGCCGAAAAACAGGAATTGAAGGAGTGGCTGAACAGCGAGAAGAGGGACCAAAAGGAGAACACAGCACGCCAGAATGAAGCCATGGAGTGGCTCTCAAACGTTATGGAGAGCCACGTAGACACACTCCAGGCAATACTAGCTCTTCAAACTGAGCAGCTCTGTGCCTGCCCTCCCCTGCAGTCACTGGCACAAAACTCTTTCCCATGCTCCCCCTAGACACCCCCAACACACTCTTGTCAACCTCCTGGCTCCAGTCTGTACCCGCGACATTCCACTCCTCCCCTGTCACTGTCCCGCACTGCGGACTCCCCGTACCCACTGCACTCAACACCCATCCCTCCGCAGTTTGTCCCTGCTGAAGTACAGTTCCCACTGCACTGTACTCCAAAGTTGAAGGTTGGATATGATCCCTGGACATACACAAATCTTTAGCCATCCTGGGACCCCGCCTTCTCCTGGGACCTTCCCTTCCCCCAACCCCTCAGTGTGGATGTGTTTTTTTGTTTGTTTGTTTGACTCTTTCCTCCGGTTGTTGTTTTTTAATAAAAGAATTGTGTTGGTTTGAAAGCAATCTTTGTTCTATTAATTGAAAGCAAACAGAGCCCTGCAAAGGAACAGACAATTATCTTAAACCTTCATATTGCATCATCTGCACCAATCATAATCACCTCCTAGCATTACAAGCACTGCACTCCTGAGCATAGCAACAAATATTAGTGGCTTTCAGCTTCAAATTACTGCCTTGCCAATAACTTGATTAAGCACCTAGTTAGACAGAACAGATTGAAGGCCTATGAGAAGGATACATGCTAGACCTGAACAAAAAATGTGGTGGTGGTTTTTTAAATCAAGAAAAAAAGGGACTTTTTGGTTTTTCAATGAAAAGATAAAATTTTCTATGGAAAGCAGATGTTTTCTATGAAAATTTTTGTTTAATCAAATCCCCAATTTTCCATTGGAAAACAGTTTCAATGTGTAAATTTTTGACCAGGCCTACAGCACACCCTATCATGGGACTGTCTTGAATTCCTGTGACTGGAAGATTTTTGTATACTTTCTGATTGCGTTAACTTATTTGAATTCTACTCCTTGAAGAAAAGACCTTGCAGACTGCATCTGTTCTTTTCCACTGCATCATTCCACCAACCTATCGGAGTTGAAAATGAGATACGCAGGACTTTCCAAGCAATGAAAGAGCTGCATATGATCATTCTGCCTGCTGATAGCTAAGTATGCCGAAGAGAAAAGTGCTTTAGAAATAAGCTATTTTTTTGGAAGGCAAAAAGTAATGAGGTTGACTGGCCATAAAGAATATGTACATGGTAAAGGCTGATTTATCTGAAACTTAAAATTTCAAAGATTTTGCACCCTGCACTCTGAATTAGACACATCAGACTTTCCGTTTTATCAGTATCAGTCTAGATCAACTCGAATGAAGTAAATGGAGTTATTCCAAATTGGCATCAAAATGAGAGCAGAATTTGAGAGCCGTATCCAGGATTGCTTCTGAGTTTCAGCACTTGCCACCAGCAATACATTCAGGGATCACAGCTCTCTTACACCAGTTTAAAATAAATGCAGTGCAAACTCTTATTTGCAGTTGCCTTAATAATTTCCAAGACTGGGGGAAAAATTAAAAGGATCTTGAGCTCCTTTTATGTAACCCTAATATTACCCTTCCTTTCATTGCCCTAAGTATGCTACTTTCCATTGGTGTACTACAAAAGAAAACCTCTTTAGACAGCTCACTGCTGACTACTTCCTTTATCTGTAGATGCACTCAGTGACTTGTTCACATATCTTCTTTTTTTTTCCCAAGAAAAATAATCTTATATAGTCTCAATGAACCTGACAGTGGAAAGCAGTAAAGCCGGACTGCACAAGGTCAGATCACAGCTTATTGAGAAGCATACAGCCTCCAAGAGGAGATAAAATGCAGGCAGCACACAGGTCCAGGATGGCTCCTGCTTCAGTCCTGCCTGGAGGTAGCATCTCACAAGTACCCAATTCCTTTCCATTTCAGTAATCTGTCTTTGTATAATATACTTTTTGTTTACGGCCATCAAGTAACGCATGCAGCCCTCATCCCATTACTATTTTAGCCCCTGGTTAAGGCTTATTTTTCTTATCTACAAATAAGATATTCGGAAGCAGAACACATACACATAGCTCTCCATGGGTTTATTGTGTTAGTCCAACGCCCTGTCAATCATGCCATTTCTTTTTTGTTATCATATTTTTTAGCTTAGCTCCGTCACCTCAGGCTATGATCTCATCAGATCTCACAAGCTAAGTAAGGTCAGGCCAGGTCAGGATTTGAATGGGAAACTTCCAAGGAAAACTCAGATGGTTGCAGGAAGGGGTAGTGCTTTTTCAGTAGGTGACACATACTTCAGTCTCAGTCTGTGGTACAGAACCAGTGCCCAAGAACAGGGTTGGGACTATTGCTCTGTCGTCTTTCAGATAATATATAAAACTGTGAACCTGACAACTTATAGTCAAATATTCCACGGCTGTTTGGGTAGGAACAGAAAAGTTAACCCCGATATCCTGGACAAATTGTAGTTGGGTACATTCTAGCTAAAACCACCCCTGTAATTTCAATGGGACATTTTATTCTTCAGTTCCTGTCATTAACTAATATTGCGTTGCTTTGAATTGTTAAACAGCTGCCAAGTCCCACCTCTGAGGTGTCTGCATTTCTATGGTAAATAAAGTAATTCCCACAGAAGTATTCTGTAAAGTAACTAAGTAGGGACCCTTCTGAATGAAAGGCAAGTAAATTATTATAGTCATTAGTTTAACTGTAACACATTTTGCTTTGTGACTGTAAGTTACTTTTCTCATCTACGTAATGTTTTACTAGGTGAGGGCCCCACTGCGTGATTGGGTGGAATCAATAAGTCATGTGCCTTTCCTGGGAATTATGAATATCAAACTCTATCTCTACATTTCACTGTTCTGGCTATAACAGGGTTTGCTTCCGTTGTACCTTTCTACCTCAGCAGGACTAATTTAAGAGATGTTATGGTTTGGTCATTCTGTCTGAAGGAACCTAGGGGGAATCAAGAGAAAATCACTAGTTAAACTGCTGCTGCCACACCATTTACAAGATTGCTAAGGCATCTTGTGAACAGGCAGCTTGGTCACAGAAAATAAACTGCCTTCACAATTAGCACTCCACACGGCATATTAGCAAGGCCAGACAGCTCACCAGCTGACCAACTGAAAAGCTAAGGACATTGTTGACATTTAGCAGCAGGTTCTCTCTTTATTTTACTCTCAAAGAGTAGTATCTTATTCCGCCAGTTATCCCACTGAAATCAATGGGAGTACTCAGGCAGTAAGATACTATTCAACATGAATAGGCCTTCATGTACATCAAAATTCCCAAAATCTTACAGGGCCATGCCATGGAACAGGGGTTGGCTGACCCTTAGTCCCTACTACCTTTAAAGAACACAGACCAGCCCTGTTACTTCTAGTGATAGAACAGGGAACTGGGAGTCAAGACACCTAGGGTTTTGTCTGTATTATTTAACAGCTCCTTGTGTCACCCTGGGTGAGTCACTAAGAGTATCAGATTGTGAACCCTTTACTCCCATTGGTCATCAGTTACTCACAAGTAGTCATTCGTGAGTAATTGCTCACCAGTCGAATATACTACCAACCACCTGATCAGGATGGTGATGGCGATTGTGAAATGTTCAGGGTGATGAGAGAGGCTACAAAAACAGAAAATTCAATAATACGGGGGATTTCAGCTATCCCCATATTGATTAGGTATATGCCACTTCAATACAGGAAGCACAGATAAAATTTCTAGACACCATGATCAACTACTTCTTGGAGCAACTAGTCCTGGAACCACAAGGGGAGAGACGATTCTTGATTCAGTTGTAAGTGGTGCACAGGATCTGGCCCATGAAGTGAACGTAATGGAACCACTCAGTAATAGCAACCAAAATGTAATTAAATTTAACATCCCTGTAGTGGGGAAAATACCAAAGAAACGAACCACAGTAGAATTTAACTTCAAAAAGGGGCACTTCACAAAAATGAGGAAGTTAGTTAAACAGAGATTAAAAGGACCAGTCACAAGAGTGAAGTGCCTGCAAGCTGCATGGAAACTTTTAAAAAAACAACATAATAGAGGCTCAAACTAAATATATACCCCCAAATTAAAAATAATAATAAAAAAAAACAGTGAGAGGACCAAAAATAGAATATGCCACCATGGCTACACAGCGGAGTAAAAGAGGTGGTTAGAGACAAAAAGACATATTTTTAAAATTGGAAGTTAAATCCAACAGAGGAAAACAAAAAAGGAGCATAAATTGTGGCAAGTCAAATGTAAAAGTATGATTAGGCAGGCAAAAAAGAATTTAAAGAGCAACTAGCAAAAGACACAAAAACTAACAGCAAAAAAAAATTAAAATAAAAAAAGTTAAGTACTTCAGAAGCAGGAAGCCTGCCAAATTATCAAAGGGGCCACTGGACAACTGGGGTGCTAAAGGAGCACTCAAGGAAGACAAGGCCATTGTAGAAAAGCTAAATGAATTGTTTGCATCGGTCTTCACTGCAGAGGATGTGAGGGAGATTCCCACATCTGAGCAATTCTTCTGAGGTGACAAATCTGAGGAACTGTCCCAGATTGCGGTATCAATACAAGAGGTATTGGAACAAATTGATAAATTAAACACTAATAAGTCACCAGAACCAAGTGGTATTCACCCAAGAGTGCTGAAGGAACTTAAATATGAAACTACTAACTATGGTATGTAATCTATTGCTTAAATCAGCCACTGTACCAAGTGACTGGAGGATAGCTAATGTAACACAACATTTTTTAAAAGGCTCCAGAGGCAGTCCTGGCAATTACAGGCTGGTAAAGCTAACTTCAGGACCAGGCAAAATGATTGAAACTATAGTAAAGAACAGAATTATCAGACACATAGATAAACAAGATATGTTGGGGATGAGTCAACCTGGCTTTTATAAAATGCCTCACCAATCTTATTAGAATTCTTTGGGGGTATCAAGTAACATGTGGACAAGGGTGATCCAGTGGAAATAGCATAATTGGACTCTCAGAAAACCCTTGGCAAAGTCCCTCACCTCTTAAGCAAAGTAAGCAGTCATAAAATAAGAGGGTAGGTCCTCTCATGGATCAGAAACTGGTTAAAAGATAGGAAACAAAGGGTAGGAATAAATGATCCATTTTCACGTGGAGGGCAGTAACTAGCAGGTTCCCCAAGGATCTGTACTGGGACCAGTGCTGTTTAACATATTCATAAATGACCTGGAAAAAGGGATAAACAGTGACGTGGCAAAGTTTGCAGATGATACAAAATTACTCAAGATAATTAAGTCCAAAGCAGACTGCGTAGAGTTACCAAGGGATCTTACAAAACTGGGTGACTAGGCAACAAAATGTCAGATAATATTCAATGTTGATAAGTGCAAAGTGATGAATATTGGCAAATATAATCCCAATTATACATATAAAATGATAGGGTCTAAGTTAGCTGTTACCACTCAAGAAAGAGATCTTGGAGTCATCGTGGATAGTTCTCTGAAAACATCTGCTCAATGTACAGTGGCAGTCAAAAACACTAACAGCATATTAGAAAACATTACAAAAAGGATAGATAATAAGACTGTAAATATCATAATACCACTAAATCAACTCATGATACGCCCACAAATTGAATACTGAGTACAGTTTTGGTTGTCACATCTCAAAAAAGCTATATTATAATTGTAAAAAGTACTGTGAAGGCAACAAAAATATGTATGGATATGGAAGAGCTTCCATATGAGAAGAGATTAAAAAGACTGGACTTGTTCATCTTAGAAAAGAGACATCTAAGGAGGGGAGGAGGAGATATGATAGAGGTCTATAAAATCATAAATGGCATGGAGAAAGTGAATAAGGTGGTGTTATTTACCCCTTCACATAACACAAGCCCAGGGGTCACCTGATTAAATGTATAGGCAGCAGGTTTAAAACAAACATCAGGAAGTACTTCTTCACATAATTCCCAGGCAGTCTGTGGAACTCATTGCCAGGGGATGTTGTGAAGGCCAAAATTATAACTGGGTTAAAAAAAGAATTAGATAAGTTCCAACCATCAATGGTTATTAGCCCAGATGGCCAGGGTTGCAAACCCTAAGTCTCTAACTGCCAGAAGCTGGGACTGGGCAACAGGGGATGGATCACTTGATAATTGTCCTGTTCTCTTCATTCCTTCTGATGCATCTGGCACCGGCCACTGTCAGAAGACAGGATACTATACTGGGCTAGATGGACCATTGGTCTGACGCTGTATGGTTATTGTGGCGGTTCAATACAAGACAGGACATGGCTTTAGGCAAGCAAGCAGGCTGGTCTGCTGACAGGATCGCCCCTGTCAGCTTTTCCACCTCTCTTTTATTTCTCTCCCCCCTGCGCATTACATACTCCGACCGCAAAAGGCATCAACAAAGGAAAAAATATGACTTTGATTAATATTCTTATTTACCAGCCTCTATCTACTACAATCTTTGTTCTCAGGCCTTGAGTTCAGGCCAAGGAAGCTTCCCATGGTTGATGTCCTTTAATTGACTTCCCAATGGTCCATGTTCCCATGGTCCATGTCCTTGGACAGAGCAATGTGTGCATTGCTCCTACACAACAGTCAGGGTGTGCCCTGACTGTTATCAGGTGCATGAACGCTACATGAACCCTTCATCCCCCCTTTTTTTGTTATTTGTGCTCGGCCATCTCATGGTAGCCATCAATTTGCTTTTGCAAGCGATTTAACTCCCGGACAGACAAGGACATAACTCGGGGAGCCTGCCAGGGCGGGTCTCTACAAAGCCTTAGCAAGGAGGGAATACATTATATACAGCAGCAGCAAAGTATCAGCCCAACAATCACAAACACAGCATAACCGAAAAGTTGTCGCAGCCATCCTAGAGAGGGCAGCCAACCTGTAAGCCAATTCCAAAAGCCCTCAAACCCCAGATCTTGGCGTATGTGTGCCATAAGATTGGCCAATTCGGCCAGTCTAGTTTCTACGGAGCGACTATTATCAGTTAAATTAAAACAACACATATGCCGAAACGTGGAACAGCCTAGATGGTGTTTCAAGAGCAAAAAATCAATGGCTGCTCTGTTATCCAAAATTGCATCCCTTAATTCATGTTGGTCTGTGTTAAGTAGGGCAATTGCCTGGGATGTTGTATTAATTGCCTTTGCCGCAAAACACGCCAGGTTATTTAAAGTTCTGGCTGTATAAGTGGCAAGCCTGGGGACTCCAACAATAGAGGCCGCTAAGGCGGTATACTCAGCGCGGCTGAAAAGATCGACATCTGCAACACAGTCTTCTGAAAGGGGTACACCTCTTTTACTGCGCTTTTGGCTGGCAAAAGGCAGAATGAGTGTCATTCTACTGAGGCAGCAAAGGGTGCCATTGCTTAAATTTGCGGGAATATAACTAAAGGTGCGTGAGCCGCAGGTAAAAAACCACCCTGATGGTAGGATGATATGGCCATAATTGTATGAAACATTCACAGCATGGGAACAATTTAAAAGGGGTTGAGAAATTTGCCGACAGCCCAAGGGCACCTTTGTATTCGTGCAGTTAACCACACGTGCACAGGTGACATTGTTGGCCCCGGCCGGGTACAGTGTGTGGAGGGATATGGCCGTGTGAGGCAAAGAATAGTTGGCCGGGCCCCAATTACCATGCCAGAGTACTGGGAAGAGAAATTCGCGTAAGCAGTGAGCATTGTCTCATTCCCTATTTCCTCAGGGTGATGACATACTGGAATAAGGCATGTACCTAACAATTCTCCGGCTGCTACAGAATCAGATAAACAAAAATGGGTAACATTTGCTATTGAAGCCAATCTTTCCCATAGGTTATATGTCATTCGGGCCCATAACGGAGAAAGCGCTCCCGAGCCAACCCCTACAGGAAATAGCAGGCACAAAAGGCATACAATCAATACAGAATTAGCAGTAATTTGGGCGAGAATTGCCACAAACAAAGTCTCAGGAGTCTCTGGCTGTTGGTTTGCTGCCAGTCGTCGTTGAGCCGCAGCGACCAATGCTTTTTCTGCTCCCCATGTCACGGGCTGGCTTGGGACGCTACGCCTCTTCCGTTTCCGTCCCGTCGTTGTCGACCCGGGAGGCACCGCGCTCTCCTCCAGGGTCAGCTGAAACTCCGGTATGGGGTTCGATAGTCCCTGGAGCCACGCCATGCTGCTTCAGTGCCAGTCGCACACACCGGGCCGGAACCCACAACGGTCCTGCAGGGAGAGACACAGCAGCATATCCCCGACCCCAAGTGATTAGAGGTACTGGGCCCAGCCATTGCAGATCAGGCAGCTGATGGTAATAGACACGCGGTCTTTCCAGTACCTCGGATTTATGAAAATGCCGATCCGCAGGGGTCTGCTGATCTGCGTTCAGCGTTAAATTATTCAAAGTGAACAAAAGGATATGCAATTGCTGCTGAATGTCTCCTAAGGTTCGGAGACACAGCTCCCCTTGTTTTAATTGTTTATCAAGCAAGGTTTTCAACGTGCGATTTGCACGTTCAACAATAGCTTGGCCCGTGGAATTATATGGGATCCCGTGTTTTAGACGGACGTCCCATCGGGCACAAAAAGTGGAGAGGGCTGTGGAGCAATTATCTCCAATTACCTCCAATTATAGGCTGGGGCATTATCTGTTTTTATCTGGCTCGGGCGACCCATAACAGCAAAACAGGCTAGCAAATGGTGAATAACTTTGGGAGTGGCTTCTCCACGCTGTGGGGTCGCCCAGAGGAATCCCGAATAGGTATCAGTGGAAACATGTAAAAACGAATAGGGGCGGAATTGTGGCACGTGAGTGACATCCATTTGCCACAGCTGATTCGCTGCGGTACCTCTGGGGTTAACGGCATAAGAAAAGGTAGGGGCAGCAGCGGCACAGTGGGGGCAGGAACGAACAATAGAATGTGCATGATCAGCAGGAATGTGAAACTGCCGGGCCAAAACAGAGGCAGACTGATGAAAAAAGGCATGGCTTTCAATGGGGTCAGAAAAAAGGGAATTTACCTCACCACGTAACGCGCGATCGGCGCGCGCATTGCCTTCAGTGAGTAGCCCAGGCAGAGGGGTATGACTGCGAATATGAGCAACAAAATAAGGGAAATTACGAGTGGTGATGAGATACTGTAAAGACAAAAACAGGCGAAGGAGGTCTGCATCGACCTGAGGGGTAATGAGGGCTAGGGGTAAATGATCAGTAAACATAATGGGTGTCCACAATCAAATTAAAGGGACAATCAGCAAAAAGTTGAAAGGCCAAAACAACAGCAGCCAGTTCTGAGCGCTGCGCAGAATGCTGAGGCAGCGTAAAACAAGAATGCCAACGAGGGGGGTCACCTAATTGATAGGTGACCACACCTCGACGTGGAGAGCCATCAGTAAAAAGAGTGACAGCTGAAACAATGGGTTGAGAGCGGCTAAGACGATGTACGATTAGGGGCACCTGTTGGGTAATTACCAATCGGGGATCTTTTGGGGGATTATAAGAGATCTCTCCCACATAATCACAAAGAGCAACCTGCCAGGCCAAGGAGGCGTGGCACAAGGAATCAAATTCACTACGGGACAAGGGGAACACAATGACAACTAAATCGGTGCCCGTGAGTTGCACTGCACGGTGGCAGGCTTTACGAACAAGATCGGACAGGGCATCTAAATAAGGATAAATGTTCCGAGGAGGAGTGGATGACAAATATATCCACTCTATGATAGAGATGGCTGTGTCCGTACGAGGTACAAACAGATCCGCAGTAGGCGTATGAGGGGTGGCAAGGAGAACCAACCGCAGGGGACGGACCTCAGTGAGTCTATCCACAAACTGCTGACTCAACACTGCATGGATCTGTTGAATGCAGGCAATGTGCACCTCAGTGATGGCAATAACTGCGCCTGGTGCCCGAGCTCCACGTAGGAGCTCGAACAACGGCTGCAGCATTGAAGTGGGGAGACGGAAGTAGGGTCGAATCCAATTTAAATGACCCAAAATCTGTTGTAATTTAACGAGGGTTAGGGGTTGAGGTAGAACCAATTCTGGGCGAACAGGGGCGGCATAGGTTTGTAAAACCTTATGCCCGAAGTAGTGGTAGGGATAAGAGCGTTGGATTTTTTCTGGTGCCACTAATAGGCCATTTTGGCCGAGAATCTGGGACAAGGATTCAAGCTGTTCTGCCGTGACCTGGGGACCACTAAGCAAAATGTCATCCATATAATGGTAGACCTTTAGTGTGGGGTATCGGGCACGAAAAGGGGCGAGGGCCTGATCCACAAAGAGCTGACACAAGGTCAGACTATTTTGCATTCCCTGGGGCAAGACCTTCCACTGATACCTATGAGAGGGTTGCTGATTATTATATTGTGGCACCGTAAACGCGAATTTTTCGCGATCTTGTGGGCAAAGGGGGATGGTGAAAAAACAATCCTTCAAATCTACCACACAAAGCTGATCGGTTTGAGGAATTAAATTTGGGTTCAGCAAGCCAAACTGCAAGGGGCCCATGGGTTGGATGCGTTTATTTATTTCCCTTAAATCGTGTAACAGCCGCCATGCACCCGATTTTTTCTTAATAACGAACACCGGGGTGTTCCAGGGACTAGTGGAGCTCTCCAAGCGCTGTGCATGCAAATGTTGGTGCACAAGCGAATGAAGCGCTTTCAGTTTTTCTAGGGGGAGGGGCCACTGGTCAATCCGTACGGGCTCTAAGGATTGCCATACCAATGGTAATGCGGAGGGCAAGGTGGGTGAGGCAGGGTTTTGGGCCATTATATATTAATATCGAGGGTGGTGTCCAGCTTTGTAAGTAAGTCACGGCCCCAAATATTGAGGTGGACAGGGAGCACAAAAGGGCGGATTGTAGCAAGGGCACAGCCTCCTGGTTTAGAGACCATGACCCAAGACAAACTTTGGCGCCCAGGTTTGCTACCCCCGATCCCCCACAACTCTTTAGAAGGAACTGTTGGCCAACTGACCGGCCACTCCGGATTGCGAATCACCGTAACGTCAGCTCCAGTGTCCACCAGCCCTGTAAAAGGAACATTATTTAAGAGAAGTGTTAACTGAGGTTTCGAGGGGCGGACCGACATTGTTAGAGCAACAAATGGAGAGGACGTGTTGTGAGATGGCGACTGAGCCAGCGTCGATCCAAAGCCGCCTCCGCCCCGGGCTCAATCCTCTGCAGCTGGCACCTGATAGGGGACTAAAATCAATTGCGCAATTGACCGTCCACACGGGAGCGACTGTGGAAGATGGGTCCATACCTGAACCTTAATAACGCCGGTGTAGTCGGCGTCAATGACCCCTGGGATAACAAAAAAACCCTGTTTCCCAGCGTGTGAGTGAGGGAGAACCAGACCCACAAATCCAGCAGGGAGAGGTCCCGTCACCTGGGAAGGTATGGCGCAAACCTCCCCCGGCAACCGAAAGTCAGCGTCCTCCTGCATAATCAAATCAAGCCCTGCACTTCCAGCAGTCGCCGCCTTCATGGAGTCTATGGGTTTTAAAGCAGAGGAACAGTTGTCTGAGTGGGAAACACCCCCGTTTGGCCCTGGGTTCGGGGGGGACCCGCCGTGCGGTTTCCCGACCCGCTACGGCACTGATTAGCCCAGTGATAGCCCTTCCGACACTTGGGGCACTTCTTTGAGGGGTGAGCGGGCGCCGCCGAGGAGCGGCACTCCCACTGAAAGTGACCCTCCTTACCACAGTGGTAACAACGCTTCCCCTCCTTCCCGCTTTTCCGCAGGGCGGCGGCCATAACCCCAGCTTTATGTGCTTGGGTTCCGATGTTTTGGCACGCCCACAGCATGTCCGACAGCTCTAGAATCCCAGAGGCTTGTGCCGCCTGGAGGGCACGGCGGCAATCCTCGTTCGCATTTTCAACTGCCATTTTTAACAGGATCTCCTGAGCTGCTGCAGGGCTATCCACCTGTCGGAGGATAGCCTCCTGCAATCTGTTGGTAAAATCCATAAAGGACTCTGACGCACCCTGACGGATACTGGCAAAGCTTTTGGTAGGCTTGCCTGAATCCGGGACCTTCCGGAAAGCATGCTGGGCACAGGTGGAAATAATGGGGAAGACGGCCGGAGGGAGTTGAGACTGCAGCTGGACAGTAGCAAACTGGCCCTCCCCTGCTAACTGCTCATAAGTGACACCTTGTGCTCTATATACCTGGGCTTGGCGTTCCACCATCTGCCGATACTCACTAAGCCAAATAACATACTGACTGGGCGTCAGCATCATGTGCAACAGCGCCTTCCAGTCTTCAGGGACCAGAGAGTACCCAGAACCTAGCCCTTCAATGAGACCACACACATACGTGCTAGTCAGGCTGAACTCGTGAATCGCTTTCTTTACCTCTCTGATCACCGAGTAAGGCAAACTGACCCAGTTTGCAACCGGGTTGCCCTGGCCATCATCCTGCCAGGTCACCGGACAGACTGAGACCAGCTCAGCCAGCTCCTCTGCTGTAAGATCTGAGCGGGTCTTCGCTGCATGAACCATTTGTTGCACCAGCGAAAGCCCCTGAGCAGACGCGGATGACCCTCCGGGGGGCCCCGGAGCATGGGGCCCCACATGGGGAGAGTGATCACACACCGGCTCCGGTGGGGAAGGCCAGGGAGGTGGTGGTAATAGAGGCACTGGGGGCGAAGCAGGGGGAGGGATGGTTGCAGGAGGGGACGGGGGTGGCGAGATCGGCAGCCCCTCTGTTGGTGCGGGAGAGGGCCTTTCCGAGGCGACACACTGTGTCGCATCGCTAGGACGGGGGGATGGCTGCAGGAGCGGACGGGAGTGGCGAGAGCATCAGCCCCGCGAGGGAGGGCCTGTCCGAAGCGACACGCTGTATTGCGTCGCGGCAGAGGTGCCAGCCATGTAAAGCCTGCACGGGCGCCCGAGGCTCTTTGTGCAATGTCTGGCCCAACCGCTCCCAGTCCGCTAGCTTAAGGGTTCCAGCTTCAGGGTACCACGGGCACTGGGCACTCACCTCCTGTAGCAGGAGAGTGAGTTCTCGAGTGGGGCAATCATGCTGAGCCTTACGCAGCAAATACTGTAGCTCACAGCGGTGTTGCACTTGCAAAGCAGAGCGGGAGCTTCCCATACTTACCACAATGAAAAATACTCACTGGGATCTGCGAAGCAGATGAGTGATGCGTCTGAAACCCTTGCCAGGCGAGGTGAGTGCTGAGGGAATAAGTGGTCAGTATCTGTGTCAATGATTGGGATGTGAGCAGTCAGGCATAGTGGTTAGATCACAAGTCATGTCAGGCATAGTGGTTCGATCAGGAGTCAGTAGCCAGGAATAGGAGCATAGAGTCAGAGCCAGAGCCAGAGTCAGAAGCCAGGCACCAGAGCCAAGGGTAACAGCTGGAGTCAAAAGTCAAGAATCAGCACCAAACGTCACAGCCGGGTTATATGGAGTTAGGGAAGGCAGGAGCAGGGCTGGGTCCAAGGCTGGGAACAAGCAGGCACGGGAGCTACCACAGCCATAGGCAAATACTTTGAACAGCCACTGAACTCCTGCTGCTGGGCTTAAGAGCCAGTCTGCTGACTCTTCCAGCTAATCAGGTGGCATAGCCAATCAGGCAGCCTACTACACACCAGTTGCACACTTGTGAGGTTGCCAAAGACTGGCTCTGCTGCATGCCCTGATTCCTGCCAATCTGGCCCATGGGGCTCAATACTGTCACCCTTACTCATGAAGAGTAGTACCTTCTATTGATTCATGGGATACTCATGGGGTAACATAGCTACTCATTGTGAATAAGGGTGGCAAAATCAGGCCCTTAACTTTTGTGTGCCTCAGTCACCCCATCTATAAAATGAGGCTAACAAAACACCTTTGCAAATTGCTTTGAATTCCTCAGACTTAAGGTACTATGTGGTCTGGTTTGTAAGTATATTATACCTTCACTGAGTAGACTCTTATCCTTTGAACATCCTCGTTGATTTCAGCTGAAAGAAAGTGGGACTCCATGCAGAGTAAGGTTCTATTTAAATGTGCAAAAATTAGACCAAAGAGATTAAGTGACTTGCTCAAGGTCACACAAAGTCAATGGCAGAGCTGGGACTAGAAGCAGGAGTCCCTTGATCTAAGCACTAGATGCTCTCCTTCCCTTTGAAGTTCATTTTTTGTTGGATTAATTTTCTTTTTCTTGACTGTGGAGTGAAGTCATACTGCTGAAGTTTCTTCAGTGTACAAATCCCGCCTAAGAAGTTGTAGCCTATTTACAATATGCTTTTCACCAAAATAATGGAACTTTGCAACACAAATGACAATAGCATTAAGAGACACAGAAAGAAATGCCTTGGTTGGGATTTACAACTATCCTAAATTGTTATATACAAGTCAGTTTCAGAATAAACATGTCAACTTTTATCTATTAATAACTGTTGACTATTAAAAGGTGTCACAGCTGCTGGTAGCTTGCATGTTGCAAACATGCTTCCTCCTTTCACTGAGAAACTGTTCTAGATAAGAACATGTGGCAGATTATTCTGTTTCTCCTGTTCCTTCATCCTTTCTATTATTGATCTCAGCCTGTAGCCTTCATCTCTTTATAGCATTTCACAAGATCCTCTATGTGATGCAGAATTTCCACTTTACATGGAATAAACTACCCCATGACAATCCTCGAGGGACAAAATTCTCATCAGTTGACAACACTTAAACGTGAGACGCAGAATGGAGAAAACTAATACAGCTTCTGTCTTATTTTCACAGCTGGATTCTTATGATTTTTTGGCCTCAGTGTGTTAGACATTAACAGGCCTGATTTTTGTTTCAGAGTTTAAGCTTCACTTTGCTTTTTATTCCCACTGCCTGATGACTACCATCTTTCATCACACTATGAAAGTTTACCAGTCACAAATCTCCATAATATGGAACCTTTACAATGCTTTGATTTACATTAATCTGGTCTACCAACAAATGGACTCACCTGTTTTATTCTGACAAACCTGATTTATGTTGACTTTTGCACTGCATTTTCTTTATTGGGTTTCTGCCTTTGTGTCAGCTGGATGATGCTCTTTTGTGCGCTCTCTTTTCTTCTTTTTTTTGCAGGGAGGTATTTTGGAGGGTATTTTTAAATTGGTGCCTACTCCTGCCCCACTGATGTTAATGGAAGATTTGCCATTAACTTCACTAAGAACAGGATGAAATCCTTTATTATTTTTCTAAAATACTAATGGCTTAATTCTGCTCCCATTTACACTGGTGTAAATCAGAAATAACTCTACTGAACTAATTTATTGGAATTACACAGTGTAAAACCGGTGCATTAGAGAAAATCAGTGCCTAATTATTCTAAAACATTTTTGGGGTAAACACAGGTGTTAAGTGGAGAGAATAGGATTAGCACTCTATTCATAAACCACGTTCACAATCCCAGCATGCAACATTGGTCACACCCACCTTGTCAGGCACTCTTATGTTTATTAGAGATATACCAAGTCTTGCAAACTGAACTTATGTAAGTAGTCCTATAGAAGTCTAAGATGAGCAGGATTTGGCCCATGGCATATTATGAAAACAAACAGTTGAACGCAGCACACATTAATTTTATACATGAAGTGGTGAGTGGAGAATGTATATACCCGAAAGTATAAAAAATAAAGTTTTTTAAAGAATCAAATAAATGTAACAAATGAGTATTTTTATGGTAAAGAATTCTACTGTTTTAAACATTACAACAGGATATGTAGAAGATAAAACATTATATGGAGGGGGAAAAATACAGGTTTTAATGTTTTCATTTGTTAAAAATTGGTGCAACTAATATTCATTGTCCACTGCTTGTAAATATAAAATAAAACATTTGCATTTTTTTAGCTTCTCCATATACAGTCTTCCCTTCCTGTTTCCCACTATAGATATCACTGAGCCTCTAAACACTTTCCTGTGCCCTGTTGTCTGGCTCTGCTCCATGCCCATAGTCCCCTCCCTTGCACAGTTCATATCCCATCTCACCAGCCCTTCCCATATGCACATTGGGTCAGCTTGATTCTGCTGAACATTTCACTCAGAAGTCATGTGGCATCAGCGGTTGGTTAGTGTGAGTAAGGCCTGCAATACTGTGTACTGTCTGCTTCTCTTCCCCTCCATGGGCATTTGTACACCCCCACCCACATCACCAGATGCCTTTCCTGGAATGGCTTATAATGGGTTAGTGCCTTGTTTTTTCTGCACATTAGTTCATCCTCTATCCATCTCATTGCTAAATTAACTGGGTCTCAGTAAAGTGACCTGGAGTAGAGTCCCAACAGACACACTTTTTCCCTCCTCAGTTGTGTAATTGTGGAAAAGTAGAATTATTCATTGGCATCTTTTATATCAGAAGAGAACTTGGTCTGTCAAGTAGCTGTCACAGAATTGCTGCTGCAGTTAGAATCTATTGTGCCTGGAGACAGCTGGCAAAGCCTATTTTCCTATGTGCCCCTCTCTCCAAATTTCACTTTGGTCTGTACCCTTCAATAACAGTAGCTCAGCATTTTATCACCATAATTGAAATGTCCTCTGTTGACTATCTGACTCCTTTCTCTTTTTCCTGTGTCTCTTCGCCACATAGCCATTTATCTGTCTAGTTCTTAAATAAAAATCTAGGCATTCTTTACTTGAGGGCACTTGATACAGGTGAGTGATTAGTTGCTAGGTGCTCTTTCATAACACGTTGCTGCCAGTTAGCAAAAGTATCAAATCCCTTCTCTTCTAGCCTATTGCTGACTGGATTTAATCCAACCGGTGATGAAGATGTTTAGTTTCTACCAAGAGCCAGCATCTTCTCAATTAATGTTATCATTCCTGCACTCTCCTTATGCCGGAAACTCCCTCCTTATGCTGTGCCCCAAAGATCTTCCTTAAAATGCACTTCTGCAAAGCCTATCAGATTGAATCCACTTCAGAACTGAAAGTTATGTTACATATATTAAAAAGACATTTACATCAGCAGGCTCATACTGGGCTGTTGGACAACGGGGCATTTGCTTGGAGGGCCTGTCTCAGGAATGTACTACAGAACTGGTGCACAGCCCTTCTACGTAAGGGCAACAGAAAGTTGCACCTCTGCTGGTACAGCACAGATAATGTCCCAACTCTTCTCTCCTGTTAATGGTGAAACCAAAACCAACTGGGGTCCTCCTTCCCACCTCCCTGCCAACTGTGGATGGCAACAAGCCTTGAGCAATTCTGCCTCCCTCCCCCCCTTCTGCTGCTGTAGCCGAGGGGCCGGACATGCCGGCCACTTCTGGGAGCAGTACAGAGCCAGGGCAAGCAGGGAGCCTGCCTTAGCCCCACTGCACTGCCAGCTGGGAGCAGCCTGAGGTAAGTGCCACCCGGCTGAAGCCTGCACCCTAACCCCCTCCCAGACTCCGTCCCCCAAACCCTCTACTCCATCCCTGAGCCCCCTGGTGTACCCAAACTCCCTCCTGGAGCCTGCACCCCCTCCTGCACCCTAATCCCTCCGCCCCAGGTCAGAACCCCTTCCCAAACCCTCTCTCTCAGCGCTCACACCCTGCACCCACTCCCACATCCCAACCCCCTACCTCAGCCCCCCCCTGCACACCAAACCTTTCATCCCGAGCCCCCCGCCCAGAGCCCGCAACCCCACTGGAGCCCTCACCCCCTCCTGGACCCCTGCCCCAGCCCTGAGCCCGCTCCCGCGCACCAAACCCCTTGGCCCCAGCCAGGAGTCCCCTCCCGCACCCTGAACCCCTCATTTCTGGCCTCACCCCAGAGCCCACACACCCCCAACCGCCTGCCCCAGCCTAGTAAAAGTGAGTGGGGGTGGACAAGAGCGAGCAACAGCGGGAGAGGGGCAGGAGTGAGTGGGGGATGGGACCTCAGAGAAAGGGTGGGATAGAGGCAGGGCAGGGGCAGGGCAATTAGAAAGTTGGCAACCCTCAGTGGATGAGGCACAAATACCACAAACGTGCATGGGTGCCTGATACCAGTGTAGAAAAGAGTGAGGCAAAGAACTGGCAGGGACCCTTTAGAATTAAGACAGGTAAGGGAGGGAGTTCACAGAAGCCTCTGTTCCCAATAGCATGGTGCACACACTTTCCTAGAGCTGGGTGACTGACTAGTGAAGTACAGAAAAACCTGCAGCTTGTGCTCTGTCATGGTATGTAATGTTGATGGTAGCAGAAGAAAAGCAGTTCTTCCAAGAACCTTGTGAGCGCTGTTGGAGGAACAGTTCATAGGCACTTTTCAGGCACAGCCAACAAAGACTATGAACAAGTTTTCAATCAATGATTTATTGAGAAGCAACTTAGATAAAAAGGGCTGTAGTGCACTTCAGAGGGAGAGGAAAGACTGCTGTTCTCTCAAGTTAGAATAAAGTTCTACCTACATGCAATTGGATAGTGAACAGGGCACATTTCTGCTTGGCTGATAAAGACGGCCCAAGGTACATCTGTGGGAAAAAGAGCCGTTAGCTGTGGCTAATGAAGAAGTGAGGGTGTTGTGGTCAGGTAAGGTCCTTGCCTCAGGCACCTAGAAGAGAAGGTTAAACTTCTTCCCACACGGCGTAGAGATGGTATAGGGCTTAAATTCACTAGACCAGTGGTCCCCAAACTTTTTCTGTGGTGCCCCCCTGACCTATAATGGAATCTGTCTGCTCCCACCCCCTACCCCGGGAGCTGCGGCCAGGAGCAGGGGCCATGAGTGGAGCTGCGTCCGGGACTGTGTTTGGGAGCCAGGACTGGGATCTGTAGCCAGGGCTGGGGCCACGGTTGTGAGCCAGGGTCGGGGCTGGGGCCAGGAGTGAGTCTGTGGCTGGGAGCGAAGCTAGGCTGGGAGCCAAAGCTGTGACTGGGGCTGTGGCTGGGGCCAGGAGCAGAGAGAGTAAGGGCTGGGATGGAGGCCGGGCTGCAGCTTGGGTTGGGACCAAAGCGGAGCTGGGGACAGAGTGGGGCTGGGTGGTGCTTCCTCCCCACCCCACATGGGAGCTGGCCCGGGCCCTGCCATGCCCCCCTGAATGTTCCTCTGCGCCCCCTGTTGAGAAGGGAAATATTTGTATTTTCCCGGCCACAAGGAAAGTCTAGGCCTGCTTCTTGGCCATTACAAAGAAAAAATCTCTGGGGGGGTTTCTTCCTGCATAAAGAGGGATTTAGACCCACTTATTTAGGACTCTGCAGAGGTAGGACCTAAACTGCCTGCCAGGGAAGGAGTATTTGAAGATATGTTCACCACTCTAAGAGAAAGGGACTTTTTCTGTTTTTGGACACGTGTTCTTGTTTCCCTTTACTGGGTTGGTGACCCCTTATTCCTAGGGACATAGCAGAGACCCACTTACTATTTGTTTGTATTTGGATGGGAAGGTGGGAAGTTTTGGCTTAGCGCCTTGAGTAAAATCCTTCTACAGTGTCGTCAGTAGTCTGGGTCCCGCTCCCGGGGGAAAAGGGGTGTGCACCAGAAACGATAGTCATAACTCACAGGATTAAGAAAATATTATCAGAAAGAGTATTACACATCAGGACAAGATGTCATGCTACCATTTTAGGTGACTGTTTCTTTATGCATTTTAGATTTTGAGAGATGGAGATTTTCCAGTTTGCTAAATTTTCAGGAAAATAACAAGCCTTGTAAAGGTTTCAGAGCAGAGATTTTAAAACCAAAGCACATAAGTGTAACAAATACTATTTTATTAGGTTGACCCCACCTTTTATCTATACACCACCTATGTTGCTCATCATAAAACTGCTTCAAAGAAAAGAAAGAACAGTTCATAAATCAGAAACCTTAGAGAACCTAAAACATGTATAAAAAGAGGTTGTAATTCTGAGGGTAAGTGTGCCATCTAGTGTTTGAAACTGTTCATTAAGAGGGGGAAAAAACCTTAAAATACTAATTTTACAAAAATGACTAATGAAGTACTGATCATCCTGTGTCTGTTAGGCATGTTATTGTTTGACTGATGATATTAGTCACTAATGTTAGACATAGGACTAAATTTAGCCATCATTTCCACTATCCTAAACCAGTATCGAAAGCTCCCAACAATGGAAAGTCAGGGGAAGTTTATCTCTCCACAAAACTGTCAGTGGAGGAAGGGGAATGCTCTGCAAAAGACGAGCACTGGCCAACAAGCTCTTAGGCTGATTTAATAGTTACTGTAAATCATCTTAAGACAGCCTTCCCCACCAGTGAGAGCACCATTTCTATTGTCAAGGAGAATTGTGTGGATCTAAACATATAAGTTAGAACTGAAGTCTTTGCTCAAAGCTAGATTTTCTTCTGCCCTCATTGCACCCCCCCAGGTAGAACTTGCAGGAGTGGGCTAAGGGAAAGGAAATCTCTGTAATACTTCTTAGGGCTCCCTGAAACCAGTGGGGAACCATGCATCCCCAGTTTTGCCAACTCTATCTTATCACTAGTCTTGCAACTTTTCAGTGTCTTTCTTAAAGCACCAGCTCAGTTCCTGGAATCAATAGATTGGTAGAGAATCTTGACTTTCATTTTAAAAAAAAGCAAGTTTCTACGCCTCATGTTTGCAGAGAAAACTTGAAAATGAGAAACAAGCACAACCTAAAGGCTTAGAAACCAGGAGGCAAAAATAAAGAACCCACAATTTATTGCTTTTTTTAAAATCTCATGACTTTTAACAGTCGTATACTTTGAGAGGACTGACATGATTTTAAATGCTTGGGATTGACATTACTGCATCCCCCACTAACCCTACCCACACTTAACAAGGAGCCACCAATTCCCTGTCCCGCCCCTGCCAAACTCCTCCCCCTTGGATTCCAACCCTATGAAATAGCCTCTGCAGGGTCCTACAAAGCAGCACAGATAATGCTATGGAGGCAGTTGTCTCACACGCCCCACCCCACCTCTTTTCCACACAGGACAGGTAAGATCTGAACACAGAGGATTTGCAACGGATTGCGCAGGGGAGCATGATCTGGCACTCAGTAATTA
This sequence comes from Lepidochelys olivacea, assembly GCF_965140295.1. Taxonomy (NCBI): domain Eukaryota; kingdom Metazoa; phylum Chordata; order Testudines; family Cheloniidae; genus Lepidochelys; species Lepidochelys olivacea. The sequence goes on along the minus strand of NC_140413.1, from coordinate 174,192,752 downwards.
ATTGTGTGCAAAGGGGAGTTTTGAGTAAAGGACCAAATAAAGACTTTGGGATTTGCCCCTGGATGACAGCTGCAACTTTTACTAAACATAGGGTTCTGTTTGCCATGTTTAAAAAAAGTGTTCATTCATGAAAGGTTGTTTCCCTTGTTCGGTTGCACATTTATCTGTGCACTACTTTTTAAGATTATTATTTGTTATATCATTGACAACTAGAGCTCGTTGAATAGCCAAAAAATGGATTAGCAAATATTTTCATAGATAAAAGTAACATTCATTTCACTATGTTTAGTAGTGTGGCGGGAGCAGTACCCCATTTGGGCCCTTCTAGGTGCCTTGACAGGGATGGGGAGAAGAAATCTCTACCTCCAGTGGCCACTCTAGCAGGGCTCCAGCCCACCAGCTAATTGTCCCTTCAGTCTTATCCCCATTTGAGGGGGTTGTAGGGTAGGGTGACCAGATGTCCTGATTTTATAGGGACAGTCCCTATATTTGGGAACTTTGTCTTATATAGGCACCTATTACCTCCCACCCCCGTCCCGATTTTTCACACTTGTTGTCTGGTCACCCTATGTAGGTGCTCAGCCTCAAAAAGTCCCAAAACAAAAAGCAAACCCAACTCAATACTTGGGTCATCCCCTCCAGTCTTCCAGTGGGGTGCCCAGTCATTCCATTCAGGCTTGTCTCCCAAACAGTCTCTCACATATGAGTTGCTCATTCCTGGAGTCCAACTGCTCCTCCTGTCCCCAATGGCTGCTCCAGTTAGTGCAACTCTGCAAACAAATTTCCCCTCAGGCAGAGAAGAGCTCGTCCTCCTTCTTGGCCAGCCAGCCATCAACTGAGCTATTTTGTCTCCTTTTATTCCCCCTCAAGTATATCAGGACAGGGCTAGCTGCGCCTATAGGCTCTCCTTAACCCCTTTCTCTGATGGTCTGTGGCCATTACACTATGGTTCATGGGATCATGTTCCTGTAGAACATTTGGGTAGGCATGGAAATATTCATAAGTCCTGAATGTTCCACAGATTTTAACACAAATGATTATACATCTGAAAATTTGCATTCAGAGTTCACTATTCATTAAGCTATTTAAAAATTTCAGTCAACCAGTCAGGGAGTAGAGGAGACATGGTGTAACTTAGGTGAAAAACTACAAAGAGTGAATAGAGTAATTGAACAATTCATGAAGAACTCAGTCTGAAAATTATTCTTCCAAAATATTGACTCTACACACACACAAACAGTCTAAGAACTTTAGGCTTAGTTCACAAACATTTTACTAACCCAAAAAGGAACTTAAATAATGATGTATACTTCAACTATCTCTGGTCAAAACTTACTATCGCAAACAAACCTTTTTTTAAAAGGTTGTTTTTAAAAAGTTTTTCTCAGGATTTTTGGCATTAGGATATTTTTCCATTTCACTTTTGCAGCTTGTTAGTCTGACCTCTGAGACATCATTCCAACTCACCACTGTGATGGACGTGTTTTCATTTTGACCGCTCTCCAGTCCAAAATATATTTCCATTAATGCCAATTTTGGAATATTTTGAAGCTTGACACATTTGGAACTTAATTCTAATTCAGTAAACTAAAATACCTCCTAAAGTGGCTGCAAATTATTAGCTATAGCTTTTTTCTACTTCTCATTTTCTCCTTACACAGATTTAGCTTTTCTTCCTGAATGTGCCACTGTTGATTTCAGATAGGAATCAGCAGCAGTCATAAAGATGCAGTTCTCTTACAGTATGTACTTGACTCTCCTCTTACAGTGATGCAGATCACTTTAACTTTAATGACTTCAGCTGAAGTCAATGGAGCTACTCTAGTGGAAAACTGGTGAAAATGTGAAGAGAATCAGGCCTTTTCTCATTATACTTCCATCTCTACACTATTATCCATGTTGTCCACCTCATAGCCAATGTCTTCACAATCCTTGTTGCCTCAATCACTAATTTCAGCTCATTTAAATCCCTCCTTAAAGATTCGCCCCTTTTATATTATCCATAAGAAGTGAGTTGTCCTATTTTAAAATGAAATGATAAATGTAATGGAAACAAGAAGTTGTGCACATGCCAAAAGTGAATGACTATGATATTATCATTGTAACCGTTGATCTCTACCCATTCCCCATCTATTGTATGTTACTTTTTTTTGTTGCATCACATCTAAAAGTAGACTGTAAATTTTGGGGGGCAGGGCCTATGACATGTCTTTCCATTTGTTCTGTATAGTGCCTAGCATATTTTTTGTCCCCTAATAATGCAGGAAAGTGTGACATTTGAGCAGGACTGAAAGCAAGACAGGTATTCAGTAACCACAGACATAAAAGAGGCTGTCCACAAAAACTATACTGACAATATTACCATAGGCACTTCTAATGCTCTCATCATCTGGATATGGATGTACTTACTAAAAATAAAAATTAAAACTAGAGCTGGTTGCAACGTGGGAAGGTGGGGAAATTAATGAACATTTTATCATGACTTATCCTGTTTTTTGTTTTGTTTTGTTTTAATTTTGAAGTTCAAAATTTTGTTGAAATTTTAAAAAATTTGACTAGCTCTAGTCAGGACCTTGCATCAAGTTTGTTTAAAAAGTCTTTGCTTTTGACCAGGTCTATATTTACCTGCTTTTAAGTATATTTCTTATCACCATCACCTTTTTTTCATCCTGAGTTACTGGGGGAAGGCTTTCATGGAGAGCAGTTTCTTACTGTGCCCTGAAAATTGTCCTGTTAGAGTTCACTTAGATTTCCTCACTGAGGTTTTGTGGCAAATACCCTGTACTCAGAGTTTGAGACTGGGCCCTTGCCAGCTTTAGCAATCCCATTGAGGCCCATTGTTTCAGTGGGCATAGATCAAATGTGTACTGCCTTTGATTAAAGAAAGAACAGGATGTAACCAGAGGTTTTGAAGAGTATTCTTATATTTTAGCCATTCAAAAACTGGCTGACAATCCTTGGGTGAAGATCGTGGCAGTTAATCTACCCTTTGGTTCTGTAGATATGCGGCTGATTTTAGATTCTACGAGTGTTGAATAAGGTTTAAAATTGTACAGGGTTTTTATGAGTTTATTAGAATAAACTTTATCAGCCTTCCTTTTATTAGGTCACTGCATAAGGCTCTGACCAAATTCAGGAAAAAACGCTTTCACTGGCCCAGAAATTCAGTACTTCTAGGTTATAGTCTCAGCTCTGCTACTCACTTGCTATGTGACCATCATCCAGTTATTCAGTCCTAGATTTTTTTAAGAAATAAGTGCAGAAAGATATCCTCCTAAACCCATAATTTTAAAAAGACTGAAATAAATGGGATTTCTATCAGTAGGAGGGCCTGAGTGCTCAGCGCTTTTACAAACTGGGGCACTTAAATAAGTGCCTGTAGCCTGGTGCAGTCCCAGAGCATGCCCTGTCATAGCATAGTATGGCAGTCCTTCCTGGTTCCCTCAGTAAGTCATTCACAGCACAGAGAAGAGAAATAGCATTGAATAACATTCCTCCTTTGGGGTTTAATTTATGACTTTACAGAATGCAGTCCTCCTTGGCCTTTCAGGCCCAAACTCTTCCTTCTTGGGGTTTCCAATTCACTCTCGTTCCAGGACTTCAGGTCCTAGCTCTCACCAAATCCCCTTGTTCTCTCTGAGTCAGAATACTCTGCCCGTCCTCCTCCTAAACTCTCTGGACAGTTCTTTCTATAGGCCTCTGTAGTGGGATGGCTGCCCCACTCCTATACTAGAGGGGGCTCCAGCAGGCCAGAAAGGCTGTGTGGGTGGGCAGCCAATCAGAGAAGGCCTGCTAGGGAGCCAATAAGAGGTTGAGTAAGAGATAGCCAATCAGAGCCAGGCTCAGCCCTATATAAAGGCTGCCCAGGAAGGGAACAGGGAGTCTCTCCCAGGCCTTCAGAGGGTGGAGGTCTGTCTCTTGTGTGAGGGAACTAGCACCAGGGACAGTGCAGCGTGGGAGAGGGGAGGGGAGGGAACGGAACGGAACGGAACTCCAGCCTGGTATCTGCCAGGCTGCAGGCCCTGAGGGAAGGGCTGGGTCGGGTTGGTGCAAAAGGGATGAAAGTGAAGCGACCAAGGGAGAGAGGTGGACAAGGGGAGAGAAGTAGGGCAGGAAGGCTGCTGCCAAAGGGTCCCTGTGTTGGGACCCAGAGTAGAGGGTGGGCCTGGGTCTCCCCCTTGCACATATGCCCAGCTGTTGGATGTGGTGATAGTGGACTGCACCAGACCCCTGGCAAAAGGGGCTAGACTTTGGGGTGTGGTTGGCTGCTGTGGCTGGGCAAAGTGAAAGACTGCTGATAACCCCCCACCCCCTCCCGAAGGGAGTGAATGAGGACTAGAGGGCACTGCTGGAGGGCAGTGTCTTGAAGAGGATGCTGCAAGAAGGGAGCAACATGGGTCCAGGTGCCAAGAGAGAGTGAGATGGACGGGACACCACCAGTGGAGGGTGCTTCACACTGGACTGAGCTAATGCCCTGATGAGTTGGCAGAAGGTGCTGTGGTGGTGAGTCACAGCCTCCTTCTGCCTTAGTCCTTGACCTCGCAAACTTCTTCCCCTTGATTCAGGGGCTACACAGCCCTTCTTTCTGGGCAAGGCTGTGATTAAGACAGGTTTCTTCAGCTCACCAGCATCCAGGTTCTTGTTCTGCTTCATTCTCCCAGAACACAGCTCCTTCTAAACAAGTGAGTTCTGCCAGTCACACTGCAGCCCCTGGCTTTTCTGAAGGGTCCTTTTTTAGGTCTCCTAAACTCCTTTCCCATAGTTCAGGGTCTCCACATCCCTCCTTCCTGGGCCTGTCTACAATTCAGGTAGCTTTTCTGCTCTCACAAGCATCTAGGTTCTGATACCACTCCAAGGTGCCTGCCTTGCTCCATCAGGTTACAAACAACTGCCCTTTAGTTCTGGGTCTATGCTGTAATTCATAGCAAGCTTCCTCAACATCCAGCATCAGGTCCTCATACCAGAGAACCTCTCTCCTGACTCTACTTCCTACAGTTTTCACTCTCCAGCCCATTGGCCTGGGAGTCACTTAACTCCTGGATTCCTTTCCCTGTTCTAGGATCTACTACAGGAGCCTATGGCAGCTGCTAAACATGGGCATGGAAGACTAGCTTTAGGCAGTTATTTTTAAAAAATCTAGGCATTAAGCCTTTCAGTCTGCTTATCTGTAAGATGAGCATAAAAAAACAGGGTTTTGAAATATAATTTACTTGCAAAGTGCTTTGAAATTTTAAAATACAGGAGACTATGTGAGAACAAAGTAACAATGAATGGATATCAGATATGACTTAAACAAGCCTAAAAGTTTGTACCAAGAAAGTAAAAGTGTAATTTGACCTATCAGTTCTAACATAATACCCATGTTTCAAGTCAAGAGAGAAAAGAGACATTCTTTTGAACACACAGACTAGACACTTTGAAATGAAAAAGCTCATTTCATTCAATTAAAATCAAAGCAGAGACATTAAACTTTAATTGTCTCACTACAAAACATGTTTTTGTTCATTTTAATACATGAGTAAATTTGTCACAGCCTGCAAAATGATATTTTTTTAACATAGTATTTGGAGAATAGTGCAGTCCTTGGCTTGGGAGGAGGTAGAGCAAAAAAATGTTGACTTTCTATTCAAGGTTGTTCTAAAAAACACTCATAAGACTGCATCTGAGGCTGAATGTAATTGGAAACACTGGGAGGCACTGAGTTTGCAACGAGACCCTCTTGATTCCAAAAAATACTACTTTAAGGTAAGCTAGGAAAGCAGCTACACTAATTGAAATAGTCAACCCCATTCTCCTACTGGAGGGGAGGCCAAATCGGTTCCTGAGTGGATTGGAAGTTTTCGTGTATCCATTTCTCAGCAGTGGTCCAGTTCTGAGTTCAGTTCTTTCAACAAGCTTGAATGCTAAGGTCATGTAGGTGGTGCAGAACAATTTGCAATGTACTCCTGGCAAACATTCTTTGAAGCAAACTACAGCAGGACAGTTCCTAGAGCAGCATGGCTCCTGTACAAAGCAGGCTTTGCAGAGTTTGATGTACAATATGGATATATGAGGATATACAAGGAATGACCTATCTCCTTCCCCCACCCCCTCAATTTCACTACTGCTAATCACAGAAAATCCATTTGCAGTGGATATTAATGTAGGTGTAACAGATATAACCTACCAGGAGCAGTTTGCTTAAAATGAAGCTGTAAGGGGGAGGATCTTGGAAATCAAGTCAAACTGTGCAGCTTCATGCATCCTGCTGAAAGATGACTTGGAAAGATGTAGCTGAGGACACCAAAAGAAAACATGATACTCTTCCCTTTTATGAATTTGAGGTTTGTGAAAGATGCTAGTGGCAGAAGTCTGAAACCCGCTTTTTATCCAAAGAATAGGTACAGTACAAGATCAGAACAAGACTCTTCACAGTGCCCTGTCAACATCCCTTAACATTTTACTGGAGGGATCATGGCAAGTTTTAGAAAGTAGCTCCTTCTCCATGCCATTCAGCAGCTGCAAGCAAGGTTGCCAGCTGCTGCAAAATATAGCAATGTATTTTGTAGTGGGACTTGTCCACTAGACATAAAACTAAGACCTTGTAACAGCTATCTGATGGTAGTAACCAAAGGTTATCATCAACATACGCCTATAAAGAATTTGGCCCTAACTCCATTGAAATCCTGGAGTTCTGTGAGCAGAGAATTTTACTGGTAGACTGGATTCACAGTGATCTAAAAGCAAAAAGCTTTATATAGCCTGTTACCAGCCTTTCCACACAAATATTTTCATTAAACATGTGACTTCCTGAGCTAGATTTATTCACAATTTCTATTTTCATGTAATGATCCTTGTTCATGCAACAACATTTTCAATGTAACTATGAAATTTCAAAATCACATATTTAAATACCCAGAATCTCATCTGGTTGCCATTTTATGTATGGATCCTTTAAGAGTATGTGTTTAGAAGCATAATCCACTTTTTCCTGTAAAAAAACAAACAAAAAAACCTCTGAAGCCTCCTCTTCCTTCATTTCCTCTATTTTGATAAGAGTGCTTTATGTCCACTTGATTACGTTCATGCTTAATGGCATTGCAATGAAAGAAATGACACCTTACAGAATTAGGACCAGAGTAGCATCCCTTGGAGGCTGAATTGCAGATCATTATTTCTGCTGACACTGTGCAGCTGTTGCTGAATTTTTCTCTAGGAGCAACTTCGATTTCTATTTTTTTTGCACCACAGAAGTCTTTAGTGGGAACAGAAAGGCATGGCTTGTTTGAGCTGTGATGTAACACCCGCTGACAGGTGGGTTTCAGGGAACTCTCTGGGGCCATGGCCTCTTTAGTGGTTTCACCACTCTAAACTCAATTACAGTGGAGTTTCACGCTCCATAGCAAACTCCAGTCCTTTTTTGATAAAAACTCTACAAAGTAAATAAGTCATGATGATGATATGGGTCTACCATTTAATATTCATTGAAGTACATATGTTTGGAAATTGGAAGCAGAGTTTAATCCATTTTCATATTTATATCAACATGAAGCTTTAAAAAGGGTATCTCCCCTTTTCTCAGAGAATCTTGTCAATTTCTGGTCTGACAAGATAAATAAAGATGTACAAGTCTGACTCTGAATATAAGGAGAGGACCCAAGGAGATTTGAAACAAATATTGAAGTATGCATCTTGAATCTGTTTATTTTCAAGTGGGAGCAGGTTTCTTGCTTCTGGCTGTAGTTTGTGTTACTGGAATATCACAAAGTACTTTTAAGACTTGGTAATTCTTTATAGCATTTGCACAATTTGATTTAATCTGTCTCTTACTGGATACTGCATTGGTGGAAGAACATAATATTAAAAACACAGCCTTTGAAGAATGGCTGTCAAACTAAGGACCAATTTCTGCTCTCATTTACACTGGTATTAAATTAGCATAACTTCCTTGTTTTCAACTGGGTAACTCAGTATTTACTCTATTGTAACTGCTAAGACTTTGGCCCTTAGTATAACAGCCAAAAGACTGTAAATTTTCTATACTATAGAAACTTTAACCCACTCCCCCAAACCCCCCCCCCAAATCCCCAGGTACTTTCACAAAATAACTAACACAAAATGGTAAGGTAATTTCTGTCAGTTATTTAAAAACCTCTCTAATTTAGAAGCTCATAAAGCATTAAATTTAGATAATCATATTATAATATCAGGCAATAAAGTGACAAATGAGATACAGCGAAGTTTTCTTTGTCCCTGAGTGTTCTATTTCAGATCACTTAAACATAAATGAACCTGGTAAAAAAGAGTTAACATAATGATGTAGTCTTTTATTTGACTGAATGCTTAAGCATGGTGGTATGGCTGATGGCATCTTGTTTAATAATGCAGCACACAGCTTCCTAAGGGGACAGGGCTTGATTTGAAAACTGAATATGGTGCACTCTAAATTTTCTTCCCTGAGGAAGGCTGACTAACTGATAAGTGCCATGAGCTAGCATGGGGACTGATTCTGTCAAATCAAGCTCAAATAGAAGGCACAATGTAGAATCTTCTCAAGTCTTAGTGAGGTAATTTGAGCAGACATTTGTGACATTAGACAGTGCATCAGCTATGGAATGCTGTAAAAGTTCACTGTCTTACTACAAGGTGGTCTTTAGATGACAGGATAAAGAAATCAGTGCAAATTTGTTAATGTAACAACTTGGAAAAGCATGCGAAAAAGTCACTCTATTGGGATATGTGGTAAAATGCATAAGGAAGCAATGGCCATTTGTATACACTTGTGAAACCTTTATTAGAATTTCATGTAAAGGGTATAACAAAAATGGAAGGGGAATACAATAAATACAATTTCTAGTTTTACACTAAATTAATATCGCTGGATACCAGTTCACCCCCAACCCCATTTTTCCTGAGCTAGACAAATCCAGTAGACAGCTGGAGCAGGCTTAGAGTCTCAAGACTGAAAGTTCATCTTCCTTCCTAACGTGTGATTCCTCTAATCCCATTATTTAGCTATTTTTTTTCTGTTGTGGGTTAAGCAGTAATTCTTTAGTAACTACAGTTCTAATCTTGAGCCCCAAACCTTCTGTCCTGAAGTCACTGGACAGTTCATCTGAAAAGTGATAGAGGATCAGGCTTTTCACTGAGAACATAGGATGGGGACCATAATGAATCTTTCATTTCAATAGTTTTAATCAACATATTCATCATGTTGCATAACTGGAATATCATGCCAGGTTTTAGGGCCAGAGATTGTGAGGTGCTGAAATCAAGATTTCAACAAGAGTTAAACCAGTCACTTAGTACCTTGCAGAAGCAGCTCAGAACATTTCTAGTTCATTTCCTTTGGTTTAGGCACATGCTCTGACACTTTTCTTGGTACTATTAATGTTGAATTGTGTTTGGCTCAAAGTGGAACTTACATCTCTGAGCTTAGCTTCATCCCTCCACACAGTGATATTTTTATGATTGAAGAAGCATGTATATCTCTCTTCTTGCACAACTCACATGTATCTTTTCATTTACAGCTCATTTTATCTGTAGGTGTGTGGAATTCTTTAACACCATTTTTACAGGTGAGGGCTCTGAGAGAAAGTGGCATGATGATACAATCAGGCCAGTGTACGGGGATGGGGGTGGGGTGGGGGGCCAGTGGACTAGACCCTTCAAGATACCTTCTAGCCCTCCATTTCTATGATTCTAGATAAGACTACTGGTGCAGTATAAATGAGTACTTTAATAAATCTTACATTTAAGAACTGTGGTTTGGAATTTCAAAAGCACCCAGCAGCAGCCTTACTCTGCTTACCCTGATGTCAGTGGTACTGTATTACCTTTCATCCCCTCAACAGCGTAGGTCCAGATCCTCAGGCCCTTTGTGCTGCAGAAGTGGCACAAAGAGGCAGGAATACTGCCGTAGTGTGGTACTTGGGGACTCTTCTTGCATAGGCCCATCTCCAGTCTTAACTCTTGGAACTTTAAAACTTTTACAAATCTGTGCTATGCAACTATGTCTATTCCTCACGCCTCTGATGCTTCTGATTTCCCAAGGAAAAGAATGACGAGATCGCATATTCCCTTTAAGAGCAAGGTAGAGCCCTGCTTCCAGGCCACCAGTTTAGCCACTCATCTTAACAGCAGCTGGTTACCTTGGTGTAGGGCCACATGCATACAAATATGCTAAAAAACAAAGAAGTGATCAGCTAGTTGAGTAAGGCCATTAAAAATCTAGCCTGAAAAGCCTTCAGTACTGATGTTCTTAGATAGCAAATTAACATGCAAGGAGAGTAGCTTAATGAACCAAGATAAAGTGAGTCACTTCACATAAGGAAATCTATATTAATGATGTACTGCAAAACACTTTTTTTTTTATATATATTCCTTTGCTTTCATTTCACTGAACTCATGAGAAGAGTTCAGTTGTCAAAGCATTTTCAAGATTCCCATGGATTCAGCAATTGAATTATCACAATTGAATTGTGCGATTGAATTATTGCTCTTAGAAAAACTACAATTAATACCTTCATCATAACAAAAGACCCTTATTGAAACTGACAAAGATCATGAAATCTGATAAATAGCCTTCTTAATCTTTAAAGAGAATTAAACTGCTAACATGTTAAAACATGATCTTCAAAATAAGTCTTGTTAATAGTGAGTTTTCTTTACTCTCAAAGTTTGTTCTCTTACTGAAGTATTTGCTAAAGGGTAGGAGCACTGAAGTGCAGCAGTAGGTAATAATCAAAAGACAATATTGTATTTAAGGACAGTTCAAGCAAATATGGGGACATCTACAAAGCCATTTGATTCCATACATTATCAGGCCAGAAGGGACCATTGTGGTCATCTAGTCTGACCTCCTGTATAACAAATCATAGAAATTTCCTGAATTAATTCCTCTTTGAACTAGAAACCATTTAGAAAAAATCCACCAGATTCTTCTGTCATTTATACTAGAATTAATTCAAAAGTAACTCCACTGAAGTCATAGATACGTAAATGTAAAACCAGAATTAAGCCTTCAGGGTCTACCTCACTCACCCCCTGAAATTTGATAACAAAGGGTTCTTCAATCTAGCAAACAAAGGTATAACAAGATCCAGTGATGGAAAGAGAAGCCAGGCAAATTCAGACAAGAAATAAGTCTCAAGTCTTTAACAGTGAGGGTAAGTAGCCATTGGAACAACATACCAAGGGTTATGGTGAATTCTCATCATTGAAATGTTTTCAACTGAAGACTGGCTTTTTTTCTAAATGGGTTGCTCTAGTTCAGATCTCTTACTGCAAGGGTCACTAGACTGTGGACTCTTTTGTTGTGGATTTTTCTCTCTTGGTGAAGCCATTTCATGTTAATTAAATATTAATTCAGCCAGAGACTGTCTAGTCCAGTAGTTAGGACGCTCACTTGAGAGGTGGGAGATCCCTGTTCAAATCCCTTCTCATCCAGCAGAGAGAGGAACTGAACCACAGTCTTTCACATCCTGGGTTAGTACACTAACTACTGAGCTCAAGGTTAGAAGGAAGGCTGCTCCCACCTCCACCCCGGCAGGCGAGTGCGTAGAGTTAGGTGGCTTCTGAGCAAGCCTATCAGATCAGGCCCTACAGGCAAGAGAGGTGGTGGAAATGCCTTTCCCCTGGTTTCAGGATCCCACTGGGGGATAGACATATGATAGGCTAAGCCCCAGCCACCTAGAGTTAGGGAACAGAACACATGCCCGGAGTCAAAAACTTAGAACTTCTATAGTGAAAATTTAGGTGCCGAGTGAGTTAGAAGCCTACAGAATTAGGTTGCAACAAAGAGAGGGTTTTGTGGACTGCAGTGGCACCTAAAATTGGGACTTAGGCGCCTAAGTATCTTTGTGGTTCTGGCCCTTATTCAATACCATGAGATTCTGGATCATGAGCACAGAATATCACAACAGCCTTTCAACATCTCACTGACAGGGTGGGGATCCCATGCCCTGGGGGTTGCAGCATTGTGTGAACTTGCCTGGGAAGTCTACACCTCCAGAACAAAAGTCTGCAATGGCCCAATGTTTAAGACCCTAAATTTTCCTGTGCCTGAAAGGCTGGTGGAGTAAATGATTAAATGGACATTGACCTTATTGAAACCCGTCTGTAAAATGTATTCTGATAAGCAGGGAAAGTATGGAAGTAAGTCAGACCTGACTGTAAACAGGCCCCTATTCATACTTTTCTAATTCATTGTCTTTGAGTAATGCATAACACAGTGTTGATGCATGAGAAGATCAATGCTAAATGTTCAAATTTAAAGATAAACATGACATTTAAGGTTGGTCATTCAGATTTACAGCTCTAGTGAAAAATCAAGCACTGTATTACCAGAGTGCTGCAAGACAGAATATAAATCATCCCATGACCTTATATTTGAGTGTCCAATGTCTTTTAGTGACATTTGAAAGTTCACAATAGGACAGTGATATTGTTAGTGTTCCATTTGTGAAGTCTACATGTAAATATTTCTTTGTAAATGGGTTACTTTGTCCCATTGGAAATGTGTCTAGCTCAAATAAGCGACATTATAAATTATGAAAAATATGAATTATTAAACCATAAAATAAGCAATTAAGGCACAATAAGACACATTTGTAAAAGACAAATTTATCATTTGTTTGGGACAATTGCAGAATATATTAAATATGAAGATGAATGAAAAAACCCTCTAGTATGATTGCAGAGTAGAAAATCTCACATAGTTCAGATAGAATTTTAAGGCTCCAAAGCTATAAGTGCTAAATACCTTTATGTACAATGGCTAGATTCACCCCTGTGAATACCATTCCCATAAGTGTAGCTGTGCCAGAGCAGGAATACACCCCTAGGGTATGGTAGGCAACAGTGTCAATGCTACCCTTCACAAGGAAAGGGCTGCTTTGAACCCTGGCTACTTCAAATTCTATTCTATGCCCTACACTGGCCAATTCTGGCTTTGTCTGAGCATGGAATTGCAGGCTCCTGATGCTGCTGTGATTCAGGCTATGCTTAAGGCTACGTTTTAGTCACGGGTATTTTTAGTAAAAGTCATCATGGGCAGTAAACAAAAATTCACAGCCCATGACCTGTCCATGATTTGTACTATATACCCTACTAAATCTGGGGTGCTCTGGGGCAGGATTGCAGCTGAGGAGTGCTGGGGTGCTCAGGAGGGGGGTGCAGTGGCGTGCAGCCTGAGACCACCGCTGTTGCTGGGAGGGAGGGGCAGCATGCAACAGTACATGGCCTGCGACCCCTGCTGCTGCTGTGGGAAGAATCATAGAATATCAGGGTTGGAAGGGACCTCAGGAGGTCATCTAGTCCAACCCCCTGCTCAAAGCAGGACCAATCCCCAAATAAATCAGGGGAGACAGGGGTGTGGTAGCCCAAGACCCCCGCTACTGCGGGGGGTGTGGCCTGAGACTGCCCCAGCAGTGGCTGGTGCAGCTGGCCCAGCGGCTGCCCAAGCTGCTTGGGCAGCCCCAGGCCAGACTCACCAGCTGCTGCAGAAGTCACGGAGGTCCTAGAATCCATTACTTCTGTGACCTCCCTGACAGACTCGCAGCCTTAGCTATGCCTACACTTAAAATGCTACTGCAGCTGTGTTACACCATGTAGCACTTCAGTGTAGACCCTACAGTGATGGGAGGGGATCTCCCCTCGCTGAAGGTAATCTATCTCCCTGAGAGGTGGTAGTTGGGTTGCTGTGTACACCAGGGGCTAGGTCAGCTTAACTATGTCTCTCAGGGGTGTAGATTTTTCACAGCTGAGGGATGTAGCTATGCTGACGTGGCTTTTCAGCATAGACCAGCTCTTAGCTTTGTGAGGACTTTCCTTCACAGGAGACCTGGATAGAAGCCGATAGAACCTAGGTGATGAATGTAACCCAGGGTATGTCTACACTACCCATCTACACTACCCCAGTGGGGGTAGATTTATCGCATCTAGTCTAGACGTGATAAATCGATCCCCGAATGCTCTCCTGTCGACTCCTGTACTCCAGCGCCACAACAGGTGCAGGCAGAGTCGATGGGGGAGCGGCAGCAGTCGACTCACCGTAGTGAAGATACCGCGGTGAGTAGATCTAAGTACGTCGACTTCAGCTATGTTAGTCACCTAGCTGAAGTTGAGTAACTTAGATCGATCCCCCCCCACTGTAGACCAGTAAGGCCCTGATCCTGCAATCTGAACTGAATGTGTAGATATCCACTGAAGTCAATAGGGCTCCACGTCCATGTAGGGATCTGTCCACACAGATCAGCTGGCAGGCTTAGGGCCTTACCTTCTCAGATCTGAGAGAGATTGTTTATGGTGGACTCTATTATGTGGTTCTTTTCTCTTCTGAGGACTGTTTATTGTTCAGACAGATTGTAAGACCTTTTAATATCTCAGAAATCGTCTTTCCTCACCTTTTGTTTCTGTCCATTTAAATTAAAACAACTGAAGACCAACGGTAAGGAGAAAATATTTGTATTGCTTTTCATCTATCACACAAACATTATGTTGTAAGTGTAAGAATATATGGGGCTTTTTTAACAGTGCTCTGACCAGTTAAGATAATACATGCAAGATGCAATTTTTTACATGTGGATGCAAATTTTTAACAGTGAGGGTAATTAACCATTTGAACATATTAAATTCACCATAACTTTTAGCCTTTTAATTGAGATTGGATGACTTTCTAAAAGATATGCTTTAGTTCAACCACAAGTTATCAGCATGACGCACAGTGTGAAATTCTGTGGCCTGTGTTATGCAGGAGGTCAGACCACATGATCATAATGATCCCTTCTGGACTTAAACTTTATGAAACCTAAAGTGAGATTTTTGGAAGATGTCCTAAATCTGCACTTAAACTACTGAACTACAGTGTTTCCATCACTTCTCATACATAGGAGGAGGCTGCAGAAGTTGCACTAGCCCTGTAATAAGTTTTTCATGTTGCTTTCAGCTATTGATTTGATGACACTGTGGGTGGTTTTAGAGAATTCTCAAATTGGGTATTGAAGAATTGAGGCATACCAAAATAAAAATAAAAATCAGTGATTCCTCTTGAAAATCTGACTTTAATAACTCTGTGCTTCAGTAGTCCCATTTATAAAATGTGGACAATGCTTACCTACATTACCAAGACATTGTGAAGCTAAATTTATTATTGTTTGTAAAGTGCATTTACAGCCTCAAATGGAAAGGGCTATAGAAATGCAAATCAGAAGTGCAAGAGTCTCCTGTAGCTATTCTCCTCAGACAATTGTTCGTCTGGGAAGACTGATGTACTACTCTTGCATTTATATAAAAAGGAATACTGATTTAAAAAAAATACAAAGAAAGCTGCTTATTGCCTTTAATTGCTAAATAATATGATGCCCTCACAAAACTCAATTTTTGCAAACAATAAGAAATTAAATTGAAACAACAACAGTTACAGCTACAGTGGGCTTCTACTAAGATGTGCCTGAACAGAATACTTTCATCACATTGGCATCGGTTACTTTATCACAGGACCACATGTTGTTGTCTACTCTTCTTGGCAGTAAAATATGTATAAGCTTGTAAAGGTTATTTTTTTTTAAATGCACAAGTTACAGAAAAGAAAAATACATAGCACAAGACATTATCTGCTGGCTTTTTATTTCTGATATCTAGGTTTGAATTCTGTTTACAGAATCATAGATATGTAGGGTTAGAAGTCATCTAGTCCAGACCCCTGTTCTGAGCCAGGACCAAGTAAACCTAAACCATCCCTGACAGGTGATTGTGCAACCTGTTCTTAAAAACTTCCAGTGATTGAGATTCTTTACAACCTCCCTTGGAAGCCTATTCCAGAGCTTAACTACCCTTATAGTTAGAAAGATTTCCTAATATATAAGCTTAAAGCTTCCTTGCTGCATACTTATTACCTCTGGTTCTAGCTTAGCGGACATGGAGAACAATGGATCCCCCACCTCTTTATAATAGCCCTTAACATATTTGAAGACTTATCAGGTCCTTCCTCAGTTTTTTCTCTCAAGACTAAACATGCCCAGTTTTTTTAATATTTCCTCACAGGTCAGGTTTTCTAACTCTTTCATCATTTTTGTTGCCTCTGCTGGACTTTCTCCAATTTGTCCACATCTTTCCTAAACTGTGGCACCCAGAATTGGACACAGTACTCCAGATGAGGCCTTACCACTGCCAAGTTCAGGGGACAATTACCTCCCATGTCTTATGACACTCCTGTTAATACACCCCAGAATAATATTAGCCTTTGGTGCAACCACATCAAATTGTTGACTCATACTCCATTTGTGATCCACTGTAACCCCCACGTCCTTTTCAGTACTACTGCCACCTAGCTAGTTATTCCTTATTTTGTACTTGTGCATTTAATTTTTCCTTTGTGAGATATTTTGTACTTCCTCCTTTTTTTTAATTTCATCTTATTGATTTCAGACCAATTCTCCAATTTGTCTAGGTCATTTTAAATTCTAATCCCAGCCTCCAAAGTGCTTGCAACACCTCCCAGCTTGCTGTCGTCTGCACATTTAATAATCATCCCATCCACTCCATTATCCAAGTCATTAATGAAAACATTGAACAGAATCAGATTCAGGACTGACCCGTGGGAGATACGTCCTCCCAGTTTGACAGTGAACCATTGATAACTATTCTTTGAGTATGGTATTTCAACCAGTTGTGTACCCACATTATAGTAATTTAATCTACTAGACCACATTTCCCTATTTTGTTTATGAGAATGTCATGTGGGACTGTGTTAAAAGTCTAGCTAACATCAAGATATAGCATGGCTACTGCTCCCCCCCATCCACTATGTAACTTGCATTGGCAATAGTTTATAGAGTAGACATGGCCTTTGTCTATTTCTGGCTATTCCTTCTTTCACATTACCCTGCACACCTGTCAACCTTTTCATTGATGTTCACCAAGTGCTTTCACTCTGTTTCAAAAAGTCTCTTGAAGAACCATCTGTTCCAGAAAGTATACCAGCTATAGACCCCACTTTTTTGTTTGTTCGGTATTGTACTGACTCATACCAAAAGTTTTTGTGACCTTTGGGGCAGGGACACTGTTTCTATCCATTATACCATGCCATGAACTTCCTTAGTGCTATATACATAAATAATGCTCTACTGCATAATAATGTATTAAAGTTAAGCCACATCTAGCTATTGCTGTTTGAAATAAAAAGAGAAAAACAGTATACTTAAGATCAAAGATTAATCATCTTAATCTGATATTTATTGAAATGACCTACAATACTAGTCATTGTTGACAAGAGGACTGGATAACTCATTATCTATCACCTTTAGATTAATGCTTAAGATCTGGTCCAGGTTTAGTATGGACTAGAAATGGGTCTAAGTCAGTGTTGCAATCTAGACTTGAATTCACATTTAAAATTTTGGGGTGTTCCAGTTCAGGCTCCCTGTAGAGCAGTAGGACCAAACTGAAAAGTTCACATCCATACCACGTCAGGATCCAGAGCTAGAGCTTCCCCATGGTTCAAAGCTGGTGGTTTTGGATCCAATGTTCCAGGCCAGGCTTTTCTCTAGGCGTAACCAAAATAGTAGCCCCAGTACATTTCCTACTGGGCATGTATCTATGCCATAAAAAAGAAGCCTGTCTTCTCTCCACATGCCTCTTCCTCCCTCAATTTGGTGCCTACCTTGGCAAACTGAGAAATGCCACAAACTGGCATAGAGGCTGAAGTAAGTCTTCCCCTTAGAAATGGTCTCCAGAGCAAGGTTGAGGCACATTGGCAGAGAAACTCACTCGAAGGGCCAACTTTGAAAAACACAGATATGTATGCACTTACCAGATTTGCAAATGCAGCTCCATAGTTTCAGATGCAGCTGACTGCACAAGCAGATACATATTCTGATGCAAAACTCTGAAGTCGTTTTTTGAAAATTTGGCCCTTAAAAACAGTTTAAAAAATCATAACCATTTCTGTACCTAACGATTGATATAAAAATAAACATTTAAGTCGAAGTCTTGTCTTCATCTAATTTCTTAATATTCTGTAGAACTTCTAAATGATACATTATGCTTGAATAAAAATAAACGAATTACACAAAGTATAATACTGAAAAAGCACTCTATCACATTAATTGTTGACATGTGATTTGTAAGTATAAAGAGGAGACATTTTTCCTGCAGCTGCACTGACTTGTTTCCCCCCTTTGGCAAAGAAGCAACTCATAGAAAGTTCATGAGCTTACTTGCAATTTTCCACCCCAGGTTCACTGTCCTGTGGGGTTCTGAGCATAGCTATTAGGCTTGCAAATGAATCTTGTAGTGGGGAGAAAACAAACCTTGGAAATTGCACAACTGGAAATTCAATCTTTTGTAAGGCCAGTAAGGAGCAGAGGTGCTGAAATGACATCAGGGAAATGGACTAAGTCCCAAAGTAACCTCATTTAAAAGAGCCTAATATATATATATACACACCACTGTGAATAGCATGGTAAGTGTTTAACAGGATGAGCAGAAAGCCTGATTGTATTTATCTCTACTTCCCACACAAGTATCCATTTTCTAGATCTATAACTTTTGCTCATTCATCTGTCCAGAAGGGAGGCAAGGCAATTTGATCAAAAGTTGAGATTTACACCCAGTCTTCAGTTACTTGTAGGCCAGTGTATGAACAATGAAGACCAATTTAGTAAACATAAATTAATGTGAATAACGTGTTCATGAATTTCAATAAACCCTGATCTAGATTGGGCCTCTAGGTGCTACTATAATACAAATAATAAAGAATAATAAAAAAATGTCTGGCTGCATGTATTTAGTTTATTGTTATATGTACATAAGAACAGCCATATTAGGTCAGACCAATGGTCTATCTAGCCTACTATGCTGTCTTTTGACAGTGGCCAATGCCAGGTGCTTCAGAGAAATGAACAGAACAAGTAACCATCAAGCGATCCATCCCCTGTCACCCATTCCCAGCTTCTAGCAAACAGAGGCTAAGGACACCCATCCCTGCCCATTGCCATTGATGGACCTATCCTCCATGAATTTATCTAGTTCTTTTTTTAGTCTTGGCCTTCATAACATCCTCTGGCAAAGAGTTCCACAGGTTGACTGTGTGCTGTGTGAAGAAATACTTCCTTTTGTTTGTTTTAAACCCGATGCCTATTAATTTACTTGGTGACTCCTAGTTCTTGTGTTATAGGAAGAAATAAATAACACTTCCTTATTTACTTTCTCCACACTAGTCATGATTGTATAGACCTCTATTATATCCCCTCTTAATGGTATCTTTTCCAAGCTGAACAGTCCCAGTCTTATTAATGTATCCTCATATGGAAGCTGTTCCATACCCCTAATCATTTCTGTTGTCCTTTTCTGTATCTTTTCCAATTCCAATATATCTTTTTTGAGTTGGGGTGACCACAACTGCATGCAGTATTCAAGATGTGGGCATACCGTGTTTTATATAAAGGCAATATGGTATTTTCTGTCTTATTAGCTATACCTTTCCTAATGATTCCCCCAACATTTTGTTAGCTTTTTTGACTGCCACTGCACATTGAGTGAATGTTTTCAGAGAACTATCCATGATGACTCCAAGATCTCTTTCTTGAGTGATAACAGCTAATTTAGACCTCATCATTTTATATGTATAGTATTGTTTTACATGTATATGTACAAATCAATTATCCAATTAAAAAATTTACTACACTAGGCCATAATTTGGAGTTGTGATACTTTGAAGAACACTGAGTCTATAACTTATGAATATCTTACTTTCATCTATATATGTATTTTTAATTTATAGAAGATAAATACTTATTAATAATCTTCATCTTATTTTTTAACCATCACTTGTAAGTGAGCACCATAGGATGGAAATTACTATAGAATGTTCTGAACTGTGTGCTGGTTAGGTAAAGTATATAATATTGCCAGATTATTTTTGTATTAAATCACAAATACATGTATCCTGTTAAATTGTAAGGTGTGTAGTTATATAAATACACACACAGAGTATTTCTTGTACATGTGGTATACAAAGAAGATGGCCACGCTGTTTGAATCTATCCATTTCATTCAAATACTGTTCCACTAAAGCTTTGTTGTCCAGCATGCTGGGGGAATGTGGGGTGCTGATAAGTGAAAAATTCCAGTTAACTAAGAGGGATGGAGTTTGGATGCAGGAGAGGGCTCAGGGCTGGGGGTTGGGATGCGGGGGGGTGTGTGCCGGGCACAAACTCTGGGACGGAGTTTGGGTGTAGGAGAAACTCAGGGCAGGGGGTTGGGGCGCAGGGTGCTGGATCCGGGCGCCGCTCACCTTGGGCAGCTCTCCCCAAGTAGCGACATGTCCGTCCGCAGGCACCGCCCCTGCAGCTCTCATTGTTTAAAAAATAGATCAACCTAGCTACATTACTCAGGGTTGTGAAAAACTGTCAGTGGAAGAATTCTTCCATCAAGATAGCTGCCATCTCTCAGGGAGTTGGAGAGTAACTACATCAACAGAAAAAACCCTTCCCTCAATGTAGGAAGAGACTACACTACAGAGCTACATCGGCACAGCTGCAGCGCTGTGGGTATACTGCTGGAGTTGCTGTAGTACGGATTTACCCAGAGAGATGCTTTTATTTGCTACTGGAACTGCTTAGGAAATCAACACCTACTGATGAACAGGGTGGCAAATGTGATCATTTAATTCAATAATAGCTGTTCTGTTCATGTTCTTATACTTGCCCATTACCAAGGTGTGTGCGGGAGTGTGTCCTTTTCTCTCCCCTCTATTTAGAGGTCACTTAAATGAGCTGGCAGCAAAAGTACCAAAAAAATAATGTGTGATAGATGGAAATCTTTCTGATTTATACTGCAGATATGTCCTCTCCAGAGTCCTCCATTTCAGGAATTAGTAGGGAAGCCAATAGAGAATCAGAAGAAAATTGAGAGTACTGTACCATTATTTATATTACTGTGGCACCCAGAGGCCAAAACACACTGTACAAATATGTAGTGAGATCAGTCCTTTCCCCAAAGAGCTTACATTCTAAACAGAAAAGACTGACAGAGGGTGGGAAGGGAAAACTAGCTCTGGCTCAAGGACTTCACTAGCTGAGGTGAGAAAGATTCTTTAGTACTCTCTTTGCTAGAACTGATCACTTCCATTCTCCGACATCCCAGCTCTCACTCATTCACTAAAATCTGGCTAGCCAGCAAGTCCAAAATCAAACACCTGTTCCACTTTGTATTCACACTTGTATTTGTGTCAATGAAGACCCATCTGCAGAGTACATTAAATGCCAGCTGTGTTACTCATGATACGTTTGGGAAGGGGAGTCCTTTAAAGAGAGAGATGCTGCAAACCAATTAAAGAAATCTAGTTTTCTTTTGTTTTGCTCTCCTTTAAATCTCTTCTATGGTCCTCATTTTTGTGTGGCATGGATGGGCAATAAAGGCTGATGAAACCTTATAACGTGCCACCGCAGGCCCTCATTTTTGAATAATTAACTTGGCACCATACCAGTGCTTAAGAGCCTTAGTGGTCTTGAGGCCTAAATAAAAGGCCAGGAAATGGCAATAATAGCCAAAATGTTTGTGGTTTTGTTTTTGTCTGTGTTAATATTCACACCTCCTTTCTCTTTCCTTCCCCCATGCTGTTTAGGTTACATTTCTTTTGGTCATGGGAAAGAAGATTATGACTGAGCTGGGAACTGAAGGGAATACAGTAAAGTACTCTAAAAGGGAAGGGGGAATATTTATGTCCCTGCTGGTTAAAGCAAGCAGCAATTGACCAAACATGCTTGTCATCTATACTCAGCTGTTACAGGATGGGTGAAAGGCCCTCTGTTGCCTCATTGCATTTCCCACATGACATTCCCTTTCCTTCACAGATTCCATCCCTTGCCTCAATTATGACTGTCATCTGGTCCCTCAGGCTGCTCTCTGGACTACATCCAATTGATCCACTATTTGTTTTTCTTTTATTTCTGGCTGCTCTGCTGTTGTATTTTTCTTTGCATTATGAATTGCATGGAGGGTTTCACAAAAAAAAAAATCAACCTAAGCTCAGGAAAATTTAAAATAAAAACCCAGCCATTGCAAACTAGCCATTGCAAATTTTCCAAAATTTCTCAGCTTTACATTTAGTCTACTTTAATGTTATTAAGCATTACATCTCTTTTTTCCCCCAGTAGCGCTGGATGACAGTGACTTTCAACCTCAGTGGCATCTACTGCAAAGAGTAAGTCAGGTAGCAACTGGTTTCAGCTGAAGTCTACAGTGATTCCTGCTGGCATTGCAAAGCTTCCTTTAATTCACATGGGGCTTAAAAAGCACTGAGATGGCAGAGATTGTTGTGGCAGAAACAACTGGAAAATGTCCTGAGATTGAAACACAGACATATTAACATCACCCTTGTGGATGCTAATGACTTGCACTTTAAAATGCCAGAGGCTCATAGTGCCAGCTAAAACAAAGAAAAAACACATTTTTAGTCTCCAAAGACCTTAGATCTTTCCAAACTCTCAGGGCAAATTCAGCCATAATGTATTTTTGCAGTAGAGCAGGGCAGCTCATGCATGCCACTGGGGGAATCATTGCCCAGAGTTGCTGTAGGCAGTGTATTCGGTATAACTAAATAAAACAGCAGCTGAAAACCTTTGAGAGGTTAAACTAGTAATGATGCATTCTATAATGCAATGCAATCAAATCTAAACAGTTTCAAGGCAGGAAGCTTATCTTACTGACATTAGGCAACCCTCATCTTTCTCACTGTAATGTATTTAAGTGGCCAAATCAACAAAAGGATTTCCAAAGGAGCTTTGCAATTTACATTGACAGATAATTAGAAAAATATTTTTAATCTGTTGATAAATTACTAGTGTCTCATATGGACATTTCCAAAAGAGGAATTAAAAGAAAGAGGCATAGTGGTAGCAGCACATTGGAAGCTTTCTAAAATTGTAAAAGTTTAAAGAGCACAGAAGAGAAACAGGAAGAGGTAAAGGGAGGTAGGAGGGGAAGAAGGAGAAAAGCAGAGAATGTAAAGAAGAGCAGGATAAGAATTGGAAGCAAATTTATGGAGAACAAGGAAAGAGATTGGATTGAGTGGGAACAGAGATTTAGGGGTGGAGAATACATATAGGCCAAATTCATCCCAGGTGCAAAACCCATGAAATTTAACAGTGATCGACAAAGGTAGAAAAAGTGAGTTTGTTCTCTTTTTTCTTCTTGATAATGTATAAAAAGAGCCCTACAAGGATTTAAAAAACAAAATTAATATGGCTGCTTGGTTTTTTACATTAAAAATGTAAGTCACACCTACTCTGTCCTTCCTGAAAGACACTATGGATGACTCGAGAACCTGCAGGATTATGATATCAGTTACCATTCAAGTGAAAGCTGATTAATTTAGAAAGGGAAAATGATTTATATTCAGACTGTTTAAAACTATTTGGTTGTTGTTAGCATTTATTCAATACGGACGCCTGAGGAATACGTAGGAGAAAAGATTTTACATTTCAGTCATCAAATTCAAGGGATGGGAAAATCTACAATCCATATTTGAGACCTTCACAAGGAGACCCCTACACTTCTGTGAGGAAAGAGGGAAGAAATAGGAAAAACATCTCATGATTTTTCTTTCCAAGTTACATTTAAGGCACATGGCCTTTTGATAGAATGTGTATGCAGTCAAGTGGGAAGAGATGGTAAAAGCAAAGAGGCACAGAAGATAAAAATGGAGCGAGATCTAGAAAAATGTGTTATATAAAGTTTGTCTGTCTGCAAATGTTCATAAATAAAGGTTTTTTAGTAAGAGAAAGAAAGTTACTCAATGAACATCTAGGCTTTTATCCTATAAACATTTACACATATGTTTAACTTTATACACTTGAGTAGTGCTGGTATAGTTAAGCACAAGTGTGTTTGCAGGATAGTCACCAAAATTATCATGAGGCTAGGCAGAAGAAAGAAAAATGCCTTATAAAGTTTATAGACAAAAGTTAGAATGCCCCCCACACACAAAAAAACCCACCCCAAAACTATTGAAGTAACATATTGAACAACATTTTAAAGGGTAAAAAGAAAAAACCACTACTCTTCTTGACATTTATGCAAGTAGCAAACAGACAGACAAGGAGACAGTAGGGCTGCTGAAGGCTGACATTTGGAAAATAAGTGACAAAGATGACTTTGCTGGGACGATAACTGTAACAGGCTGGCTGGGTTCTTCTGCTGATTTATCCCATGAGTGGTACTGGAACCCAACTGGGAAATCCTAATTTATTCCTGTTGATTCAGTGTGAGAGTTGTAGCTTAACTCCACCCTGCATGTAAAAGGAGTGGAAATGTCCCTCTAGGCAGAAGGATGTAGTTACTCTTAAGGGAAGGATAACTGCTAAGTCAGCAAAGGTGAGTTGAGTTGGAATTTGCTTCATGTACAAATAGGTTGTTAAGTCAAATTCCAGGAAAAGGGTGAGTTCTGACTATACGAGTACTATGGTTCAATTAGGATGGAAACACCATGTGTTCACACAAATATAGTTTCTATTTGTCTTCAAATAAGAAATGTACCCTGCTATCCAAGACTGAAATATATCTTTGCTGGAAAAAATGAAATACTATATGATTTTACTATTGAACTGGAGGAAGTATATTAGTTTAGACAACTGTAATTATTAATAACCTGATCCCTGTATTCCTTGCATACCCTGAACTCCCACTGACATTACCTTCAAGTCAAAGCAGATCAACGTGGGCCCACAACACAGCACTGGGCTAGCCTGAGCTGCCACCCAAGCTGCTACATTTACACTCCTATTTTTAAAGTGCTGGCTTGAGTAGAGCTAGCCCAAGTCTGTCTACCCATGCTCGGAGACTTGTCTCCAGCTGCAGTGTAGACATAAAGGCCTGGGCTACACTGGCGGCGGGTGTCAAACTAAGATACGCAACTTCAGCTACGCTCTTTGCGTAGCTGAAGTCGAAGTATCTTAGTTCGACTTACCTGGCTGTCCTCACGGCGGCGAGATAACCGCGGTCGCTCCCCCATCGACTCCGCTTACTCCTCTTGCTGAGGTGCAGTACAGGCGTCGATTTGGGGATCGATTTATCGCATCTAGAGAAGATGCGAGAAATCGATCCCCAATAGACCGATCTGGTGGGTAGTGGAGATGTGGCCTAAGGGAATAGGCAGTTATTACCCCTTTTCAACCCGCATTCCAGTTGGGAATAGGCACTGATGATGGAGGCTGAAATCTTGTTTATTTACAAGGAATGTATGAAGTCCTGCTTCTCCGAATGCAGGAGGAGCCAAAGGCAAAGGGAGTAGGGCCTAGAACCAAAAAAGTATTTAGGCTCTTTTCAAGGGAACTTAGGAGCCTAAATATCTTTGTGGATCTGGACTTAGTTTCTTACCTTACAGGCCCAAGCTTCTTTGCAGCCAGCACCCTGACCTAGAACCTCTCTAAATTTCTCTCAGGGTCACGCCCTGTTTACAGACTTTTGCTCTTGCTTTGTCTCTCTCGCTCTCTGCCATCCCCTCCACTTTCCCAAACAATACTCAGCAAAAATCTCTCATCCACACAGTCCAATGCTCCAGGGCAGGTTCACATAAAATAATCCTTTTGTGTTTGGTGGAGGATTGCAATTAATTTATCCTTACTGTTCATGCCCATCAATCTCAAAGAGGTTTTAAATAGGGCTGTCAATTAATCGCAGTTAATTCACCCGATTAGCTCAAAAAAATTAATCGCGATTAATCACATTGTTAAACAATAGAATACCAATTGAAATTTATTAAATATTTTGGATGTTTTTCTACAGTTTCAAATATATTGATTTCTATTACAACAAAGAATACAAAGTGTACCATTTCAGAGGGGTAGCCGTGTTAGTCTGGATCTGTAACAACGGCAAAGAGTCCTGTGGCACCTTATAGATGAACAGACGTATTGGAGCATGAGCTTCCGTGGGTGAATACCCACTTCGTTGGATTCATCTTCGTTTTTGCATCCAACAAAGAGGATATTCACCCACGAAAGCTCATGCTCCAATATGTCTGTTAGTCTATAAGGTGCCACAGGACTCTTTGCCGCTTTTAAAGTGTACAGTGATCACTTTATATTATTATTTTTATTACAAAGTGCAAATATTTGCACTCTAAAAATGATAAACAAAAGAAATAGTATTTTTCAAGTACTATAGTGCAATCTCTTTATCCTGAGAGTGTAACTTACAAATGCAGATTTTTTTTGTTACATAACTGCTATAAAAAACAAAACAATGTAAAACTTTAGAACCTACAGTCCATTCAGTCCTACTTCTTGTTCAGCTTATCGCTTAGACAAACAAGTTTTTTTACATTTTCAGGAGATGTTGCTGCCTGCTTCTTATTTACGTCACCTGAAAATGAGAACAGGTGTTCACATTGCACTTTTGTAGCTGGCGTTGCAAGGTATATACGTGCCAGATATGCTAAGCATTCGTATGCCCCTTCGTGATTTGGCCACCATTCCAGAGGACATGCTTCCATGCTGATGATGCTCGTTAAAAAATAATGTGTTAATTATATATGTGACTGAACTCCTTGGGGGAGAACTGTATGTCTTCGGCTCTATTTTACCCGCATTCTGCCATATATTTCATGTTACAGCAGTCTCAGATGATGACCCAGCACATATTCGTTTTAAGAACACTTTCACAGCAGATTTGAGAAAACACAAAGAAAATACCAATATCAGATTTCTAAAAATAGCTACAGCACTCCACCCAAGGTTTAAGAATCTGAAGTGCCTTCCAAAATCTGAGAGGGATGAGGTATGGTGCATGCTTTCAGAAGTCTTAAAAGAGCAACATTCCGATGCGGAAACTATAGAACCTGAACCACCAAAAGAGAAAATCAACCTTCTGCTGGTGGCATTTGACTCAGATGATGAAAATGAACATGCATTGGTCCACTCTGCTTTGAATCGTTATCGAGCAGAACCCATCATCAGCATGGATGTATATCCTATGGAATGGTGGTTGAAGATGAAGGGACATATGAATCTTTAGCACATCCAGTACATAAATATCTTATAATGCTGGCTACAACAGTGCCATGCGAACACCCATTCTCACTTTCAGGTGACATTGTAAACAAGAAGCAGGCGGCATTATCTCCTGTAAATTGTAACCAAATTTGGTTGTCTGAGTGATTGGCTGAAGTAGGACTGAGTGTACTTGTAGGCTCTAAAGTTTTACTCTGTTTTATTTTTCGGTGCAATTATTTTTTGTGCATAATTCTACATTTGTAAGTTCAATTTTCATGATAAAGAGATTGCACAACAGTACTTGTATGAGGTGAATTGAAAAATACTATTTCTTTTGGTGTTCACAGCAAATATTTGTAATATAAAATGAATATAAAGTGAGAGAGATATACTTTGTATGCTGTGTTGTAATTGAAATAAATATATTTGAAAATGTAGAAAACATCTAAAAATATTTAAATAAATGGTATTCTCTTATTGTATAACAGCGCAATTAATCATTCGATTAATTGCAATTAATTTTTTTAATTGCTTGACAGCCCTACTTATTTTTAAAAGAGAGCATCCCACAAGGTTTTATTCAGTGTACAAAATAATAATATTTTGTAGTGCATCATATAATCCTTTGATTTACTGCTGAAATATGGGATTTGAATAGGCACCAAATAAGCAGCATTTTCTTTGATGCCTCATATCCCTGATCAAGTCACATTTTATCCCATATTTCAGCAATAATAAAGTAAAGAATCATACAGTATGTGATACTTGTTACAAGGTATGAGATTAATTCATGAATTATTAAAAATACCATCTATCTTTGTGCTTATTTCTGATTTTGATTAACCTATTTTTTAAAGCCATGGCCTAATGATAAAAACAAATTAAATATACCCTTGAGTCTTTGCTTGGCATAAAATACCGTATTGAAATACCTTTGTAGTAATTTATTCAGCAATTTGAAAAACAGCTATGTTCGTTGTTCCACTATTAAAACAAAAACAACATTTTCCCTCTCTGCTTTCCTAGGATAACTTGAGAAGGGCATTGGAAATCAAATTATGTTTGGCTGCTGTTTTATCTTGATTTATCCGGACCCAATCTGCCCTATGGGAAACACTTAAACATCACAGCCTTCACACATTACAGCACTGGGAAAATACCAACAACACAACCCATGTTTCTGGAACAGGTGATTCTCTCGAGTCAACTGACACCCACTCTTGTCGTTCACTAGAAAGCTAGTGATTGTGAGCTTATGAAAGAATGGTTTGATAGGTCACTGCAGTGTTTAAGAATCACCTGTCTTACAATAAATTCATGCTTAACAGGTAATAAGAATCTAAGGGATACACAGAAACCAAGAGAGAGCCTGATCTGCTTGTTTAGAGAGTCTGGAATTCCACACATCAGTTAAACTCGATGTAAAAAATACAATCACAGATGTTGTGAGACTGATTCATTAGACGTGCTTTTTTGAGAAGACACATACACAGCCTGATTTAAAATTAAACATGAAAATCAAAGCTTAAAAAAAAATCATGGCTCTGACAAACTGAGAAAGGCCAGGAAACTGAAAGTTAAGGCTGACACTCAGCCCCTAAATTATATTGTTGTGTGTGTGGTTCGGGGGCAGGGCACAAACAGGAAAGAACCACCCTGTTTTTGACATAACTAGACCCGCTAAATCGACCCCCGGTGGATCAACTGCTGCAGCATCGATCCACGGTAACTATAAACATGCCCAAAGTGTCCAGATGCCTATCTCACGATTAAGTCCCAGTGGGATCCTCAAACTAGGTGGAAATAGGCATTCTCCTGCCTATCTTAACTGAGGGGCCAGATCCAGTAGACTGGAGGAGGATGGGGTGGTAGGTGGTTAAAGTGGAGAATTAGGCACCTACATCCTTTTATGGATCTATGCTTTAGTATCTGTTCTTGACTCCAATGGGCTTTAGATCAGGTCTTTACAGAGCATTTATCACTGCAGTATCTGAATGCCTAAAATAAATTTTAGAAGTGAGCTATGTTTGAATCTGTGTAAACTCAACAATTTGAATCACAGCCTTAAATTTGAGGTTCCAAGTTATCTCTAGGTTTGTCTTAAATCCAAACTTTTTAACAGGCCTTTATGGCCACAGGGAAACACATATTTGGCAGAAAAAATCTGCTGGAGTGCTGACTGAGTGGAGACACATGAACATATTAGAACTGTTGCCCCAGAGCAAATGCAAGTTTGCAAATCAATTTCAGTTATAATTCTTTTTCTTGCTAAACTCACAATTTTCCAATTTTATTTTCCTTTGGGTCTGAAACGTTCTGTGCTTGATCTCAGCCAAAAGGGGAAGGGTGTATGAAAGCTTGAAGGAAATCTATTACCTGTTTAATTGCAGATGGCTGAGAAAAAAGTTTTGAAACTGGTAAAACTATATCATCTTACTATTGCTAGACAAATTGTTGAACTTTGAAACATGGCACTCCTCATAGGAGAGCATGTCCACAATTAAGTTTGTAAAACAACAGCAGGATAATAGAAAAGTACTGTGATCAGAAATCTCTTCCAAGCTTGATCAATAAACATAGCATAAAACTGTTAGGAGAACTGAACAAAGCTCTACCCCTTTTTGAAGTTTTAGCCATTCAGTTTTTGAAAGTGAATTAAGTTCATATTCTGCCCAATTTGGTAGATCAAGGGCTGCTTCTCTCTGAATGACACTGGCACAACTAGTGTAAGGGTAGTTGTAAATGTCTTACTGAAACACACAAAGCATAGTCCTCCGAAATTCCACTGCATTATCTTCATAAGCAGGTGGTAACTGTGGATGTGAAAATTGTGGATTATGTGTTTATTGGAAAATGGGAAGTCAACTTTTGGTTTTTGTAATGTTCTGCAAATGTCAAGCTTTCACTTAAGAAAAGATTTCCACTTCACTTAAGAAAACTTTGCACTTCGGTTACTATTGACATCAATGAATTGCATGAATGTAAATTTGGCTCTTACTGCCAAGGTAGTGCAAATTGATAGTTACAATTTCAAAAGAACCATTTCTTTGAATATTTCTATTTCAAATTAAAATATTAAATACTTCAGATTATTCTTTATTTAAAAGGAATAGCTTCAAGCCACTGCATGGATGCTGTACAATTACAGACTCGCAGCTGTACAGTAGTTTGCTGGGCAGGCTTAGGGGAGCAGAAGAGAGCTCCTGCCCAGTTACCTGCCAGGCTGTGGCCCCTGCTAAGAAGGGTTGAGAAGGTGCACTGGGCCAAAGGGGAAGTAGCCCAGGGAAGATATGTGGACAAGAGGGGAAAGAAGGAGGGCAGAGGGAGGCTGCTGCTAGAGGGTCCCTGGGTTGCGACCCAGAGTAGTGGGTGGGCCTGGGTGACCCAGTTATGTCTCAAAAAATATTTAAATTTAGACTTTGTGGTTGGCCACTGAGGCAGGTGCTAGCTGAAGGACTGTTGTCCTTTCCTCCTCTCCCCCACCCACTCCCGGAAGGGGGTGAGAAGGCAGTAGGAGGCACTGCTGGAGGGCAGTGTCCTGAAGAGGATGCTGCCGAGTGGAGAGCAACGTGGGTCCCAAACCAGCAGAGCAGATGACGGGCAAGACACCACGCGCAGAGGGCACTCAGCAGCTGACAAGAGCTAATTCCCGGAGCAGCCAGCAGGAGGCACCAGCAGTGGTGAGTCATGACCCCGTGACACAGTACAATATATAAATCCTTGAACTTTGATTCACTACAGCTCTAAGAATACTATCCAACAAAAATGGCCACCAAAATGATTCATTTTATCCAATCGAGAGAAAAGGAAAAATTTCAAATGTGACCCAGTTATGTCTCAAAAATATTTAAATTTTCATTCTTTTCTGAAAAGTAACTGTGTAAAAATGGAGATTTCTTAGGCATATAGTCCACTCCCAGTGGGCATCCAGAGTCTATCTGCTTTCTTAGTCACAAAAAATCAGTTTACAGTAGTGTGGTTTTTTTATTCCTGTTAGCCCTGCAAAGATAACATAGCTAAGAAAGGTGGATTTTACTGCATTTTCAATGGAATTGTTCACTAAATTACGATCAGCAAACCCACTGAAGTCACAAAGGTGCTCACAGGTGTACCTGAAGCTATAATCTGAAGATCTGGGGGTTGAACAAGTGTAACTGAGAGCCTAAATTGCGACTCCAAAACCCTTATTGCTGGTGGTGATATATGAGAAGGAAGGAACACAACTTCTTTCATTAGCAGCCAAATTATGGTTACAGGGCTGGCAGCCAGAAAGCAAAAACAAAAACATGTATTTATGTTATGGAAATCTCAGAGAACCTCAAGTGGCTTTTTCAGCTTAAAAACTGCACTTGCACACTGGATATTGTTCACCTTTATGCCCTCCCTGGGGTTTGCCTTTTCTTTTGAATTTAACCAAGAAGAAACCTAGAACTTTGCCTAAGTTTTCTCCCACAGTTAGCTGTTCCTGTGTTTTTTGCTAAGTCTCTTTCTGGTACCATTTGTCTGACTGTATCTCTGTACAAGAACCTAGAATACAGCAAGACAATGCAACATTGCCAAACCCAAAGCATTCAAAAATCCGCATTAACATCCTGAAACCTTCAAAATCAATAATACATTTGTAGGGTTTTTCCTTTAGCGTTGGGAGATGGTTTGAGCCTTTAGCAGGAAGCTATGCTTCCACAGTGTGAGAGCATCTCAGGTTCAAAATTCAACCTTAAAAGTGCATGAGAAGGTTTTGGACCTTTTTACTCCTTCCTTGGAAGGGGATTCCTCTTTTTTTTTTTCCCCTTATGCCTGGGATGAGGAGTTGCCATTTTGTCCTTGTCCATTCCCCTCTTTTTACACCCCCATTTGGTCTCCTCCTCACAGTCCCCTTAGTCATCTCTGATCCCACACATTTCCTCTTTTGTGCCCTACATTCTTCTGCCTTTCTCCTTGGGCCTTCCGCTACACCTCTTCAGTCTCTCATTTGCTCCGTACCTTGCACTGTCTCAGCAAAGCATCCTATCTAACCCACTAAACTCACCTTCCCAGAGGGAACCTGGGTTCAGTCTCATTGAATACAAGGGGAACTGGAGGGTATTGTGGGGAAAACTGTCTTCAATGCTGGGGGGAGGGGGATATCACAAGGGGTCACAGACCCACCCAAAAAAATAAACCAAACTGGGTTGCTTAGGGACACCCTTTAGGTATCATCTTACCAAAGCTGCTGCTCCACATCCCAGTTTCCACTCCAGCACGGGACTGGCCTGGTCACCTTAACATCATACACATAGAGGAGGAACTGTACCACTATCCAACCCCACCCATCTCTCTGTGCTGCCTCCCTGCCCACAGCCCGAGGGAGGGCTGCAAGCCCAGTCAGAATCTGATTGACTGGCTATTTGGGAGCAGGCTAGACTGGGCTCAAATTGTAGGGGTTTTAGTCCTGGTGAAGGGTTAGTGGGCTGACAAGGGTGTGTCCCTAAGGCCAGGGAGAAGCTCCCACCTCTGTCAGACAAGAGCAGGAGCAAGGAAGATCAGTGTTTAATGTAGGGGTTCTCAAGACAAAATTGTTGGTGGCCTCAGAGTGTGGCCACCATGAACTCTTGCTCGTGGACGCTCTGACAAATTTTCCTAAAGTACTTAATTAACTTTAGGAAAAACAAATACATATGCACATGTCCAAATCACTGTAGTGTATTTATGTAGGGTTGGTGGGGGGGAGAGACTCAATAATAAAAGTAATGTACAGCTGTATTTTGGTGCCCCGGCCCTCGCTGCCCCCTCTGCCCTCCCCCCCACCTATTGCCTGTAGTCCCTGTTGCCCCTTGCTGCCTTCCCCGCCCCCCCTGCTGCCTCTCTGGGCTGCACATCATCTCCTGAGCCCTGCTCCCCCCCCCCCCCCCGCAAGCTCTCTTCTGCAGCCTCACACCCCAGGTTCACCCTGCTCGTTGCCTCTTGACCACAGTGCCTGGTAAGGCCAGTCCTGCTGAAGCCCTGCCTCCCTGGGATGAAGCCAACAGCTGGAGCCCATGGCTGGAGCCAGGGGTGGAGGGCCTGAAGCCCAGAGTCCCGTAGCTGAAGCTGGAGGGGGTGGGGGGCTGAAGCCCATGGCTGGAGCCATATGGCTGAAGTGGAGCAGGGAGAGGGTGAGCCTATAGTTGAAGCTGGGGTGGGTGGGTGAGGGTGGTATGTGAAGCCCACCATCGGAGCCTCTGGCTGAACCAGGTAAGGGGGGGGCTGAAGCTCACCCCCAGAGTCCTGCAGCTGACGAGGGGGTGGGAGGAGCTGAAACCAGCCTCCAGCTCAATCAGGGGATGGGGCTGAAGCCCACCCCTAGAGTCCTACAGCTGAAGATTGGGGTTGGGGGCTGAAGCCCTCCCCCGGAGCCCTTTGGGTGCTATAGGTTCTTTGTCCCTTTCCCTATATTTCCACAGGAGACTGTCGTGGCTACAGGAAAACCCCTAGTAGCCTCATGCGGACGCAGTGGCCGCATTTGAGAAATGCTGACTTAAAGCATATGGGATTGAAGATCTGACAGAAAAATTCTAAGATTGGTGTCAGAGCACAACTGATGTGGGGAATAGGATTTTTGGGTGTAGAATTAATTGCTGGCAAGCAGATGTAGGGGTAATGAACTTCTTTCAGGCTACCTGAAGCAGCTACAGCCTGTGGAGAAACATTGGCCATCTTGCCAGGCTTCAGATACAGTGAAATAGTGGGAGATGATGGCCATTAGGGATTCAGGAAACTTTGCAAGAAGGCAGGAAAGGGGGAATTGCAATATGGCTAACTGAAAGCATTAGACAGACTGTAAAACCATGATTTTATCTTAAGTAAATCACTGTTAAAACAATGAATTTTGGCTGGTTTTTATTGCTTTTTTTTGTTTTTGGCCTTATAGTTTATGAGTCTTTAGGGGACAGATTAGGTTTTCAAGCTTTTCTCTGCAAATAAACGGGCTAGAAACTTTAAAACATTAAAAAAAAGTCTGAGATTGTCACATTCACATGACTCTAGGAGCTTTGGATCATCAGATATCACAAGATTCATTATAAAATTCTGAGATTTGGCAACAACACCCTGCTATGAGTCCTTTAAGGCTAAATGCTTTTGTCACAATAAAACCCACAGGGTGGAGAAGGGGGTGTTAAAAGTGGACAAAACTCAGCAAATGAAAATTTGCAGAGTTAGGGTCAGATTCCCTCTTCTGAGAATAAGGGGGAGTAGGATTGCATATCTATGTGGGAAGACATCTGCACCAATTTTAATTCCTGATCTTCACTATCCTTAGCAGCACATATCCCTCATGAGCTTTGTTACCACTGGCCCTCTTACCACTGAGCTTTGTCCTAATCTTAGCAGGGTCAAGGTAAGGAGCAAAAAGGTTAATGCTGTAGAAGTACTTCTGCCAAAGGAATTTCTTTCAGTTTTGGAGGGGAATAAGTAATGTAATGTGGCACTTCCTAGCTGCCCTCTCATGTCCTCTGCAGACTCATTGAACCACACATCTTTCATGACATTGCATACTTGAACTCCTTAAGTAAGTGAAGCATGTAGCACAGCTGTTCCACTTCCTGTTGGTTTTGGGGGGGTTATGACTTATCTTATATTCATTGGCTCCACAACTTTTCCAGTGTTTGGTTTGGGGGGGGAAAGAGATTTAAAGTTGAACTTCACATTTGGAATTTTCAGGCTCTCCAGAGGTTAGGGGTTTTGTTTTTTAGTTAAGTCTCTCCAAAAGTTCTGTTACATCTGCTGAACTCAAATTCTAGCTTTGGAAGTTTCCATGTCATAAATTTAGTTTAGGTTTTAAAGAATTTATTAATAATGTCTTGTCGATAAGACTCCCTGTGGAATTTCCACCGACTCCAGCAGAGCTTGCAAAACCACATAAAATTGGGGTGTGTGTGTGTGTCTGTACGTATGTACGTACATACAGCTCTTTCGGTCCCCCTTATGTGGGTCTCACAGTTCTGATCCATTTACCCCCAGTGCTGCTCCTCAGAGGCCCTGCTAAATCAGAGAAATATGGGTGGTTTTTTTAGGCTAAATCCCCGGAAGGGTGTTACAAATCTAGCTGGCAGTGAAGAGGCAATCAAGTGCAGCTAAACTTAGTCTGGCTAAGAACATAAGGTGGTTTGGGCCCTCTTCAGGTGAGGGAGAAACAGGGGTTGGATTTTCTTTTGCTTACGAAGGGTCCTTCTATGATTCTTCTCTCTAGCTACCTTTGCCATGCCAGAATCCTGTTTCTCCAGACTGCTTCCTTTCTCCCAGTCTCTTGTGTGCACTCCTGGGGGAATTCTGCAACAAAAAATTAAGAATTCTGTGCACAACATTTTAAAATTCTGCATATTTTATTTGTCAAAATAACACCACAATCACACCAGTTTCCATTATTTTTGGTCATTTATTTCAAAATACCTGTCAGCGAGTATGTCTGTAACAATACAGACAACAAAAGATTCAGGAAAT
Source organism: Lepidochelys olivacea (assembly GCF_965140295.1). Classification (NCBI taxonomy): domain Eukaryota; kingdom Metazoa; phylum Chordata; order Testudines; family Cheloniidae; genus Lepidochelys; species Lepidochelys olivacea. Next base: position 174,157,317 of record NC_140413.1, on the reverse strand, counting down.
GTTTTTTTTGACAAATAGATTCCTTACTAGACATATTAATACAGAACTCAGAGTAATAATTCATTTAAACTACAATACAGAACCATATTTCCCACACTCCTCAGAGGCAGTGCAAAGGCTTGGGGGAGCCAAGGGTAATGGAGGAGCTGAGGGAGAGGGAAGTAAATTGCTGGGAAGGAGCCTGCGTGTGAACATGGAGGCTTGTTGGGTATGGGTGGGAAAAGTATGGAACAGGCTTTTTTGGGGGTGGGGAGGGATTGTAAGGGAGCTTCCCCCATGCAGACCCGGGCTGACCCCTAGCATGTCCCATTCAGCCAGGCACATCTGCCCCTTTCCCCATGTGTCCTTGTTCCCCTGTCCACGTGTTCCTCTACCCCCACTCAGGCACTGCCTCCCCTGGCCATATGTGGCTCTGTACCTAAGTTCCCTGTAAGCTGCATGGCTGGGTGGCTGCCAAGCAGGCTATCAAGTGCCTTGCAGTTCAGGTGTCCCTCCCTCCGCCCCACTGCCATGCTGCTCCTGCCCTGTCTTGGAGCTGCTCCTTGGAGCCTCCTGGTTGCTGTGCAGAGATTTGGGGGGGGGCAGGGGAATTGGTGTTGATGTCCGGGTATCCTCCCCTGCCCCTGTACCTCATCTCCACAGAGCAGTGGAGACGGGACAGGACAGGGCTCAGGACAGAGCTGCTGCTATGTCTGAACTTGCTGATCTACTTAAAAGGGCAGCACACTTAAAGTGGCATCAGCGTACTTAAAGGGGCAATGCACATCTGTCTGTCACACATACACACAAGCTCTGTCTTTCACACTCACCTCCGAACACGTACTTACGTTGTTGTTACTACTTCACACTTCTTTCAAAGTGTGTTTTAGTTTTTTGACTAGTCTATGCATTTCATAATTTTTATTTCTCTTACTTTTAAATTTAATTCTTTGAGTAGTGAGTTCTAAAATGCATAACCTGTCCTGGCTAGAGTAATTATCCATATGGTAACTTTAAAAAAATATATTTTATCTAGGTTTTTGGTTTCTACTGGTGGTGCATATCCGCACATTACCTCAATATGGTGCACATAACAAAATTCATTCCACACATGGATGGAAAAAATTTAGAGGGAACACTTCTCTGTACCCGCTCCCTCTGTCCCCATGTGTCTGTGCCCCCATCCAGCCACCCCCTGTCCCTATGTAGCTCTGTAACCCCTCCCCCATCAACATGTAGCCCTGCACCTCCCTCTCCCCTGTGGTCCTGTGCCTCCACTCCCATTCGGCCCCTGCCCCAGGATGTCACTGGGGAACTTGTAGTAGAGAGTCTCAAATTTACAACATATTTCAGTGACAAGCATACAGCAAAATCTCATAACTTCATACACACTAACAATCTACATATTTGAACAGAACAATAAATTTCAGCAGATCATGACTTTTAATACTTTACATGGCATGCTTTGTATGAAATGTAACTATGACAGGGGTGAATATGGGGGTTCCAGGGTGCTGCTTTGAGGTACAGAGTGCCACAGGTGCTTAGGCTCCCTATGTAATGAATGGGGAGAGATGGGTGCCTGAGAATGGGATCCACAAAAGCCAGCATGCTAGGTGGGAAGATACTTAAGCTAGTCAGTGGGAGATTCTGATCAGAGTATGTCTACACAGGGACAAAAGCCACTGGACTGGGTCAGCTGCAGGGATAAAAATCGCTGAGGCTGGAGCCTGAGCGTCTACACTGAAATTTTTCAGTCCTGGAATCTGAGCCGTGTGAGCCTAAGTCAGCTGACCCAGGCCAGCTGTGGGTTTTTATCCCGTGTAGTAGGGTTGCCAACTGTCTAATCGCACAAACCCAAACACCCTTGCCCCACCCCTTCTCCGAGGCACTGCCCCCACAGCTCCCATTGGCTGCAGTTCCTGGCAAATGGGAGCTGTGGAGTCAGTCATCACTGTGCACAAACTCCCTGCGTCTAGGAGCCAGAAGGACATGCCGGTCACTTCCAGGAGCCGTGTGGAGCCAGGGCAGGTAGGGAGCCTCCCTCAGCCGCACTGCGCCACTGGATGGACTTTTAGCAGCCTATTAAAATCTCCCAGATGGCTTTCAATAGCCACTGGGAGATTGATTCCGATTCCAGAAGACTCCCAGTCAATCCAGGAGCATTGGCAACCCTAAATTGGTCCCAAGCTCTGGCCTCTCTCAGAGGAGTTAGGCACGTAAGCTCAGGATGCAGGGAGGCACTGTTCTTTGCTTGTGATTTATTGCAGCTGTAAGGTGACTAAACTATTTGTGCAGCAGGTGCTGATGCCTCCCTTATATCTTTTAGTCCAGTGGTTAGAGCACTGACCTGGGATGGGGAGACCCAGCTTCAGTCCTCCTCTCTGCCTCACTGAAAAGATTTGAATGAGGATCTTGCACTTAAGAGAAAAATACCCTAACCACTGGGCAATGGATATTCTGACGTGAGATTCTCTCAAGTTGAAGCTATTCGACTTTGGATAACTTATTGTAGTGCAGCAGCGCCACTATAGTTAAGGTTGTATCACAACCTGTACTTAAAAGTAGACCTCTCTACGTTTTCTACAATTGATATACTTAGTCTCATTTTGTTGAAATTTGATGTGCCTTAGAAGGGTGAAGGATATGGGTTAGTGACCCAGATCCGGAGTCCTTTGAAGGGTTCTGGACATATGAGCCCTGAAGAGAGTCCTTTTTTAAAAAAGTTTCCAGGTGGGTTGTTTTTTTTTGGTTGGTTTTTGCTTGTTTGGAGTTTTTTGCATGGAGACAGAGATTAAACTATTGACATCATGGGGGTCAAAATGGTCTCAGTCTATCAAGTTTTACCCAAGGTAGTGCATGGCACCTGCTTAATCTTTGGGGGACCCAAACTGAAAACAGTATTTAAGAAAATGTACATTTTTACACTGTACATGCACCATTACCGAAAAATGCCAGAGTATCCCAACCCCCCTGCACCCCACAACTCTGCCAGTGTATCCCGACCCTCCTGCATCCTCCAAAGTCTTTGTGGGGCAAGTAGATATGTGAATCCTTCCTGGGAAGGGAGACCCATTAGAGGCTGGAGGAGTAGAGGGAGAGGGTTTGGGGCTTCAGTGAGTGGAGGGGTGGATGGGAGGGGTAAATAGGGATGGGCAGTAGGGGATGTCAGGCAGCTTGAGGGCTCAAGTGAGGGAGGTTTGGGGGGTAGGGAGACTGGGGGTGAGTAGAAGAGAACTAGGGAGGGGCATGTTAACCCCACATTCTTCCCTCCTATATGTGTATGCCTAGAGCTTGGGCACTATAGCTCCTTTTGGGAGGGGGTTTGAACCACCCTAACCACCCTCTGATATGAGCTAGGCTATGGGGGGCCTTACTCCTTTGGGGGTGTCCGAGCTCATCTCACTACCCCATGATCGGGGAAGCCATGGCCATCTGCAAACATTGGACCTTCTCCTACTCAAGTGAGCCAAGCTTGCCCTTTTGGGAGGGGTCTGAGACTCCCTTCTTTCCCCCCACGTGAGCCTGGATCTGGGGAAGTCCTGTCCCTTTGGGTGGGGAGCTGATAATGGTATACATTATGCATATCACAGGCTCTAAAGCACTCAGGAGGGGGATGGGAACTTGTCACAGAGCAATTATTTCTCACTGCATTCATCTCCATGGAGTGACATTCAGTGTTGATAAATGTAACACTGGAAAACATAAGACAGGTGTTTCCAAAGACAGGTAGCACATAAGGTACTGGCACTGTCATTTCAAACCTGACTCCTGAGGGAAAAGAAATGTGCACTGCCAGGGTTGCCAACGTGTAGGCTTCTGGGCAATTCCTAGATTGTGAAGTTGCAGAAGTTGTGGGAGAGCAAGGAGTATGCCACGACACAGAGATTGCTGTGTCTGGTTCGAGATGTTAAGTGTAGGACATAGTGTATATAGCTGCCTAAATGACTACTCACATCACATCTTTTCCTGTTAAAAGTACTAGGAAATTCAATAGCAAAAAAACTACATTAACACAGAGCTAGGGTTGCTTGGCTGTAGGTCATCCCCTTCCAGAATGCTGAGTTGAGCAAAACTCGAAGTTCAGAACACCAGGGCATGCAGAGTTAAGGTTGCCCATGCAAACTTAACTGCACTCTTTCAGCAGTGCCCCACTATGCCCCATTAACAGACATACCTTTACTCTGCCAACCCCACACTTGCTGAAATGTGCAAGCCTTTCACCTCCTTTTACAACCCGTTCACTCTCATCTATAGGATTCCATCTAATGGTATTGAATGTCAATGACACTGCTGTCTGGTGGTTAGAGCACCCATGTCTGGGATGGGAGACCCAGGGTCCAGGCCCCCGGTTCTAATCACCACTACATCATTTAACCACAGTGGAACAGGAGAGACTGAGGGAGCCCTACATCAGAATATCCCATAGCCCAGAGGTTAGTGCACTCTCAAGTGGTGGGGGGCTCCTGTTCAAATTCTTTCTCCTGCTCTGGCAGAGAAGGGAGAATTGAATCTGGGTCTCCCACATTCCAGGTGCGTGCTCCAACTATTGGGCTAAAAGTTATAAGGTGCAAGGCAGTAGTGGTTCCTCTTACTGCCATTTTGGGTGAAGCAAGGCAAGCACCTAACTCATTCCCACAAGAAAGGCCTCAGTCACCCAAACCACCTGACTCCAGATGGCTGGTTCCCATTTGTGGATTGCTAAGAAGAGAGAGCCACTTATCTTGGTGAGGGGCAGGACTTCGGCCACATCCCTCTTGTCAGCAGCTCCCATTGGCTACCTGAGCTTTTGTGGATTCCATTCTTAGCTGCCTATCGCTCCCTATTCATTGTATAGGGAGCGTAGCTTGACTTTATGGATTGCAGTGTTGTTCCTGTGACTTTCCAGGCACCTAAAAGTTAGGCACTGCGATGCTCAGCATTGCAAGGCTTAAGCCCCTTCATAGATCTCCTCCTAAGATACTTACTCATTGTAAGGGTTGCAGAATCAGGGCCTAATGAACATACAATGTATTAAGGTACTTGTCACTACCCGTGTTTTTATGGCTTGATTTTCAGAAATGCCGAGTACACACAACTCCATTTCAAATCAGTGAAGAATGCAGGTGCTCAGTACTTCCGAAAATCACGCCTTTAGTCTCTGAACTGGTGGACTTAAGACTTATTACAGTACAGCATAACAGATAATGGCTGATTGTTAATCAGAATAGACAGGATTGTAATTGACTTGATAAATTCAATCTCCCCCCGGAGCCGTTATAATAAATGACATATGGTGAAAATAATTATATGTATTTCTATAGAAAATAGTCATTTAAAGTTAGAGGTGTACTTTCTTGTTTAATTTGGCAGTTTATAGTTAAATCTCAGAACTATCTTTAACATGCAAAACTATAATATAGGAAGTGGAATGTATTAGATGCAAGATTATACCATGGAGCAGAAGCCTAGTTACAATCTTTTTCAGCTGTTCTAGGTTTTTGCATGCATCAGGGGTGGTTTGGTAGGTCATCCTAGATGCTATCAGGTTTTGCTACTGCATCCTGGAATCCCAGATGGTGCCTACTGGTACCACACTGTAGAGTGAAACTCTAATAATCTTCATGTGCTAGGGCTCATCTGCACAGTCAAAACAACTGAAGCCATGTTTACACTATGGGGACCATAGGGGCACAGCTTGTGAGCACCTTAGCTATTGTCGACCTAAGTGTAGATCAGGCCCGAGTTTAACAATGTCTGTTAATTTGATTTGGCCGTAATAGCATTTAACGTACATTAACGTGATGCATCTGAAGTGGTGGCTTTTTACCCACAAAAGCTTATGTCTGAATAAATCTGTTAGTCTTTAAGGTGCCACTGAACTCCTTGTTGTTTTTGTGGTTTAGATTGACCCCTTTGTATTATAAACAGGTAAGTGTAAGCTCCTTGGAGCAGAGATTGTGATTTCTTTTTGTTTGTACACCCTCGCACACTTCAGGTGCTACCAAAATAATCAGTCAATACAACTCGTGAAGAGCCAGATCCTGATCTTACACCATCCTTGCAGAAGTGAAACTTTTCTATCGTCTTTGGAGTTACTCTTAGTTACTGATTTAACTAAGTTCAGAACCAGGCCATAAATGGAAAAAAACTTTAAAAACCCAAACAAACAAACTACAGAAGAACCTCAGAGTTACAAACACCAGAGTTATGAACTGACTGGTCAACCACACACCTCATTTGGAACTAGAAGTATGCAATCAGGAAACAGCAGAGACACCCCACCCCACCCCACCAAGCAAATACAGTACAGTTCTGTGTTAAATAAACTACCAAAAAAAGGAAAATTTAAAAACAGTTTTGACAAGGTAAGGAAACAGTTTCTGTGCTTGTTTCTGTTTGAGGGTTAAAAACAGCATTTTTCTTCTGCATAATAAAGACTTAAAGCTGTATTAAATCAATGTTCAATTATAAGCTTTTGAAAGGTTTCAGAGTAACAGCCGTGTTAGTCTGTATTCGCAAAAAGAAAAGGAGTACTCCACAAGTACTCCTTTTCTTTAAGCTTTTGAAAGGATCACCATAACCTTTTGTTCAACGTTACGTACTGCTGAGGTTCTGCTGTGCGCTTCTGCTCTACTCCCTCCACACAAGCTGGACCAAACAGTGTTATATGACCTGCTTCGACCACAGTGGACTCTAAGCAACTATTTTCCAAGTCGGTTACTTTTCTAGACAGAACCCTCTAAACACAGGAGGAAATATTTTTAAGCTCCACAGCCAGGGCAGAGAATTGTTTGGGGGCGGGTGCCAAAGAGGAGCAGCACATTTTAATCTTTTAGACGTTACCTTGAGTCATCTAGTCTAGCTCACGCCTGCAATAATTTGCATTAGTTTCCCAGGCCGGAAGAGTGCTGCGTAAACTCCAAGCCTTCTCTTTTTCCACAACAGCAGTTGGTTCAATAAACGATATTACCTCACCCCCCCCCCGTCGCTCTAATACTCTGGCAGTGGCAGGGCTACCCTCCCGCGGCCGAGAACCCGCGCGAGCCTCTTTGCAGTGCTCGGAGAACCATACTAGGGACCGTTCACCCCCAGCCTAGTCGACCGTCTTCAGCCGAAGGCCACGCTCAGGCGCAAAGGTGCACACGCCGCTCGCTCACACCCACTCCCAAGCCTAGGGCAAGGGACGCACAGCCCTACGGGGGCACCCGCTTGCTTACGGGTCAAGGGTCGCTGCCCCGCGGGCCTCACAGCCCGCGCCACGCCCATTCCCCCAGCCGCGCCGGGCCGGCACTGCGGGGGCGCCCGCGGCTGCGCTCCGCGGCCCAAGCCAAACGGGCCTGGGGCGGAGGGGACGCCCCCAGCCTTCTGCCGGCGCTGGTTCATCGGCATGGCAACGGAGCCTGTCGCGAGACCCGCCACCCAGGCTCACAGCTCCCGTTCGCGCGCACAGGCCGGGCCGATGCCGTGGCGAGACGCCCCTGCACGCGCCCGGCGCCGCTCGCGGGGTCTCTGAGCCCCGCCGCAGCAGCCAAGCGCCCACCGCCATCCTTAGCTCCGCCCCCGGCCCGGCCCAGCGGCGTAGAGGGGCAGAGAGCGCGGCGCGTGACCGCAGCCTCCCCTGAGGCGGATCAGGCTACAGCCACGTGACTTCCTCTCTCAGTCAGGCTGGGGTCTCCGCCCGCTGTGGGCCGACCACCAACCGTTCCGAAATAAAATGTGGCAGCTGAGGGACCGCTCGTCGGCCCAGAGCGGTGTGTTCTCCCTCTGCATCCCGTGCTTCTCCTCCCCTGCCCAGCGTCTGTGCTTGCGTTTCATTGCTGGGCCTTGGTTCGGAAAACTTCGGGCATGTTTCTGGCCGGCCCAGCGGACTGTTCTAACCCAGGGTTAAGGTCTACCGCGCGCCGACTGTGCTGGGGCTGTACCATTTGGGAAAGGGGAAAAAGCTGTCTGGACCAACAGAGAGAAAATTGACACCATTGGGGGCCAATTACAGGGAGCCTAACACTGTCACGCCCCTGCGGTTAGTGGTTTCTCCTTGCGAGATGGGTTGGCCCGAGGGGCGTGCCCTCCTCCACCCCCCCCCCGACTCACTGTGGTTGAGTCTGGAGGAGTCACGTGCTCTTCCTGCCCGGTGCGTGTGAGGATGATGGCTGCGCTGTTGGGCTCGGCCTGCCGGCTCCGGCCTCTCTGGTCCCGCCTCCTCCGGCTGCCGCGGGGAGTCGCTGCCCACCGTCCCTCGCCCCGCGCTGCCGGGCTGGCGGGAGCCCCTGGCAGGTGAGTGCCCGGGCTCGCTCGCGGGGAGGCGCTCCCGCTCGGGAGGACTGGGGCGCCCCTGAGGGGAGCGCGTGGGCCAGCCTGGGCCGCAGCGCAGGGGACGGTCAAACCTACGGCTCTGCTTCCTTCTCTTCCCACCCCTGGGCCGTGGGGCCGTGACCCCGCTCCCCACCAGTCCGGGCCCTGCGGCAGCTCCGCCCCTTCCCTCGGGCAGCGCCCTCGAGACCTCGCGTCTCCTGTGCCCGCGCCTCGTCCCTTCCTTCGGGCGGGGCAGCCCTTGTCTCGCCTCTCACGGGCGCTGTTGCCTCCTGGGGTTCCCTGAGCCCCCCGTAAGACCTTGGGTGGCTGCGAAGAGCTGGTCAAGGGCGGAGGGATCGGCCTCGTGCTGCATGGTGACCTCTTCGCCAGAGGGAAGCTTAGGACCCGCGGGCCTGAACAGGGCAGCTTGGCTTGTCGCACGCGGACAGTAAACTAGGTCTGCTGCTGGCACGGTTCTCTTCCCATTACAGGAGCAGCCCAGGGTTCCCGAGATATGGCTCTGTTGTGTTGGGAGCTGCACAGAGGAGGGGGCAGCTTCCCTACCAAATAGCTTATTTTTAGTCAGACACAGGGAAAGCTGGCAGGGAGAGATGAAGTGATTCGTGCAAGGTCATGCAACAGGTCAGGGATAGGAAAAGAACCCAAGTTGTCTTTCCCCCCTTTTCATTCTAGACCATAAGACCACACTGCCTCTGTTCTGATTCTCTCAGGGATATTTTAATTCCCTTGGGGTGGTTCCAGTTTCCACCACTTGGTTGGATGGTGACTATCCCAGTTCAACTTCCATTATTCTAATAAAATGTTGTAGGTACTGTACAGAAACAAGTAGAGAGACGGGACTAGATTTACAAAAGGAGTTAGGTGCCTATGTCAACATTTAGGTATTACATACCTTCCAAACCCCAGTTCTGCTTCCATCTCACATTGGAGGTGCCTGAAGCCCTTAAATTTCCACTTATAAAGTCCTCAAGGTGCCTAAGTTTGTGCTAGGGAGCATGCATGCAGCCATCTCATTCTATATGCCTGGGAACCTCTTTCTTATCTAAGTTCCAGTGGGGTCCTCAGTGAGGTCTTCCCTCACCTATCTGGCCTACAGGGCTTGATCTGGGAGGTGTTCTGAACATGCAAAATGCAAACCCATGCAAAATGGCTGAGTAAGAGTCGGTCCCCTTACTATTTTTAGCCTCGTGGTTAGGACACTCCACTGGGATATTGATCTGGCTTCAGTTCCCCCCTTTTTCTGGTATTGAAAAAGGGATTTGAACTTCGGGGTCTCACTTCTCAGATAGGTATCCCAATTTCTGGGCTTTAGAGTATTCTGATATGGCTCTCTCAATCTCTATTGTTGGAGCTGCTCCACTTTGTATGACTAATTAAATATACGTTGGCTACAGTGGTTCTCAAACTTTTGTACTGGTGACCCCTTTCACATAGCAAACCTCTGACTGTGACCCTCCCCTTATAAATTACAAAGTTTTAAATATATTTAACACTATTATAAATGCAGGAGGCAAAGCAGGATTTGGGATGGAGGCTGACAGCTCGTGATCCCCTCTCCCCCAGTAATAACTTCATGACACCCTGAGGGGTCCCAACCCCCAGTTTGAGAACCCCTGGGCTAGAGAGAGTGTGCGACAGTGGTCCAGTGGTTAGGGTACTCACCTGAGAGGTGGTAAAATCAAATCTCAGGAAGAGAGGGGAATCTTGGGTGAGAGCCTTTAGCTCAGTGATTAGGGCAATGAGGGTGCTGCCACTTTGCCCTCTGGTGTTTCTTGCAACAAGTTGCTAAGGTGCTGACGTAAATTCCCTCAAAGCTGCCTGGGGGAGAGGAGCCACAGTCTAACCCTGACCTGCTGTGGCTGGCGGAGAGGCCCCCCCCAATCCCGGATGTTCTGCAGTTGGGGGAGAGATGCCCCTCCCTTGGCCCCAGTCCAGTCCTGGACTGCCTGGGGGAGAGGCGCCCCTCCCTCGGTCTTGGCCCTAGCCCAGCCCCAGACCTGCTGCGGCCAGGGGAGAGGTGCCTCTCCCATCCCCAGCCCAGGTGCTGCTGTGGGGGGAGTCCTCTCTCCCCACCGTAGCCCTGGGGCAGCCTGCATCTTGAACGCTTCATCCCCGGCCCCACCCCAGAGCCCTCACCTGAACCCTCTGTCCCAGCCCTGAGCCCCCTCCCACACTTCGAACCCCTTAGCCCCACCACGTGAATTTTGTTATGTGCATCAATATGGAGGTGATGTGTCAAACAAAATTCATTCTGCAAGTGTGTGGGCAAAATAGAGGGAACACTGGGGCTGACCTGCAGAAGCAGGTTCATGACTGGGAATCCCAATCAGAGTTAGGTGCCTAACCTCCTGTGGGATGGGACATAAGCCACACCCCTTTTCTCAGTTTTTCCTATTGCCTTGCTTAGGCAGCTTTGCACTTAGCATGCTGGTTTTTGTGGAGACTGTTCTCTGGCACCTAACTCATCTCATGTATTGTATATGGAGCCAAGATGTCCATTACAGGGCTGTGGATTCCACTGGGTGGCAAGGTGCCTAAAGGATATGCATGAGAACAGTTAAGTCCATTTGTGGATGTGTCTTACAGATGCATCCCTTAAGAGTTTTCAGTGTATAATACTACGAATGATGTTCATAAATGAATACTGAATGGGGAAAGCAAGAGATGCAAGACAAGGTACTGTTCTCATGTGGCTGTTCAGTAAGGCACATTCATATTCTTATGTTTCCAGGAGACCCATGCAGCATGTTGCGCTTGCATCAGAAAGTAACAACTATCTCTGCAACTTTTAGACATTTTGAGTTTTTTCTCATAGGCAGCTAACAAGCCATTATCTCTGCTATTAAGGTGCAGCCTTGGACATCAGCAGGTTCCAGTGCTCATATAAATGGTTCATAGAAACTTTGATCTTAGTATGTTGTGTTCAACATGATCTGTGGACTGAACCTCTATTAAAAGTTGAGGGGAACTGCAGTTTTCTCTATTGTATGGGAAGAGTAGCTTTCCCTAAGTTGGCCTCAACTATTTTAGTCAAGAAGGGGAGCTGCTTTGGACAGGTAAAGAGAGCTATATCTCATGGTGTCGAGTGGTGTCGGTGACTATGAAACTTAGTTTCAACAGAGGGGTTCCTTCGTGAAACAGTGTCAAGGAATACTGTACCATCTGCAGACCTTTTAGCCATTTAAGAAGTAGGGGAGAGGGATCTATTCACAAGTTTCCTTCTCTGAGTCTGTTTTAGGCACAGGATCAGTCTTATCACTTTCCTGTCAGAGCCAGTTTTTTGAGTTTGTAGAGCCAGTGGTCACGCAGTGAAATTTATAGGTAGCAGGTTTAAAACAAACACAAGGAAGTACTTCTTCACATAATGCGCAGGTAGCCCATGGAACTTGTTGCCAGGGCATGTTGTGAAGACCAAAATTGTAACTGGATTTGAAAAAATAAAAAATTAGACAAATTCAGGGAGGATAGGTCTCTCAATGGCTATTAGCAAAGATGGTCAGGGATGCAACTCCATTCTCTGGGTGTCCCTAAGGCTCTCACTGCCAGATGCTGGGACAGGACACCTGGGGATGGATAACTTGATAATTGCCCTGTTCTATTCATTCCCTCTGAAGCATTTAGTGCTGGCCACTGTTGTAAGACAGGATACTGGACTAGACAGATGAATGGTCTGACTCCCTATGGCTCTTCTTACGTTGTAGTTTAGACAAATGCGTGGTCACATTAAAATCATACTTCATGAAATATTCATAGGCATTTCTTAGTAATGGCTACTTCTACCTCAACTTTCATCCTCCTGCCTTCTGCTCTTTTTGTACAGTAACTCCTCACTTAAAGTCGTCCTGGTTAAAGTTGTTTCCTTGTTAGGTTGCTGATCAATTAGAGAACATGCTCGTTTAAAGTTGTGCAATGCTCCCTTGTAACCTTGTTTGGGAGCTGCTTGCTTTGTCCACTGCTTGCAGAAAGAGCAGCCTGTTGCAGCTAGCTGGTGGGGGCTTGGAACCAGGGTGGACCGGCAGCCCCCCATCAGATCCCCTAAGTTCCCTGTGTGGCAGCCGCCCAGCAGGCTATCAATTGCCAACAGTTCAGCTTGTCCCTCCCCCCACTGCCGTGTGCTGCTCCTGCCCTCTGCCTTGGAGCTGCTCCCAGAGCCTCCTGCTTGCTGTGCAAGGGGCGAGAGGAAGAGGGGTGCTAATGTCAGGGTTTCCCCCTCCCCCTGCCCCCACTCCTGTACCCTATCTCCAAGGGGGGGACGGACATGACAGGGCTCAGGACTGAGGGAGCTTGCTGGCGCCATCTGCTGTGTCTGAACTTGCTGATCTACTTAAAAGGGCAGCACAGTTAAAGTGGGGGCAAAGCTCATCTCTCTCACACACAAGGTGTGTATTCTGTTTCTCTCTGCCGTGCTGTCTCCACTCCCTCCATTTGTGCTGTTTTGTAGAGTGTGAGGCTACAGTTTGGATGAGCTATTACCAGCAGGAGAGTGAGTTTGTGTGTGTGTATGGGGGTGGGGGGGTGAGAAAACCTGGATTTGTGCTGGAAATGGCCCACCTTGATTATCATGCACATTGTAGGGAGAGTGGTCACTTTGGATGAGCTATTACCAGCAGGATGGTGAGTTTGTGTGTGGGGGGGTGGAGGGTGAGAAAACCTGGATTTGTGCTGGAAATGGCCCAACTTGATGATCACTTTAGATAAGCTATTACCAGCAGGACAGTGGGGTGGGAGGAGGTATTGTTTCATATTCTCTGTGTGTATATAAAGTCTGCTGCAGTTTCCACGGTATGCATCCGATGAAGTGAGCTGTAGCTCACGAAAGCTCATGCTCAAATAAATTTGTTAGTCTCTAAGGTGCCACAAGTCCTCCTTTTCTTTTTTCATTTAGCAGTAAGGCATTCCCTGGGAAATATCCCACCCTCTGACTCCACCATCTCAACCAAGCTTCACAATCGTCATTGCTGTGTTCAGTATTAAACGGTTTAAAACTTATTGTGTGTGTGTGTGTATATATATAGAGAGAGAGAGAGAGAGTGAGTCTTTTGTCTGATGAAAAAAAATGTCCCTGGAACCTAACCTCCCCTATTTACATTAATTCTTATGGGGAAATTGGATTCACTTAACATCGTTTCCCTTAAAGTAGCATTTTTCAGGAACATAACTACAACGCTAAGTGAGGAGTTACTGTAATAGATAAAGCTGGTCAAAAGCAGGGGCTCTCAATTTTTTCATAATACTGGAAGTACTTTTTGTTTTGTTTTGTTGGACAACCTTTTCTGAGTGTTTTGAACTTCTCTCAAACTTTCCTTTCGTGCAGTGGAGGGAGGAACATTTTTCGCCAGTGACAAAGCCTGGAACTCTTTTTTAGTAAGAAGTGAAAGTTAAATAAATTCTGTTAGCAATTCAAAAAAATTAGATTAGCATAGAAATACTTGCACAACTGGACTAGCGTGCTTGCTGTCACTCTTGCTGTCATGTTCAGCCAACCCATTTTTAAGCATTTGAATGAAAAAAATTGATCCTCTAAATAAAAACATTGAACATCAAGATTCCGCTCCTACTGAATTGTATTACAACATTGTATTCACTTTTGAGTTAAGGAAATAACAGAGCAGTAGAATAGCTTTATTGGATGGAAGTATGCGTGTGTGGGATTCAACCCCAGGTTTGTACCTTCTTTGAACTACAAAATGCAGCTAGGATCTTCCTGAGACTACACTATAAGAAGAGAATAAATGGGACGCAAAGTATGATAACACTAGTTTAGTCTGGGCAAAAGTGAATATAACATAAGAACAGCCATACTGGGTCAGACCAGAGGTCCATGTTTCCCAGTATCCTGTGTTCTCACAGTGGCCAATGCCAGATCCTTCAGAGGGAATGAACAGAATAGGTAATCATCAAGTGAACCATCCCCCATCACTCATTCACAGCTTTTGGCAAACAGGGGCTAGGGACACCATCCCTGACCATCCTGGATAATAACCTTTGATGGGCCATGAATTTATCTAGTTCTTGTTTTGAACCGTGTTAAACTTGCTGCCTATTAATTTCATTGGTGGCCCCTAGTTCTTGTTATGAGGAGTAAATAACACTTCCTTGTTTACTTTCTCCACACTATTCATGATTTTATAGACTCTATCATATCCCCCCTTAGTTGTCTCTTTACCAAGCTAAACAGTCTCAGTCTCTCCTCATGATGTTGGTGTGGACCCCCTACCTCTCAGCAAAGATTTAATATATATGTAGCGCTAAGTTGTTGTTACTATAAGTTACAGTTTTTGTGTGTGAAAAAGTATTATCTGACATTAAAAACTAAACTGAAGTTGGAAAATAATAAACTAACAAATCATTTAGGAATGTATTATTCCTTTTGTTGTGTTTACTTCTTGATTGGCTAAATTCAGTCACTTGGATTGTAGAATATTCTATTTAGCTTTTCATTTAATGGATCATTAGTTGCCACCTGCCTTCATGCCCTGAAACAAACGTCTGCATTTCTGCTGAAATGTTTATTTCCTTATTGTCACTGTTGTAGAGGCATTCAGCATTCCCAGCATATGTAAGGTAGAAGAGTAAAAGTGTAAAACTGAGGGTCCATTTGGGTTCATAAATGTTCTTACATCTCTGGCATGTAATTCTCTAGATTATTTTTTGAGCTCAAGCATAGCTTGTGCTTTGGTTGTGTACTGTACAAGCCTTAACTTTTGGAAATGGCCCTTTTTACTAAGAAAATTGTGTGGTTTTACACCACATTGGTGATGAGTACTCTTCTTAAACTTGTTTGGGTCCTAAGTCTATAATTCAAAGTCACAGTAAACTTACATTGAGATCTAGTACAGTATGGAATAGATTCCAAAGAATATTGTTGCAACTCTATTGCTTGGGATAGCTAAAGATAGGACACAGGTCTAGCAAATACACAGTAAGCAATATTCTGCACAAGTAGGGCATGGAATAGATTTCTTTTCTCTCATATGTTTACTGAACGTTTTAAAAGAATGACTTGCTATGTAACATCTTAGCCTGTAACACCAATTTAAATTTCCCATTCTGCCTTAAATGTTCCTTAATACATGCATTTGTAAGTTTCTTGTTACTATAGTATCTGGGCACCAAATAAACACTAGAAAGGGGGAAAAGTAGCTCACTCCCCCCCCCCAAAAAAAACAAACAAACAAACAAAAAAACCAAAAAAACCCAAACCTGAAATAGGCAAAGGCTTGGCCAAAATATGTATTGCCCTGAAAATCAGCCAACTGGGCTGTTCAAGAATGGAAGTAGTACACTTAGTTTTCTAATAACCATACTGTACTTCCAGTTCTTGCTTCTGAATCTCTACGGGCGCTCAGAAAATGTTCCTTATCTTCTCTAAGCCATCATTGTAGTAAATGGAAGGAGAGAGACAGCCCCTAATAAAAGCAGAGTTCCAAACTGTACAGAATTTAGAGCCACCACTTTGAATTGCACCCAGAATTATAAAGGTAGGAGGAAGCCAGTATAAGTTATAGAATGTCCAACATATTGACCGTCCTACTTGGTGATTAAGGCCTGCCTTGCTGAGTGGTAACTGAAATATCTGCATAGCCATCCAGGGCCATTCCAGATACATCTTGAAATAGCCGAGCCTTGAAGAACTTGAATGAAAATATAGTAGCCCAGGCACAAATTACTTTTCTGCCTTCATTCTTAGAGGAAAACTGTTCTTCGATGTAGTAATAAAAAAAACCACCTTGTTTTAAGTGAGTGAGCAAATACAGTATTGCAAGAATGCAGAAATTCACCCTGCAGGTGCCAGGTGTGGATGACTGGCAAAATCTGAATCATCATGGAAAAAGACAGCCTTCAGGCCAACTTCAGATTGTTGGGAAGGTGGGTGTGGGGAAGCAGAAGGAGCCAATATGGCTAACTGGGAGTCCAGAATTGCAAGCCACTTTGGCAAGAGGTAGATGCACTCCAGCACTAGATGGAGCAGTCACGAATTCCTGTAAATTTCTGTATAGTTTCTTCTTCCTGGCAACCAGCATTATCTGACTTCATAAGCATGCTAATGGCTCTGTGATCCCAAAGATTTAGCACTCTAATAACCTCACATGTGCACTGACCAGCAGTGGTGATAGAATGGAATCTTGTGAGACCACATGATAAGCATGTAAGGAATGAACAAGTGTTTACACAAAACCTTTCAAAGGAAGGAACAGTGCAACTGAAACAACTTCATTCATTCCTGCCAGAACCTGTTAGAGTGTAAGCAATGCCTCATGATCCACTGTCAAACTGCTGATACATATAATAAAATCAGTATCCATACTTGATGGCTTCACTGTTAATCTCCTGACAACGGAAAGATACTAATGCAGTCTACGTTCAAGGTGGTGGTTGGTGGGGTGTTCTTGAAGAAGGGCCTAATCAGTGCTTGTTTGAGCGTTGGCATTCAGAGGAGGCATTAACCATTGATAAAGGAATCAATTTTCCTGGTGCTGTTTTTTTATGTCTTTAAGCTGACATCAAAATGATCCAAGCAGCTCACTCCACTACTTGTATGAAATTGTTACGAAAAGTGCCTGTAGTCCAGCTTTCATTCCAAGGTTATTTGAATGTCTGGAGACTTGGATCAAGTGTACACACAATATTGGAAGCCTGATCTTGCTCTCCTTTCGCATGCAAAACTTGTGTTCGATTTAGTGCTCTTTTTCCATGAGAAATGACTGGAGAGTGGATTAATCCCAGGATGCGCACTAAGCAAGTACAAGGAAACCATTTCACATTCAGTATATAGCAAATATACTGTGATTCCTTTTTCTCCAGCCAATATATAGCAAAAGCCAATATTGGCAAAACACTGTGACCTTGTTTTACATTTTGTTTCCGTTTTACTTTGTTAATTGTGCTGTGACGGGCCATTTTTTGTTTGTACAATGCCCACAATGAGGTTTCAATCCTGAATATAGTCTTTAGATGCAACTATAATATAAGTGAATAATTTCCGTTTTCTTTACTGGTATTTTCTTGTACTTCTGTTTTTAAGCTGTATGTATAAATTGTGTATCTATGGTTGTAAGTGAATGCCAACAGTAACTATTTACTGGATTTCATATTGACATGATTGCCAATTATAATGCAGTTCAGGAGAATTTTTGATCTAATTGAAGTACATACTCAGCACTTTAAATATAATTGTATTTGTGAACCATTTGGCTAAACACTAGTAATTACAGTAATGTCAAGGGGTACAACATTTGTTTTTCTGTAGTTAATTAAAAATGTCTCTTTAGGTTGACAGAATGAATACAACTCTTAATTCAGGAATGGATGCTAATTCCATTCGCTTTAGTATTTTATTTTTAATAAAAAGTGCCATTAATTTCCGAAGAGCTTTATAAACCTCAATGACGCATACTACTTGTATGGAAGTGCTTATGTTTTATGTGAGGCAAACATAAAACAAGGCTAGGCCAACATTCAGGGAGGAGGATGTGCGGTTTATTGATGATGAAAGGCAGAAGAGTTGCGCATTTTAGCAGAAATATGGAGGAGAATAGTAGGATCCTGGCAGTGTAGGTTATCAAAGCTGTTCCAAGCATATGTGACAGCACGAAAGTGAAGGAAAGAGAATCCAAGGGAGCAGTGAAGGAAAGAGAATCCAAGGGAGCAGTGAAGGAAAGGGGACTAGGGAAAGAGAAAAAGAGAGCAAACATTTTGATGGTAGCAGGACTGCAGAGGGTCTTGTAGATGAGAATGAGAATCTTGTATTTTTATATTAAGAGACAGAACTATTGAAGGAAGGAGTGGTGGTGCTAGGGTCAGAATGGTGGGAAAAGACTTTGGCAAAAGCATTTAGTACCATTGTCATAATTCATGCCATTGGAGCAAAACTAACTAAACTAAACTAAAACTAACCTTTTTAATTGAAGGTGTGTAGACTAATGCACCTATTTTATGCTGTAGAGCAGTTTTGAGACTTACAGGAAAAAATCAGTAATGGTGCATCTGAAAAGTTCAAGCTGAAAGTTAAAAGTGTAACTTGTCAGCATTATCAAATCTAGGACAAACATGTCCCTCTCACACACCTGACAGTGGTTTAAGTATTTGAAATAAAATTAGCCATATGCTTTCAAAAATACCCCATCCCACTTTTCCCCTTCAATTGTTATAGAATAAAGTAAATAAACTGGTGAATCAAGATAAGCATCTTAGGTCTACAAAAAAACATAACCCTCAGCAACTCCTTTTAGAGTGCAAATATATACTTTTTTTGGAGAACTTAAAAATCGCACATTACTGAAGAAAACAAATATGGTTGTAAGTCAGATAACGTGAACGTTCAAAACACTAAGAAACCCTTTCAAGTGACAAATCTCTAGGTCTGGGTGGCTTTCAAAAGAAGTTCTGTATATCTTTTTCAGGAGCTTAGTGCTTCAAATTCTTCAAAATCTTCTATTATTTCCTTGAATGGGGAAAATTGGCCAATTCTGGTTTTGGAGGCCAGCATAAGTGTATGCACAAATGATGAAAAATCCAGAAGACCATAGAATGTACTGATAAATATCATGTATCTAGTCAAACTATTAGCTTAGTTACTACCAGTTCACACCAGTTTTGGCTCTGTCCCAGGAATGGACACTAATCGTAATAGGTGGAACACTAACATTGAATTAAACCAAAGGATAAAAGTAGTTTGCTAGCTAGCATTGAATGCCTTCTCTGCATCTAGTGTGATTGTTTTGATACTACTGGAGAAACTTAATTTCAAACAATGTATAGCCTGTACTAAACTGTCCTACTATTCTTCATGTGCATTTTTTATTTTCATGTCTTCTTATCAGAGACTTTGTTCTTTTAAAGAGATAATGATGTCCTTTTGTCACTTTGGGGATAACTGGACAGAACTTGTAGTAGCTTTCAGATATTCTGCCTGAAATTTAAAGCATCACAATCCATAATAAAGAATATAAAATTTTTCTCTTTGCAAGTAGTATCCTGCCTTATCTCAGTGAAATAGTAACCCTTACACAGGGGCACATCTCTGTAGTGTGTGGAAAAAGCTTATCTTCATTCTGACTGAACCACTAATGTCCCAATTAGAGATGTGATAATGTGAAATTCCGACCTTTCTTATTGGCATTATGTATTGAGACTTATAATGAAAACTAGATGGGTGTGAAGGAAGTAGGGCTGTCAAGCGAATAAAAAAAATTAATCGCAGTTAATCACGAGATTTAAAAAAATCATGATTAATTGCAGATTTTTAATCACACTGTAAATAATAGAATATGATTTATTATAAATATTTTTGGATGTTTTCTACATTTTAAAATATATTGATTTTAGTTACAACACAATACAAAGTGTACAGTGCTCATTTTCTATTCTATTTGATTACAAATATTTGCACTGTAAGAAAGATAAAAGAAATAGCATTTCAATTCACCTCATGCAAGTACTGTTGTACAATCTCTTTATTGTTCGCATTGCACTGTTGTAGACGGAGTTACAAGGTATTTTACATGTCAGCTATGCTAAACATTCATATGCTCCTGCATGCTTCGACCACTATTCCAGAAGACATGCTTCCATGGTGATGACGGGTTTTGTTCGATAACAATCCAAAGCAGTGCAGACTGACGCACATTCATTTTCTTCATCTGAGTCAGATGCCACCAACAGAAGGTTGATTTTCTTCTTTGGTGGTTTAGGTTTTGTAGTTTGTGCATCGGAGCATTACTCTTTTAAGACTTCTAACAGCATATTCCACACCTCATCCCTTTCAGATTTTGGAAGGCACTTCAGATTCTTAAACCTTGGGTCAAGTGCTGTAGTTGTCTTTTGAAATCTCACATTGGTACTTCCTTTAGGTTTTGTCAAATCTGCGGTGAAAGTGTTCTTAAATTGAACAGCATGTGCTGGGTCATCATCCGAGACTGCTATAACATGAAATATAAGATGAATGCGGTTTAAAACCACAGAGCTGTAGACCTACAATTCTCCCAAATCACAAATTTAATCAAGACTTTTTTAATGAGCGTCATCAGCCTGGATGCACGTCATCTGGAACAGTGGCTGAAGCATGAAGGGGCATATGAATGTTTGGCATATCTGGCATGTAAATACCTTGCAATGCCAGTTACAACAGTGCCATACAAGCGCCTGTTCCCACTTTCAGGTGACAAAGTAAATAAGAAGCGGGCAGCATTATCTTCCATAAATGTAAAGAAACTTGTTTGTCTTAGGCCTGGTCTATAGTACACCGTTATTTCGTAATTAGCTGGGTTACTTCGAAATAAAACTGATTCCATCCACATGACCAAACCAGTTTTTTCGATATAAAGGGCTCTTTACTCTGATTTCTGTACTCCACCTCGGCAAGTGGAGTAGCGCTAAAATCGAGATTGCAGTTCCGGGTTACAGGTACTGTGGATGCAATTTGATGATATTGGCCTCCGGGAGCTACCCCAGAGTGCTCCCTTGTGACTGCTCTGGACAACGCTCTGAAATCCGATGCACTAGCCAGGTAGGCAGTAAAAGCCCCGGGAACTTTTGAATTTCCGGTTTGGTCACCATCAGCACAGGTGACCATCAACACAGTCCACCATCACAGGCGACCACGCAATCCCGGATTCGCAGACGAGCTCCAGCATGGTACAAATGGATGTACTGGATCTCATTGCATGTTGGAGACAAATCTGTTATGGCAGAACTACGTTCCAAAGAAAGAAATGCTCAGGCAAGCATGCCAAAAAGCCAGGGAGGCGAATGGGCGCTCTGAGTCACAGCCCCATACATGCCACTTCTACCATGAGTTGCATACGATAATGGGGGGTGATGACACCACTACCCCACCGCTGTCCATGGACACCTGCAAGGGGGGAGTAGCACGGAGGATGAGTTTTTGGAGGAGGAGAAGGACAATGCACAGGTGGCAAGTGGGGAATCTGTTTCCCCCCCTAGCCAGGAACTGTTCTTAACTCTGGAGCCAATAGCCTCCCCCCACTCCCAAAGCATGCTCCCAGACCATGACCCTGGAGAAGGCCCTTCTGGTGAGTGAGCTTGTTCGGAGTCACACGGTGGGGGTTGGGGGGGAAACCCAGCCACACTGGGCTGTTTGCTTTTAGTTTAAAGGGCTCATCCCTGCTCAGAGCCTCATCGGAGCCACGCTGGGTGTGTGTGTGTGTGTGGGGGGGGGGTGGGCGGGGTGTTGTGTGAAGCAATCATCCCAGAGAGCCCGCAGGCTGCCTGCAAGCTGAATTCTGTTGCATGGCCGCTGACTGCAAGCTGAATTCTGTTGCCTGGCCGCATGTGTTGGCTTACTTATATCAAAGTGGCAGGCACTTCAGTATAAGAGGCAAAATGAGACCGTGTAGAGAAAGAATATGTGCTGTGTACTATGAATTGCCTGTTTACTGAGAAACAGTGTCCCCTTTGTTCTCTAAAACGTATCTTTTAAAATACTACCCTCCCTTTTTCTCCTCCTGCAGCAGGTGCAAATGTTTCAACGTGGCCCCTATCTACTCCATCCCAGAGGCTGGTCCAGATTAGAAGGCGGAAAAAAAGGAACTCGGGACGACATGTTTGCTGAGCTCATGCAGTCCTCCCGCACTGATAGGGCCCAGTTGAATGCATGGAGGCAAACAATTGCGGAGTCGCGTAAAGCGTTTCGTGAATACAAAGAGAGGAGGGACGTGCGCGATGAGAGCAGGCAGGATGCTATGGTCAAACTCATGGGGGAGCAAACTGACATGCTCCGCTGTATGGTGGATCTAATGCAGGAAAGGCAGCAAGACCACAGACTGCTGCTGCAGCCCCTGAATAACCACCCTCCCTCCTCTCCAAATTCCATAACCTCCTCCCCCAGATGCCCAAGAACACGGGCGGAGAGGCTACGGGGACCCACACAGTCATCCCGAGAGGATTGCACAAGAAGCAATATGGCAATAACAATTTGGCATATCCTAAATTTTGATTCGGTTTCTGGACTTGTCCTCCCCTCCTCCTCCACCCCCCCCAACCCAATACTGCCCCTCCCCCGTCTAGCTTCTGATTTCTCTGTGTTTTGTGCAACAAATAATAAAGAATGGTTTTTAAACAATTGTGACTTTATTTCCTTATATATATATATATATATATATAGGGGGTAACTTTAAGAGAAACAAACACAACTCTCACATTGTACCCTGGCCAGTCATGAAACTGGCTTTCAAAGCTTCTCGGATGTCCAGCGCGCCCTGCTGTGCTCTTCTAATCGCCCTGTTGTCTGGCTGTGTGAAACTGGCCAACAGGTGAATTGCCTCAACCTCCCACCCCGCCGTAAATGTCTTCCCCCTTACTCTCAAAGATATTGTGGAGCACAACAAGCAGCAATTACAATTGGAATATTGGTTCTGCTGAGATCTAACAGAGTCAGTAAACTGCGCCAACTCGCTTTCAAACATCCAAATGCAGATTCTACCACCATTCTGCACTTGCTCAGCCTATAGTTGAACTGCTCCTTACTCCTGTCCAGGGTGCCTGTGTATGATTGCATTGGCTAATTGCAGCACAGCAGTCCCCACAGTACGTTTCCCCACTCCAAACTGATTCCCGACTGACCGGTAGCTGTTGGGCGTTGCAAGCTTTCACAGGGCTATGGAAGCTTCTCAACTGTGAGGGCTGCTCTCATTTTGGTGTCTTTGCGCTTCAGGGCAGGGGACAGCAAGTCACAAAGTTCCATGAAAGTGGTCCTACTCATATGAAAGTTTCTCAGCCACTGGGAATCATCCCATACCCACAACACTGTGCAGTCCCACCAGTCTGTACTTGTTTCCTGCTTCCTCGCCCGGTTTTGCAGGTACTGCACATACTGCTGGATAATGCGCGAGGTATTTACAATGGTCAAAACTGCAGCGGAGATCTGATCGGGCTCCATGACTATGGCGCCTGCACGGGTAATCCTGGAAAAAGGGCGCGAAACGTAGGAGAGCAGAATGGCAGTGGAAGCTGTGCTGTTCGGTTCACGGTAGCTGAACGAAGGCTGAAAATGGTTGTCTTCTGTGGCTTTCACAGAGGTGGGAGCCCAGGACAGACAACATGGAGAAGCTCGCAAGTGTGGCAATAGCAGGAAAGCAGAGTTGGCGGCGGAAGCATTTGATGAGGAAGAGAGAGTAGATAGTAGAGATGAGAGGAAATGAGAGGTGGATTCATAGTAGCAGGAGAGTAGTGGTGCACCGTCTGCTGAAAGCAGTATGGCGTTTGCATGCCAAAAAGGCGCGAAATGATTGTCTGCCGTAGCTTTCTGACGACACACAACCAGAAACACCCGCGAGAATGTTTTTGCCCCATCATGCACTGGGAACTTAACCCAGAATTCCAATGGGTGGCAGGGACTGTGGGAACTGTGGGATAGCTACCCACAGTACACCACTCCGATATTCGATGCTATCCTTGATACTGTGGATGCAATCCGCTGAATTCACATGCTTTAGTGGGGACACAGAAGGCCGAAAGTATAAAATAGCTTCTGAAAATTCGAATAGAATAATTTCGAAATAATTTCGTACTGTAGACGAATCCTTAGCAATTGGCTGAACAAGAAGTAGGATTGAGTGGATCTGTAGGTTCTAAAGTTTTACATTGTTTTGTTTTTGAATGCAGTTATGTAACAAAAACAAATCTAAATTTGTAAGTTGCACTTTCACAATAATGAGGTTGCAATACAGTACTTGAAAAATACTATTTTTTACAGTGCAAATATTTATCAAAATAATATAAAGTGAGTGCTGAATACTTTGTATTCTGTATTGTAATTGAAATCAATATATTTTGAAAATGTAGAAAAATCTAAAAATACTTACAATTTTAGTATTTTTACTAAGTGTGATTACAACTGTGATTAATCGCGATTAATTTTTTAATCAACTTAATTTGTTTTGAGTTAATTGCTTGAGTTAACTGGGATTGACAGCTCTAGAAGGAAGGTTTACTAAGAATTTGTAATCGCTGTGCTAAATATTAACTTGCAAAAAGATCAAACTAAGCTTTCCTGTGTAGTGAGTTGTTTATAACCGAGAGAGTTTTAATTTTATTTTTTATCTGAGATAACATTTGACACACTCTGGTTCCTGTATAACAGTTCCTCTTTCTATGATGTCAAATGGAATTATTTTAAAAAAATCAGGTATAGTAATTTCAGTGAGGTAAATGGATATGTAAGAATCCTTTATTTGAGGTGAATGGGTTACTCCTGGGGAATTCTGTGCCAAAAAATTAAAAGTTCTGCACAAAAATATTAAAAATTCTGCATTTTTTTTTGTCAAAATAATGCAATCTAATCCAGCTAGTTTCTGTTATTTTGGTAATTTATTTAAACTACAATACAATGGATGGCAAATGGGAGTGAGGAGCATTGGAGGAAATCTCCAAACTCCTTCTGGGTAATAGTAATGTAGCTTGTATTGACCCTTACGTCTAATTTTTAGTCAACAAATATATGCAGCCATATGCTCAGTGTTACATCATAAGCAACTGAAGAGCAAGTGAGGGCTGTGGACTCAAACTCACAATTTATACTGGCTACTGACCATCTTCAAAAAGGTCAGTAGCAAACAGTTCATGGAGTACATTTTGAAAGGACATTTTTGCAGTCCAAAAATTTAGACCAGTTCTAATCACTAAAGCACCATAAGAATTTACAAGGCCATGCTGTCCTTTACAATAAGTCTCATTTATACCACTCTGGCAATGTAAAGGAGCCTTAAAATTTTATACCTGTGTTATCCTCCTGGGGGAATTCACTAAGCCGGCAGACTGCTATATTCTCCTCTGCCTGGGGAAACAGAGCCTGCCTCACACCTATCTCTTCAGAAATACCCCAAAGCCCTGCCCCTCCATGCTGAGCATGCCGCGATAGCCAGCGAGAGGGACAGAGTCTCTCTCTCTCTCTCTCACATACATGGATACCCATTCCCCTCCTTTCCCCAGGCGGTGATTTACATCTCTACCAGCTGCTCTGGGTGCCCAAACCGACCAGTCTGCACTGCCAGGGAGTGGGCACATGACTGCTCTTGTGGCTTCCCTTTGCTTCCCCATCAGAAGTCATTTTTCTGCAGGTGAGTGAAGAAATCTGCGGGGACCATGAATTCGGCACACACGCAGTGATGCAGAATTCCCACAGGAGTAATGGGTTTTATCCTCTGCTGACTAAAATGTTCAAATCTGTGCAGTTTTCAAATTGACGAGTTAATGCCTGAACATGGCTGTCAATAAATACTTTGATTTTTGCAACATTTATAAGCCTGTGTCTGTCAGCCAAATGTACTAATTGCTTTCTTCCTGACTGCAGAAGCAATGTATTCTGCTTTATAGTAGGTCAGACTTGTGCCGAGTCTTGGTTTTTCCCTTATTTAAAAAGTGGACCATCAGGCTATATTTTGAGCAAGGATAGTTCAGTAATAAATTATATTCTTTATTTTATGGCAGGTCTGAGTTCTAAATTTGACAGTTCGTCATAGGCAAAACTCTACTGCAGATGTGTCAAATTGAATCTTCCTTGATGATGCTATAGAAAAGCTTTAAAGTGCTAGCTGCTGTTTAAAGGCAAGGATCCTTGATAGGATTGTTTGCAAAGGCAGTGTATAAACCAGAGGTCCCCAAACTCTGGGGTGCACCCCCGTTTGGGGGGCATGGGCCAGCTGCTATGGGGGGGAGGAGGAAGGGAGCGCCACCCAGCTCTGCTCTACTTCCAGCCCCACCACCAGCCATTTCCCTGACTCCCGGTCCCATGCCTGGCCCCAGCT
Organism: Lepidochelys olivacea; assembly: GCF_965140295.1. Lineage (NCBI taxonomy): Eukaryota > Metazoa > Chordata > Testudines > Cheloniidae > Lepidochelys > Lepidochelys olivacea. The sequence continues at coordinate 174,131,278 of NC_140413.1, read as the reverse complement.
GCGCTTGCCTTGTCCCTGTCCACATTCCCTCCCCTCCCCCCGGCTCCTAACCCCAACTTCAGGGAGAGGGGGTGTGACCATGAAAAGTTTGGGGACCACTCATATAAACTGTAGATATGAAATGAGGATACAAAATATTTGCAGCCATGGATGAGCTGTCTGGCATAGGAGTTAATGTAGCATAGGCACAGCTGTGTCACTAAAAGGTGGGTAGTGTGGACAAAGCCTTACTTGTGCATCTCCCATTAATGGTAATGGAAGTTGCAAGCATAAATCCTTGTGCATTAGGATGATAGTATACTCGTATGCTGCTGCTTACTTGTGAAGAGTATGGTCACTCATTATATCAACCTTGACTTGAAGTAGTGTGTCAAACTTTCAGGTAGCATTCTGAGCTTCTACTGCATACCATTTTCCTTGGTTGTTTGTGCCCTTTTGTTCAGGTAGATATGAAAAGAGCTCAGGGTGAGAATAAAAATGTAATGGCTTATAATTGTTGTCCGGCAATTAGGTCACTGATAAATAAGTTGCCTGGGCAGAAAACTCTGCTTCTAGGATGATTAATCATTTTAATGGTTGAGATAACAACAACAACAAGCAGCTTTATTATACTGTTGTTCCTCTTGTCTAACTCTGAAAATATTTTGCAATCTTATTTCTCCCAAACTTGACTGACTTTAGTTTTAAATCAGTGAAATCTGTATATGGTCACAAATGGATAAGACCTTTTCTCCTTTTAGCTCAAAAGAATTGATTTGAGATATTTTTGACTGTATGCAAATGTCATTACTAAGATGGTGTGAATTGATATAGCACTAGTTGCTTTGTGGCCACATCAGCTATATAAAACTGTGCAGTCTGGTGGTAGGAGGACAATTTTAAGCTCCCAAACGTTGCTGAATTTAAAAAAAAATTTTTCTGTGTGGATTTGAAAGTAAACGCTTTCTTGACTGTCTTTCCTCCCCCCTGCCTCCACTCCAATTTATGGTGTTAAACCATTCTGCCTGTGAAAAAATCTGCTGGTGGGTGCTCAAGAGGGGTTCCTCAAAGAGATTCCTCGCACTGTCTGTTTTGTTGGGTGGAATTTTCCTGGAAAATGACACATGGCTTGTCCACAAACCTGGTGGAACTGCACTGTCCCCTGCTCCTCAAATGTTGTTTACAGTCAAGCTGGCCTTCCAAAGTCTCTTTCAGGTTGCCACAAAGACCCCTTTGTGGAGGGGTACATCAGAAAAGATATTGCACCTCTGTCTGTGTTGCCTCTTTCACCTAAAGTTCCTGGGGCGCCTGGCCTGCCCAGTTATCACTCTGGACCCAAGAGTGCTTTTTGCAGAGTTTAGAGGGAGGGGCCAGAGTTGTAGATGCCACTGAGCCCCTCTTCTCTCAGTATGCAGAGTCTGTTTTTTCCTCTGTGCAGGGGATCTAGAGGAGACAGATTTGGGCCAATCTGTGTAGCTGAAAGAATGACTTTAGCACACACTTCAGAAAACATATGCACACAATGAGGACCTGCCCAGTTACAGTTCAGTGCATACTTTTGTCTGTATATTGACTGTTGACCACATCAGTATAATTAGGGCCCTACCAAATTCATAGTCCATTTTGGTCAACTTCATGGTCATAGGAGTTTAAAAATAGTAAACTTCATGATTTCAGCTATTTAAATCTGAAATTTCATGGTGTTGTAATTGTAGGGGTCCTGATCCAAAAAGGAGTTTGTGTGTGTGTGGTGGTGGTGGGGGTCGCAAGATTATTTTGGGCGGGGGGGCGGTACTGCTACCCTTACTCCTGTGTTTCTGCTGACAGCAGTGCTGCCTCCAGAGCTGGGCAGCTGGAGAGTGGCTGCTGGCTGGGAGCCCAGCTCTGAAGGCAGAGCCGCCACCAGCAGCACAGAAATAGGGTGGCAATACCATGCCATCCTTTACTTCTGCACTGCGGCTAGTGGGAGTGCTGCCTTCAGAGCTGGGTGCCCAGCCAACAGCCGCCGCTCTCCGGCCACCCAGTTCTGAAGGCAGCACAGAAGTAAAGGTGGCAATACCGTGAGTCCCCTAAAATAATCATGCGACCGCCCTGCAACTCCCTTTTGGGTCAGGACCCCCAATTTGAGGAACGCTGGTCTCCCCCGTGACATCTGTGCAGTATAGGGTAAAGGACATAAAAGACCAGATTTTTCAGTCCGAGACATGTTTTTCATGGCTGTGAAATTGGTAGGGCCCTAACTATAATTTAGGGCTTATCTACACTTGAAAGTTAGTGTGGATTAAGGTAGGGTGTGAATTTAAAACGCAATAGCTGTTCCTGATTAACACTGTGTGGACCATTCTGATTCCAGAACAAGAATTTCTAACAGTTAAGAAATTTTATGAAGAATTTTTTATAATTGTCGTATTTCCCTAGACCTTAGTGCTGTGGAAATAAATTTTAAAAAAATCTTTTATGGTTGCTACAATGTAAGTTTTTTTTATATCCATTTATCTGTGATGTAATAGTGTAATTTTATAAGATGAAAAGGTATTTTCTAGGTTTACGAATCTTTACATTGTTCAGCTCTCTCTGTTAGTACTTTAAATTGGTTATAAAAGTTATTGTTGCTTGCTGCCTCATTTATTGTTCTTCAGAAGAGATGTCTACAACTATTCATGGGGAAATCTTATTCCTTGCTTCAGAACTTTGTTTTACAAAAATACCATTTTGAACCATTTTTAGGCAAAGCTATAATCAGTTTAGCTGGACGTCCCAAATAAGCAAACATTTGACCATATGAGAAATATACACAGTTTTATGCATTTCTTAGTTGACTTCCCACCCCCCAAACCTCTTGAAATGATACAGTGTGTAGTCTGAATTGCCTACACTGGTTTAAACCAGCATTGCATGTCGTCTGTAAAAGGTTTTGGCTTTTTTTTCCCTTTGGTGTGGGGGGGTGGGGGATGTTGGTAAAGGGGAATTAACATTTTGTGGAAGGAGGTTTTTAAGTGTTTGCTCATTAACTGACATAAATGGCTTTTGTTTTTGTTTAGCACACAACTGATCTACCATGCAAGGCTCTTTGCAATTGCACCTCATCAGAAGGGGAAAGTTCAAGAAGAACCTGTTTCAGGTATTCAGAATAAGCAAGCACAACATTTTGACTGGGCCTTAAATAAACTGGATAGCTCTGTCAGAAGAACTGGCCGCATTACTAGAACTCTTCTACAAAGAATCTTCCATGACATGTGCAGAACAGGTAAACCTGCTTTTCATTCATTGTATGATAAGTTGACATTTCATTTTAAAGATTTTGTCAAAACAAAAGAACATAAACGAAACTGATTTGTTGGGTTTTTTTTTTGTTTTTTAGGAGTTACTAAACTTACCTCACACCTCGGCTCAAATTCTTACAGGCAATTGTGGAAGTTTAGCTGTATTAACTTGTATGTAAGAGACCAGTGACCATGATAAAGCAACAAACCTTCATTCTTCCGCTTTTGTGGTAGAGGGGGGTTGCAGAAAAATCTGGTGCAAGTTCAGGCAGATATTCAGTGTGCTTTTATTATCTCCGAATGAGTTGCCTGTACTATTTTACGTACATAAGAGCAACAAGCTATCTTTCCCTTTGCTGTACATCATTGTTCACTGTGTCATATCTAAGCTTGGTTATAAAACTGGAACAGGGATTGTGTCTTTTTTCTCCGTACAGCACATATAAAAATTATGGCTATAAGGAATGACACTGTATCTTTAAGATGCTGGTTATTGCTGAAGGTGAACTACAAAGGGAAAAAACCTGAGATTATCCCAGATTCCCTTGTAACTAGATTATTTATGCAGTGAATGCTCCAAACAAGTTAAGTTTCAAAAGTTTTCTTCACCCTTCTTTCCCAAAAGTGGGTTTATGTTATTTTAAAGTTAAACTGATTTCACTGTTGAATTGCTCCCACAGGAATGTTTTGAGGACATCGAGTACACATAGTTTTGCAGATAACTGTTAACGTACCTAGGGGCTCGGTTCTTTTCCTTCTCTCATTAATACTTTCTAGCTATCTTTTTAGAACATTTATTTTTATTTTTATTTTTTTTTAAGCTTTAATTTTGTCTTTTCTCTGGGTGTCCCCTCTCTCCTTGAAAACTCATGTTATTGCAGTAATTAAGTGGCTGAGGCCAGTTTAGGAATCATCCATTTCAGTTCTGTCAAGAACTCAGATACTATCATGGTTTTCTATAAGATCCAGTCCTACTCTCAACCGAAGCGAATGCAGAATCCTTCTTGACTTTTCTTGAACAGGATCCAGCCTATTATTCATTCAAGGTTAGGGTCAGAGGCAGCCTTATCAAAAAAGATCTTTCCCACTAGAAGAGTACTGTTTTTCAGTCAAGGGTTTTAAGTCCTCGGTCTCAAGCACAAGTTATTCCTTTTTGATCTTTAATTAGTTATAGTAATGAGCAGATTAATTACAGATACAATCTGAGGGTTTTAGTTTGGCTGTGTAAATAAGTTCCCCATTGCTAATATCTTTAAACTTGTATTATTCGTCCTGCAACATCAAAGATACTCCTTCTTTGATAGAAGGAATAGCTTTAAAGTTGGCATGAAGTAGCTGCAGCCACTCATTTACACTTGAATTGCACTGATGCAGTTTGCCCCAGCTTTTGTAAAAGAGTAGACTCTGATTTGAAACTGGTCAAGGTTTGCACCAGTGCAGGACAACTCCATCTGTGGGTTGCATTGGAGCTTTATCTTTCTTCTCCTGTGTTTGATTTATGCCTGCCTTCTCTTTCTTTGTCATCTTGTCTTCTCTTTCCAGTTCACATTTCTGCCTTTATTGATATTGGATTTTCATTCTCATTTTCCTTTTTTCTCATCACCTCTTTGCCGTTCTCCCTTTCCACCTGTCTTGATTCTCTGTCCTCCCTTCCTACCTGTGAATAGCTTGCCTGCATTAGTGATCCTTTCCCATAAACATTGTTTGCAGTCATTAGTGATGTAGCATCTTGTATACATGGTGTCATAAATATAAAGGGAAGGGTAAACACCTTTAAATCCCTCCTGGCCAGAGGAAAAACCCTTTCACCTGTAAAGGGTTAAGAAGCTAGGATAACCTCGCTGGCACCTCACCAAAATGACCAATGAGGAGACAAGATACTTTCAAAGCTGGAGGTGTGGGGGGGGTTGGAGAAACAAAGGTTCTCTCTGTCTGTGTGATGCTTTGGCCGGGAACAGAAAAGAAATGGAGTCTGAGAACTTAGTAAGTAATCTAGCTAGATATGCGTTAGATTCTGTTTTGTTTAAATGGCTGATAAAATAAGTTGTGCAGAATGGAATGTATATTCCTGTTTTTGTGTCATTTTGTAACTTAAGGTTTTGCCTAGAGGGATTTTCTCTGTTTTGAATCTGATTACCCTGTAAAGTATTTACCATCCTGATTTTACAGAGGTGATTCTTTTACTTTTTTTCTTCAACTAAAATTTTTCTTTTAAGAACCTGATTGCTTTTTCATTGTTCTTAAGATCCAAGGGTTTGGGTTTGGGTCTTTGTTCACCTGTGCAAATTGGTGAGGATTTTTATCAAGCCTTCCCCAGCAAAGGGGGTGTAGGGTTTGGGGAGGATTTGGGGGGAAAGACATTTCCAAGAGGGCTCTTTCCCTGTTATATATCAGTTAGACGCTTGGTGGTAGCAGCACTAAAGTCCAAGGACAAAAGGTAAAATAGTTTGTACCTTGGGGAAGTTTTAGCCTAAGCTGGTAAAAAAAAAATAAGCTTAGGGGTTTTCATGCAGGTCCCCACGTCTGTACCCTAGAGTTCATGCAGGTCCCCACATCTGTACTCTTGACACATGGACACTTAAAAAAAAAATTTTTTTTTCAAGGTGTTGGTTTAGACTCCATCCATCTAAAAGGGATTTCTTCTTATGCTGCAAGGGATTAATTGTTTTACCTTGTAGTTATTTTATTCTATTTTATACTTCCTTTTTTACAATTTCTGTACATAATTTATGGTGACTAATTTACGTTATAAAGCATTAATGGCATTTTTGTGGGTTGCATGACTAGCTCAAGAATTTGGTTATTCTTCACAATGTTGAGTAGAGAGAGGCCAGCTTCTGTTTGACAGTATTTAACAAAACCATAATATAACCCATGTACACCAAAAACCCCAGCCCATCACGAACAGCAATTATTGTCTCTCCTATATTTTATTTTCTGTATCTGATGTGCTAATGCAGCACTTACTTTCTGTCACAGGAGTAGTCCATCTGATGTAATGAGGCCTCCCTATTAAGGTGGTACACTAGGAAAGGGGTACAGGTACATGCTGCTTCAAAGTAGGTAGACTTTTCAAAGAGACTTGAAGATTTCTTATAAAACTAGAGTTTGCAGTTTGCTTGCTTGTACAGTGCACTCAGGACTTTACCCCTTCCCTCTCTTAATCCCTCTCTTGCAGGGGTCCTGCTACAACCTTCCCCACTGGTCCACCTGCGGGAGGCCTGAGAAAGCCAGACAGGCTGTGGTTATTTTTCTCGGGTACCCCTGGGGCTGAGTATTAGAGTTGGAGGAACTCTAGAGGTAGACCTTGTCACAGGCTTCTTTCCCAAACTGTAGACCAATGTACAGAGTAATCACCATATTCATATTTAGATGATACTTGAGTAACCTTGTTAACAAGGTAATAACTCTGTCTTGGGACAAATGGATGCTGAGGGTGAAAAACCAAGCGTTAATTATCTCAGGATGTATTGGTTGTTCAAGTTAGTATAACGTTAGCTCATTCTGAAGTATCTTGGTGGTAATCTCCAACCATGTCTCAAAAATATTTGTCCAAAAGTTTTTTCTCCATCAGCAGCATAAAATGAGAAGATGAAGTGGTTATGTTTGTCGATTTATGGATGGAAGAATTCAGGGCAGTAGCCAGTCTGAGTTTGGGGACTTGTATACCTTACATTACTGAAACTACCAGATGGTTGACTTAGCAACTGTACAGCATCCTTGATCCTGGTGGAAATCATTATTTTTCAGTGTAATTATGAAATACTGTCACCTAATTTTCCCTAGATGTCTTGTTTACCAAAAAACAAAATTGTGAAAAAAGTTTCATGTGTGTATTTCAAAAGGACACTGTCAAGATTTTTAGGTTCTACATTTCATTTATTGTAGCTTTATCAAGTTTTAGTTGTACATATATTTGACTTAAATTTAACATTTTCCCTCTAAATCTTCACTTTTCAATTAATAGTAGCAGAATTTAGTGTGGTATGAGTCAATCAGACATACGCTTAGGGAATAAGAATCCATATTTCTCAGCATCTTCACTTTGTACAACCGTAAGCTTCAGTCAGCTTGCTTTATGAACAAAAATTGGAGATTAAGTCGTTTAAACAATAACATAGCAACAAAATAACAACCTGAGTAAATGGAAAGGCAAACTCAAAAAGATTATAGATTCCCCCCTCCCCCCCAAGTGAATTTAATGCTGATTCAAGGCACTAGATGATACTGCTAAAAATGAAATTCTCTCTGTGAAGAAAATGCCTAAATTAGAGGCAACTGCATTGTGAGGTTCTCCATGCTGCTTTGTCTATAAGCCTCAACCCTGACTTGGAATGATAACTTTTAGAAGTTGGCAAATAATTGTCTTCATTCTCATTCAGTTGTTGACCTCTTTTATGAGAATGGAAACATGAGTGCTAGCTGGAGTGGTGGACGTTCCATGGCATGGATACTTGTTCACTAGGAAAAGTAGTGAAACCAACACGTTTTGCAATAGCCACTATACAGGAAAGATTTATATTTTAAGATTTTGGGGCATTATTAGAATATTGGCCAATGTTTTCAAAAGTGGTTACACTTATTTAGGAGTCTAAATATGGATTTAGAAGCCTAACTTTAAGCATCTGAGTTTGAAAATGATGGTTATTGTGTTTAAAAATTACTATGTATTTAAAATCTAAAACCATTTTTTGTATTGTCCTTTTTATATTAATAGATCAAGGGGCAATGGAACAATGGAATGTACTCATTCTTCTGTTATCATTTTTTTCCCCAAAGACTCCTGCATATTCTTTTCACTCATGGTGTACCAGTTCCTTTTGTATATTTTTTGCAATGAACATTTTTGTTTCACTTGTATTTGGTCTTTAAGTACAGCGTTGTTTTATTGCAGGGTATCCAAGTAGTAACCAGGCCTTGCTTCTGTTGCGAAGTTGTGGTTCCTTGTTGCCTGAGGTCCCATTATGTGAAAGAACAGAACTAGCCCATATGATATGGGGCAAGTTGCAAGACTTGGGTATGTCTTTTCATATGTTTGACTACAATAAGGCATGTACATATTATAACAGTATATTCCACTTGCTTTCTTGGAAACAAAAAGTAGAATGCATTTTAGTAATGTTAAATGCTGAATTTTTATGTTTTACTGCAGGAATTTTTCTTTAAACATTGGCAAATATAACCTTATATTTACCACCCAGGTTTTTTGAGGCTAGAAACCTGTTTGTCATTCTGAGAGTTATACTGACATCTAGGGGTACTAACAGTAAACCTGAGGGGTTTTTTCCCCCATTGCTTATATCAGGTAGTTGCTTTTGTTTGTTGTTGTGACAGATTCTAGTTCTTTAGTATTGTAAACACTGAATCTTGTATTGCTAAATAATTAGTTATTTATTAATTGCCTCAACAGCTGGCAGTCCAGTGTTCTAGTGTTAAAAGCTAGATATAGCCAAATAGCTATTTCAGAAGAGACCATATCTGATAACCATTAGAATGACAATTTATGATCCATTAATGTCCATCTTCAGAAACAAATGCATGATAATGTGTTCTTAAAAGTTGAGATTGGGTAAGGGTTGAAGGAAGCCACATTATTTTTCAGAATTTAGCAATTCATGTGTAGAATGCAAAATAACACACAGGATAGCATTGATGTTTCTGTACTCTGCATATTTAACATTTTAATTATAAATAAATGCACAGTTTATAGAGTTACTCTGTTAAACAGTTGCGACATACACCATAGAGATGGATAAAATTAATTGATTTGTTTGTACCATAGTTTCTTTTGCATAATAAAGTTGATCTATCAAGAAATCCAAGTAATTTTCATATGACACTTAAAGATTTTTAACTTGTTGAACTTGAAGCAAGCTTCTTTATTTCAGTAACTTTGTAACATCTTGTTTAGGTGCTGTGTATGATGCAAGTCATTATAATGCTTTGCTTAAAGTCTACCTTCAAAATGAACATAAATTCTCTCCAACTGAATTCTTGTCCAAAATGGAGCAAGCTAATGTGCAGCCCAATCGAGTAGGTACTACTTGATGGCATCCTTTCTTCTTCTAATGCCACTATTGAATAAATCCAGACTCTTAATTTTTTATTTTTTTTCACAGGTTACATACCAAAGATTGATTGCTGCATATTGCAATGAGGGTGATATCGAAGGTGCTAGGTATTACTTTGCACTTAAATTTTTTTGCTGCAAATTATTTAAATACATATGCTTCTCATCCCTCCTCCCCTCATTAATATAAAACCTACTTCAAGTTCATTAAACTTTGGAGCAAAGAGGAGTCAAGTAGGTGATGGCCCAGTTTAGTGTGTTTGTTCAAATGTGTTGCCTTCTCACTGGTGTAGAAGTGGTAGATTGTCTTGTCAGTTCCATGGTCATTGACAAAGAACATAAAATTATGAAGGAAGAGGTTTTACCATGCAGGAAAAGTGCTCAGCCACTGGGGAAGGGGCAAATATGTTTTTTCTCCCCCTGTATGGTGCTTGTTGTTAGCCGATCCATCTAATGTGAGTTGTTCTTTTTAATTCCAGAAAGAATTGCCTTTGGTAGGTTGTGACAATGTGATTGCTGGGCACAAGAGGAATATACATGTATGGGAGTGGGAGGAAACTGATAAAACTTGTAACTGATGTTAAACAGAATTATGTTTATATTTTAAATGACTAAGATGCAACATTGGAGACAAGGTGGGGGAGGTAATGTCTTTTATTGGACTAACTTCTGTTGTTAAGAGACAAAACATCCAAGCTGTACAAAGTTCTTTCACCAACAGAAGTTTGTCTGATGAAAGGTATTACCTCACCCACCTTGTCCCTTTAATACTCTGGGACCCACAGGGGTACAAAAACACTGCAAACAACATAACATTTCAGGAGTAACAGAATTGTTTAAATTATTAACATTGTGTGCCACATCCCAAAATCTGATCACTCAAACGTATCTTTCTGTGTTCTGCCTGATGATCTAGTGCAGCACAACAGTACTTCACCAGTTTCTATACAAGGAAAACACAACTGTAATTATTATTTTGTATCTTGCAGTAAGATTCTTGGATTTATGAAGATGAAAGAACTTCCAATCACTGAGGCAGTATTCAGTAGCCTTGTGACAGGCCATGCAAGAGCTGGGTAACAATATACCAATGTTGTTTGTTTGTTTTTAAATCTTCCTCTGCTTACTCTGTACATTGATAATTAGCTGATTCAACTGCATAAATCACATCCATGTACTACAAAATGGTTGGCAACTACAATAATTGTGAATTACTGCATATAAAGACTCTATTTATTCTGAAAATAGAAATATATTCTGGTATTATCGGACACTGGGAGTGATAAAAGGAAGCCCATTTACCACTACGTCCAGTAAGCTTAATTTTAAGACAGATATTGTATTTCAGTTATTGGAATGAGAAGTAGTTGGCTGAACTTCAAAAATTTCTCTTCCGTTGAAGTAAAATGAACTGTCCTAAATTAAGTGAATAATGTCAATGCATTAGTCAATATGTTTTCTCTTTAACTGTATTTGTATTTATGTCTTAGACATTTACAGCTGTTATTAACTTAATACCGAGAAGTAAAACGTTAGTTTTCAGTCTAGATTTTGCCATGTGCTTTATCTAAAATATTGAAAAAAACCCAAAATTATGGTTAATGTTATATTGGATGATTGTAATTAAATCCATTGATTTTTTTTTTTAAACATCTGCAGAGATATGGAGAATGCAGAAAATATCCTTTCAGTGATGAGGGATGCAGGAATTGAACCTGGTCCAGACACCTACTTAGCATTACTGAATGCATATGCCGAGAAGGGTGACGTTAACAACATTAAACAGGTATTAATATTTCATGCATAGGTAAAGCTTTTCCTAAAACTGTTTGTTTAAAAGGGATTGCATGATCTGTTTAATATTTACTGATTTATTTGATACTGAAATTCCCTTTTTTTCCTCACACACAAAAATATACCAGTTGGTCTCTCTCAAATAATTCCCTAGTGGTCAGCAGTAATTAAGGAGAATTTTTTTTTCAACTAAATAATTGTGTATTTCATTAATTGAAACCTGTCTTGCTAGTATTATAAATTTTATAAAACTCTATTTTATCTTTTGATAGGTGCCTTTCATTTTATATGTAGAAATGGTGAATAATGCTTGCTGATTCATTCAGTCTCATCATAAATGTAACTTTTTGAAAGTCAGATGAAAAGAGTATTGCACAGTATTTTATTTTCATCAATGGAAAGAGAACTTTTTTAGGGCCTGATCTTGCTCCCAGTGAAGTCAGTGAGTTTTTGCCATAAGATCCTAATTTTTGTAAGAGCTCCATGGATTTAAACTTACGTGCCCAGAAAGAGCCCCAATCGTTTCAGTAGAGGTTACATCCTGGTGCAGGGGTCCACTGACATGGAGCTCCTTTGCAAAATTGGAGGCTTCACTATCTGCTTATGTCATAAGGTCAATAAATAAATAAATACTCCCTTGTGTAGGAGAAGGGGAGTAAGGATACTTACTGTAAGGCTAGGGATTTGCTGTCAGGGAAAATGGAGGGGACTCAAGTTGGGGTGGGGACTGTAGGGAGGAGAGTTTAATTTGTTTAACTTAAACCACAGAAACAAAACTCATCTCACTCCCACCCCCCAAACAATCAAACAAATGTAACTAATAAGATACATCTTATCACTTTGGGCCAGATTTTGCAGTCCATTTTCCTGTAGTATTTTATGTCGCAAGTTTGAAATTAATGGCAATACTCACAGCATAAGAGATTACTGAGCAGGAAGAAAGGGTGTCAGAATCTGATCATTGTATATTGTATCACTCTCTCTTTCCCCCCTTTCCCTCATATGTCTCTTTAGAATTTAAGCTCTATGGACCAGAAATGGCATCTGTGCTTGTTTTGGGGAAATATGTAGCAAATTTGAGTGCTACTTCAGTGTAAATACTTTTTGGGTTTTTTAATGTACTGTGTTTGAGTCAGAGTGTAGACTTTTCATTAACATTACACTTATTCTCTGGTTTGTGGCTTTTACTTACAGATCCTGGAAAAGGTTGAGAAGATGGAAGGCTATTTTATGGACAGGGATTTGATGCAGGTTATTTTTAGCCTTGCTAAGGCTGGATATCCTCAGTATGTCCAAGACATTTTGTCACACATGAGATATGAAAGGGGATATATTCCAGGTAGTGCTTTTTAGTCATGTGTCCAAAATCAGGTTACTGTAGCTGTACTTTTGAAATAGTACTGTTACTCAAAGTTAAGAAGGAATGCATTTTCAGTTGGTTGCAATGAAGGAAAAAGATTTGTCACTTAGTGTGATATTGTGTATAAGGCTTTGTGAAATCCTACTGGGGCAAAATAATGCTTTATATTAATTTTGTTTTCTAAAGATAGCAGATGTGGATTAGTCTGGGTCACATTTTAAACCTAAGGGTTTTCAGAATTTAAAAACAGATGTAAGCATTTTTGATAATTTTTTTTTGTATTTGCATCACCACAAACTTCTAAAGTTTATTATTTTGCCCTTCAATCCATGATAAGTTCGCATTTTTCTTAAAGAAAAATTTTTTTTGTGTCTTTTCGGTTGTGACAGGTATGCATGAATACAGTGAAGAGAGGTTACAAACACTGAATATAACTTTCTGTAACAATGGTTAGAGGCAATTTTGAATCCTGATATGTTACACCTACTTGACAGTACTTCTACATATACTTCAGTAGCCTTTCTCAAAGATTTGTCTTTCAGTTGTAGTATTTGGGATGTTTCTGGACCACTATGAAGATGATACTTCTAAAATATTTGGCATGGGTCTTTCAGTAGTAAAGGAGATGCTTGTAGCACTGCATAACCTATTCAAATAAAAAGTTTCAAATCTGAGTTCTGTAGCAGTTAGTCCCACAAACAAATTATGTTATAAGATACTTGTAAAACAATTTCTGCTTTCTTTCCATAAATACAAAGTCAGGGACCATGCTAATTTAATTTGTAATTATTATTAAAATGTTTGGTGATTATTTCATTGGTAGTCTAATGTCAAAATAGTTTGTTCCAAACTCTTAATAAATAGTGTCTTTGGTGTTTTAAATCTCTAGATGCAATGAACTTGTCTCTGAATTTGATAACTCAAGGTTTGGAAGATACAGCTTTCCAAGTTTTCAAATCATTTCCTACCTTACCATCTGAAAATCACAGTGAAAGCAGTATGGACTATGGTAGCTTCTTCTTACGACACTGTGTAACTACAGATAAGGTATGCAAGATGTTATCTTCTTACCAGACCTATAACTGTATGGTCGGTGAGATTAAGGGAGTTATGAAAATGTGGAAATCGTAGTTTTGTTCATGCACTTATAGTTAAAGAGTAAAGATGGAATGCATTAAGATAATCACTTTAATATTTCACCTACCAATTTACACAGTAAGTGGAATGTTTATGAGCAAAAATGCTTGTTGGTGTCTGTAATAACTACTTTATGGGTATAAGAAGGATCTTTTCTTTAATTGCTAGAAAGGAGTTCAGAAATTTAGAAGCTTTGTGTTCATTACAATTTATTATTATAGAAATTAATTCTTAAATTTCTTTCCAGCCCTTGAGCAAGCTGAAACAGTTCTGTGATGAGTTAAAAGAAGCCAATATGCACTCAAGTCCCCTCCAGTTTACTTTGTATTGTGCGTTGGAGTCTAAAAAAGCAGGTACTTATTTATTTGCTTATTTTAAACATCAGTTTATTTATACTATTCTGTTATTGTCTTATTAATAGTCAATTGCCTTGTGGGTGTTTTCAGCTTTGGCAATTAACCTGATGAAGACAATGAAAGAGGATGGTTTGCCTCTCAGACCTCACTATTCCTGGCCACTGCTTGTTGGGTATCAGAAGGAGAAGAATGTTCAAGGTTAGCTTTCTGATGCATATTGCTGTTGACTTATTCATAACTGAATGTACAGATTGACATTTAAACCCTATTTAGAAATGTGCTTGAAGGTGAGTGGAGGCCTGGAGGTGTGAAGTTCTTGCTATCACAAACATATTTTTACAATTTTTTCAGAAGTGCTTTTCACTCATTTCCCATTTAATTGTAACACAGTCTTGTTAGTTTAAATAAAGAATTCAGTTTTTAATAGAAAGCAGAGTGAAAAACACTATTTGAATGGGATTTTTAACTCTTTGGATTCCTGGCTTCACAAAGGTTCTCTGCTGCTTTGTATCCCAAACAGTAGTTCTCTGATCTTTTACTCTTGGAGAGCCTTATTGAGACCTATGGAAGTAGGAAGCCTTTAAAAGTAAGGTTGTATGGTAATGACTCACTATAACTACTGAAAAGCTGAATCTTTCTTTTTGACCATTTTTTAAAATTTCTGTTCACTGATAAGTTAAATGTGAGCTAACTTACCATAATAAGAGAGGCAAGAAAACTTCCATTGCTGAATGAGTGATCATGACCTGACAGCATACTGATTGAAGGACAGAAATGTTCAATCTTTTGGATTCTTAAGTAGGCTTAAGCATTTAGCCCACTTTCCCCTGTTACACATGGGGATGTCTATAGGATATGAATAAGAATTGAACAAATATTACATTTTAGAGTACAGTATCTAATTCTTTGGTTTGCGTCATTGGTAATTCAGAAAGAGTGGTCTCATAAAAAGATGCTTTTAACAGAAGTACTTCCCCCTTGGGAAACAAAAAACTGTCTTTTTCATCTTATCTCACAGTATAATGTGCTTTAGAATGAGATGCAGAGTTGTTAGTGTGACATTGGGTGACAAACAAAATGCACAAACAAAAAAAAAGTGCTTTTAGCAGACTGTTCATATTGCAATTTTATTTTAAATATACAGTCACATTCCAGTTTGGAAGAAATGTTGAAACAAGTATTCCCTAATTGTTTCTGGCTATAAAAGTGTCTCAATCCTTTTTAGAAAAGCCTTTATGAAAACAATATTCAGTTTTTATTAACTCTTTAGCTCCGTGCTGATGCTAGAACACATGGCAGGTTGCACTCCGACACACTCTTTCTGAATACTGGAAAGTTTTCACGATCACATAAGAACTCTTGAAACTTACTAAACAGGGCAGGGCTACGATATGATTCTAGTTACTCCTGCTCTGAACTGTCATCCATACTTGTGTACATGCATATTTTGATCAGTTAATACTGCTGTGTTGCTTTATCAAAACTTGGCTCTACCTACACAATAGCAAAATATGCTCTAAGTGTACTATATTGCAAAGGCTCCTGCATATTTCTAGAGCTGAAAAAGGTTGTTGTACCTAATTGTTGTGAGAAGAGTAACTTTTGTGATCTGAGCTGTCTTGACTTAATTTGAAATTGTAACGTCTTCAAAAACATGCAATACTTTTACTTGGCTGTCAGTAAGAACTGATAGTAAGCATCAGAATGAAGTCATGCCTTTTCTGCCCACAAAGACATCAGAGGGTAACTTCTTGTTGGTCCTGTGGTAATACTGTGCATTCACAAAGTTATTTTGTGAACCCAGATTAGCATCTGGTCCTTCACAGTTATGAGTTGTTAAGTTTAGTGTGAAGATTCCTGGTGTGTGTATACTTATAACAGGCAATATGTGAGCAAACTCACAACTCTTAAAGTTAAACTTCAAATTAAAGGAAGATTTTTGAGCGCTCCCTTCGGCACTGAATTATCAATATAAATATGTTAGCTATAGATAGGTGGAATAAATGTTCTTGCCCTTTGCCATGTAAAATCTCCCCTGCATTCAGATTTTGGGGGGGGGGGAATGAAAGAGAGATGCAACATTATATTAGCTTGGTTTTTTAGATGTGAGGAAAAATAATATATGGATATTCATTTGTGATAGACGATAGGGAAAGTAGTGCTGAAAAGAACCTAAAGATGACAGTGAATAGTAAATTTAGCTGAGTTTTCAATGTTTCCTAGCAGTAAAAATTTATCAGGATGTATCAAATAAAGGTGGATATAGATAGAGTACAACATCTCATACCAGAGTGGAGACAATGGTTCCATTCTCCACAGTAGTCAGATGTGGCATACCACATACGCTTCTGGGCAGCTATCTCCATACCAGAAAAGTATTGACAAATTTAACAGAATTTGGGGAAGAGGCAAAACATATTGAGAAGTTGAAAGGATGGACTTTGAGGGAGATTAAAGGTTAAATAACAACATGGAAGAGAAAGAGGTGGGTGAGTATTATAACTGCCTATTTGAAGGGTGTAAATGCCAAAGGGGGAAAGGAATTATGTAGGGTGGCCCAAGGGGTTATAACTAGTCGAAGGGAAATAAAAAATGAACATTGGGGAGAACAACTTATTGCTGACATTAAATATTCTACGGACTAGTCTTCCAAAGAAAGTGAGGAATGCCCCATTGTTTGAGTCATATAAAACTAGAGTGGACAAATGGTTGAATATGCTGCAGACAACTGTCTGGATTACAAGAGTGAGTAGCAGATTTCCACAATTTCATTAACTATGCCCATTACAAATTAGACACGTTTTTATTTTGTGTGCTGATAAAGCTAAAAGCAAGTTCAAGCTTTTTATTTTAATATTTTCCTATAGTGAAATAAATGCAAAGTTACCCTTTTTCAAGAAGAGGGCATGCTGCAAGGATTGAGGAAAAAACAAGACGTAGGAGGACTGCAAATATAAAGAGCATTGGGACACGTTGTGTCAATAGACCATACAATAAAATATCTTTGAAAGTGGAGGACGGTTTGGGGTAATGTTTTGCTTACATCAAAAGTTGTATAGCCGTGTTAGGTTTTTGCTTAGCATCATTTAGCCACTTTCTTGAAGCTTATTTTTAAAAATACTTAGCTGTGCTTTTTATTTTTGCTTTTTATAGAGCGCTTCAGTACCACATCAACAGTTACTTACAAAATACAGTATGCAAGGTTCCCTTTGCTAGTAGAGAATATTTTCAGTTTTCACATTGACCCAGTATAAAAAGGCTCAATAAATGAGCTAAATACAAGATAATTTTTTGGTTCCCTTGAGGTGGGTAATGGTGTTTCCCAGGAAAAGTTGAAAATACTAATTTAAAATATTTGTCAGAATTTTGTCTTTAAGGTATATTATTCCACTCGAAATTTTTTTTGAGTGCACCTTTAAATTCAATTTTTGACTGTACATTTAGCAGCATTACACCATTCTCCTGAATATGACCTCAAGTTTCAAAATGAAAACTCCATTATTTGATATCTGAGCTAAATAAACACTTTAATCCATTTTCAGCTGCCCGTACTTGTGCAGAATTGTACCTAACTCAATAAGAAGTTTGATTGATTTCAGTGGGGCTACTTGAGGAATAAGGTACTGCTCAGTGTGAGAATAAGTGGTAGAATCTGTCCCTTAGTAGAAGAAGAGCTGGAGTCAGCCAGATGTGGGGAGGAGAACAGAAGCTGTGGCTCTTTCCACTCCCTCTCCATCCTCTCAGGCTTTTACTAGCTCAGTCATATGAATTAGGGCAGCGGTTCTCAGACTTTTGTACTGGAGACCCCTTTTACATAGCAAGCCTCTGAGTGCAACCCCCCCTTATACATTAAAAACACTTCTTAATATATTTAACACCAATATAAATGCTGGAGGCAAAGCAGGGTTTGGGGTGGAGGTTGACAGCTCACAACCCCCCCATGTAATAACCTCGTGACCCCCTGAGGGGTCCTGACCCCCCAATTTCAGAACCCCTGAATTAGGGAGAGAGCTGAAGCTGGACATCCAGTGTCTGAACCCAGGAGCTTAAGGGCCCTATAAGATCAGGCATAGAAATGGTCAGAGGTGTCTTACAGGTCTCAGCTATGTGGGACCAAAGAACAATTTTGTCTAGGGGGTATGCTTTTTTTTTTAAAAAAGGGGAGGGTATTTAAAACTTGTTTTAGACATAACTTTCACTGTTGCAGAATCTCCATTTAGGACACAGGGTTATTTCTTCAGTAGGTGCTGCCATTTTAACACCGTTTCCAAGAGGGTTTGATTCTCCAAAGTAGTGCTTGGATTACCGATATGTGCTACATACCGATATGTGCTATTACCGATATGTGGGGGGAAGCGGCGCACTTTCGGAATAGTGTAAAGCAGCAAGTCCTAAACTTAATAGAGAGAGCTTTTTTTAATGGATTAAAAACTGGTTCAGTGAATCTTCTACGGCAGATTGTCCATATGTTGATTAGTTTCCTGTTTAACATTAATACTTAATAAAAATAATGTTTTATTATTTATTATGATTTCCCCCTTACACTCCCCAGTAATTAGAAATAATGATTAGGATATATTTTGAAGTGTGCTGGAATTTTTGTTTAATAACATTCATCCTGCTTCGCTTGGGACAGTTAAAACCCACCAGACTTCTGCTGAAGAATGAGACTTGCCAGGATTAAGTCTGATTGACTTCTATGCATTGTTTGTACACAATATATTATGAAGATTATATATATAAATTGTGTCTCAAGGTCTGTTTATGGACCAGTCCTGAGGCAAGGGAGTGGAATGGTCTAGCATGCTTTTGGGCACATCAAAATAATTAACAGAAATATCAATAACTTGCTATATTTCACTGAGTTTGATTGCATTGTAAATGTGCATTCTGTCTTAAATAAAACATGCATTCAAATTTGTTGTATTTTAAATACATTAATTTTAAATTAGAACATCAGCCTATTTTGAATAGTGAAATTATATTTAAAATCTCAATTGAATATTTTTTTTAAAAAAACCATGCTCACTTTTTATTTTCTGAGCTTCAAGAAACCTCATTCTTCAACTACTTATGCAAGTGCTTAACTATGAGCATGTGAGCTACTCACATGTTTAAAGTTAAGTGAGTGTGTACTTTTTTGAGGATTGGGGATTAAAAACCATTACTAAAAAGGATTACTAAAAATGAAAGATCTTTAAATTAATTTGCTGATCACTTTATAGGCTGTCTGACTTTTGCATTTTTCTCAATTTAGGAAGTTAAAACCAACTAACCTATTTTTCACTTGTATTTATAGTAAGTTTTTGGTAATTCATTTTGACATTCTCAGGAATATCAAAAATAGTAAGAGGAATCTTACGTAGTAAAGGGATTTTTTTTTTTAAAAAAAAAAAGGTGTTTGGGGAATTTAGCAAAATGAAGACATTTTCTTGGCTTTTTTTTTTTTTAACTAGGTTCTTATAGCTTAAATTTGGGCAAAATTTGACATGACAGCATCCTTCTAAATGTTTTTTGCATGGTCTCTTAACAAAAGTTATCCATTTAAGAAACTCAGTCAGAAAACTAAGAGCATAATGATTTCTTAATTAACAAATGTTGCTTACACATGATATGTAAAGTACTGATACACAAGTATCTTTATGAAGAACATGTTCACTGTAAAAGAGTTCATTTGGGACAACGCAATAAAATGACTTTTTTGTATTAGCCAGTTTCCATCTTACTAAACACACATCGTTGCACTGTGTATGTCTTGACTTTTGTCTGGTTTTATGCCCATTGGTTAGGTTTGAGAGATAAAAGGCTGAACAGCCCTGATATCCTTGTGGTGTCCAAAGAAATTTTAAAGGCAGCCATAAGATGCAGATATGCTGGTCTTAATATATATTCTTTTGATTTACACATTTTAAAGTGTTATGTGAGATGACGGTATCTTGTAACTTCATATTGAGAAAACATTAATATACTAATTAATAAAGCTGTGTGTCATGGAACAAAACTTAAACACATATAAAACTGTGGACTTCTTTTGTGATGATAAATTAGTGGTTTTCTGGTTTTTGCTGTGCAGATATTGACTTGACTGTGAAAGCTTTTAAAGAAAACCAAAAGAAAATGAATAACCTTCATTTTCAGAAAAAAGGGGAAGATGAGGCATATTTTGGATTTTTAAAAACTGGGGCAGGGAGGGGGAAGTGGGAGAACTTCATGAAAGTTAGTGTTAATACCACTAATAGTGACCAAACATAGGGCAACAGATACTGTGGAAGCTTTCTCACACCTTTGCCAGTTAACCTTAATCTTTATCTGCAGCACCCTATTCTAATACTTACGCTTCCTCGTCTCTGCTCAAGAATTGTGCCAAACTGAGTGGTGGTTTTGTGACAGATGTCTACTAGGGATTTGGGAGAGCCCAATAAACTAATCCCCTCTGACCTAAGTAAGAATTTGAACCCAAGTCTCCTGCAGCTGGAGCTACATACCACACTGAATTATGTACTCTCTGTTGAAAACCGCTATTTCTTGTAATATTGACTTGAACTCTTACAATGGAACAGTCTTTCTGAAAAGTAACATTAGCTGGGCTCTATATTAACGTTTTCTACATCTTGCAAACATAAAATAGAAAGTTGGTGTCAAGATCTGAAAGGTATCAAGCAGGATTTACTGTAATTAATTTTTTGTTCATAATTTTGCAGATTCTCAGCCAAAATCAGACAGGGTTTTGTTTAAGGCAGACTTGAGCAGATGATGCGACTTTAATTTAGTGTGACTTGCCTGCATGTATTTTTAAGTGCTCAAAGGGAATTCACATTTGATTATTTGCACCATAGTGCACTGCATAAAATATTCATGGAAGTGTCACTTTTCCATAGGTGGCACTCCGGGGCAAAGACAGGGACTTTGGGAAACTTTACATTTTTAAAGTAACAAATACGAGAGGCAAGTTTAAAAAAAAAAACATATGCTACTTGCAGCATCTGACAAATCATTTTTGCCAGCAAAAATTCCAATACCTGTATAGCTTGTGACATGAGTGGAGAGTTAGCTAACTAGGCCTGATATAATGAAACTCAGGAAGTTCTTGCAAATTTGAAAGAAAAGCCATTAAAGCATTGGAATGCCCTTGTTAGAATAAAGCTGTGTTTGCTAAAAATTTCAAAATTCAATGGCATAATATCAGTTTTTATTATTATTAATGATTGTATAATACCAGCAGTATTTCTTTCTCTCTAGGAAAAAACAAACAAACAAAAAAACAGCTGATGTATTGGTGTAATAGCTGTGTGGTCAATTTTAAGAAAATGTTTAATGTTTCTTAAAATTTACTTTTTACTGTATGTAGCTTGTGTTGGTATTGATATATTTTCAAATAAATGTCTACGCTGAAAATTTAGGACTTGATCTTGTGAGGTGCTGAGAGCCTCATGCAAGTGCAGAGCGATTTCAGTGGGTTTTGAGGGAACTTGGCACCTTGTACATGGATAATGGGACCAATTTTGCAAACTAGGCCAAGGCACCCATTTTGCACATGTAAATATTTATTCAATCTTGTGCAAGGTTAGATGCCTGTTTTGAAAGCCTGGACCTTAGCAGTAGAGTGGGGGGGCGGGGGGGGGCGAGGACCAATGCTAAGTGTGTTTCTTAATACACGTTGATCACAAATGTCTTGAAGCTGGCTATATGCATTTATTTATGCGGGTCAAATTAGTTTCTATATTCAGCACATCAGATATATGGACATCTTCAATGTACAGTCTTAAAATTTGTATAATGAAGTAAAAATAATAAATTTAGACACAATTCTGGGCTGGCATCTCATCTCTAGGTATAGGTGCTAGTTCTTTCCCAATGCAGTATTTCATCTTCACTAAGCCAAAAATATGCTTTTCTGAAACCACAGACGCAGGATGAACGAAGAGTTTTCAGTCTTTGTTAGTTTACTGTGGAAGAAGATAAAGAATGGTTTATCTATTTTTGATTTCAGAATTAAGAACTTGATTATTGAAATGAAAAAAAAAAATGCCCAGCTTCTATGCAGCAGGAACTAGAGAGGGGAAGAAATGTTCTGAATAAGCATGGAGATTAATGTTTATATCTTTCCTTTTATAAAAGAATTGAGCTTTTAGTTATCTGAAATTGTTCAGCATTCTGTACGCTTTGTAATATTGCTTCCTTAGGTACTATTGAGGTCCTTAAAGCAATGCATGAGCTGGGAGTGGAACCTGATGTGGAAACATACACAAACTATGTTTTGACAAATTTTGATGACATTCAGACTTTTCGTGCTCTGCTACAGGTGAGTTTAAATGAATAATTTTTTTATGTATTGCCATATTATGGCCCGATTCTGCAGCTGCTGTGTGTGTAAGACTCTCATTGACTCTGGGGCATGGTGTTCTGGGGCATGCAGTTGCCACACAAACAAGCTCATTAATTGTTCTATGGACTATTTTTTGAAAGTTATTTTCTATTGTTTGCCCACCTTTTCCCCTCCCCGTTCACCAAAGAGGATCTTAAAATCGCCATACCATGTGATGTTTTTCAGTAATGCATTTTTCCATTTCTTGAAATAAAAGACTTTAAGTAATACCATGTAGCTGATTCAGTAGCTTTATTTTACTGTTTTCCAGTTATGCAAAAATCTCGGGTTCTAGTTCTTTTTCCCAGTAATTTTCTTTCCTACTGGTGGTGGTGCATGCTCGGCCTTTGTAGAGGGGTTGTACCTTTAGGGGTCAAGAGTGGCTCCTCTGGCCAGCTAATTAGTAGCACTGGTGGGCTTTTGTAAGCTTGTCATTCAGTCCTCTTGACAAGTAGAATTGTGTCAACAATTTGGGGCTCCAGAGTATTTGTAGAAAGGGGACATTGTTCAGCAGAGACATGGGGAGGACAGTGTTTAAAAATATTGCTGAGTATCAGGATTTTGTGTGTGTAGTGTAATGCTTTTTATCCATAGGAAAATGGCTGTCCATTTGAAACTGAAGGACTCTCTGTAGCGGAATTAAGACATGAAGCAATTTATGGAACATTGCAAAACGTTTTATCATTATGTAAGTATCTTCAATGTGTTTAGCAGATGTCTTTTTAACAGAGGCAGATATGGAGTACTTAAGTTGATGTGTATTTGTAAATATTCAGACATGGATTTTAAGGGTGATATAGATAGTGATTGGGGTTATTATGAAGTTTGTTCCGTATGGAGGAATTGTGGCATTTGTGGAAAGGATCTCAAGGATATCTTCTGAAGCTGCCAGTTTTTGGCAATGGGTTTTTACATTTGTTATAAACTGCTTTTTTTAATATGAACATGCCTCATGGACTTTGCATACATTTTTTTTATTCCTTCATATTACATTTATTAAAAAAAATATTAACGTGGTACAAAAATGGCAAAGTGATATTTAGGTTAATTTTAGGTCCTCCATAAGTCTCTTTTTGTCAATAGGAGCTGCAAGTGTACAACTAATGGGATAAGCAGGCCCTAGGTTTACAGTACTGCAAGTTAAGTTTTTTAAGGACCTGATTTTTGTCAGAAGACTTTGCAGTACTCAACAGGCCCTAATCCTGCAAAGATTCTCACACGCTCTCGCTCTTTCTCTCTCTCTTTATTAAATTAAAATCAGTGGCATGTGCTTAAATCTTCTCAGGATTGGCACCCAGATAGTTTTCTTTAGTTTGTCTAGCATAATTAAATATTTCACTAAAAACAGTTTTTTATTTAATCTAAGGTTTAGTACATTACTTAAAAGGGATGCAAGTAGGACAGAAATTTCTGATATGTTTTTAATTCAAATGGCAAATTTTAAAGCAAACATCCTCTGCAGTTTGCCTATACCCTGCAGCATTGTGCAACTATATGAAAACTTGAAAGTAAAATTCACTAGAAACTTAGGAGAAATAAAAATGGAACACAGTAGTCTGTTTTCATTGTCTAATGTAAAAAACCCATAAATAACAAAAACTGTAAATCAAAGACATAAAACGTTCAGGTTTCAAATCTAATTTGGTATTAATTATGTTTTTGACCAGTATCCTTGAAAAATTAAAGTTCAACACTGTTTTGTTTAACTTTATTTAATGTGTAATGCTTATATAGTTGCACCGTTGCTGACCTGATTATTTATGGTGGTACTTTAATATATGTACGTAATTATCTCATAAACAATTACTAATGCTCTAAAATTCACTCTGAATTCTGCCATCTTTTGTTTCTGTTACCCCAGTCAGTAACACCATGAAAATATAATACTTTCAGACAACAGAGTAGTAGTTAGAGCACTAGAGCACAGTAGCTAGAGCACGGTAGCTCTGCTAGAAATGAAACATTTTGTAAGGTTTCTGTTACTTGAAGAAGCAAAACTAAGTGTCCTTTATTTTTTTTTACTTTGGCTAGAGTGATCAGCTTTTGGTATAGCCAGTAACAGTGGCTTTGTATTGTCACTCTTGATGTAGTCTTACATAGGAGATTATTTAGCCAGAGACAAATACATTATATGAGCAAATATCTTTTGTAGTAGTACTCCATATAATAAGGTTTGTAATTGAAGAAAGCATGCAAATGTTTACCTTACAAACATTAATTTAAAAGCAAATTACTTTTGTAAAATTAATGCTGGTCCAGTGTTCACTAATGTCAGTTAATCTCGTCAGCACCCAAAAAATAATAAGGCACAGACAGTAAACAATATAAACTTGTTAATGCAGTTGTATAGGGAAAAAACTTTAAGATTGTCTCACCAGTGTAGTCAGTGGAGGTGAAGCATTAATGTTGGCTGCTATCAGGGTCTATTGATTCTGCTTCTTATCCCCTATAATGTATAGATTTCTGTTACTGACAAGATGAAAACTGTGAAGCATCAGTTGAGGAATCTGGGCTCATAAGGCAGCAGAGATGAGAGCTATTTTCCCCTTTATCATGCCATTCCATTCCACTTCATTGTCAGCTTCTTTTGATTTTCTCAGACTTGTTTGTTGCTAAGGAAACCGGGTTGCCGATTGTCAGCAGCAGCTGAGCATACTGAGGTGTTTTATGCTAGTCTTTTTATGAGTAGAAAGTTTAATATGCCATTGGAAAAATGTTTTGCTTGGGGATTTTGTAAAATCAACTGTAAAGGTTATCTTAAAAGCTAAACAAACATTTCAGATTTTGGATATTGTGTGTGTGTAATAATTTCTGCTCAGATCAGCATTCCTGTTTTCACATCTTCTACCTACCTATATCATATAGCCCTCCTAATGGTGGTTACCCTAGCCCTCATTGAACAGTTGTGATGCATTCAGCCTTTGCATGGGGTTAATTTCATTATAACGTCAACCATACACCATTTGAACAGGTTATTAAAAAAACGGCATATAAAACAGCATGTTTTGGAAAACAGGACTTGCTTCATATGAAGTCTAAATGCATCATTGCGGTTCAGTGATTGCAGGGGTGTTATGCTGGAGTGGGAACCAGCATTCTGGAAAGATTGAAATATAGGATTGCTCAGCTAAGGACTCAAAAAACAAGGGGTTATGAGGAATACATTAGAATTGTAAATGAGCTTTAAGGGATACCTAATTTCACAGTTTTCCTTGAGTTTTTCACCCCATATTGATAAAAGTAACAACACTTAAGATTGCTATAGCTGAATGTTATTAAAGCAAAAGTATTTTTCTATGTCACATTCTGTTGATTTATTTAGTTAATTGGATGGCACTTGAGAGATAATCAGTTTCACTGTTTTCCTGTATACTTATTTAGTTTCCCTTGTTTGTTGGTAATTTACTCAGGAACAATGGAAAGAGAAAAATTTTTAAAAACTAAGAAAATCTGATTGTAAAACCACCAAAATTTGGCAAGCATACTTTAGGACCTGAAACAATTTTTAACTTGTTTAAAATGTACTGACTTTCAAGCTGTTTCCCCTGAAGCTTATGTTCTCTTTTGTGACGAATGCCACAATCCTAAACTTTTTAAGCAGTTTTTTAATTTGTTGCATTTTTTAGGAAGAGTGCTAACTTCTATAACGCTTGGGCGTATCTCCCCTATATTATCTTGTGTACAGGACTAACATGTAAATTGTTAGCATTAATGAGATTTAACTGAGTTGAAATCTCACGGTCACTTATGGAAGAGTAGACCCCTTTTAAAAGATGGCAAATTCAAACAGAAATAATACCTTTTTCACATAAGATGTAATGAGACCACAGAACTCATTGCGCCAGGATACCGATGAGTCTGAAAACTTAACAAGATTCAAAAGGATGTTTATGGATAACAAGAATATCCAAAGTTGACAGATAACGGCCATAAGAAGAAAAAAATTGGATGGGGTCTTAAACATAATGCTTTTCAGGACTGAGGCCTTGTCTACACGACAGAAGTTTGTCAACACAAGTTATGCTGACAATCTAAAACAGTATAATGACATTGTGCATGTTCACACTACGCTGCTTGTGTTGGCAGAGCGTATTCACACTTGGTACTCTAGCATTGACAGTGAGAGCAGTGCACTGTGGGTAGCTATCCCACTGTGCTACTCATGGGGGTGGGCTCACCATCCCATGATGCAGTTCTTTCTGTCCCAGCATTCCATGGGCTTCCGACTGCTTTTCATGGCATTTTTCAACAGTCTCTGTTTACTGTGCGTCCACCATCTCTGTCTGAAAGGATGGATCCTACGCTGCTCTCTACTGCTGTGGTCACTGTTATACACATCTCGCGGATGGTCATGCTGTATATCATGAGCTCCCAATCTGAACAGGAATCAGAGTTGCCTGACCTGCTGTGTGCAGTGGAAAGAAACAACACCAGATTTCTTTTGGCATTCACTGAGCAGCTGAACATGGTGGAACATCACTTTTGGGTTCAGGGAACAAGCACTTAATGATGGGATTGCCTCGTTGTGCAGTCCTGGGATGATGAGCGGTGGCTGCAGAACTTTCAGATGAGGAAAGCCACCTTCCTGGAACTGTGTGCGGAGCTCGCCCCCAGCACTGTCGGTGCAATGACATCAAAATGAGAATTGTGCTCTCTGTGGAGAAGCGTGTGGCAATCACTGTGTGGAAGCTGGTGACTCCAGACTGCTACTGGTCGGTCGCGAATCAGTTTGGAGTCAGGAAGTCGACCATTGTGGGTTATGGTCATGCAAGTTTGCAGGGCCATTAATCGCATCCTGCTACGAAGGACTGAGAGTCTTGGCAATGTGCGTGAAATAGTGGATGGCTTTGTGGCAGTAGGATTTCATAACTACGGAGGGGTGATAGATGGCACTCATATTCCAATTTTGGCCCTGGATCGTCTTGTGACGGAGTACATCAATAGAAAGGGGTACTTCTCTAAGATATTGCAGGTGCTTGTGGAGCACGATGTGGTTTGGGAAGTTGCATGACACATGCATCTTCAGGAACACTGGCCAGTACAGAAAGCCCCAAGCAGAGACTTTGTTTCCAGACCAGAAGATTCCAGTGTGGGATGTTGCAATGCCCATAGTGATCCCTGGAGATCCAGCATTCCCCTTACTCCCATGGCTCATGAAGCCTTACACGGGAAATCTGGACAGCAGCAAGGAGCACTTCAACAATAGGCTGAGCAAGTGCAGAATGACCGTGGAATGTGCCTTTGGCAAATTAAAAGCATGCTGGTGCAGCCTTTATTGCATGTTAGATGTAAATGAGGAAAACATTCATAGTCATAGCAGCCTGCTGCACGCTCCATAATCTTTGTGAGGCTAAGGGTGAAAAGTTTCCCCACGGTGGACCATGGAGGTGGATCACCTGACTGCAGAATTTGAGCAGCCAAATACCAGGGCTGTTAGAGGGGCACAACAAGGGGCTATTTGAATCATGGCGGTTTTGAGGCAACATTTTGATAATGAGCACCAGTAATATGTTTTTCTATACAGCACTCTGCCATGCTTTAACTTGCCACTTTGCATGAAAATTGTGATGATTCCTGACCGGGATTTGTAGTCGTCAAATGATCAAACTGCCACCATGTATTACTAACAGCAGCAACCACCACGTGTAGGAGACAAATAAAGACTGGTTACCTTTCAGAGATTTTGTTTTTGTTAAATACCAATTAACAATACACACAAAAGGCTTGATGGGAAAGGAGATAAGAGTGCAGGGCAGTGTAGGCTGTCATAGCTGTGTGTAAGTTCAGCTGTCATTTTGGAAGCTGTCAGAAGGGGTGGAGTGAACTGGGTACTGAGATGTTCCGAAGAGTTGCAAGGAATATGTGGGTGGAGTTTTGGGAGGGCATGGAAAGCAGTTCTGTATTGGCTGTAGGGAGGGAGTTGGCGGGGGGAGGAAGCACGCATGTGTTCTGCCTGGAGCATGAGTAGGAACTTCAACATCTTTGTTTGCTCCTCCATCGCTTTTATCATCCGTTCCTGGCCCTTTACAATGTGCTTCTCACGCTCCTTTCTGTCCTGCCTTTCAATTTTAAAATTTTCCTTCAGGATCTCTCTGCTCCCTGCCTTTTTTTTTTTTTTCAGCCTATGAGGATTGGAGAACCTCTCAGAACATGTTTTCCTTGCTCCACTATAGTCTCTTCCTTATCTGCCTACTGCAGGATTCTTACTATCGTAGTACAGTGGTTCTCAAACTTTTGTACTGGTGGCCTCTTTCACATAGGAGTGCGACCCCGCCCCCCAAATTAAAAACACTTTTTAATTTATTTAACACCATTATCAATGCTGGAGGCAAAGCGGGGTTTAGGGTGAAGGCTGACAGCTCGCAACCCCATCCCTGTAATAACCTCGCGACCCCCAGTTTGAGAACACCTGATCTCGTACTTGCCACTGCCAGGGACAGGATACTGGGCTAGATCGACCTTGCTTTTGGATTAAGTGTGTGGGAATTACTGTTTCTAATGGTGAGTTACAAAGATGATTAATATTTACTAGATAAGGAACAAATGTTACTTCCATTAGGTCCTATTCTAGTTGAGCAGATAACTTTTTTTTAAAAGAATAAATATTTAGAAGAATATCTATCTTTACAGTGTCTTCACCAAGTATGCCGTCTGTGGATTTGTTTCATTTTAAAGGCGGTCTCATTTTGGGCTTTAAAAGGTAAGTTTTCATAAAGTAAACTCTCCCCCACCCCCCGTAACTGGTCTAATCTCCCCTCCCGCACCCCACCCTTATGTAATTTTCCCCTGTGGTTAAGTCTGAAAACTTAAACTTAATAAAAATTGGTTTCCATCAACAGATCAAAAAGTCCAGAGCACTCCTGCCTCTCTCTCTACACCTACCTCCTTCAAAGTGACTAGATTGCTGTAACCCCCCACAGTCCCCAGCCTAGTAGCAATAACACTAGCTGTATGATGCTGGAAGGTGTAAAATTGACCTGAGACCATGACCAGGGCTATTTTATTTCTAGTCACTTTTTTGCATTTCTGCTGGTACTGTAATAGAAAATATAGGTGTGTAGGAGCAAAGGAAGGTTTACAGCCCTTTGTATCATTTACCTACTCTGGTGGGAGGAAGTCATGAGTTTTAAACTTGATGAAATTATGGCTTAATGTAATAGAAGAAAATTACTTATTTCTTTTCAAACTATTCAGAAAGTGAGCTAAAAATGCTAGGTGTCATCTTGTGTGCTATATTCGTGTCTGTGATTATTGAAGGCAGAACTGTTTGGCTGCTAGCCACAGTCATTTAGCTGGGAGGCAGCATTATCCAGTGGAGCACTGGAATGGGAGAAAGGAGACCAGGGTTCTTTTCCCAGTTCTTCCTTTGACTTACTGTGTGACTGCACAAGTCACTTATCCTCTGTGTGCCTTGTTCTCCCTCTCTGTAGTATGAGGATAATTATATTTGCTACATTAGTAAAATACTCTTAATTCTAGAAACTAAAAGCAGAATATGAGTGCTAAGTATTTATATGGTGTGCTGTAGAAATAAAATACTAGTTTTTGGTGTTCCTTCTCTTTTTTTTTTTTTTTTTTTCCCAAGCAACTGTTTCAGGAAATGTTCTGTTGCTTTATTTTGTTCTGTCTTTGTACTCTGTGTTGGAAATAAGAAATTGCTTCAAAATCTTCAGATTTTATTTGAATTGAAGAGGAGGTTTGGTTCTTTGGGCTGGGTCAAGGACAAATTCATCCAATGGTAGATTGAACCATAGCTGGGTTTCTGGTTAGGTACCATTTGAGATGGAGCATGGAGCAAATGCTTTGTAAAAGGAGGCTTGATGTCTCAAAATAGGAGCTGTGTTATATGTTTGTGTTGTTGGGGTTTTTTTGGGGGGTGGTGGTGGAAGGGGTTGTCTGTCTTTTGAGACTGATATCTCAAGTTCAGGGGATCTGTTGCTTTTGTAAAAAGGCACCTAATCTCAAAATTGTGAGCAAACCTCTCCAAGTGTAAGACCTGGCTTTTGTGAAGGAAAGAATTCACTTCTAGTGGCCACTTACCCCTTCCTGAGAACCTGCTGCTTTGAAGGCAGTGACCATCAGCCTCATCACAAAATCTCTTGTGAAATAAGCTAGTAGTGTACTCCATCTCCTGTAGTATTGTAGTATTACCTTAAAAAGAAAAGAAGGACGTGTGGCACCTTAGAGACTAACAAATTTATTAGAGCACAAGCTTTCGTGAGCTACAGTTCACTAAGATGTAGCTCACGAAATCTTATGCTTTAATAAATTCGTTAGTCTCTAAGGTGCCACAAGTACTCCTTTTCTCTTTACGGATATAGACTAACACAGCTGCTACTCTGAAACCTGTAGTATTACCTTATCGTTTATCTTAATTGTTCTCCAGTGTCTGTCCATTTGTAAGCTTTTTGAGTCAGGAATTTTGTCTTAATTTGTGTTTGTAAAGCACTATGTAAATGATAATCCCAATAAATTACAGCAGAACCCTGTTTGTCTGATCTAATTGGGACTGGGGCCAGATCAGATCAGTAAAAATCTGGATAATGGGAAAGGGCAATGCTGCAATGCCATCTAGTGGCCACAGAAGAGATCACTGGCTTTTGGCCCTGGAGTCCTGGTTGTGCCTTTAATGTAGAGAGCTGGATAGCGGAGGGTCAGATAAATGGGGTTCTACTGTACTTTAAAATTTGTAATGTCAGAGCTTATATAGTGAAGACTTACAAGCACTGATGTGAGCTAGGTACGTTCTACTAAAGTGCCCCATACATACATGCATGCATGAAACACCATTACTATTCTGCTATGCTAGTCCTGGGGGTCTCCTGCTCCTGGACTGCCGCTCTTGGAAAAATGTGTGGAAACCTATTCATGTGGACAACCTTATGACGTTAGCCAAATTTGAACTCCTTCTCAAAACTTGAATATCTAATGTAACAAATTTTAAAACGCTATTACACCGAATACTGTGTTCATGTTCAGAACCTGCTCTCTCTTTTTCTCCAAGAACCTTTTGCCAGTCTGTTCCCTATGCTAAACACGAGGCGAGCCCATCTCCAAGCAAACGACTCATTTTCCTATCCAGTTATCTCAACTACAACTTATATTTCTTAGTTGCTCTTACTTCCTTCCCCAGTTCCATCCTGACCTGCTGATGCTGATTCCTTGGTCAAGAGTTAGCATCATGGGGAAGTGGGTCACATTAATAGTACTGTCCGCGGGAAGAGGGAGGGTTCCTGGCATAACCAGTCTGGACAAGCTGCACACTAGTCTTGCTCTCCTCAAAACCTTATCCCTTATGTCCCCTGGCAATTAATCAGTTCCCTAATATCAAGCTGAGAGTTAATCAACTGTGCCACTTGGTCCCAGTATGGCTCTAAGTAATGGCTTCAAAATATTTTTGGTGTCCAGATATTTTAGTATGTTTTTAAAATAATATTTGGAAACAAAATATACTTCTAGCCATATTCTTAGAGTAATCTCACTGAATTATACTAAGGCTTGTGATAAGAGACTTTTTTTTAAAAAGCTGAACAGTACCACTTAAAGAAATAATTGTTGAAGCAGTGACAAGGACAGTTAGTTGAGCACATCTGAAAGCTTTCTGTGCCCTGGAGGTTCCCATAGCTCTTGAACACTGGCAGTTCAATCCACAGTAGTGAAGGTAGTTCATGCTGAGGCATACTGCCATCATTTATTACCTGCATCCATATATTTTAGTCCTTTTTTGTAAAAGGGGTCTCTAGCATCTGACTGCACACAGCCTTCCTCACCTCACAGGTGTCTTTGCCAAGGGGCGCTACTCTCCTCATGAGAGATGGAGCTTCTTGGGGGGAAAAGAGAATGGAGGTTCTGAACACGAATACTGTTTTCAGTGTAAGAGTGTTTTAAAGTTCGTTATATTAGAAGATATTCAGCTTTTGAGAAGGCATTCAAACATAACCTATTAGAGTTAAAGTGATACGGTTTTTGCCCTTACCTTGATTTTGGGCCACTGTTTAACCCTCCTGTATAACATGAATCCCACCTTCACCACCAAACAGATGTTCATATTGTACAGCAAATACTGCACTTAGCTGTTTGATTGTAAGTGGCAAGCAACTGGTTCTAAAATTTCATTTTAGTTTTCCATAATCAATTATCAGAGACTATCAATGATAGGAGACTTTGGGAGACTCAGAGGACACCTCTGCAATGTTCCAGGTGTTCCAGAGTCCAAAGCTTGTCTCTTGTG
Organism: Lepidochelys olivacea; assembly: GCF_965140295.1. Taxonomy (NCBI): domain Eukaryota; kingdom Metazoa; phylum Chordata; order Testudines; family Cheloniidae; genus Lepidochelys; species Lepidochelys olivacea. Next base: position 174,098,723 of record NC_140413.1, on the reverse strand, counting down.
ATAGCACATTGCTATTCACTGCGTCTTTTTCATGATTAGGAAATGTCATGTTTAGGTCAGGCTTAGCCAGCGTGTTAGGTAAACCTGACTTCTTCTCTACCTTTTTTCCTGGTAGAGGTACAGGGTAACATCTCCAGCTTGATCTTTATTACATTTAATTTTGTTTATTATGATAGTGCCTAAAGCCCAACCAAGAATGGGATCCCATTGTACTATGTATTGTACAAAAACGAAGTAGTAGATGGTCTCTGCAGTGAGGAGCTTACAGTCTAAAAAGATAAGACAGAGTGGGGGAAAGGATAGAACACACAAGCACAGTGAACGATGTGATAGCAACAAACGTCATGTTCCACTTTTTAGGAATGTGGTGGTGGTGAGAGGGCTTGGTTAGGAGGGGATAAGCTAATTGGAAGCAAAGGGAAAGGGAACCAGTGGATGGAGCAGGGGAAAAGAGGGGAAGATATGTAGTAAAATTGAGGTGAAGAGACTTAAGGAGAGGGTGGGAGCAAGTCAGCACACGGCAAAGAAAGTCACGTGAAAACTGAAGAAAGTTCCAGATATCAGCTGGTAATACAGGCTACAACTCAACCAGCCAAATTGAGCTACAAGGTGTTACTCTCTGCCTCCACCAGGAAAAAGTAGAATTTATTTTGGGCTTAACTAGCACATGTTAGGTGGGGGTTGTCTAAGCTGTATCACTCTTCCTAGTCAAGACAAAACTTTAAGCCATCAGGCTAGCATTAGTTTCTTACAAAATTATTTATTTTTCTTTGTTAGAATTGCATATGCTCCCAAATGGTGAATTAATTAAAAGCTCTAGATAAAATAATGGTATATTGCTGTTCCTTCTAAGTCTGCCACAATATCATCCAATTTAGATCTACTAGTTGATTGATTAACTTCTACTTTTAAAGCCACGTACTTGCTATCTGCAAGTATTGATACACAATCAAATCCAACCAGGCCCCAGAGTGGGAATGAAAATAGTGGTGGAACTTTCTACCCATGTGGAATGCCAATATGAAACTGCTCACAGTAGACTGCAAATGTTCAAAATACCATCAAATGTGTTCTGCTGGGCTCCTCAGTCTCCACCTCAGTGGGGCTTGGGATAATCATGAGTGGGGCTGGGTTAAGGCAGACGCACAATAAGTACGTGCTCTGGACCTCTGCTCCCAAAGTAATGTGAAGATATTGGAATTTCAGTTTTACATAAAAAAAAAAAAAAGTTGGGTAGAAAAGCTTGAAAACATGAAGTGAGTCACTTCTGTAGTGGTGTCTGCAGACAGTCCTCAGCAGAGGGAGAAGTAGCAGCCATTAAAGCCTGGAAGGAAACTATACAGGAGCAGACTGCCCTCCCCTGCCTGTTCTGAGAGAGCATTGGCTGATTGGGTAAGAGAGTGGAGCACTGTATGATTTATTCCCCATAGAGGAGTTCTTCAGATGCCCCTTCTGTTCTTCCCTTCTGGGCTTTTGGGTCCAAGGGTCAGACTGGCTGTTGGGGATGGTATCTTCTAGGCACCATCCACTCTTAGCACCAAAATGAGCCATAAGCAGATTGTTCAGATCTTCATAATAATTCTGTCAGCCATTAAATAGTTATCGGTGTTGACATTTAAACTATCTTTGGACAACTCAGTTCACTACCCATTGAGATGTATGGGGCAGTTCACAATGGAGCGTATTGTTTCGTGGTCTCTCTAAATTGGGACAGACATTGCTATCCCGTTTACACTCAATTCATGTATTCAAGGTTTTGTTTGCAACTGTCATGGCTAGAATTTTTTTATGAAAGTTGAGAATGTAGCAAACTCTGATGAAAAAATTCCAGATCAGCAACGTGGCATCATTGTGTCCATTTCCAGCCCTGCACCCCACGAAAGACTTTGGAACTAAATGTCCAATTTGAATCTTTACGTAAGTAGATTTTAGGGCTAGAATCTTCATACAGCTCTAACCCCTCACCCTCCTCCCCCGATACCTAAGAGATTTTATGTAAAAGAACCACCAAATATTGGCCTGGACATTATTTTGGATTTCTGCACCTTTTTGTTTTGTTTTTTCAGAGTTAAGTGATCTGAGAATATCAGTTGGTTGACATCACTATGAAGAGACATGGTAGATCAGTTATTATTCTGAAAAGTTCACTAAAGCTCAGAGACAGCATTTTGTTTTCTCTATAAACTTGTGTTTGACTCATTTTTAATTTAACCTTTTTGTGCCACTGTCAGTCTAAGTGAAATACAAGTTGAATGTGCTTAAAAAAACAAACAAACCACCATGAATTTTTCTGAATGCTTTATAATAGTTTCCATGTTCCTGTTTAGGCTGAGAGCTTGATATCTTTGTATGGGGGGTAAAAGAGCATAAAATACAAGTTACACCTTTGCTCTTTGGGCTTATCAGAATTACTGCTATTGTGATGTCTGATCGTTCGGATGCAGTGTTGGTGGTGTGTGTTTTGAGCTCTACTTTCTGTGTAGTGTTTTTATGTTGTATAAAACATAGGAACTTAGGGTTTGCTATACCAGTTTGATTAACTGATTTGCAGTCTGGCATCTTGCTCCCATTTTTGGCCTGTGACCAATACCTGATGCTGCAAAGGAAAAAATGAAAACCCCCAATAATGCAATTACACCATCCTATTTGTAGGAAGGGAGTGAACTCTTTTTCGCAACCTTTGTATAATCAGATTTACGTCAAGAGCATGAGATTTGATTACTTCATTTTTGCATGTATAATTACAAATGTTTGAAAAAATTATTCATCCCTTTTTAAAATGTAGTTTTAATATTGGACTCTCTGGACTTTGCAGTAGTAAATTACACATGTTAACTGCATGAAATGTGACCTCCTATTCTGTATTTGCCTGAAATTGATGTGAAAGAAATACTGAATAGATTGAAGTACAAAATATCAGTACAGTTATCACCTGACAGAATAATAAATTTGTAAATCTCACTCTAGTCTTAATGGTAGCTGTATGTATAGTGACTCAGTTTTAAACAACATGGCAAACAAATGAATATGCATGTCAGAAACAGAAATGTTTATGTGAAATGTATATCTGTTATGTGGAAAGAGAATGTCTTATGTAAATTTAAAAAAAAAAGTCTGATAAATAATCCAGTGTAAGATGAATATTTACTGTGTACAGATGCTGGGTGCTTGTTAATGGTAATACTCTTTGCTTTTTAAAAAAAAAATAAACACAAAGATTATTTTACTGCTGTTAATTTTTTATCCTCTGCTGCCCTCTTCAGGTCCAATGATGTAGATCTTTGGAGCAAGGTAAGTGAAGATGGTAACGCTGACATTTATAAATAGAACTATTTGGAATGCATTCAGAAACAAAATCTCTAACCACTACATGTTTAAAATGCACTACTGTGAATTTGAGTTCAGTTGATGGTAACAGGCAGCCCTGACCGTAACTTCTGATCATGACATTTGTCATTAAGAAATGACTTAATCTGGTCATGCCTAGTAGTAGTATTGGGTTTGTATGGCAGGCATATTAAAGAAAAAACTGATGTGTTAGTGCCACTTTATTTAGTTTTTTACATGATACTTCTATGAATTCTCAGTATAACAAGTATAACAACTTTTTTTATTGCTTATGCAGTCGCTAAACCCAATATACGATTTTATGTAGATTCAGGGGCCAATTCCTATGACTCCTTTCCCTTCAGATGTTTGCTAGGACTTAAAAACAAAGCTTAAGGTGAAAAAAATTGCACTGTGTTACTACTATGTTGTAGTAATATGAAGGATCTGATGTAAATGAACAAAAGCAAGGAGATTCCAGATGAAGGCAGTCACCCAGCTCAAGTCACAAATGGAAATTACTGTGATCATCTTGTCCTCCCAGTTGTGGTCCACGTTACATACCACCCCACAATGTAACACATTTGGTAATATCTGCAGAGTACTGGATAGTGAAGTCGCTGGTAGATCAGGACTGAGATGCATTAATAGAGCTGTGAGTGGGAAGCTTTCACTATGTTGAGTTCAGCACCTTGCTTTCAGGAGTTTACTTAGTTTTATTTTTAAAGCTGCTATCCTGTACTTGTTTCACTGTGCCACTCTGAAGTATTGCATGGATCATAGCATGTTTTCATGATGATCTTGTATGCTTCAATCTGCCTGTGAGGAAAACTGAGGACAAAGTAAAAATTGTAACTTAGAATGTAATATATTTGGGGTTAAGTCAGCTAACATGAACGATAACTGTGACGCAAAAGTAGATTGTTCTTGTGCTTCATTGCCTTTTTCTAATGTGGAAGGAAAGTCTTAAACTTTTTTCAAAAGGAAGTTTTTGGAGTGTTTTGGGTTTTTTTGTTTTGCTTGCTTTTTTACATTTGAACTATCAAGAATGTCACACGGGAAATTCCCTCCCATTGCTGGAGGAGCCTGGCAAGATCTTTGGCGATATCAAATAGTGATGCCACAAGCATGAGGCTGTAATCTGAACTGCTGCTGCTGCTCTTTCCCACAACTGAGAAAGAGAGGATGCAGTTTCTCTTGTGACAGTAGTTGAGCTGAAGTTGTTTGCTAAATTTACAAGTAGATACATTTTTTTTTCTTAAGGCATCCAATTTTAGAAAAAAGCTGTCTTGCAATTCAGAAGTCAAGTATTGAAATTGAAAAATATCCTTATAATGAACAAAGATTGCGCTTCCAAGGAGTCTCAATTTACAAGACTTCTTACAATGTTCAATTTTTAAAACAAGTAACAGTCACTCTTTTTGGTTATTTCCTCTCATCCATTCCTCTCATGTCATTCTGGGGTTTGATTTCTGGAGCAGTGGGCTGTATGTTCTTGTGACTTTTCTGATATATTTCCAAGTACGAGTAAGAAGGGGGTGGGGGCAAAAGCTGTAGTTTAACTGTCCACATCTTGTTTTCTTCATGTAACTGAATGTGATGTAGGCATCCCAGAGCACGACAGGTGTCTGGCTTTGTTTGTTTCTTTCTATTAGCAAGTGAAGATGCGTGGCTTTCCTCCCCCTTTTCCATTACGTAAAATAGAGCTTTGTTCCCTCAGTATTTAGGTAATAGTGTGTATACCTTTCTCACCCATTTGGTTTAGCTTTGGTACTAACATCATAGTAGAAAAAGACCAAATATAGAACACTGACATCCTTGAGAGAGAATGAAATTAGAACTTTATTTAATGGCTGTATCTTCCCGTACTAAGAAAAAACAAAGATGTTTTAAAGTTTTTTTGTATTTAGGGTAAGCATTTATCATATCTGTTTGGGGAGAGAAGGAATATAGGGAGAATACCTTTTCTAAAATAAAATATTAGCTACTCCTTCAGTTTTATAAGACCGATTGGACCAATGTCAAATTGGTTAGTCTTTATACACTTCTATTTAAGACTCAAGAACTAAATGTTTTTGTTTGGTGCTTTCTATGTATGTACAAGGTGTCATTAAAAGTGAATTTACTTGTTTTCAACCAAGGTTGCAACTGATGTGGAATATCTAAATTATAGAAATTTTCAAATTAACGTTGTAGGATATATCACTTTTTCTGCACAGCTTCACTTGTTTCAAACTGTAAAAAAATAAAAGCTCTATGGTCCAGTTTCAGGCTTTTCAGCAAATTGGAACATAATTTTAACAACTCCAGAAGTGACATTGGTTAATGATTGCTGTAAGCAGTGTCTGTCTTATGATCACTTACTTTGTAGGATGATACATAAACAGAATAGAATAGAGTCTAATTGCCATACCTCAGAAAACGTTTCAGCTGCAATATATATATATATATATATATATATATATATTATAATTTTTTTTTTGAGGAAAACCTATTATTTACAAAAAAACTTCCTTGTATTTTATTTTTTCCTAGTGAATTACTATGATGTGGTATAGAATAATACCTTAGTGGAGAGGTACTTTATTATTTGGAGAATTCAATTTCAGATACTATTTGTCCTTTCTTGCTTCTGTTGACTGCAATGTACGATTATTCTGTCTTACCAGATAACTGAACTGTTGTACAAGGATGGACGTTATTGCCAGACGCCTCCAGGACCAACTGGTAGAGTTTCAATTTCTATGATTGTAACTTATCCACAAATCCGTTCTTCTGTGTAATGATGGGCTTGAGGGATTACAACAGTAAACACTGATTGCTTCTTTTTGAAAGTGAAATTTGAAAACATGTTGGGTAAAATCTTTATCCTGATAACCACAGCATATTTTATCAGATCCAATGTGATCTTTCATTACTCTTTTTAATTAAAAATATATTTCATATTTAGAAAAATGAGCAGTTTTTAAAGCAAAATAGATATTTAGAATAAATCCGTCTGTGTCAATATTATTCATGTAGTGAAAACGTTTAAGTAGAATCTTTTCCAACTAATGGTCATTTTGATAACCTTTTCTAATTTTATTAAACAAAATGGTACCTATCAATCCAAATACATTATTTTGAAACAAATTGACTCTGTTTTCATTTAATCTAGAGAAATACATTTTCTATTTTTTGTTTTAATTCCTATTTTTCTGAGTGTAAGTTTCGTAGAGGAAACCAAACCTTTTGGAAAGTCCTTAGCTATTTCTTGAGGCTTGAATACAAGGCTATATAAATTTTTATGCTTGAATGCACAAGAAAATTAGTGCTGTTAGCTAAGCCATCTTTGTTAATCTTGATTTTCATTGGCTAATAGGCAGCTCTTCACAGGATTATTGGATCTACTTGTTAAAATTATTTAATATTCTTTACTCTGTATTTATGTTCCACTAGCTGGCTATAAAAAGCATTTTAATACAAAAATGTGTAAAAGATGCAGAATAAAATATGCAAACCTTTAGGAAGCTATTTTTTCTTTTGAGCAATGACAAAATATTTGTGGCAACTATTTGGGGTAGTGGGTAGGAAAGGGGGGGAAGGCCTTGGGCAGTACCACTTCTGTCACACAGTGGTGGAAAAAATAGATTGAAGTAAGATTCTGTACTGAAAAGCTGTCACTGGTTCTGAAAATAATTAATATTCCTTTCACTCACCAGTTAGATATGTGCTCCCAAACCACATAATCTCTATGCCTCAGTGATCATTGTTGCCATTTCAGAGCCTCTCATCAGGGTGACATCTCACACCAAAATGATTTCTTATAAATTAATCTTGATAACATGACAGTCTCAGTAATTTTAGTGGAATGCTTTCTCTTGTTTTTTTCCACAGAAGCTGTTGGCTATTTTCTTTATAACTTGATTGACAGCATGAGTGACTCAGAGGTACAGGCCAAGGAGGAGCATTTGAGACAATACTTCCATCAGCTGAAGAAGATGGTACCATTTCATTTTTTGCTACATAATGCCTGTCCTGCCTGACATGTATCTATTAGATTTGAAATTGCTGCTTTTAAGTACAACAGACCACTTCTCAATGACATGGAAGAGCTGGAGACTTAAATTATGTCTGAGATAATTTCTGTTAGACAAATTTCAGTTTGGTTGTGTTTCAAAACTCATATAATTTTCCCCCCACCTCTTGATACAGAATGTAGTAATCCCTACAAATATCTACAGAGGCCTTCGCAACCTGCTGGACGCCTATCATGTTCCTGAGTTAATTAAGGTCTGTGGTTATATAGTAACTATTTTGTTTCTTCAAAATATAAAATATATATGTTGTGTGTTCCAGGAATATAGTCTTGCCAAAATAGATTTATTTGATTAACTGTGTAAAACCTTCATCCTTTCCCTAAATCTTCTTTGCTCTCAAAACCCAATTTAATTTAGGATATTTGTGAAGAGCTGCATTTGATGAAAGTATTTTAAAGAATCAGTCTTTTCCTTTTAGTAAACCTAATAACACTAGAAAAAAGCTATTGTACTTAGAATTAACTTGCCACAACATTTTAAGCATCATTTTATTCATATAACTTTTTGTTTTTATTTACTGATATTTTGAATGTCTTATTAAATTCTAGGATATAATTTTATTGGCTGATAGAGAAAAGTTGTCAGTAGCAGACATTCCAAAAGTAAGTAAATTCACTAATAGCTGGATTTCTTCGTGGCATGGTAATCAATTTTTTTTCAGATAATGCATGAAAGTATTAACTAGTTCTCAGTGATATACTTGTATAGTCTACAACTAAAAGTATTCCCATTTTGGGAGGAGTTTGGGGGCCATGTGGAAGGAAGCACAGTCTAGTGACTAATATACAAGATTGGGAGTCAGAATATGTAGGTTCTTCCTCAGATTTGCTGATTGAGCTTGGCGATTCACTTAGGTTCTGTGCCTCAGTTTCCCCATTTGTAAAATTCAGCTCATAGTGGTGGTGTGAGGCTTAATCAGGTTATGCACTCTGAACTCCTTGAATGACAGGAGTATAAATCCAGTATGGTGGTGGTTGTATGACATCAAGTCTTTTTTTAATCTTCAGTGTGCCTAGATCTGAGAGGTAAAGAAACAGACCTCTTTTCTCTACTTCTACCATTAAAGAAATGAGCCTGAGAGAAGCTGATGTTTCCACACTGTAAAAAGCTCCCATGGCTTCATTATGCTGTTGTCTCAAGTTCTTAACTAGCATCAGCTCCTTAATTAGCTGCAGCATTCTTAATTGTTACAAATTTTTCTTTTGACTTATGAATGAACAGGTTTCATCTTCCTTTGGCAAAGTGACCTATTAATTTTCTTTTTTTTTAACTTTTGTTTTCTTTTTATCACCTGTTTTTAGAATACTGAACTTGGAGTGTCTGCTTTGGAGGAGGAACTGGAAAAACTAAAAGCTGAAAAGCAACCTGTTGGAAATGTCCTAAAACAGCTTATAGTTGCTCTCTGTGCAGAAGAGGTAACTTGAGCAATGCAGAGATCATTGCAAATGCTGAGCTATATTTAAAACGAATGTAGATGACTGTATTATGGATAGATGTATTTAAGCAGGACAAGCGCAGTGCTTGAGGTTTCAAGGTTTGATGCTTATAAATCAGACATAAGGGCAAAAAAACAATTAAATAAAAAGGTTAACTAATTTCAGCTACACCTTGAATGACATGTTTTGGGGTTGCTGAAGTTTGTTTACAATAATCTGCAAAGTGAATGATAGTAACAGCTGTGATAGGTTTATCATACATGCCAAATGTCCTTTCAAGCCATGGCTCCGGTCTCTTATATCTCTAGATTGTCAAGCAACTGATACATGCAGTAGTCATTTGCAAGTCAAATATTACTAGGTTGTTAATGCAGGGATTGAAATTCCATTTTCCTGCTGGAGGAAAGCTCTTTCTGAGATAAAGAGACTCTTGCCTTCATTCGGCGAGCGTCCAGCTGTAGCTCATATTCATTTTAGTGTGTCTGCAATTCGTGGGATATCATCAGACTTTTGTCCAATTTCTTGTTCAGTATGATTTTGTCATATACCCATGGTTTTACAAAGAGCCATAACTGTGTTTAAGATTATAGCATAGTATTCAGTATTGCTGTAAATCCAGCCTTTGGAGAGATTCTGTTTCTCAAATGACTGTCTATTATAATGTTGTACCTGAGACTATAAGAATAGTCTGATAAGTCATAAGCTTTAATATGGCACCCATTAAATTGCATAAACAGCAATGCAAAATACATATTTTAAAAGATTATGGCAAATGCTGAAGCAGCCTGTTTAATTCGATTATGAATTGGTTTCTTGTCTTATAAAGTTTTTTTTCAATTTTATGTTTAGGATATTGGTGCCTGATAAAATTAAAGCATGGCATTGTACATAAAAATTAGTCCATATTCCATAATCAATCATGTTTGTAGTTCTATGTGTGACAACAAAAATCTGTCCGTAATAAAGCATTGTAAACACTTCAGTTAAAACAGGTAGACTAACACCTAAAATACACCTTTCAATTAAGTTGAACTGAAACAGTTTGGGAACAGGTGAATTTATTTTTAAAAATAACTTTTATTATTAAAATCAGTTAAAGCAATACCAGCTTTGTTTCACAAACATTTTTTTTTTGGTATTAAAACACTAAAGGTATTCATATAGCTACACACTGAACCTAGCATTCATAATGTCGTATTGACTTTTTCTGTGGTTCACATCTTTGCTCTGTTCCTCTTTTTTTAGAATATGCAAAAAGCCCTTGAAGTGAAAGCCAAATACGAATCGGACATGGTTGTTGGTGGCTATGCAGCCTTGATAAATTTGTGCTGTCGACATGATAATGTAGAAGATGCAATGAACCTGAAAGAAGAAGTGTAAGTACACCGGCACTGAAACATGTCACAGAGATTTATGCTGATACACAGACCTTGTTGAATTAAGTAGGTTGAATATTAACCCCTTCATACATTTTTAATTAGTTTTTCCCCTGTGTATAATTCTTAAGAAAGATCAGGAATTGTTGGCAGTTTATTAGCACACTTTGAAAGTGTGTGTGTGATGTATTATCTTGACAAAAACATCATAATTTGCTTATTTAACAGCCTTTAGCGTTTAAATTCAGGTTTGTTTTTGAAAAATGGTAATATAACTGCATTTATATTGCATCAGAATAGCAATGCTTGTAAGTGACATTATATTTTAAGACCTGTCAGCAAACATTTCCTTTTTAAACCTCCATTTTCAGAGATTATATCTTGGTTGTGAACATTAGCTCCCAGCTAAAATGTGTTATGCATGATTTGTCTGGGAGCAAATTGTTTTACAGAGCATCCTCCTTTCTTGTACCTTTCCCTCCTCACCCCCCAAAAAAAATTAAAATTCAATTTTAATGTTACAGTGAATCATAATAGTTATGTATTACTTTTGCATACTTTTGATTCTCCCCCTTCCCTTGCTAAAATTTACTTGGCTTTTACAGTGGAATTCAAGTCAGGTGTCCATAATGTGGAGGGAGCTCTGTCAGTGTTGAGAAAGAGACAAAATGGCTCACTCGTTAGCACTGGGAAACTTGCTATTGTATGTATGTAGTAACTTTTTCCATGCTGGTTTTTTTATTTAAATGTCTCATCGTGAGATTTTACCAAGTAATGATTTTGAGTTTTATAGTAGTGCTTCAAAGGTAGGTCAAGACTCAGTGATCTGCTGTGAGCTTATTATGGGAGCTGCTAACAAGTGCCTTAAAAAGCACCTTCCTGCCTTCCTTCCTTCAATATTCTTGGGAAAATGACTAAATTAAAGAAACAGTACTATGAACAGTAGAAATTGAAGGCTACAAAAGGTGGATGACTTTGTTCAGTACTATTTGTACTGTAATACTCAAAGACGGGGTGCTTGCAGGAAGAAGTTTCTGTCCTAAATATGGGAGAAGTGTGCCTTGTTCTTCCCTACTGTCAAATTGATAAAGACATACCTTTCATAAACTCTCTGAAAAGTTTCTTTGCTGCCTAATATCCTTTTTTCAAAGAGAAAAAATGTACTTTCAATAGCAAACTTTGACTGTCAGATTCTCTCTCAAATATTTTAATCTAACTTCTGTGTAACTAATTCCATACCTTTGTTGCTTTGTCTGTAAGAATAAACCTTCATTCTATATACATTAAAAAACTGAACTTCTATTAATGCAGTTTTTAATATGTTCTAATTTTTAGCTTCCGTAAAGATTCATCTGTTGCTCTTGACACAAATAAGTACTTAGCCTTGGTGAAAGTCTTAGGAAAGCATGGCAGACTAGAAGGTAAGCCATTTGCTTTCAGTATAAGTTTCTGCTATATAATAAAGGTATCTTGCCACTGGACTAAAATGTGAGTTGATATTAATGGTATATCATGTCCTGCAAAGTGCTTGAACATTTTGCATACAAATTTGCATGTGAATTCAACCAGAGATGCTTGGACAGTACAGGCCATTAGTTTTAATGGATTGGCAAGCTTGTCATTTACATTTGCACAGCTCAGTGCTTTTTGCATTTCTGCAGCTAGTTTTTATTAGCATTGCTGTTTGGATTGAGTTTGAAGATCATGACTTATGGCACAAATTGCGTATGTGCCTAGACTAATGGCTTTGTTTTTCTTTAAGAAGGTCTGAAGGCTGAACATAGAACCTATAAACATAACCTTCTTGTAAGGGTCCAAACACTGCAGTAAAAATCCAGTAACTTGTTTTATGAAGTATTTTAATATTTTTTAATGTTGGCATTTGTTTATATTTTATTCACATTGCAGTTTAAAGTCTGTGTGATAGATTGATTTGTAATTTTGGCATTAATGAGTATATTGCATTTGATACCCAAAGTGGATTCCTAAATCTTTGCTGTAAATGATATGGACTTCATGCCTAATAATGTAGGAAGTTATTAGGCTGATTATTATAACCTACGGGATATTGCCATTTGTTTTAAAGCAGAGCTACAAAATCTAGCCAACATAACTCAATCTTTCAGTTTTTTAATCTTACATTATGGCTATTTTCTTTGTTAATGTAAAATTATACCTTTTTTTCTTCATCAGATGATTTCATTGAAATTTCACTTGATCACTTATTAGAATTATATTCAAAACCCTGCCCCCTTCCAGGTGACATTAAATTAGATCCTCGTCACCTCTACAGTGAAGAAGTATGGCTACATTTTCTGAGTAGCATTATTTTCTGTGGTACATTTGTGATCTGCAAAGCTCTTTTAAAAGATTAGGCAGCTTTATTGCTTTTATGTAAAGTGGTCAAAACATTTTGCCTGTGCAATAATTACGAACATTATAAAAATGCACTTATTCCATATACCAAAATGTTTGTTTCTGCCTTCCTAATGAAGCTTAATGAACCTAATGTTTTAACATGCAGTCTGTTAGAAAGCTTTCATTGGCTCTCCTTGGCTAATTAGTATCGACACAGCAAACAGGCCCTATCGGTATCAGACCATTAGTCTGGCTGTATATTCAGTGTAAACACATCTTTATTATCTGGCCTCGTGACAAGCCATCTGCTAAAGAAACAATGGTGTGATTTAGCAGATGTTAGCACTGAACGATAAAAGCATCCATTTGGTGGGATCTTGCAGCTATAGGGCAGACTGTACAGGGTTATGTGGTGCAAAGTGGGCACACAGTTCCTATCTATAATTTGTAGTCAAAGTTGCCGTGAATGATAAAGCCATGCTATTGTGGATTTATAATTGTAGTCTCGTTTAGAAATGCAAGTAGTAATTAACTTGAAATCGGCATTATACACCAGAATTTACATTCCTGCTGGGTTTGAAATGCTGTTTTAATAGCAGTTTGTTTTCCCTACATGAAATTACCTAAGGGTCTTTTGTGTTGTTTCATTGTAGATGCTATTAACATTCTAAAGGAGATGAAAGAGAGAGATATTCCTATCAAAGATACAACAGTCACATCCTTTTTCCACATCCTTAATGCTGCAGCCATGCGAGGTGAAGCTGAAATGGTGAATCGATTACATGAGTCCATTCTGATGCTGGGCTTAGCAAAGCCTTCTGCTAACCTCTGTTCCCCTCTGATTACTGTTCACCTTGAAAAGTAAGTTTTCTGAGGCTTGGGATTAAAGGTAGAGTATGATCTAATATTTGTTCATATTACATGATTTATTTATTACACACACACACACAGATGTAGTGTATTAAAGTAAAACTTTTTGTGAGACTGTTTTAGATGGAACACTGAAAAACAGACCAATAGGTTATTTTTTGTTAATTATATTTTATTTCATGGTGCCTACATGAGAGCTATGATTATGTCACATGGACAAATTTAACACAATCAAAATTTGCTCACAAATTGGTTGTTTCAGATTTTAAGCCTTGCAATTGTGTTTGAATAAGGGATATAGGGTCATCGTATGCTACATACATTCCTAAGTTATTGAGATAAGAAGTATGTGTTCCCCACCCAAAAGATGTATATATTTCATTGTAACTGTGCATCTCAATAACACTTATGTAGGAAGTTAGGTTTCCTTGTGCACTAAGTAATTAAGTGAAAAGATAAGAAATCTGATACTACTCCCAAAGTATCACCGTATAGTCTGGGTACTCCAGTCCAAATATTTCCCATTACTTTTCCGTTTGTACCTGTAGTATAATTCAACAAGAGAATGAACTCCATGCATTTGTTCTGGCAGGAAATAATTTTCATATACTATGTGGCATATTTCCTTGCATGGTCCTCTTAATATGAGACACAATTACTTGAGGAAAATTCCACATTTGAACTGTATATAATTGGTCTTTGTCACAGGAGTGTCAAGAATTAGGTCCCCACACCCCTCCAACACACAGTCTTCAGTGTTCAATCTATTTCAAGTTTTCAGTGCTTCTCTTCTATCCATTGGTGCTGGGGGTGCAGCAGCACTCCCTGGCTTGAAGTAGTTCCATCAAATACAGGGTTTATGGTTTGGTTCAGTGGTTCTCAGCACTCCCCCTATACAAATTATTCCAGGACCCCTGCTTCTATCCATTTTGGACTCTGTCTCAATTCTTCAACAGTCTCTTCCAATTTGGTCACTTATTTATATTAAATATGTTCTTTTGTTTCTTTTTAAATAAACCCTATATAAAATATTACTGATGTTTTCATAGTGCCATCTATTGAACAGTCAGTCAGCTTTCAGGAATATATGCTTGCTAACACTGGAACATCCAATTGTTGTTATATTAACTACCATTAAAAAACTCAGTGTTTGCTCTCATATGGGAAAAAATCTGTCTCTATAACCTCGTACATACGTGTATGGTTTTGTAATATTTAATTTTATTATTTTGTATATTTTAAAAATTGTCATCATTAGCTTATTTTTAAAGAGAGAGAAAGTGAGACTTTCCATAATGTGGAAATATTTGGCTAGAAAGCATTGGAACACACTATCCCAAATAACTTAAAATGTCTGCAAGAGTTAGCTCCTTCCCTGCTCCTCTGAGGAAGGTTACAAGACAGAGTTTCTTCCCTTATTACGATAGGAAAAGCCTTGTTACCCCATCCTGACGTTTCTTCTTAAAAAGGAAGGAACAGTTTCTGCTCAGACTTTGAAAAAAGTTCACCTTCAGGATGTGATCAAGCCTGAGAAATTTCTTCCTGGAAGGTTATAAAAATTTTGGAAAGTTATGATTGAACTGAACATAGTGTTACAATGGGTATGATTATACATGTCCGCTATAACATTTGCTCATCACTGTGGTTCCGCCCCCAAGTGATTTGCTACTTGTCATGCTACATAGCTCCGTGGTAGCACACATGCAGGTGCTGAACTGCTGAAGTTAAGTGTCTGGTACAGTTTTGTCACTTCAGAAGTTCGGCAAGCCAGTCAGATGAGCTGCAGGATTTTCTAATGTTCCATGGAACTGGCTCTGCTGGTGCCATTTAAAAAAAAAAATTATTATTCCTGACATTGGTAGGAGGGAAAGGAAACCCCTGTGATTGTTATGGAAGACTTCAACAATCATAGTTTTAAAATGCTTACTCTTGACCTTACCAGTCTTTTTGGACTGACAACTAAACTTTTACATTTTCCAAATCATTTTCAGAGACTTGTTTCTCCTACAGAGAGCATGCAAGATAGGAAAGATCTTCAGAGTTTTCACATTCTTAACACTTTTTAAGGTGACAGTTCCCAATAAAATATTTTCTTAACAAAATCTGGTGAAGTAAAAGAGAGGCATTCATTAAATGGACGAATGTGGGGTGGTTGGGGACTCCTATATGATTGGAACGGCAGGGAGCCCCACCCCCCATTCTTACAGCCCACCTTAACCCTCCTACCGGGGGTGTGTGTGTGGGGGGGGTGGACGGTAAGTTCCCAGCAGTGGATTTGTTGGAGGGAAAAAGAGAGGGAGCTGGTAGAAGCCCCGCAGGTAATTACAGAATAAATATAGGATTACCTGCACTGTACATTGTTGTCTGCTGGGTAGTCCCAGATATCTAATAATAAAGTTGCGGCCTGATTAAACCCATGTCAAATGTCTCCTGTCCTTCTTTTGGCATAGCCAGAAAACCCATTTTTAATACCACCCCACCCGAGCCCTTTTATGAGTAGACAGGGAGGAAATTTTACTAACTAGTTCAGAAATAGATTATCATAGAAATAAATTTAACTTAAATAATAAAGATGGTTTTGTTTTCCCCAAGATAAAGCAATTATCTCAATTAAAGTAAAAATCCTTTTAAGTGATCTTAAAAGGTATTAGCTTTATTCTTGGTGTGAGCATTGTATTAACTTAAGAAATGTAAATTCGCCAGGAAAAATTGCAAAAAAGCCTACATATCTGATCTTCAATCCCTCATTCAAGATCATTCTTCTTTTAATGGTATGGCAAAATATCCTAATCAGGATATTGACTTTGGATGTTTTTAATATTGAGCAATCTGTCAAAATCTTCCATAGGAATATAATAAGCTTGAAGATTGGGCTCAAAACTTGTCTTACTTTTGAACTGATTCTTCCAATTGCTGATAATGGGGAGAGGTTAATGTTGTGACAGTGTGTGTGTTACCTGTATAATATGAAAATCCTTGAGGATTTAGAGGGTAATTTTTTGGGGTTATTCTTTGCTCTCCTCTATCAACTGTCAAGGGAAACCTATTCAAACACGAACAGATTTACAAAACTATATAGAGGTTTGTGAAGCTAATCTGCATCTGTGCTATACAGTGCTTTGATAATCTCTATTTACAGGAGGGGAAATAAACCTCTACCACAGCTGCTGATTTTACTCTTACTAGATAGTTGCACAAGCAAATCTTTAAAATATAAATGTGAATGTTGTGTAAGGTAGAAACTTAGTTTCATTTGATTTATAAAGTTTCTGTAAAAATGGAATTATTTCAGATCTCAATTTATATTTTATCTTCCCAGATTTAAAGAAAAATATACTGCTAGTTAATTTATACATCATGGACAAATACATACTTAAAACCCTTATCACATTTGCTAAGAAAATTTCCAGGTAGCTAAATATAAAATGTGCATTAAATCTAAACTATGTAGGCAAAATATGTAACTGTTTTGTCAGCAGAGATCAGTGAACACAACCTGTTTAATTGGTAGAGTCATTTGAAAATATCCAGAAGGTATAACTGGATTGTATTTGTTTAAAAATGATCAAAATAGCAGTTTTAATTCATGCTGTCCATTAAAGGGCCCTGTGGGTTAATTTGTTCTGCAGTCTGTGTGAACACACATGCATTTCATTGGTGTCTCATATAGCAGGTGTGTTGATGCAATCTGAATCCTCTGTTTGTCCATAGTTCTTGTCTAGGTTTCATAGACTTAAGTACATGTGCGGTTTTGTGTGCTAGGGATGATTCCTTTGTAAATGCGATACGTTTAATGACCTTTTAACTCATTATTTTTAAAAATAAGTAATATTTTTAAATATTGCTTATCTTTAATTGATGACAGTTTTTTCTAATTTTCAACATCTTTATTCCAAGTATTTATATTAGTTCTGTATTATTCCTCCCAGTTTAAAACTCTTAAGTGCTGCAAGGAAATTAAGGAGGTTTGGCTCTTTTACTCCATTATTGCAATTAGGAATTTAGCATCATCAGTGCCAGAGGACAAAAGTGGTTCATTTGCCCTAGGGGGACAGGACAGTGATAAGATGATTTTTCGTCAAGGATCATTGGGTCGTAATTAAGTTACATTCATGGCTATTGCTTTTTGAAGGATGATTGGTAAATGACAGGCTTCATGTGCTTAATACGGACAGTGTTCACTAGGGTTTTTTCTCCCTCTGTCAGAAAATCCTGTTGAGCCTGATAATGTAAATGTGGCATTTTATTCTGAACAAAAGAGCAGGGAAATGAGCTATCTTGTCTAATCATTCAGTTGTTTAACACCGACTTCCAGTTTAGACTCAATTGGCTGGAAAGCACTTGACATGTGAAGTTAGTGCTGTTCGGAACGCATGTTTGAGTAAATTTTAAAGTAAGTGACAGCTAAATTGTACCTAGGGAAATTACAAAGCCTTCAACACAGTTAATTTTTTGGGGAGGATTAGTTGTAATTGCAACACCAGTCTCCTTGAAGATTCCTCGCTGTAGCTGATGAACAGAAAAAAACATTAAGTTCTTTCAAGAGCCCGTTTTCTTAACAGAATAATTTTTGTAAAGCTGATTGTACCTTACTGAATTGATTTGCCTCCATGCTAACATCTGCTTCAGATTTGCAGAGAGGGATTTGTTTTAAGAGTTTTCTTTTTTTTCTTTTTTCTTTTTTTTCTTCCAGAGTCCCTTTTTTCTTTCTCCTTCTCTGGTGATTTCAGGTTTGAGAGCTTTTCAATCAGTAAACCCCTTAGGTAAATTGCCACTTCACTAAAGCTTTATGCATAACGTTGTAGCACTTCATTCCAATTAAAATCAATATTTGGAGTCTTTTTATCAAGCAAGCTCTCTGGTTTGGAAAGTTGTTTATTACAAGTAAAAGGGTTAGGTTTAGAGCTTCATCTTGAAGCAAGAGGGGAATGGTTTATATAATTTGAAATAGGTATGAGAGAAGAATTAGATAGTGTCTTGTTACAGAGCCTGATCCTGCAAACACTTGTTCTTGTCAGTAACTTTATTTATGGAAGTAGTCTTTCTTAGTTGAGTGGAATTACATGTATAAGTGAAATTACCCACATGGGTGTTTTTGCAGGATTGGGGCCACAGTATATAAGAATTCACAAGGGCCCCAAGCAAAAATAACTTGCCTCAGATTCTTACAAATAGAACTGTCTAAATTGCAGTGCAGTGCTGAGTTAGAGCTGTCTTGTATTTATGAGGAGGTCAAACATAATACGCTTATGCCTTAGGCTGCTTCTGTCATTTAGGTTATGATAGCATACCTCCTTTTTTTAAATGAAGAGATTGCAGTGAGAAGTAATATCGAAACTGCTTATGTGAAGTGTTTCTTAAAAGAGAAATAGGAGTTTGCCCTTTAAAAAGAAGCATAAATGGCATTTGTCAATACCAATAAAAAGAAGTAAAATTTTAATAGTAGTTCTCCCATAAAAATAAAACTCTCGTTCTTTTCCATGATCCATAGATCATGTGAATTTATATTTAAAAACTTGGACCCCTACCTTGCATTGATGACCCCATGGACACACAAGTTTGCTAGCCAGGTTGTGAATGCTGCATCACTGGACACACTAACTAAAACGTGTTTGGGATCAGGCACTTTATCCATTATATGAACCTTTGAGATGTAAATATGGATATTGATGAATATATAAATTGTATAAGAAGATTGTGTCCAATAAGATTTTCAGACATTAACTTGGACCTGTCTGGTTATTTGCACACACATTTTGTTCTAAATGTAACTGATAAAAAATAATATTCATACAGTTCAATTAAAGTGCAAAACTGTTGTAAGATGTAGCAAAATGTGCATTCAAAACATTAACATAAACTTAAAAATAAATTAAATATTAAGGCTGTGTTGTGAGTTCTTGTTTTGTCAGTGGGGTTTTTTTCTACTGAATTATTAACAACTCTCTTCTCACAAAAATACTTGCCAGTACCCACCAAAAAAAAAAAATCATCTTTAAACAACTGCATTTTATATAACAATTAAAAGGTGCTATGATTTATTCTGCAAATTGTAGTAACCCAAGCACAAAGTCATTTAAGCCTCCCAGGTTTAGTTTTTGCAATTCCAATAGTGTTAAGTTCTGTTTGTATTATAAACGTGTATTCTGGAGCTGTTTTGTTTTCCTTTATTTTGCATTTTATAATCATTTGGCAACCAGCCCTATGCATTCACCTTATAAATGTTGTCGTACAGTAAGTTGTGGTTGGGCAGCCTTATAAAACAAAAACTCCCCACCAATGTGGCTCTGAGGAAATTTGAGACAAATGTAGAGGATTTTTATCACTTTAAGGTGATGGTCTGTTAAGCCAGGTTATAATGTACCAGTCTCATTATTGAGATTAAATTTATTTTGGGGGCCTGATTATGGAAACATTTTGTATGTTGTACGAGCAGCAAACACCATAACACGTATGTTATTTCCATTATCTTTTTATTGGATTTTTTTATTCTGCACACACAGTGTAAATATCTTCAGAATCATACATTTAGAGACCAAAAACTATTAATGTGTCTGTTTGATTGACATTCTAGTTCATTCATTTATTTATTGATAGCTTTGACCTAAAGCAGTCACTTCAACGCTGTGGGTATACAGCTGAGACAATACTATGGCAGTTTAAGAATCAGTCTGAGCTGAATTTACAACTGAAAACTTTAATTTGTTTGTGTAAATGCTGTTGTGCCTCACAAGAATTTGAGAGCAGTTTTCAATAAAAACTGATTTTAAAGGTGTTAAACTGAACTTGCATCTAAAGCAGAAGAATTATGTGATTATATGAAGCTTTATATCCATCTATATTTCATCCATAGTATTTCTCTTGTATGACAGTAATCTAGTCTGCAACATCTACTTACAGTTTTGAAATTAACCTGTAATTTAGTCTTCACCCCAAATGACAAAAATTCAAATGACTCTGTGGGGTGCCAGAAGATGCACTGTAAACAGGGCTTAGTAAGGGGATAAGGTAGAGATCTGTCAAGTTAGGCTCATTTTCACAGTGTCAGTAATATTATAACATTAACATTTCTTCTGCTTTTATATTTTACATTTTAAAATCTTAATATATATGAAATAGTAATAAAATCAAGGGCAATGTAAAATCTTGATTAAGAAACTAGAATGATACAAAACTAACATGGCACATGTTAAATGGATTAAAAACTGGCTAACTGATAGGTCTCAACATGTAATTTTACACAGGGAATAATTACTGAGCAGATATGTTTCTAATGCGATTCCACAGAAGTTGGATTTTGGCCCTATGTGATTTAACATTTATCATTGACCTGGAGGACAACATAAAATTATCACTGATAAAGTCTGCAGACTTTACAAATATTGAGAGGGGGTAAATAATGAAGAGGACAAGTCACTGATGCAGAGCAATCTGGATCAATTAGTAAGATGGACAGAATAAAACTATACATTTTAATACAGCCAAATGTGAAGTTATACATCTAGAAACAAAGAATACAGGTTGTATTTACAGGATGGGGGACTCTATCCTGGGGAGCAGTAACTCAGAAAAAAGTTTGGGGTTGCATGGATAATCAACTGCATGTGAACTTCCTGTGCTATGCTGTGGCCAAAAGGGCTAATGCAATCCTTGGATGCATAATCAGGGAAGTCTCAAGTAGGAGCTGAAGAGGTTGTTACCTATGTATTTGAGACTGGTGTGACCACTACTGAAATATTGTGTCCAGTACTAGTGTTCACTGTTTCAAGAAGGATGTTGATAAATTGGAGGGGGTTCAGAGAAGAGCCACGATAATGATTAAAGGACTGGAAATCATCCCATATAGTGGAAAAAGTAGACTGATCTCCTTGAGTTCTCTTTTGAAAGAGAAGGTTAAGGGGAAGCTTGATCACATGTATCTACATGGGGAACAGAAATTTGAAATTAGAAGCGTCTTTACCCTATCAGACTAAGGTATAACAAGATCCAGTGGCTGGAAGTTGAAACTAGACAAATTCAGACTAGAAATCAAGTGTACATTTTTTAACAGTGAGAGTAACTGACCTTTGGAACAACTTTACCAAATGATATGGTGGATTCTCCATCCCAGGAAATTTCAAAATCAAGATAGGATGTTTTTCTAAAAGAGATTCTGAAGTTCAAACAAAAAATAGTTCAGGGAAGTCGTAGGGCCTGTGTTAGGCAAGAGGTCAGAGTAGATTATCACAGTGGTCCCTTCTGGCCTTATCTATGAACATTTGTGTAAGAGAAAAAAATATGAACAATTTGGAAATGAATTAACTTTCAATGACTACATCATTTCCTCAATTCACGCTTATGAAATACTGTTGAGGAGGTGCTCAATAGAAGTTGTTTCAAAAATTATTATTACTGTGTCAAGTGTACAGTATGGATTTACCACCTATTGTAAACAGGCTTCAAACATACATGTTTCGTACCCGTCTATTCCTACCCACTTTCACCAGCCTTTATCTGGTTGTCTTTCAAAATATAGAAAGGATCAAAATATCACACAACAAATGTTGATTTTTGCTCCACAGATTATTTTTACATATTTTTCCCATACCAACCCTCTACTCTCTACTCTCCAAACTTTAAACCTCCGAATTCCATATAACTTTGCTACACTGGTCTCTCTAACCACTTATTTCTCCACACCCTCTGCTATATTTCAGCTGTTGTCCTATGCTTTTTATGTTATTGTAAGCTCTTTAGGAGAGGGACTGTTTGATTTGGTTTGTGTTCTCTTTTAAAAAACACTATTTCCGTTTACAGTGCTATACAAATTCTTAATTATTTTAAAACTCCCTTCTGGTTGATTTCAGAGTAGCGGCCATGTTAGTCTGTATCCGCAAAAAGAAAAGGAGTACTTGTGGCACCTTAGAGACTAACAAATTTATATGAGCATAAGCTTTCGTGAGTCCTCCTTTCCTTCTGGTTGAGTATATTTTAAAAAATATATTGGTGTTTGAAGTTACTGTGACTATTGCATATAGAGCATATGTAGTTCAGCATAAAGACAAAACCTTTGCATACATAAGTCCATGACTATAGTGTGATTCTGCTTGGAATCTGTCCTTTTTGGACAAATATACTAAAAAATATAAGTTTTCATTTAAAAGGAAAGGCTTCTAGTCCTCATAATTGTGAGGATAACTTTTAAAGTGTAAACCAGTGCAGTGATTTGTACCCAAATGTGCAAGAGATGCAACTGAGAGGTCTGAAGTGTTCCATTCATCTTTTTGGGTTGCTAACTCTGTAACTTTAAAAGTAACATTTTAAATATTAGTGCAGAAATTTGAAGCAATGGAAATTGTGGGAACACAGTGAAACAATTAAACTTACTTAATTGAAACTGCCACAGAATTTCCAGTCCTCTGCAATACTGTGCTGCAGTTGCAGTGTCCAGGAATTTTGCTGCAAAAATTAAGTCCAGCTTTCAGCAGAGTACACAGACTTTTGAACGTTAATCCCTAGTGAACAGTATTCACAATCACAACATTATAAATGTTCTGCTACTTGTAAGAGGTCTGAGGTGAAGATCTAGTCATATGATTGATATTTCTAGAAGATGTTTTTCCATCTGTGGAGAAACTGTCTGTATTTCCAAAACAGGACAGTCTACCATTAAATATGTTAATTTGCAAACTTCTGTACCTGTTACTTTTAAAATATAAATTAGGGCTGTCAAATGATTAAAAAAATTAATCATGATTAATTGCACGATAAAAAATTAATCTTGATTAATTGCACAATTAATCACACTGTTAAACAGTAATAGAATACCATTTATTTAAATACTTCTTGATGTTTTCTACATTTTCAAATATATTGATTTCAGTTACAACACAGAATACAAAGTGTACAGTGCTCACTTTATTTTTGATTACAAATATTTGCCTGTAAAAAAACAAAAGAAATAGTATTTTTCAATTCATCTAATACAAGTACTGTAGTGCAATCTTTGTCATGAAAGTTGAACTTACAAATGTAGAATTATTGACAAAAACGGCCTGCATTCAAAAATAAAACAATGTAAAACTTTAGAGCCTACAAGTCCACTGAGTCCTACTTCAGCCAATCGCTCAAACAAATTTGGTTACAATTTAAATCTATTTCCCTAAGTTAAGTATCCTCACAGCTTCTTGTCAGCTCTCTAAATGCGCCATCTTGATTATCACTACAAAAGTTTTTTCTCCTGCTGATAATAGCTCATCTTGACTAATTAGCCTCTCACAGTTTGTATGGCAACTTCCAACTTATCTGTATGTGTATATATATCTATCTTCTTACTATATGTTCCATTCTGTGCATCCAATGAAGTGGGCTGTAGCCCACAAAAGCTTATGCTGTAATAAATTTGTTAGTCTCTAAGGTGCCAAAAGTACTCCTGTTCTTTTTGCGGATATAGACTAACACGGCTGCTACTCTGAAACGTGTCAATTTGCAGGAGATAATGCTGCCTGCTTCTTATTTACAGTGTCACCAGGAAGGGAGAACAGGCATTTGCATGGCACTTTTGTAGTTGGCATTGCAAGGTATTTATGTGCCAGATATGCTAAACATTCGTATGCCCCTTCATTCTTCGGCCACCATTCTAGAGACATGCTTCCATGCCGATGACACTCATTTAAAAAATAAGCGTTAATAAAATTTCTGACTGAACTCCTTGGGGCAGAATTGTATGTCCCCTGCTCTGTTTTACCCGCATTCTGCCATATATTTCCTGTTATAGCAGTCTCAGATGATGACCCAGCACATTGTTCATTTTAAGAACACTTTCACTGCAGATTTGACAAAACGCAAAGAAGGTACCAATGTGAGATTTCTAAAGATAACTACAGCACTCGACCCAAGGTTTAAGAATCTGAAGTGCCTTCCAAAATCTGAGGGATGAGGTGTTGCGCTTTCTTTCAGAAGTCTTAAAAGAGCAACACTCTGATGTGGAAACTACAGAACCTGAACCACCAAAAAAGAAAATCAACCTTCTGCTGGTGGTATCTGACTCAGATAATGAAACTACTTTGGATTGTTATCGAGCAGAACCTGTCATCAGCATGAATGCATATCTTCTCAAATGGTGGTTGAAGCATGAATGGACATGTGAATCTTTAGCGCATCTGGCATGTAAATACCTTGCGACTTCGGCTACAATAGTGCCACGAGAACACCTGTTCTCACTTTCAGGCGACGTTGTAAATAAGAAGGGGGCAGCATTATCTCCTGCAAATGTAAACAAACTTGTTTGAGCGATTGGCTGAAGAAGAAGTAGGACTGAGTGGACTTGCAGGCTCTAAAATTTTACGTTTTATTTTTGAATGCAGGTTTTTAGTCAATTTTACATTTGTAAGTTCAACTTTCATGATAAAGAGATTGCATTACAGTACTTGTATTAGGTGAATTGAAAAATACTATTTCTTTTGTGTTTTACAGTGCAAATACTTGTAATCAAAAATAAATATAAAGTGAGTACTGTGCACTTCATATTCTGTGTTGTAATTAAAATCAATATGTTTGAAAAATTAGAAAATATCCAAAATATTTAATAAATTTCAATTGGTATTCTATTGTTTAACAGTGCGATTAATCACGATTAACTTTTTGAGTTAATCGCATGAGTTAACTGCGATTATTTGACAGTCCTAATATCAATTTAAAATGCAAACTGACTCTGGGATGTGTAAAATTTTCTGAATGGACAAATTTCTTAATGGCCTGTTATTAAGGAGTCTATGTAAAAATCCTTATGCGATTACATGAATTTTAGTTGAAACCCTAAGCCATACTGTACTGTTCTTGTGCAGACTTTGCTTATAGGCTGTTTATGTCGTTTTAACTTAAATTGTATCCCCTTTTTTCATAAGGGATGATGTACCTGCTGCACTGGAAGCTACCATTGACTGTTGTAAAAAGTATGGCAAGATCCCTAGGCTCCATGACATCTTGTGCAGGCTAATAGAACAAGGAAATACTGATCTCCTGCAGAAAGGTTAGTTGGATATAGTCAAATATTGCATGTTGGGTTATTTTGGCTTCTTTATGGAGGTGGTGGTTTAGTTTAGTTTAGTTTTTTGCTATCTGTACATCAGGCTGTGCAAACAGTGGAAGGATGCGTAGAGTATATGTGCATAACTTTAAAGCTTTCAGCAGCATCTAGGTGTCCTTTTTGCGAATTAAAAAAAATGAAGCTTACTTTAGGTACGAAGGAACCTAATGTTTCCACAACCAAATCCCTAGCTATCAGCAGAAGGCTGCTATCATGGAATATGTGTCAGTCTATTGGTGTTGACACACCATAACTTGTTCTATATGTCCCTCCCTCAACATGTTTAAGAAATCCTAAGTCCTCGTAGTCTGCAGCAATATAGAATGCCAATTTATGATCTGTTAAAGCTGTTGAATTTAATTATTATAAACTATAATGCAGATTAGCAAAAGCACTTGAAATACATTTAACCTTGAGCTGCGAGGTATCTTGAAATATTGTGTCCTCATTCTTAGTATCTTTTTCCAGAAAATTATTTCCCCATCACTTTAGTGTTTTGCCAGGTGTGGGGAATCTTACTTGTTTGATTATTTTTGACAGCTGTTTTTAAAATGCTTCCCAGTTATTAAACAGACAATTAAATGAGTTTTCTTCTCTCTATAGCCATGGACTTTGTGAGTCAAGAACGAGGTGAAATGACGATGCTCTATGATATCTTCTTTGCCTTCCTGAATACAGGAAAATACAAAGAGGCCAAGAAGATCATTGAGGTGGGATTTTAACTACAATACTCTAATCATGCGACTATTTAGACTCTTAATTAGAATACATTTAAAATTTTTAACCTTTAATTAGTCTTGTTCTGATTCATGTTAATAAATAATGAAGGGCGGGGGGGAAGAACTCGGCCAGCTTCTTAATTATGTATAATTACAGTTCAATATGCAACCAGACTCTCTCTTCTGAAGTTGTTTTCTTACTTTATCAAATTCACTGTTACATATCAAAATGATATTTGCATATTAAATCTTGGATTGTGAAACAATTAAATTAAACTGGCATTCCTGGGTGTAAAGTTACTAATCCTCTTTCCCAAGGAATTCTTTGTTCTTAAAAGCACTGGAATTTAATTTGCTGCAGACCATACTCAGATTTATTTGTAATGCTTGTCTACAAGTTAATCAGCCAAACAAGTGCTGTCTGCTACTGTTTGGCATTTAATTTAGAATTTTTTTAAACCATGGTAAGCAGCTTATAGAAAGTGGTAGGTGACAAACTTGGTCTATTTAGGATTAGTATATTTTATCTAGACTTGATTGAAATTTTGCTTACTGAAATTGATAAGTCAAAAGGGCAGCTGCAGAGTCTGCCCAGATTGTGATATTTTTTCTTAGCGCTCTGTGTGTGTGTGTGTGTGTGTGTGTGTGTGTGTGTGTGCTTAAACTCTGCATTACTTGTCCAGTTAACATTGTAAAGGGGAGGGTCTTTCAGAAAATGAAACTTTGTTGTCTTCTTTCTTTGAACTTTCTTTTCTGAAACACCTTTTCTCCTTTGGGGTAATCTCCTGAAGAAAAAAATACATGAGATAACAGAAATCCTCATCTGAATCATGAGACATTAAAAATCTTGCATAAAAATTGTGTTAACTGGTTTTCTTTTCTTTTTTTTTTTTTTTTTAAGTCCTCTGATGGTAGGACAAAACTGTAACTTTTTAGAAAATGCTTTGCACTTCAGTAGAAAAGCAGTAGTCCTAAATGTAGTGAGTTTTTGGTGCTTTAATAGCTTTATTGTGATAATACAGAAAAGAATACAATGCAATTATTGTCAAGGGCTGAAGAGGAATTTATTTTAAGAGTGTGACTGAAATACAAGAGAAAAGAAAGGTGTAAGGAGGAAAAAACTTGTTGTGGGATGTTTAGAAGTGAAGTGAATGCTAAAGGAAATATAAGACATTTTGCAGTTTTCTGTGTTTTTACTAGCTGTTTCTTTGGATTTAATAGACTTTTCTTTCACAGTTTTTTCAAACGTGCTCTTGAGTTTTCTTTGCACTGATGGTAATTTCTTTATCTTAAAGACTTTTTTTCAGAGACTAGGTTAGTCATATTTTAAATTAATCAGACAGTAAACAAATTAATATTTTTTTATTTGGTTTGAAAGCCTACTTCCCTGTATAAATTAGCTGTTGCCAATTTACCTCTCCTGTTTCTTTAAGAATTAAGAAGTAATGAGCAAGTTAACTTTGGGGTGATTGACCGTGAAATGTTAAAACCAGCAAGAGTCAGAGATTCTGGCATAAACCCCGATGCTGTTATCAAAAGATCAGATGGACATCTGGCTGTCTTGCTTGTCTTTTTATGCTCATTGGGTTAGGATTTCCAAGTCTTGTGTAACCTTTTCAAAGTCTGATTTAGTCCTTTTGTATATGTGGGTTACGTTTCTTCTAAATGAAAGTTTTTCAATAACTACTGAACTACTCCTCATTTTGTATATAGTAACAAAGGTAAATTCTAAACCTCTCTTTTTGTCATGAAATAGATAATCAGGGCTATTTAGTGTTCCCTCTCTAAAAACGTTGACTGAAACTGAAAATTACCATAGAATGCCATTGCCTTGGGAATTGAGAAAGTGATGAGCAAAGAGAATATAATGCCTCAAGCTATTATTGCCCAGTGGAGATCACTACGTCAGCCTAGTGGTGTTGTGTTACTTAGAGAGCCCAGATGTGTGTTAGACACTTTGCAGACATATATACAGTAATGGCTTTGAAAAACTTGCAACCCAGGGCCCCGATCCTACAACTGGTTTGGGGTCTAAACCTTCAGCAATATGGGTGAATAATAATAGTGGTGAAGGTGTGAGGGGAGGAGATGAGAAGGGATACAAGAAGTCAGATCATGGAGTTGCAAATGTTTATATGAAGGTATGTAATTACATTTTAAATGTAGGTAGCTTGCTTATTAACCAAGCTAATTTAATTTTGTGGTGGTACAGAGATGAAATCATGGTTAGAGGAATGAGGGCATTTAGTAGCAGGAGAGGTTGGAGGGGCAGCAAGACTGAGATAGGAATGGTAGGCTAAAGGTAGATGGAAAAAGGTAGAGGTAAGGATCAATTGCAACAAAACAAGAACAAGAGTGAAGGGCACGGTGAGGCAGTGCAGATGCAAAACTGACTAGTTGCATTACAACAGGTACAACAGGTACATCAGATGCAAAACTGACTAGTTGCATTACAACAGGTACATCTACAACAGTGGTAGCAGAGTCTGTTAATGATTGCTGGAGGATTCTGGTGTTGTGAGATTCCTGATGTTGTTCTGTTGAAGACGTGCTGAGCAGAATAGAGTACAGGTTCTGATCTTGAGATGGTTGAAATAACAAGTCCAGTAGTTTTGGTTTGTAGTCCCTTTGGGACTTGGTGGTGCCAGGTGAGGTAGTTTTGACACCTACACAGGGGGAGGAGAGTTGGAAGGCCTAATTTAGTCCAGCCTTTCCCACTGCTGCTGCTTGTGGTCTTTGGGGAAGCAGGACTCTGAAACTGTGCGGGCAGGCCATAAGGTGTTAAGTTGCTACTGTCTTCAGGCAGGGAATTTTAGGGAAGGAGGAGGAGGGCAGTAGTTGCTGCAGTGCAGGTCTAACATTGCTCCAGGGTTCAGTCTTTTGCTGTGCACCCACTGACAACAGCCAGGTTCCTCACGGTACTGTCAGAGGAGGGGTTCTCAACACGTTTGTGACCAGATATTTAGACAGGTGCCTTTCTCTCACTTCCTGATCTCCAGGGTGCCACACAGTGAATTTCCCCAGTAAGTCACCAAGTTCAGTTCAGGTTGCCTTAGGAAAAAAACATTGTTGGAGAAAATAAAGGCAATTAGAAACAAAATAAATATTAAGTTGAGTTTAAACACACTAAAACTGAAGATTAAAAACATAGAAGTGTAGTGAGCTTGCCCCAAAACTTAAAATATACTTATTAAACAGGGTGAAAAAATATACATCTTAGAAAATCCTTTTGCAAAATCCTCTTGTAAAAAAAACAAAAAAACCCACCTTTGTCTAGCTTCAGTCTGTGTGTGTCTAATCAAAATCTCATTCACACAGGGGTTTCTCAGGTAGTCTCTTGATTCTCTCCAGAGCTGGTAGATACAGTGTTTTGTTTGGGAGTGTGATGTGGTCATTGTGTGCTGCATTACTGGTATATTCTGACAGTAGACCCAGTGTAACTGGGCAGAGAAGGATCACCCTGTGTAGCAATCCTTCAGTGACAGAGGGCTGTTGCACCCTCTATACTACAGAGTCTATAGCATCCCTTCTCTCTGTTGCCAAGGTAGCAGATGTGGCTAGAGCAAAGGATGCATGTTTGGGGTTTTGTTACATCCTGCCAACCACTGATTGTCATTTTGGTCTTTGTCAGTTGGCATAACAGCATCCTTTAGACTACGCTAATTTATGCTTGGGGACTAGACTGCCACACAGTTGATTTAGGACCAGGGGAATGGAGAAGGGAACTTTATACCACTTGGGTATCTCTTCTCCCCCCTTCATCCCCCAACACATCATCCTACCATGTGTGCTCCTTGGATATAGTATGTGGGGGCTTATCCTTTAAAGATTCTGTTGTTGTGGTGATGTTACATCACCTCATGGTAGTTTGAATACACTTGCTGTGACCGCTGCTTTGTTCTAGCCCCTAGCTTAACTTGTTAGGCCAACTCCTCTTAATTCTTCATGTGCAGTCCTGCATACACAGCAATTAATTTGAAAAGTTCTTCAGTTACATTTTCAGACTGGCCTTTTCCCTCTGATACTCATGCTCAATGCTATCATTAGAAATGTGTGGTGAAGAATTGTCTAGCTAAGCCACTAATTTGGCCTGGTCTACGTTAGAAAACATTACCTGTTTTTTAACAACAGTTTAAATTGCAGCTGAAGACAAACTTTCTTCAGCACTAGTTCAGAAAACAATGGTGTAAGATCTACTCAGAGCAAGTCTTAACCATAGCTTTCTGGAACAGAGATGAACAATGTGTTATAGACTATACCTACAGCTAAGCCATGTGCAGTTGTGAACCAGTACTAAATCTATTAGCAGCAGCAGCGTGTGCTATTTCTAGTACAGACAACTTTCAGTGAAGTCACCACTACAGATTATTCATGCAGAAATTTCCTTGGTTCAAAATTATAAGATGAAACTGCCAGATATATAATTCACATATGATACCTTCTTTGAAGAAGATCTTGTGACATCAGAGCCTCAAAAGTAAATGTCCATAGCTCATTGAGTAAATGAGTGTCTGCTGAAACATACAAGTTGGAAGTTGCACAAGGGAAGGAGAAAGAAATGGGTTGCTAAATGAAAGCGCAATGTTGTCAAGTGAAGTAGCTTAGTCCATTGCTCTTTGGTCAGTCCTTTCAAAGCAGAAACAGTTTGACCAGTTAACAGTTTGACCAGTTAGGAGAATAGTGATGCAAAACTTTCCAAGCAAATTGATTGGCCATTGAAGGGTGTAATAAAATGAATATGAGGATTAGGTACACACTTATTTTAGGGTACGTACTTGGATAAAATTAGGTTTTTGAAGATATGGAGTACAATTCTCAAAAGTGCCCAAGTCCCATTTTCAAATGTTGAAAGTTAGTGGGACTTAGGCTCCCAGTGCCTTAGTCACTTCTGAAAATGACTTAAATTCCTAAATCAGTTAGGCACTTCTGAAAAAATTACTTGTACATAGTTAAGAAAATATTAAGTCATGTTTGAAAGTGCTAGCTGAAACTTATTTGAAAGAGAAAACCTCTTCAAGTGTATGTGAACTCATCTCATGTTTGAGTGCTCTGAAAAAAAACACCGTTTGAAAGATACAGGAATTGAGCACAGATGAGCAAAACTTATTAACTGCCTCCTCCCAAGTGAAAAATGGAGCTGTGCCAGTTGTAATCTGACCTTTTGTACTTGTTTTTCAATTATTTGTAAACACTTGCAGTTGCTGAGGTAGATAAGTGCAAGAGTGCTTTTATGTAATTAAAGACTGTGTCACAGTGCATACACACAAGGGGGCTCAATTAAAAGTGTACAGACAACCATAATTCTGGCATTTTCTAGCTTTTGAGTGCTTGCTTTTGCAACCTTAACATACATTTGCTAGTTTTTTGGATGTTATAGATACAATCACAGTTAAACAATAGAATACCAATTGAAATACATTAAATATTTTTGGAAGTTTTTCTATATTTTCAAATATATTTATTTCAGTTACAACACAGAATAGAAAGTGTACAGTGCTCACTTTATAATATAATTTTTATTACAAATATTTCCACTGTAAAAATTATAAACAAAAGAAATAGTATTTTTTCAGTTCACCTGATACAAATACTGTGGTGCAATCTCTTTATTGTGAAAGTGCAACATACAAATGTAGATTTTTATTTTTTACATAACTGCACTCAAAAACAAAACAATGCCAAACTTTAGAGCCTACAAGTCCACTCAGTCCTGCTTCTTGTTCAGCCAATCATTAAGCCAAACAAGTTTGTTTACATTTACAGGAGATAATGCTGCCCGTTTCTTATTTACAGTGTCACCAGAAAGTGAGAACAGGAGTTCTCATGGGACTTTTGTAGCCAGCATTGCAAGGTATTTATATCCAGATATGCTAAACATTCGTATGACCCTTCATTGCTTTGGCCACCGTTCCAGAGGACATGCTCATGATGCTTATTTTAAAAAAAAAATGCATTAATTACATTTGTGACTGAACTCTTTGGGGGAGAATTGTACGTGTCTGGCTCCGTTTTCCCTGCATTCTGCCATATATTTCATGTTATAATAGTCTTGGATGATGACTCAGCATGTGTTCTTCATTTTAAGAACAGATTTGACAAAATGCAAGGAAGGTACCAATGTGAGATTTCTAAAGATAGCGACAACACTCGACCCAAGATTTAAGAATCTGAAGTGCCTTCCAAAATCTGAGAGGGATGAGGTGTGGAGCATCCTTTCAGAAGTCTTAAAAGAGCAACACTCGGATGCAGAAACTACAGAACCCGAACCACCACAAAAAAAAAAAAATCAACCTTCTGCTGGTGGCACCTGACTCAGATGGTGAAAATGAACATACGTCGGTCTGCACTGCTTTGAGTTGTTATCAAGCAGAACATATCAGCATTGATGCGTGTCCTCTGGAATGGTGGTTGAAGCATGAAGGGACACATGAATCTTTAGCACATCTGGCATGTAAATATCTTGCGACGCTGGCTACAACAGTGCCATATGAGCTCTTGTTCTCACTTTCAGGTGACACTGTAATCAAGAAGCAGGCAGCATTATCTCCTGCAAATGTAAACAAATTTGTTTGTCTAAGCGATTGGCTGAACAAGAAATAGGACTGAGTGGACTTGTAGGCTCTGAAGTTTGTTTTGTTTAACAGTGCGATTAATCGTGATAAATTTTTTTAATCGCTTGACAGCCCTAATGTTTATATATTTCTTCAATGTTGTTGCCTCCCGCTCTCTTGTCCCTCCTTCTCCCCCCCCCCCCCACCAGCTTAATGCCACAATGTATGACAGCAATTTAAATTAGATACATCCTCAAGACAGGAACTTGTTGTTATACTTCGAGTGCTTGCTCATGTAGATTCCATTTAGGTGTGTGCTTGCCCACATGCACAGTGGTCGGAGATTTCTGCGATATCCGGAGGGCTGGCTGTGGCGCCCCCTGGAGTGCCACGCTTATGTGGCAGCATATCAGGTGCCGCCAGCCCTATGCCCTCTCAGTTCCTTCTTACTGCCTGTGATGGTTGGTCAGAGCACCTTGTCTTGCATCACAAGAGCAGTAGCAGTTTTCTTTCATTGTCTTCTTCATAGACTTGGTTCTAATGATTTGTTTTTTATATAGTTCATAGTAGTTAATTATAGAGTTAACTTCGGGGCTTCATGGGGGTACTGCTGAGGTCAGATTCCCCCTCCCCCCCCCCAGCCCAGGCAGGTACTCACTCACCACCCTGGGAAGTGGCAGGGGCTCCCAGCCTATCGTGGGGCCTTCAGCGCCAGAAGCAGTCCAGGCTGTTAAAGAGCAAGGCCAACTGGCTCCGCAGGTGCCGTATCAGGTGACTGTCACCAAAGGGCAAGCCCACTGGGGTGCGGCAGAATGGACTGACAGAACACCCCGAGCTGCCAGACTGCAGGCACAGGTCTCCATCACTGACTTCAGCCCCAGCACCACACCCCGTCTCTCCAGCCAGAAGGCTTAGGTCCCCAATGAGATCCCCACCTACTGAGCACGGGACTCCGGACTCAAGGTGCTGTTCCCCATACCGCCAGTACTAACGAATGTCCAGCCATAGGTCGACCAGGTACCGGTCACCCTCACCAGGCGGTCTCCTTGACGTAGGTTGCCGTCCTGGAGGGGTCATTCAGGATCTTGGCACAGGTCTCATTCGCCCTGTTGCTGTTCCTTGGGCAGGCGGTGCTACTCAACCTGCCAATCTCCCACCAGAGTGAACAAACAGAGGGAGCCCTTCCCTGTCAAGGAAGGCGACAACACCCTCCCACAGGCGGTGCAGTCCTCGTCGTCCCCCGGATAAGGCAGTAGCCGGGCCATCCCAACATAGTCCCCCAGACGACTTCAAGGAGCATCAGTTCCTCCTTAAACGGGTGACTGAAAACCGTGGCCTACAAATTAAGGAGGTTCCTGAGGAGGCTGATGACTTCTTCAATGTCATCTCGGCCACCACCCCAGCATGGGTGGAATTGCCTGTCCACCCTGGGGTCCTCAGAATACTCAAATCGTTGTGACAATCCCCCTCCTCTGAGGGCTTTGAGTATTTGTGCGCTCGTCCCCCTGCGGCATCACTGGCTGAGTCCACAGTAAACAAGCGGGACACCAAAAAATAAGGATGCCAAGACTCGAGGTTCCATGGGCTTAAGGACTCCCAAGGCACCCTCTGCTCCTGGGGGCTGCATACTCCTCAGCAGTCCAGGAAGCCATTCTGTCCTCCTCCTTCTCCTCCTCCACCGCAGTCCAGGTCGTGGGGGGCTCCCAGATTGGGCTGCTACTGGAGGAAGGACAAGGAGAAGGGGCTTAAGAGACACTATCCATCAGCATCCCACTTGGTGACTCAGCCTGACCATCCCAGAAATCAGGGAGGCCAGAAGCAGCTGTTTTGAGGGTGTGCCTAAGGACAATGGCCCAGCCAATTCACCAGATCCATCCCCCTCCTTTCTCAGTCACCTCCGTCCTTTTCGGTCAGCCTGGTCCCGTATCACATCGGACTGCTGAGTGCTCGATACGGTTTCTTTGGACTACACCCTGCAATTTATAGCCTACCAACCCTCCCACTCCCTCTTCCCTGTCCCTCTTCAGGGTCCCTTCTCACAAGCATCTCCTCGTTCAGGACATCTAAAATCTCCTGCACCTGGGGGCAGTGAAAGAGGTTCCTTGGAACATGAAAGGAAGAGGATTCTACTCCCGCTAATTCCTAATTCTGAAGGCAAAAGGGGGCCTCAGACCTGCATCACCTCAACAAGTCTGTCAAGAAGTTGAAGTTTCACATGGTCTCCCTGGCCTCCAACATTTCCTCCATGGATCATGGAGACTGGTACGCCGCTCTCGATTTGAAGGACACATACGTGCATTTCCATCTTTCTGGGGCACTAGCACTTCATCTGTTTCATGTTGGGCCAGCACCACTTTCAGTTCACGGCGATGTCCTTTGGTCTCTCATCAGCACTGAGAGTGTGCACAAAGTGTATAGCGCCAGTGGCCGCTTACCTGTGACATCGGGGAGTCCAAATTTACCCTTACCTCGACAACTGGTTGATAAGAGGCCGGTCCCTAGATCAGGTGCAGACGCATATTGATCTGGTCTGTTCCACCTGTCATGATCTGGGACTAATAACGAATGAGAAAAAGTCAACCTAACCACAGTACAATGCATAGAATTGATCGGAACAGTTCTCGACTCCACTCAGGCCAGAGCCTTCCTTCCCAAGACTCACCACTGCCTACACGTGCCGAAGACTTTTGAGTCTCATGGTAGCATGTACTTATGTAGTCTGGAATGCACGGCTCCACCTCAGACCACTACAGACATCAGTCTGTTCCCAAACCGTACAGCATGGACAGGGTGGTCAGGATTCCGAACAACATACTGTTGTCTCTCATCTGGTGGCAGGATCCCACATTGGTGCGGGAAGGAGTTCCCTTTACAGGCCCAGCATAGTCAGTTACCCTTGTCTCTGACGCTTAGGACCTAGGATGAGGAGCCCACCTGGGCAATCTCAGAACTCAAGGTCGTTGGTTCAGTCACAATCATTCCCTGCATTATCAACGCCCGGGAACTCAGGGTGGTTCAACTAGCCTGCCAAGTGTTTCTACCTCATATGGTGGTCCAGGTCATGGTGGACAACATGGCTACAGTCTTCTATATCAACAGGCAGGGCAGAGCCAGGTCATCTGCCCTCCACAAGGAAGCGCTCCAGCTCTGGGATTTCTCCCTGCAGCACGACATCCATCTTGTGGCTGCTTAGCTCCCAGGAGCCAGGAACACTTTGGGAGATCGCATCAGGAGAACGTTCTCATCTCGCCATGAGTGGTCCCTTCATCTGGAGGTGGTCAGTTCCATCTTCCACAGGTGGGGCACTCCCCAGGTCGATCTGTTTGCTTCCAGGCAGAACAGAAAATGACATGTTTTCTGCTCGACTGGGGGCATGGACAGAGGAGCCCTGTCAGATGCCTTTCTGCTCCCATGGTCGGGGGCTCTGATCTACGCCTTCCCTCCAGTGCCATTACTGCCCAGGGTCCTCACGAAGATCAAGCAGGACAGGGCGAAGGTCATCCTCCATAGCGCTGGCTTGGCAACGCCAACACTGGTTCAGCACTTTGCTGGACCTCTCAGTGGCAGCCCCATTCCAGCTATTGCTCAGGTCAGATCTGTTTTCCCAGAACCACAGCAGTCTTCTGCAACTGAACCTGGTGGCTCTTCATCTGACAGCTTGGCTACTGCGTGGCTAAACATTCGGCTGAGATTCAGCAAGTCCTGTTGCGGGGTAGGAAGCCCTCCACCAGAGCGACCTACCTGGCCAAGTGGAAATGACTCACCTGCTAGATTGCGGACAAAGGTGTTCGTCCCGAGTGGGCTTCACTGCAGCTCATTCCAGATTACCCTCTGAATCTCAAGCTCCAGGACTTGTCCCTCCCTTCAGTCAAGATCCATCTAGCGGCCATCTCAGATTTCCACCTGCCGTTTAAGCTCAGGATACCACGGCCAGATTCTTTAAGGGCCTGAAGCACCTCTACCCACACGTCAGGGATCCCGTCCCTCCATGGGACTTGAATCTGGTGCTTTCGTGCCTCACAGGTCCCCCCTTCGAGTCTCTGGCTTCCTGTTCTCTTCTTTTCCTTTCCTGGAAGGTCGTGTTCCTGGTCGCGGTGATATTCATTTGTGGGCTTTCCTCATGGAGTCTGCCCTTTGCCCAGCTTCCGAGCCATCCCACCAAGATTCACCTCGTACCTCAGCCTCGGTGCGCAGTGCACCCCGGCACCAGGCTCCACCTGGCACCATTCCCCATTGCTGGTGCCCAAAAAGAAAACTAGGAAACGCGGATCCCCGGCTCCAGGCAAGAAGGGCCATGGATCATCGGGCAAGGGACCCAGTTCAGGCCACCCGGCCACTCCGCAGCCATGTGTGCATGCCTCCCCAGTCAGGGCCCTTAGCCCCTTAAAAGTCCACCACCAACTTTCCGGAGTGGTAAGGGATCGAAACCCCTGACAGCACCAACACCTTCTCAAGCTCCCCCGGCACCAAGAGAGCAGAGGCTCGCTCAGAGGTGGAGGCAGCGGAGACTGTAGCCACCCCATAAACCTCCCTCCCCCATGGTGGACGATGCCTCAGCGTTTACCCCAGTGGTGAAGTCTTTGTCTTCGTCCCCGGATGAGGTGGTTGCAGAACCCTCAAGGCGCCTGCCGGACGATTTTAAAGAACCCCAGGCCATGCTTCAACAGGTGGCTGAGAACTTGGGCCTAGAAGTGGAGGAGATGGCCGAGGAGGCAGACACCTTTTTCAATTTCCTCTCAGCCTCTACCCGTGTCACACTACCAGTGCATGACGGAGTCCTCAAAATTGCCAAGGCCCTCTGGCAAACACCGTCGTCCATCGCTCCCACCTCCAAAAGGGCTGAAAAGAAGTACTTTTGTCCCAGCTAAAGGGTTCGAGTATCTTTATACCCACCCTCCCCCAGGCTCGCTAGTTGTCTCAGCAGCCAATGAAAAAGACAAGCAGGGGCACACCAGCTCATCTCCCAAAAACAAAGAGGCCAAAAGACTGGACTTGTTTAGGAGGAAAATTTATTCAACTACCAGCCTGCAATTCCAGGTGGTGAACCATCAGGCCCTCCTGGGCAGATATAGGAGTCCCATAAGTTAAAATTGTAAGTTCAAGGAGTCCCTCCCACAGGGTTTGGCCCAAGAATTCGGCACCCTGGTGGAGGAGGGCACCATGGCAGCTAGGTGCTCCCTCCAAATGACGTGGGATGCGGCTAACTCAGTAGCTAGGGTGGTCGTGTCGGCGGTGGTTATGAGGTGCAGCTCCTGGCTTCACACCGTTGGCTTCTCACAAGAGATGCAGACCTCAGTCCAGGACCTCCCATTCAACGGGAACGGGGGTTTTTTGGAGCAGAAGGATGCAAGGCTGTATGGGTTAAAGGATACTCAGGCCACCCTTTGCTCACTGGGCATGCAAGCGCCGCAGTCTGCACAGAAGCAGTTCTGGCCATCCCCACCAGCAAGGCCTTGGCAGTCTCGTCCCGGGCCTGCAAGGAGAAGGGATAGGGACATACATTTCCACCTTCCTCCTTGCTGCCACCCTTCCTCCGCCCGTTCACCTGTGCAGCCCGGCCTGGCAAAGCATCTCGGGAACTAGAAGAACTCATTTTGAGGGCGCATTCGAGAGCGACGCCCCAGTCAACTCCCAGGATCCACCCCATTCTTTCCTCGTCTGTCTTCATCCCTACCGTTCAACCTGGTCGCGGGTCACCTTGGTCTGCTGGAAGCTGGGCATGGTGTCACAAGGCTACACCCTGCAGTTTTCAGCCACCCCTCCCTCCCTCCCACTCCCGCTCTTTCCCATCCCTCTTCAGTGACCCTTCTCATGAGAAACTCCTCATTAAAGAGGTCAAGAATCTCTTGCACTTTGGGGGCAGTGGAGGAGGTCCCTCGGGACATGTCAGGAAAGGGGTTCTTCTCCCATTATTTCCTAATCCCCAAAGCAAAAGGGGGCCTCAGACCCATTCTGAACCTGTGCCGCATCAACAAGTCTTTCAAGAAATTGAAGTTTCACATGGTCTCCCTGGCCTGCATCATTCCCTCCCTGGATTCGGGAGACTGGTACGCCACCATCAACTTGAAGGATGCTTATTTCCGTATTCCAAGATCACAGACGTTTCCTCCTTTTCATAGTGGGTGAACACCATTTCCAATTCACGGCTCTCCCCTTTGGCCTCTCATCGGCCCCAAGGGTCTTCACAAAATGTATGGCGCCAGTGGCCGCTTACCTGAGACGTTGAGGGGTCCAGGTCTTCCCATATCTTGACGATTGGCCTATTAAGGGTAGGTCTTGGGAACAGAGAAGCCTTGATCTGGTGCATTCCACCTGCAACAACCTGGGCCTGTTGGTAAATGAGAAAAAAATCCACTTTAAGACCAGTCCAAGTAATAGAGTTCATTGGGGCGGTTCTCAGCTCCACGCAAGCCAGAGCCTTCCTTCTGGAGGCGCATCTTCAGGCCACGTCGGACCTGATCTCCCATGTGAAGAACCACCTGTTCACCATGGCTCACACCTGCCTGCAGTTGCTGGGCCACATGGCTGCCTGTACATACATGGTCAGACCATTTCCGGCCTCCGCAAGTGTGGCTGGTGTCGGTTTATGTCTCCAACAGGCATGACCTAGACGAGTAGTCAGGGTGCTAGACCATGTCCTATCATCCCTGGATTGGTGGATGAACCCCAGGTCACAGTTGCAGGGAGTTCTCTTTGCGGCCCTCTCCTCATTGCTGACCCGGTCTCTGACGTTTCGGACCTGGGCTGGGGAGCCCACCTGGGCGAGCTCAGCATGCAAGACCACTGGCTGTGAGACGATCTGGCCTCCATATGAACGTCAGGGAGTTCAAAGCAGTTTGCCTGGTCTTCCAGGCTTTCTTACCCCAACTGAGGGGTAAGGGGTGCAAGTCCTCACAGACCATACCACCGCGATGTATTACATCAAGAGGCAGGGTGGAGCTAGGTTGTTGGCCCTTTGCCAAGAAGCTCTCTGCTTTTGGGACTTTCGTGTGCAGCAAGCTATTCATCTGGTGATCGCACATCTGCCCAGGACTAGGAACGCGTTTGCAGATCACCTCAGCAGCACTTTCTCGTCTTGCCATGAGTGGTGGTTGTATCTGGAGTCAGTCAGTGTTATCTTCTGGAAGTGGGGAACTCCCCAGGTGGACTTGTTTGCATCACATCAGAATAGGAAATGCCGAGTGTTCTGTTCACTCCAAGGGATGGACAGGGGTTCCCTGTCAGATGCTTTCTTGCTCCGGTGGTCTGAGGCCCTGATGTATGCCTTCCCGCCAGTGCCGTTGATCGACAGAGTCCTCGTGAATATCAAACAGGACAGGGTGAAGGTTATCCTGATAGCCCCCAAGTGGCCTCGCCAACACTGGTTTGGTAAGCTGCTGGACCTTTCAATAGCCACCCTGCTGCAGCTACCTGTCTGGCTGGACCTGCAGTCCCACAGCCATATGCTGGGCTATGGAATGACATATCCGGGCCAAGCAGCCTCGCTGCAGATGATCCTGGATTATTTTCTGCACCTCAAGCTCCAGGGTTTGTCCCTGTCATCGATCAGGGTCCACCTGGCCACTGTTTCGGCCTTCCACCCTCCATTCCAAGGCAGGTCAGTCTTCATTCACGACATGATGGCCCAGTTTTTGAAAGGTCTGGGGTGTCTCTACCCTCGCATCCAGGACCCTGTCCCTCTCTGGGACTTGAATCTCGTGTCGTCGAGGCTCATGGGGCCTCCCTTTGAACCTCTGGCTTCCTGCTCTCCTCTCCTGGAAGGTTTAGTTCCTGGTTGCAGTAACGTCTGCCTGCAGGGTGTCTGAGATCAGGAAGCTTAATTCAGGACTGCTCTATACAGTATTGTACAAGGATAAGGTCCAGCTGCAGCCGCACCCGGCATTCCTGCCCAAGGTAGTTTCCCAGTTTCATGCCAGTCAGGACATATAGTTATCTGCAGGTTGCACGCCCTGGACGTCAGGAGGGCATTGGCCTTCTACATAGACGGGACAAAGCCATTTCGCAAGTCAGTGCAGCTGTTCGTTGGGGTGGCAGACAGGATGAAAGGTCGCCCAGTGTCTGTCCAAAGGATTTTGTCCTGGATCATGGCCTGCATCTGCTTACTACCATGAACTGACGAAAATGCCTCCACCGGCAGTAGTCAAGGGACGCTCAACTAGAGCGCGAGTGTCATCAGCGGCCTTCCAGGCTCAGGTGCTACTCCAAGAGATCTTAGAGTTGGTACCTGGTTGTCTGTCCACACGTTTACGTCCCATTATGCACTTACCCAGCAAGTCCAGGGCGATGCTGGCTTTGGCAGAGCAGTGCTGCACACCGCAAGACCATGAACTCCAAGCCCCCTCCATTGACACTGCTTGTGAGTCACCTAGAATGGAATCGATATGAGCAAGCACTCACAGAAGAAAAAACGGTTACCTACTTTTTCATAACTGTTGTTCTTCAAGATGTGTTGCTCATGTCCATTCCATTACCTGCCCTTTTGTCCCTCTGTCGGAGTTGCCGGCAAGAAGGAACTGAGAGGATGTAGGACCAGTGGTGGCTAATATATCAATGCATGGGCGTGCCACTCAAAGGGACGCCACTGCCAACCCTATGGATGCTGCTAAGGCAAAAAATCTCCAACGACCACGGATGTGGGCATGCACACACACAGAATGGAGCAGACATAAGCAACACATCTCAAAGAACAACAGTTACGAAAAGATAGGTAACTGTTCTTTCATAAGCTTCCATTAAACCAAGGCGAACAGGGCCTTACAAGAAAACGGGAAGAGAAGACATCAAAATTTGGGACAGAGACTCATCCTTTTAGAAAATCATTCTTTTAGTAGAGATACAGGGAACACCTAGTAAAAGAAATTCTATCGTTGAAATTTTCAACATATAATACATAGCTTTTTTTAAAGTCTTTTTTTAACCAAGCTTAAATTTTATTGTATGAATACTCTTCTGTCTTTGGACCTAGTTAAATCTCATGCACTAAAATATTTTTTAATATTTTTGGGAAGGATGCTTTTTCTGCAATGCATAAGTTGTACTAGGACATGAAGAAATACTTGAAAATGCAGTAGCCGACAAAATTGAAGACCTGACAAGTGAACTATTTTCGGTTAGTACATAATCAAAAAAAGTTTGGTGTGCAGAATAGATATATCAACAGATGTCTAGTAAAATTGTAATAGTAAATTGATTAAAGCACAGAATTGTGACATGCTTTACATTGTGAACAGACTTCAAGATACCGATTGCCACTGGTTTTAGATATTTTTAATCTATCATAAAAACAATGAAAATATTTCTAGGTTTGAGATTGAGAGATTACAACCCTCTTTCATCCAGATTGCTTTTTGTATGAATCTACATTATAAAATCAACATGAAACTCAATTTTGTGTTGGACATAAAAGTACTGGAGAAAGATGTTACTTGATTTGTAGCAGTGTAATTTGGCCTTTTTAATATAGGTGGTGCAAGAATAATCTAGGGAGCTAAATTTCTGATGCCAGATACAGAGAATCAATGTTGTGACCTGCTGAGAAGATTTTTTCAGTTTGGGTGAAATGGGAACAAAAATAAAATGTGTGGGTACTTGTTTAAATATATTTAAAAAGTGTGTGTGTGTGTGCGCGTGCTTACCTACTAGGCCAGGACACACTATTCTCATGTTTTAATATTTGGTCACTTTAAAAAGTAAAGTGATATCTTTCAAATATAGCAATCTCCAGTAATTTTTAATTAGCTGCTGCTAATCCAAAAATGAGTGAGATAATATTGGACTGTAGTTTTTTATAATATACTTTGGTACATTGGGCACTGTACATAGTGGAAACAATAAAATTTGAACATAAAAGTTTGCTTCCTCTCTTAGCACAAAACTACAATCTTGAGGGTCAGGGTTGTTTCTCTCTCCCCTCTCCCGTCACTTTTTTTATTCTTAAGTATGCTTGGAGGAGGTTGGTTCCCTTGAACTTGTAGATTATTAGTTACTTGAAAGGGAATTTTTCATTAATTTTTAATAAGGTTTCATGTTCAAGGTGTTGGTAGTTTCCTGTTGGTAATGTATAGGGAAGCAGTTATTCCCACGTTTGTATGTTTGGTAGATTGGTATTAGTTTACAAGGATAACATATTATCAGAACTCAATTTCACTCATTTTGAATGGTTATTAGTACACTTGTTATATTTTCTTCCACTTTACAGTACTTTCTTAATCTGTTTTTTCCCTTACTCCCTCTCAAGTGATTTTTCCCCCTAAGGTGTGACTTCTTATGCTAATGTTGTTGGATCAGTATGCCAGTTTCTGATGTGCAAAATAAGTATTCTAGATGCCAAAGTCTCCTAGATTGCTACTCACCATGTCTTCTTTGGCTGTCCCTCGATGCGAGGATGATGTCTGCCAAGGGGGTTCATAGGTGGGCTTCTAAGTGGCTGAGGAGCCCAATTCTTGTCCTGCAGATTTCCCCACAGAAGTGACAGGTGTAATCTTGGAGGAGACACAGTTGTTGGCTGGTCTGTTGTGCCCTTTCTTTCCTCCTTTGTCAATTCTCTGTCTCATGAGCACATCTGTTCTCCTCAGAGTGAGCTGTGGCTTGGTGTGTGGTGCGGCGCCACTATGGTCTGTTCCGTGCTGAGTCCTCATAGTTTGTTGGGTTGATGCCTCTCTTTTTAAGGTGTACTTTCAGTATGTCTTTGGAGTACTTCCACTGCCCTCTGCAGGCCCTTCTTCCCTGACTTAATTGAGAGAAGAGTACTTGCTTCAGAAGGCAAATGTCAGGAATATGTACACAGTGGCCAGCCCAGCAGAGCTGGTGTTTCATGACTTGCGTTTCTATACTGCTGATGTTGGCTGCAGAGAGAATGCTGATGTTAGTGTGTTGTTTTTTCCAACTGATCCTGAGAATCTTTCTGAGGCAGCGCTGTTGGAACCGCTCCAGTTGCTTGAGATGTCATCTATAGGTTACCCAGGTCTCACACCCATAGAGAAGGGTGGGGATGACAACAGCCTTGTAAACCAAGATCTTGGTGCCTGTTTACAGATCCCTATCATTGATGATTCATTTGAATAGTCTTCCAAAGGATGTGCTGGCACAGCGAATCCTATATTCAATTTCTGTGTCAATGTTGGCTGGGAGAAGTGGATGCCAGGGCATGGAAAATGGTCCATGTTTTCCAGGTGTTCTCTGCTATTGGTGATTTGTGGAGTACGGAAAGTAGTTTGTGCAGGTGAGGGCTGGTAGAATACGTGGGTTTTCCCGATGTTGAGAGAGAGACCTATGCTGTGATAGGCATCTGCAAAAAGATTTAGGGTACTTTGCAGGTCAGCCTCTGCGTGGGCGAGAATGACGTAGTCATTTGCATAATGGACAATGATGCCAATTCTCGTGATCTTAGATTTTGTTTGGAGACGTTGG
Organism: Lepidochelys olivacea; assembly: GCF_965140295.1. NCBI lineage: Eukaryota > Metazoa > Chordata > Testudines > Cheloniidae > Lepidochelys > Lepidochelys olivacea. The sequence goes on along the minus strand of NC_140413.1, from coordinate 174,054,531 downwards.
AGATTGAGGAGTTGGCCATCCGTATGATACTCAATCCCAATTCCATCAGGAAGGCGGTCATGGATGAGAGTCAGGATCACGGCAAGGTAAATGGGAAAAGTGTTGGGGCAATGACCCAGCCCTGCTTGACACCAGTGCGAATGATGAATGGTTTGGTCTCTAAGCCGTTGCACAGAATGGTGGCAGTCATCGCATCGTGGAGTAGACTGATGATGGAAATTTAATTTCTGTGGACAGCCAGACCTATACAGCGCCTTCCATAGGGCATCACGATTGATAGATTCAAAGGCCTTGGTTAGATTGATGAATGCCACAAATAGTTCCTTATGTGTTCTCTGTAATTCTCCTGAATCTGTCATACCATGAAGATCATGTGCCTCGGGATGGCCTGAAGCCACACTGATTCGGGGAGGAGTTCCTCGGCAAGAGGGAGAAGGCAGTTTAGTAGGATCCAGGCAAGGATCTTCCCTGCGATGGAGAGGAGGGCAGTAACCTCTCTAGTTCCTTCACAAAGATCTGTCCACTTTCTTGAATATTGTAACATGTTCACATTCTTAAAGTCAGGTGGAATTTCTTTGCAGGTCCAGACTTTGTCAAGGAGTTGGCAAAGTTTGTGCTGGAGCATTGTTCCACCAGCTTTAAAAACCTCAGCTGGGATGCTGGCTCAGCCTGGTGCCTTGTGATTTTTTTGTCTGGGTGATGGCATGCCGGACTTCCTCAGAAGATGGGGGATCAGCAAAGTGTTCCATTGCTGAGTGTTGTGAAATAGGCTTACCATCTATTCATTGTACTGAAGATGTCAAGAACCATCAAAAAATTGAAGGTTTGAAAACTTCTCTCCCTTTTCTGAAAGGAGGGTGACTAAAGTGAAGTCAGCATTTCTTGTTGTTCATTTTTGTCTGACCATAATTTGCTGTTACTAGCAACAGAACTACTTTGTCTGCTTCATTGGTCTTATTGCATCTTCTGGCTAGCAGCCTGTTTGGTCCCCCTAGCTTCCAAAAAACTTCAATTGTCCAGCTATACTGAAAGAAGGACAGGAGACATTTGATATGGATATAATCACACCTCAACTTCATTATTAGATGTCTGGGACTTCCCGGCAGATAAAAGCGTACAGTGCAGGTAACCCTATGTTTATTCCATAATTACCCTGGGGGCTTCCATCAGCTCCCCTTTTTCCATCCGGGTGCCCCCAGCCAATCCATTGCCGGGACCTTACCATCCCACCCACTCCTCCCCTTGTAGGAGGGTTAAGGTGGGCTATAAGAAATGGGGGTTGGTTCTCTGCCGTACCAATCATAGGAGTCATCCCCACCCATTCCACGTCCTTTTTAAAATCCATTTCTAATCCATTTTTCCGGTCACTGTATAACTTCCCTATGGCTACAAAAGGATCTTTCAAAACTGGGTGACTGGACAACAAAATGGCAGATGAAATGCATTGTTGATAAATGCAAAGTAATGCACTTTGGAAAACATAATCCCAACTATACATATAAAATGATGGGGTCTAAATTGGCTGTTACCACTCAAGAAAGAGATCTTGGCGTCACTGTTGAGAGTTCTCTGAAAACATCCACTCAGTGTTCAGTGGCAGTCAAAAAAGTGAACAGAATTTTGGGAATCATTAAGGAAGGGATAGATAATAAGACAGAAAATATCATATTGCCTCCATATAAATCCATTGTACGCCCACATCTTGAATACTGCATGCAGATGTGGTCACCCATCTCAAAAAAGATATATTGGAATTGGAAAAGGTTCAGAAAAGGGCAACAAAAATTATTTGGGGTATGGAATGGCTGCCATATGAGGGGAAATTAATAAGACTGAGGCTTTTCATCTTGGAAAAGAGACGGATAAGGGGGGATATGATAAGGGTCTATAAAATCATGACTGGTGTGGAGAAAGTAAATAAGAAAGTGTTGTTTACTCTTTCTCATAACACAAGAACTAGGGGTCACCAAATGAAATTAATAGTCAGTAGGTTTAAAAAAAAACAAAGCAAGTATTTTTCACACAATGCACAGTCAACCTGTGGAACTCCTTGCCAGAGGATGTTGTGAAGGCCAAGACTATAACAGGGATCAAAAGAGAACTAGATAAGTTCATGGAGGATAGGTCCATCAATGGCTATTAGCCAGGGTGGGCAGGAATGGTGTCCCCAGCCTTTGTTTGCCAGAAGCTGGGAATGGGTGACAAGGGATGGATCACTTGATGATTATCTGTTCTGTTCATTCCCTCTAGGGCACCTGGCATTGGCCACTGTCAGAAGACAGGATACTGGGCTAGATGGACCTTTGGTCTTGACCCAGTATGGCCGTTCCTATGTTATGATGCTTTTATGCTTAAGCCAACTCTGACATTTTTCTGTTTCAAGTCTTCTAATACTTGGAATATTAAACTAATTTGTTATAGTAGGAGCAGAAGCTGCTTTGTTAATGATGTGGAACGATTTAATAAATCCCTGTTTTCAAATAGTTTGAATTATTTTCCAAGAATGGTTTGCTTTCATTTCCATCCTTGGGTCTCTTCCCAGAGGAGAATTTTTAATGGTAGTGCATAAATTTGTTTCCAAAAATGGTCTTTCATTAGACCAAATGATGAGCATTTGAAAAATCACATGCTGAATCTGCACAGTGTAAAGAGTTTTGCTAAACTAATAAACTTAGCACTGAAGAGAGGATTTTATATGTATGCATATATCAACAGCTAAATAAATACTGAACTCCTTATTCCCCCTTGAATGTTCCAAATCAGTCCACACTCATGTTTTTCTCACAAATAGGGCAACTAGGTTCCACTGACTTCCATCAAGGATAGCAGTGTTTTGGTGCTGTATAGCCAAATAGTTCCAAAGATGGAATTTTCTTTCCCAATATTCTTCAAGCCATTAGACGAGACCCTGGAAGCCCTGGAGACCGGAAGCTCCCTTTGAATTTTCTCCTTTTGAATTTAATTATCTTAGGGTTTTCTTAGAGCAAAAGATTACTTTTGTGGAACTACTGTTAAGTGATTTACCTATGTGTTTAGGATCAGACCAAAAGTTAAGGAAACATTGGAGTTACCTAGTAGTCACTCAAAATAAGAAAATACTGATACTAAGGTTTAACACACAGTCTTAACTGTGCCCTTTGTGTTTTTCTTTTACTAAATAATGATCAAATAATATGTTAAATATTCTGTTCTCATATTTTTTTAAGATACAACTTTAAGGTATCACCTGGTAGCCATGTTAGTCTGTATCCACAAAAACAATGAGGAGTCCGGTGGCACCTTAAAGACTAACAATTTTTTGGAGGCGTAAGTGGCAGCAAAATCCACTATAACTCTTTGGCAAGCTGTACAGAGCTATTTTTAAGATTGAGTTGGGTTGCTGAGGGATTTGCTGTTTTAGTAAAGTTGCTGCTGCCTCATACTTCTCTGCTCAGCTCCGCTTCCCCATCAACACAGGCTCTGACTCTGTCCCATGCCACAGAGCTCCAGTTACTATCTCCCTGTTGGCTGACCGTTCAGGAATTGAGAGCCAATCAGGTTCTGGCCAAGCCCCACTCTCCTCCCAGCAGTGGGTGAGAGCAGGGCACACCGCCACCAACTGGGAGGAAGTAACCAGTGCTGGGTGGCATGGGATGGAGACTGAGCCTAGGCTGATGGGGGGCCTGGTGCAGGGGCTCTCTGTGTGGCCAAACCTGTGTCTTTGGGGGAGCAGAGTGGAGGCAGAGACCAGGAGTAGCAGGACCCTGTGTGTCAGGTCGCAGTGCCTCTAAAATTTGGCTTAGCTTCCCCTCTGTCATGCCAGGAGGGAAGGGGTTCCACTGCTACATCACCCACCTCTGATTACTGCCTTCCCATTGTCAGAGATGTGCCCTGACCCACCTACATTTAGGGGGCTGGGCTGGGCTGGTCACAGTTATATTGGCTGTAGGAGATGGGAACCAATGAGAAGGCAATAACCGGAGTTGGGAGGCTTGGGGCAGAGCTCCTCCATTGCCTGAATGACTCAGAGGTGCTTGGGGCAGTGAGTAGTGGTGTGACCCAGTGCATAGACTCCTACTACCAATCCCGTACTCTGCTCCATACTGCCCGCAGCCCCCATCACTTTAAGCACTGTGTCTGCTGTCCATATTTGCGTGGGCCAGAGTGGTAATTGGGTGGACTGTTGCCCACTCAGGCCCAGCCATGGCTACACCCCTGCCATTTATGGGCAGGCCAAATAAAATGATCTGATAGGTTGGATGCGGCCCATGTGCTGCCATTTGCCCAACCCTGACGTGCACAGAACTTGGGTATCTCTACCGCCATCTTGTCAAAACCTACTCTTGCTGAAATCCAGGAAACTCCTCTTTGTTTATATAAAAAGATCCTCTCTCCAGACTGGCCAGTATTTCATTAGATAGGCAATTTTCTTCTTACCACATTATAAATTGAGGCTAGGCCAGCTAGAAAATACAACTCTCGGGTAAAGAATTGCCTCCCTGAGGTATCTTTTTGAAGGAACTTTTCATTTTGTGAGGAAAGACAGATATCCAAAGACTGTTTCCAATGGCTGTTACCTATCCACTCCCATGTTTTGAATGCATCATTAGCAGAATTGTGACCTATGATACAGAAGATGCTCCTGAGGAAGCTTTTTTATATTCTTCTGCTAGTCTTTCTCATTCAAGTCATCTTTCTTTACATACATACGCAGAATTAGTGAGTGAATTTCCATAGCATTTCAGTAATTCGTTGTTTAGGTAACTGATTTCTAAACCCCCTTTTCCACTCATGGTATGTAAAACTGGTGTGGGGATATACAAAAGCACATATCCTAGCCTTAAAAAGCTTTTTAAAAATATAGGGCTAATGAGAAATAACATATCTTGCTAACATAGTGCATTAACTTTTTCTACACTGCAAAATCAGGAGTAAACCAAATTATTTTTACTATTGCTTGGATTTCCAAGAGTAAAATTTCAGGAAAATGGCTCTATTAGATTTACGAATTCTGTATTTTGGGATGTAAATTGCTTGACACTGACCCTCTTTAATGCAGAACATTTCTTAAAAGAACAAAGAGCAAAATAAAAGGTGATATTCTTAGCCAGAAAAAGTATAATCTGAAACCCAAGATAGCATAATCTCTTATAGATGTCTTTATTTTTATCTGTGTACTGTAAATTACAAGAGAATTAATGGTGACCTCTTGAGTATTTTAACTGGGATTGGGGATAGCTATTCAGCGTAATTGGTGTTTTAATAAACTTTATACGAGGTTCCTGCACTAGGATTCTGTGTTATAGTTTGTCGCATTGTAGAATGTTTCCTTCTAAATACACTGTTTAAAATTCAGTAAAATGGTAAGAGATAAGCCACAAATATGGATTTTCGTGCAAGCCCTAGAGATTTTGTTAATCTGACCTAGATGTTCTTTTGATGATTGAGATCTGCTGTATGCGAAAACACTTCTCAATTTCAAAATGAAACATAAGAATATCCGTGGTATAACTCAGCTGTCCTTGTAGTGACAGGCACATCAATCATTGCTGAACAGGAAAGGATTTACTATATAAAGTTTGCAGCTTTGGAGTATTTAGATCATTGGCATTGAGATCAGCAATGATATTGGAAGTTGTAAGTGAATGCAGCATTTGCATTTTGCCATGTCACAAAGAGGATTAACTACAGATGAAAGTAACATACTTTTTTCTTTTTAATTTTCAAGGGCTTGTTGTATAAGATGTTAATTCTTATTGATTCAGTTTTCCATGTATTTTTGCGTGAAACTGCCTAGTAGATGTTTACATTAGAAAAGCACTGAATAGAGGCATATTCATCAGAGTAATTGTTGCTGTTTACAACATAGTTTCATTGTGTACACCTGCACTTCATACACTGAAACCTATACAAGAGACCTCTGTTTTTGCATAATCTCTTGCCTTGAGACCATCCTACAGTATCACCAAACATCTTGAGAACAATAGTGCTTTATCTCTATTGGAAGACTACGTCGTTACGCAACTGATTTTTATTCATCCTTGTAAATAGTCACATTAAACAGTTTGCATTATTGGAGGGGCTGGAAGCACTGCCTGTTATTAAAGTTGCCTCAGACCCCATTGTTAGACCCTTTTTTCAGTAGTTTATAAATCTGCCAAACATTTTTGGTTTGAAATTTTTCTTATCAGTTTTCTTCTTTGAACAGTACTTGAGTCCCTATGCAATGGAGCTGGAATTTTACATGTGTCAGATGGGTGGCCTTTTGTCGTTGTTAAAATCTACCCAAATTGGGCCAAGTTATAAGCCTTTGAAAAATCACGGTTTGCACATTCTCAGTAAAGACTTGTTAGATTTTAGCAGCTAAACTCCATGAAGATTCTGTCCACACAGGGCATGTTCCGTCTTCAGGCTGAACAGGACTTTCCCTGCAGTTGCAGCTCTGGGCTGCTGCAGGCTGAACTGGGGCTGTGACCCTGAACTGAGAGCAAAGAGAATCTCTCTCCTGTAACCTCAATGGCCTCCAGCTGGGCCCAGGAGGAGGAAGCTGTCTGATTCAAATGTGGAGGGGGCAAGGAGTCGGGTAGGCATGGGGAAATAGATAGGGACAAGGAGTATGGGGCGAGGGACTGAAGGAAGAGAAGGGGAGAAGGAAACTAAGACTGGTGTGGGAGACTGGGATTGGCTAGGCAAGGAGACTGGGACTGTGAACCATTGGGGTGGGGGGTAGAAATTGAGTGGAGAGAGGAGATGGGAAGAATTGAGACTGGATGGGAATAGATTGGGACAGGGTGCTGATGGGGTGGGAAAAAAGAACATTGAGATTGGATGAAGAGCCCAGTAAAGGAGGTTGGGATTAGGAGTCACTGGGAACAAGGAACGTGGGTGGAAGGGGCAGGCAATGGAGACCAGTGTGGAAGAGAGAGAGACCGGTTGGATGAGGAGCTGGGAGGCGGGATGGGGACTGGGAATGGCTGAGCAAGGAAATTGGGACTGGGATGAAAAGCCTGAGAAATGGAAAATGGGACTGGAACATGAAGTCAGGAGGCAGGACTGGGACCTGGACATGTTGGAGATTATGGGGCAGAAGGGATCAAGCTTGGAGGAAGTGGAGAGAAGTCTGTGCCCACTAGAGAACACCCACCATCTGAGCGGAAATCGAACCCAAGGTTCCTGAATCTCTCTGACCATTCCTCTGCTGTCAGTAAATATCTGTGACATACCCAGTGGCTACGTGTCCCGTTCCTCTTAATGCTTGTTCCTCATAAAGGATAACAGCCTTCTCCTGCTATCAATTATTTCAAGTGGCAGAGGTCTTTGTGGTGGATCTAAAAGCTTCATCTCTGCTGATAAACCCTGCAAGTGTCAATATGATGCCACATGATGAAGTTTCAGGTTTTTCATTTTGCTTTAAAAAAAAAAAAAAGCCCTAGGAAATTATACACAAACAGTCTGTGTTAAAAGAGTGTTAAGGTTGCAAAATCGAGCACTAAAGAGTCATTTTTTACAGAAGCTGGAAGGTAAGGGGGGGAATTCCTTCCTGACTCCAAATTTGTTATTTGTTTAACCCCCTTTATATCCACGATGCCACTGATGCCTAAGTAAGTGGCCATTCTTCTTCGAGTGCTGATTCCTGTGTGTATTCTAGTGTGGGTGTGTGCACGTGGCAGGAGTCAGAGAATTTTTGCAAGCACTGTTCATTGGGTCTGCTCGTGTGCCCTTGCCTTCCTCAGGCTTCCAACTGAAGGCATAAAGAGTGGAGCAGACAATTGCCTCTCCAGTTCCTTACCGCTGCATGGCTTGGGTCAGAACTTCCAGTGTCCAGAGATTTTCTTTGATTTCTTAGATCTGTAACTATTTCAGAGTTTGCCTTTAGTGCCTTTTGTATGTAGTTCTTTGTAGTTTAGTTTCATAGCTTTTTAGGAAAGTTTTCTAGTTGGATATATTTTTCACCTCAGAGACCCGTGCTCCCCCAAAATAACCTATTACAAGTATTGCAATGTGCCCCAAACTTCAACTGTCAACAGTTGTGTGTCCTGCCCCATTCTTTCTCACTCAGTGACAATCACCAACACAGTTTGTACAGTCTCAAGGAAGCACATGTCGCCAGTAGGTGTAATGTATGCCACATTTTCCTAGCAATACCTGTGAGGCGAGGGAACTCGGTCTTAGAAAATGCCTTGTGGAGAAGGCCGTGAGGCCACACTTGGCCTAGACTGAGGGATCTCTCCTGTAAATCATTCTGAGTCAAGACTGAGCACACTTCCTGTTCTTTGACTGATTGTCCCTGTTGTATTCCACTGAGGATTATGAACCTGGAGCCGGAGCTTTTCAAGGTAGTAACGTCTGTCGGTCCATGCATGTGCCTCGTGGTTTTATGTGAAGCGATATAGGACAGACTGACTGCATCTTCAATTCTTTCTCACCGCTTCATGGTCAGTCGGAGCTTCTGCCTTCTCTCTCATCCTTCATGGTGCACTTTCCAGCAAAACTGTTTTTATTCTTGTATATAGTTCAGATTTTACTGATTTTTTTGGGGGGGGGGAGGGGGGTAGTAGTTTTAGTGTTCTCAGTAATTTTTGTAGGATTAAGGACTTTGGAATGCTGCTTTGGTGGTTTCCTGCCACCCCCTCATCCCCCAGCACCCATGTTTGGGTACTGGATTATGCCAAAGACACCAGGATTCAAGGTCTGCACTTCCTGCCCTCGCTTGTTTTCGCTCAGCAAAGAACACCAACGCTGCTTGGGGGGAGCCCACATCACATCCAGGTGCAGTATGTGCAGTATCTGCCTTTCCTTCCCTGCCCAAATCTGGGAAGGCTGGGCCCTACGCCTTAAGAAGCACCTCATGGAGGTTCCCATGGGGCCGCAGTCAGATCCTGGCTGTGGAATGGGGGGTTCATGAGCCAGAGCAGTTCAGTAGTGCACCTCCTACCACAGAGTCCCATTCAGGACCTGCCAGAACCAGCACTATGAACCCCACACTGGAGCCTAGCCATGAAACATGGAAGCATGCACATAAGAATGGCAGTAAGTCTTCCTTCAGATTCAGAAAAGAGGCTGCACCATTTATGAGTTCTGGCCATGGAGGAGGGGCACATTCCAAGGCCCACAGGAGTGAGAAGAATCATGGAATTGTAGGACTGGAAGGAACTTCAAAAGGTCATCTAGTCCAGTCCCCTGCACTCATGGCAGGACTAAGTATTATCTAGACCATTCCTGACAGGTGTTTATCTAACCTGATCTGAAAAATCTCCAGTGATGGAGATTCCACAACATCCTTGAGCAGTTTATTCCAGTACTTAACCACCATAACAGGAAGTTTTTCTTAATGACCAACGTAAACCATCCTTGCTGCAATTTTAAGCCTGTTGCTTCTTGTCCTATCTTCTGATGTTAAGGAGAATAATTTTTCTCCCTCCTCCTTGTAACAACTTTTTTATCATGCCCCTCTCAGTTGTCTTTTCTCCAAACCCAGTTTTTTCAGTCTTCCCTCATAGGTCATGTTTTCTAGACCTTTTAATAATTTTTGTTGCTCTTCTCTGGACTTTCTCCAGTTTGTCCACATCTTTCCTGAAATGTAGCACCCAGAACTGGACACAATACTCCAGTTGAGGTCTAATCAGCATGGAGTAGAGCGGAAGAATTACTTCTTGTGTCTTGCTTACAACACTCCTGCTAATACATCCCAGAATGATGTTTGCCCTCTTCCGCCCCCCCCCCTTTTTTTTTTTTGCAAGTATTACACTATTGACTCATATTTAGCTTGTGATCCACCATGACTCCCAGCTCCCTTTCTGAAGTACTCCTTCCTAGGCAGTCATTTCCCATTTTGTATGAGTGCAACTGATTGTTCCTTCCTAAGTAGAGTACTTTGCATTTGTCCTTATTGAATTGCATCCTATTTTCTTCAGGTCATTTCTCCAGTTTATCCAGATCATTCTGAATTTTGGACCTGTCCTCCAAAGCACTGGCAACCCCTCCCAACTTGGTATTGTCCGCAAACTTTATAAGTGTGCTCTCTGTGCCATTATCTAAATCATTGATGAAGATATTGAACAAAGCTGGACCAAGAACTGATCCCTGTGGGACCCCATTTGATATGCCCTTCCAGCTTGACTGAACCACTGATAACTTTTTGAGAACAGTTTTCCAACCAGTTATGCAACCACCTTATAGTAGCTCCATCTAGGTTGTATTTCCCTGTTTTTTTATGAGAAGGTCATGTGAGATAATATCAGAACCTTACTAAAGTCAAGATATACCACATCTACCACTTCCCCCCATCCACAAGGTTTGTTACCCTGTCAAAGAAAGCTATTAGGTTGTTTTGACACAATTTGTTCTTGACAAATCCATGCTGACTGTTACTTACCATCTTACTATCTTCTAGGTTTTTGTAAATTGCTTAATTATTTGCTCCCTTATCTTTCCAGGTACAGAAGTTAAGCTGACTGGTCTGTAATTCCCCAGGTTGTCCTTATTTGCCGGGTCATTCACCAGATCCGCCAGTCCCAGTTCCCAAACCACACAACCCTCCTGCGTCAACTCTGTCAGTGCAGCATGAATTTAGCAAGGCAGGCCCCATTACCAGCCCTGGGTCTGTCCATGGATTAGATGTCATTAACACTGGGGAGAATCGGATGTGCTCCTGGGCCTATGAACTATTTGCCCTGGATCAGATGACGTCTCCTTAGGTTCATTTGCCTGCTAAGAGGGCTCCCTCTCCTCTGTGGGATCCACTGCCCTCTGGCTGTGTTCCTACAGCACACCTGTTCAGTCGGTCCCGTCAGCGACACCATGTGTATAGGCCTCCAGTTCCACTGAGTCTGAGGTTTCAGCCACTATGCGTGCTGTTCCAAAGGTATGCCTAACAGAGGGTTCTGATGGCTCCGTCTTGATCTACCCAGGAGGTGCAGAACAGTCAGACCCATCTACTCAACATCTTGCATGCATCAGTACAGGCCAGAGTTGCCTTACTGATCAATGATACCCCATTCTCCAACTGGCATGCACCATATGGCATACCTTAGCCATGTGCACCCCTACCCCAAAGGGAGTGGAAAGAGGTACTGTGTCCACCCCAAGAGGTCTGAGTTTCTGTTCTCCCACCCTCTGCCTAATTCCTTTGGTGATCCAGGCTGCTATGGAGATGGCCGAGCAACAGCATCCATGCTCCAACCCCTCTAACAAGGAGGGCAAGAGGTTAGACCTGATGGATAGAAAGGTCTTTTCCTCGGCCAGCCTCCAATTCTATATCTTGAACTACATAGTAATGATGGCCAAATATGACTTTTTGAACTATGGGCAGATGGCGGGTTTTGCAGATAAGCTACCTCAGAAGGATTGTACCTGCTTCCAGGCTATTCTGGAGGAGGTCAAGTTGGTCTTCAGGACCATACTTCAGGCTGCAGTTAATTACGCGAACAATGGTGACTGGAATCATCATGAGAGGATATTTCTGGTTACATTCCTTAGACTTCCCTAGAGAGGTTCAGAGCACAACTGAAGACCTTCCTTATTTGATGAATCACACCTCTTCAACCAGAAGACGGATGATTCTTTGCAGTCACTGAAGGACTCTAGAGCCACCTTACGATCCGGCACCGAAATGAAAATTTTACCATCCACCACCTGCACAACACTATTGAACTCCCCAATTGTACCACCAATGAGCCTATGAATCTTCACAGAAGCATCTGAAGATCCACAGGTCTTGTCTGCCAGTGCAGCCCTCTACACAGAACACCTAATCTTTGCATAAGCATTATTTCTGAGTGCATCTCAATACTCTTGTTGACCACTCCCTTTGAGGGCTGTATAAAACTTTCTACCAGCATGGAGCGCAATAACAGAGAAGTGGGTTCTGGATGTTGTTTGACATGGCAGTACGATCAACTTTACAACACTATCTCCTTGACACCCACCCAGCCGGAGCTGGTTTCAGGAATCACTCTCGCAGCAGTATTCTTACCCTAGAGATAGACTCCCTGCTGCAGAGAGGAGCAGTGGAACCAGTCCCTGCAACCTTTCAGGGTACAAGGTTCTATTCCAGATATTTCCTGGTAACCAAGAAGAAAGGAAGATGCAGACCTATCTTGGATCTCCGACACCTCAAGTGTTCCATTCACAAATCAAAGTTCTGCATCGTCATGCTTGCGGCCATCATTCTCTTGCTAGAAAAAGCCATGCAGTTTACAGCTCTCGATATGCAGGACGCTTACTTCCATGTCAACATCCGCTCAACCACAGATGGTTCCTGAGGTTCACGGTGGATCTGCGACACTTCCAATACAGGACTCACCACTGCTCCACAAGTCTTCACAAATATTTTTTCTGTGATAGCAGCTTACCTCCGACAGCAAGGAGTCCTCATCTACCCTTACCTGGCCAACTGGCTACTGGCAGTGCAATCCAGAAAGGAAGCTCAGGAATCAACAAACTCCTTCTACTCCTCTCCTCCCTAGAGGTGAGTGTGAACATTGGAAAAATCAGCTTTTCAACCTACAAGGTCCCTGGAGTTCATTGGAGCACGCATCAGTGCGACCTCCAGATGTGCTTACCTGCTGAAAGACACCCTGGAGTCTACTGGACCCTAATTGCTTTGGTGACATCCAACGCCTCAGTCTCAGCCAGAGCTGTTCTTTCCCTCCTCAGCCACAGAGCAGCATGTACCGTGTCACAGCATTTGCTTGCCTGCACATCTGCTTCCTCCAACTATGGTGCAACCAACCCATGGACACCATTCTCATTGTCCCACCAGAGATCATCGCTTCCCTCCGATGGTGGACAGACCCCTTCCAAGTATGCTTCAGAATGCCATTCCTCCCATCCTCACCGAGCATGTCAACCCTAACAGACTTGATGGCTGTGGAGCACACATGGGATATTGCATGATGCAAGGAACTTTTGCATCCTGGCTGCTCAAGTGGTCCATCAACATCCTGGAACTTTGGGCAGTACACAAGGCATGCAGCATGCTTTTGCTGTCCATCCATTCTTGTCATGTTCTCGGCATGTCGGACAACACCATTACGGTTTACTACATAAACAAGCAAGGAGGCAAAAGTTCCCAGTGCTGTGTGCAGAAGCTATGTGCCTCTGGAAATGGTGCATTGTACATTGTATCCTCTTGTCAACCGCCTGCCTACCAGGGACCCAGAACATGATTGCCAATGCTCTCAGCAGGAACTTGACAACCAACTGTGAATGGGACCTGCATGACCCAGAATTGCAGATGTTTTTGGTCAATGGGGGACCTCTTTGCATCTGACACCAATGCCACATACATTCAGTACTGCTCAAGGGGAGGAGTCTGTCCATTTGCAGGGCGATGTGCTGGTTGTCGCCTGGTTGGACTGGGTCAACTGTGCCTTCCCTCTCCTACAACTTGTGTCATCCGTCCTTCAATCACCGTCTCCCATCTGAGTTTTTGGTCATCCTGATCGCTCCATTCTGGCCTCGCCAGTTCTGATTTCCTCTGCTTCTCTGCATGTCAAAACATCTTCCACTCCTGCTCCCAATGTTCCTGGAACTGCTCTCTCAATGTTATGGCAGGCACCCCGATCCATAGATGCTTCAGCTCAGACTGGTTTTTGGATGGACGCCCCTGCTAGCATGAGAGTGTTCGTTGGCAGTATGAGATGTCCTCTCCAATATCAGGAAGGACTCCACAAGACGATCCTACTGAGCTAAGTGGGCACATTTAATGTCCTGGGCCCAACAGAAATGTCTTGCCCCCAAGGCTGTTGGCATCCCAATGTTCTTGGACTATTTCCTCTATCTAATGGCTTCAGGACTAGCTCTCAACTCAGGGTGCACTCAGCAGCTATTAGCGCTTTCCAGCCTCCGGTGGAGGGTCATTCAGTTTTTACCCACCCTTTGACTGCCTGGTTCTGGAAAGGCCTTGTACATAAATACCTGCCCATCCAACCTATCGCTCCTCAGTGGGACCTCAACCTAGACCCTATGTCATTAATTAACTCTCCCTTTAACCCCTAGTTTCTTGTTCCCTCTTTCTTCTTTCCATGAAGGTAGTCATCCTGGTGGCTATCGCCTCTGCAAGGAAGGTTGGCAAACTGGGAGCCATGATGGCAAACCGCCCTTTCACCACATTTCATAAGGATAAAGTTTCACTGTGCTTGTATCCCAAATTTCTACGAAAAGTGGTTTCCTGCTTCCTCTTCAACCATCTCATATGTTTGCCAACCTTCTTTTGCAAACCATATACCTCAAATGAGGAATGTTGACTTCACTCCCTCGATGTCCATAGGGCCCTGTCCTTTTACCTACAGTGGGCAAAGACCTTCCGGAAGTCTCCTAGACTATTCGTGGCCATAGTGGAGAGACTTAAAGGGCAGGCCATTTCCACTCAGAGAATCTCAAAGTGGGTTTCAGATGCATTACACTCTATCAACTATCAGGGCAGTCTCCGTTCAGTGGGAGCACCGGCATCAGTTACTGCCACGATCATGACCTGTCCCTTGCGGACATATGTAAGGCAGCCATGTGGAGTTCGATACATACCTTTTTTTTCTTGTTATGCTCCAGTGCATGATAATGCAACAGACGCCTCATTCGGTGCAGCGGTTCTCTGTTCCATGGTTCTGTCATCTTCCTTATATCTTTCTCCTAGCTACATACTGCTTGTTAATCATCCTCAATGGAGAATAATAAGGACCATCATTCAAAGAAGAAGGGAGGTTACTTACCTGTAACTGGAGGTTCTTTGAGATGTGTGGTCCCTATCTGTCTTCCAGTCCCACCCTCCTTCCCCCATGCTGTGGATCTGGTAGATCTGTGGTGAAGGTGCAGTCAGTCTCCCCATCCTTTATTGCCATGAGTGAAACCATGAGGCAATGCAAGGGAGCATGCCGAGACTGATGGACACTATTACTTTGAAAAGCTCTGGGTCCGAGCACATGCACATAAACCTGTGTGGATAGAATATTTCCCTCATTTGAGACTATCTGCTGACTCAGGAGATACATGTTTCTGCAGTGCTCAGATGGAAAAATGCTTCCTCTTGGCTGAATAGTGTTTCCTACTTGATTCGTTCTTTTTCTCAAAACAGCTTGGCTTTCCCTCTGTTTTATGAATCCACCTGGCAGTAGTCAGTGTGTGCCATCCACTATCAGAGGGTTATTCAGTTTTCACTCACCCTTTTGACTAACATTCTTAAAGGGCCTAATCAGAATTTTCCTGCCTGTAAGGAAACTGCGCCTCATTGGGACTTGTACGTTCGGCACTGCCTAAGCCTCCCTTACAATCACCAGACACATGTTCTGTGCCTCAGGTGTCAATGAAAGTTGCATTCTTTGTGGCCAACACCTCGGCCACAAGGATGGGTGAACTGGGAGCCCTAATAGTGGATTTGCCATACACTATATTACATACAGACAAAGTCCTTATGACGACACCCGAAATTTACCACTGAAATAGTTTGTGAGTTTCACATAAACCAATCAATCCACTTATCTGTGTTTCTTCTGAAACAGTGTGCATCTGAAGAGGAGGCGAGACTTCACTTCTACTATGAGCTCTCACCTTCTACCTGCAAAGGACAAAACAAATTAGAAAATCTAGCTTGTTTCTCACTATAGCAGAATGAGTCAGAGGACAGGCTGTATCCTCCCAGAGGATCCCTGATTGGATCTCAGGCTGTATCCTGCTCTGTTACAAATTGTTGCATTTTCCTCCCCATCATGGGGTAAGGGTTCTTTCTACACAAGCAACTTCAGTGGCATCACTTCAGGAAGTACTTTTAGCTGATGTTTGTAGAGCAGCTACATAAAGTTCCACCCACGTATTTGCAAGACATTATGCTCTAGCAGAGAATGGTGCTGAATCATCCTTTGGGATATCAGTTCTCCAACAGCTCTGCTGCCTGCATCCGTGCACCCTCCTACTGCAGTACTGCTTTTCTGCCAATCATAGTGGAAGTCATACAGGGACCCGTACTCCAAGAAGAGGAGCCTTGTGGTAACTAAGGTTCTTCAAGTTGTGTGGTCCCTATATGTATTCCACTACCTGTCCACCTGCTCTCCTTCCCCTCTGCTTTGGAGCTTTACTGGCTTCACAGTAGAGAAGGAACTGGATAGGCTGTTGCTTCAACTCTCAAGATGGCAGAAGCGGGGGGTACTTGAACTGGGGAGCCTTTCACATCCCAGGTGAGTTTCCTAACCACTGAGCTAAAAGTTACCATAATATCTTAGAAGTATAGGACTGGAAGGGATCTCAGTAGGTCATCTAGTCCAGTCCCCTGCACTCAAGGCAGAACTAAGTAATAACTAGACCATTTCTAACCGTTGTTTGTAGAACCTGTTCTTAAAAACCTCCAAGATTCCCTAGCCAATTTGTTCCAGTGCTTAACTATCCTGACAATTAGAAAATTTTCCTAGCTTCCAATCTAAACTTCCCTTGCTGCAATTTAAGCCCATTTAAATTATGAGGTAGTCTCTCCCTCCCCCCGCTTCTTACAAAAATGGCATAGTCGCCTAATGCCAAGAGAGTGTTTGCAGCTGATAATCCCAAGCAGTGGGAGGCACCTCTCTGCAGCCAAGGCTTAGGTACCTATTTCCCTAAGAGGGTCTGACTTAGCACAAATCCCTCCCCGTGGCATCTCCCATTGGCTAGTTTGGGTAAGAAGCTGCATGGTATACGCTGGCTTTTGTGAATCCCATTCTGAGCTGCTTATATTTCATGATTCACTGTACCTAGGTGCCTAACTCAGGCTTTGTGAATTCCAGGGATTTTCTAGAGACCTAAAAGTTGGACAACACTAAGCATCACCTAAGTTCCTTTGTGAATCTAGCCCATGCTATCTAAATGGCTTTCAGTTCCCATAAATGTCTTTGAGACCGTTCTTCCATCTTACCATGGCAATTAGTAGCTTAACAAGAGAGCTTGAGGAGACCCTCTTGACTTGAGTACTTTTAACCTAAACAAAGTTCAAAAGTGTCTCTCTACTTGGACTTTTTTTTTTTAAATTGGCAGATTTCTAATAGCACATCCTCTTCTATAGCACACCCAGAACTCTAAAAATTCTTCTTATTTCAGACTTTTTACAGGGTTTTTCCTGCTCCCCTCACAAAATTTATAAATGTCTTTCAGATAATCTCAAGAGGAACAATACCAAATATTCTCATCCCTCCTCATGTTCTGCGTATGTGCTACCTTCTGCCCATTTGGTTTCACATTTGCTCCTGCTGTTTGATAAACACACTCTCTTAATAAGGCCTGGTGAAGAGCAGGCATGTAAAGTCCCTCCAGAGTAATGTTTGAGAGTTTGATGGTATCATGTTAATAAATCAGACAAGAAGTGTGACTGAGCACTGAGAAAAAAGTGAATCTAACTATCCACTAAATGCTGGAAATGCACAAAGTAAATTGAGACACAAGAGAGAAATGTTTTCTCTAATATATATTGTAGTAATCTTAGTTTTACTCCTGGGGACTTCTGCACCACTGCGCATGCACAGAATTTATGTCCCCTGCAGATTTGTTTGTTTCCCTGCAGAAAAATGACTTTCTGATGGGGAAGCAAAGGGAAGCCACAAGAGCAGTCATATGACCCTCCCCAGAAGTATGTTTCGGGTGCCCAAGGCAGCCAGCAGAGAGGTAAATCACTGTGGGCCAGTAGGCAGGACTGGGGAACACCCGGCTGGTGGCTCCTACCCTGTGCCAGTCTCAGTTGCTAGTCCTGGGTGGGCTGGGGAGGACAGGATTTCCTCTTCCCCTGCACGGCATCTGGTGCTGGGTGAGACCCATCCCCAGATTTCTTCCCCAGCTGTAGGAAGCGCTGCAAACTCCTCCTGGCGCTTCCTACGTCCATTGCTCCTCAGGTGCGGGAGGAGGGATCACTGTACAGGGAGCTGCTCCCCCATCCACCCAACCCCCATGCATCCAGGCCCCCTCATATCCAGATCCTCCTACCGCATCTCACCCCTCTCCCGCACCCAGAACCCCCACTGATGAGTCGTACTCCCCATGCACCTGCACCAACCCAGTGAGCTACCTGCACCTGGATCTCCACCCTACTGAGCCCCAACCAGCTACACCTGGATCCCCACCCCACTGAGCCACACTCCCCCAGCATCTGGACCCCTCAATGAGCTCTGTTCCCTCCCCCCCACACACACACACACCCCGCATGGAGTCCCATTACATGAGAACGGCCATACTGGGTCAGACCAAAAGTCCATCAAACCCAGTATCCTGTCCTCTGACAGTGGCCAATGGCAGGTGCCCCAAAGGGAATGAACAGACAGGTTATCATCAAGTAATCCATGTCCTGTCACCCAATCCCAGCTTCTGGCAAACAGAGGCTAGGGACACCATTCCTGCCCATCCTGACTAATAGCCATTGATGGACCTATCTTCCATGAACCTGTCTAGCTCCCTTTTGAACCCCGTTAAAGCATTGGCCTTCACAACATCCTCTGGCAAGGAGTTTCAGAGGTTGACAGTGCGTTGTGTGAAAAAATACTTCCTTGTGTTTGTTTTAAACCTGCTACCTATTAATTTCATTTGATGGCCCCTTGTTCTTGTATTATGAGAAGGCGTAAATAACACTTCCTTATTTACTTTCTCTATACCATTCATGTTTTTATAGACCTCTATCATATCCCTCCTTAGTTGCCTCTTTTCCAAGCTGAAAAGTCCCAATCTTATTAATCTCTTCTCATATGGAAGCAATTCTATACCCCAATCATTTTTGTTGCTCTTTTCTGAATCTTTTCCATTTTCAGTATATCTTTTTTGAGATGGGGCGACCATATCTGCACGCAGTATTCAAGGTGTGGTCATACCATGGATTTATATAGAGCCAATACAATATTTTCTGTCTTCTTATCCATCCCTTTCTTGATGATTCCCAACATTCTGTTCGCTTTTTTGACTGCTGCTGCACATTGAGTGGATGATCTCAGAGAACCATCCACAATGACTCCAAGATCTATTTCTTGAGTGGTAACAGCCAATTTAGACCCCATCATTGTATATGTATAGTTAGGATTATGTTTTCTAATGTGCATTACTTTGCATTTATCAGTATTAAATTTCATCTGCCATTTTGTTGCCGAGTCACCCAGTTTTGTGAGATCCTTTTGTAGCTCTTCACAGTCTGCCTGGGGCTTAACTATCTTGAGTAGTTTTGTATCATCTGCAAATTTTGCCACCTTACTGTTTACCCCTTTTTCCATATTGTTTATGAATATGTTAATTAGGACTGGGCCCAGTATAGATCCCTGGGGGACACCACTATTTTACCTCTCTCCATTCCGAAAACTGACTATTTATTCGTACTCTTTGTTTCCTATCTTAACCCGTTACCAATCCATGAGAGAACCTTCCCTCTTATCCCATGACTGCTTATATTGTTTAAGAGCCTTTCGTGAGGGACCTTGACAAGGCTTTCTGAAAATCTAAATACCCTATATCCACTGGATCTCCTTTGTCTGCATGCTTGTTGACCCCCCTCAAAGAATTCTAGTACCATTGCATTCAGAATCCCCCAACAAGCCCCTGTGCATCCAGCTCGCACCTGGATCCCCCATTGAGCCGCCCTCACCCAGATTGCCCCACACAGAACCCTCTCAACTACACCTGGATCCCCCCATACTAAACCCCTCCACACTTGGATCCTGCCTTGCTGAGCCTGCCTGTCCACACCTGGTGCACCTGGCATGGAGTGGCAGGGCCCTGGGGTGTTTCTGGGGCAAGCGTGGTCCTTGTGCTGTGTCAGAATTGGATGCAGCCTCATTGCTGAGTCCGTGTCCCAGTGGGGAGCTGCACACTGATCTCCCACCCTGTACAGCCAGTGGCCTGTGCTCCCCAATGCCATGTTGGAGCCTCCACATTTATGTGACAAATAAAATTTGCAGAATTTTAAAATATTGTGTGCAGAATGTATATAGATATATATTTTTGAGGCAGAATGCCCTCGGAGTATTAGTTGTTGCAGCGTGAAAACGGTAGAGCCACAATTTTCAGATTTAGATGTGATTTTTTTCTTCACTTAATGATGTCCTTTTAAGTTTAAAACAATTACTTTGATTCTGTTCTGAACTATTTCTGGTTCAAACTGACCAATTTTAACACTGTAGAATCTTAAGCAGATTTAAACTTGGAGAGTGGTCAGTTTGGATGAGCTATTACCAGCAGGAGAGTGAGTTTGTGTGTGTATGGGGGTGGGGGGGTGAGAGAACCTGGATTTGTGCAGGAAATGGCCCAACTTGATTATCATGCACATTGTGTAGAGAGTTGTCACTTTGGATGGGCTATCACCAGCAGGAGAGTGAATTTGTGTGGGGAGGTGGAGGGTGAGAAAACCTGGATTTGTGCTGGAAATGGCCCAACTTGATGATCACTTTAGATAAGCTATTACCAGCAGGACAGTGGGGTGGGAGGAGGTATTGTTTCATATTCTCTGTGTGTATATAAAGTCTGCTGCAGTTTCCACGGTATGCATCCGATGAAGTGAGCTGTAGCTCACGAAAGCTCATGCTCAAATAAATTGGTTAGTCTCTAAGGTGCCACAAGTACTCCTTTTTGCGAATACAGACTAACACGGCTGTTACTCTGAAACCTGTCATTAAGCAGCTAGATTTTTAGCAAAGTCAGGAAATGTAAAGGTTAGTTAAGTGATGATTTATCTCAGTATTCCACAAACTGAATGTTTTATGCTATATAGTTTACAATAGTAAAAGGAATGTATTAAAGTAATTAACTAAAAAATGCATAAAAATAATAAGTCAGTATGTGTAATGTCTGCATTAACATGGCTGTTGGAACAGTTTAATTTTGTATTTCCTTACTTACAGTTTTAACTGTGCAGCTTAGTGTTGCATTAATAAGTTTTTTCGCCTTTAATTGCTTTGCCTTTAAAAAGGGGGAGAGAGGAAAAGAGAGAGATTCAAAAGTTCTTCGGTTTTTGGAGTTGGTAAGCTGTTTGCTGTATAGCTTATACAGCTTGCAGAGCTTATGAAATTTACCAGTGGAACTTTGTCCTTGAACCATGTATTTCAAATTTAGTATGTACATGTAGATTTGAGCAAATCTTCTTCAGCAGAATGTTCTTGGTATGCAGTTTTTGAACATTTTCTTACTTTAAACCAACTTTTTTCCAACCAAGCAAGGGAAATAAAACCTCATTGAAAATTATGTTCCTACCAAGTTTCAAAATTTAGACATGGTTGCTGTACTCCAGTTCTTGCTTGAAAACAAAACAAAAAAAAGTAGTTAGAATTTTTGTATATATTCCCATAACTCAAAACAACTGAAAAAATTTGACTCAGACTTAAAAAAAAAAAAACAAAAAAAAAACCTCCAGGACTCAAGCCTGGTCTACATTGGGGGGGGGGGGGGCGTGTCTATCTGAGTTACGCAACTTCAGCGAAGTGAATATCGTAGCTGAAGTTGATGTACTTAGATCTTACTGCGGTGTCTTCACTGTGGTAAGTCGATGGCTGACACTCTCCCGTCAATTCCGCCTGCGCCTCTTACCGTGGTGGAGTACCAGAGTCAATGGGAGAGCACTCGGCGGTCAATTTATCGCATCTAGACTGCCCATCGATCCAGTGGGTAAAGTAGACAAGCCCCAAGTGTAGAAAATCTCACCTGAAAAGGGAGAAGTTCTATCAAGTTATAAGGAAGTGAAAGCAGGGTTATAATGTAAATTGTTTTACAACCTTAACTATACCCTTAACCACCAGTATTCTGTGGTTCAATACCCACAGATTTCAGTCCTTATTACAGAATAGTACTGCAGAATTTCAGCTTTATTTTAAACAGTATATCTAGACCGTAAGATTTTAAAGAGGATCTTGAAAACATGAAACAAGTTTAAACTGATGCAGTGGATCTTCCTCCTGAGACTGTAGAGAGCCTGAAAAAATAGCTGTAAGATGAATTTGTAGTGGAATTTGTGCTATGGCATATATGTGCCCTCAATAGAGTGGGTGCTACCTGCAAATGCTGTAATGCACACTGGATTAAGCTTGTCTTCTGGTGAGGGTGTTGCAGCTGGGACAGAAGCTGGCACTACAAACTAATGGAATGTAGTAGGAAAATTTCTGGTACTAGATGTTGATGGAGTAGGGATGTAAATAGATGCTGCAGTTGAAAAAAAGAGTCTGAGGCCTGGTGTTCCAGTTAGTGAGTAATTGCTCCTATTCTGGACGAATGTTTCATGAAGACGACAATTTGTGAACATTTGGCATTCCTCTGAAGGGGTGAGAGAGATGACTGGTGTGTATTTGTAGTCCAGAATATATGAGTACACCGCAACCTCGCTAGAACGCGGGATTTGGGATCCATGCGCGGAAACGCTTTAATATGGGGACTGCATTAAAATGAATTCCAATTAAAGTAATTAAATTTGGGATTCATGGCCACGGCCATGTTATATGCGAATTCGCGCTATATAGACGTGTGGTCTAGCGAGGGTCATGTGTATTTTGTAATGGGAAGGAATGAGATCAGCAGAGTGGCTTGTTGTTTGTTATGATCTATCAGAATATATAGCGCTCTGGTCGTCTGTAGCTGTGTGTCTCTGTAGATTCACATTGGGCGTGTGTTGAAAATGAAGGCAGGAAAAGTAAAGTTGCGTTGCATGCTCAAAGAGTTTTCAGTTGCTTTTACTTATATTATGAACCTTATTTCTTCAAATATCAAAAGCTCTTGAGATTGAAAATCAAGGCAGGCTTGTGGTCTTTGAAACAAACCATTCTTGAACTATGTGATGACTTTTTTTTTTAAATGAATTCTTGTTTCAAAATGTGTGTCACTTTTTCACTTTTACCTACCCAAATGGATCAACTAATGTCTGAGACTTCAAAAAAAAAAAAAATCACATTCAATCAGAGAAACAGCATAGCAATTTTCAAACCAAAAGTACTGTTGAATGAAAAATATATTTAGAATGAAACATGGTTATTGTTTCTATAGAGTCACCAACACAACCTTTGAATTTTTTAGGATAAATGTTATTTAATTATGAATGAAGTTGGTTAGTTTAGAATTGAGAACTAAGTCGTCTTCCATTAATAAAAATCAACCATAAAATACTTCATTATGACAACATATAATTACTTTTACATTTTAAGAAAATACTTTGGCTAAGTAAACTGACATTTTTGTTTGTGCGGAAATACTGTTTTGCAGACACCAGGCTTGAGAGCTCGTCCTGGGAGGCTGCAGTGGTTTGCCGAGAAGTGTATTGCAACTAACCAGGTACATCTATTGCATCATGTCTCCTGTCTGTTTGTGATTAGTACTTTAGTGGTAATACACACATACATTTTGAAGTATTGCATGCATATCACAATTTACATAAACAGTAATGATGTAAATTGATACTTTATATTTAGTGAAAAATTATATGCAGTCTTATATTTACATTCCCAAATTTTTGGACTGAACATGTGTGTATAGACATATTTCTGAGCCGCATATATGATTATACATATAAAAATTAGATTAAACCATAGTCTGATATACAGATATTTTATGTTACATCACTTTTTTTTTTCCTCCCAAAGATGGAAACTTTAGAAAATATGGTGGAAATGACTCAAAAACTATTTGAGTGTGATAGAGATCAGATGTACTACTACCTCCTAAATTTATGCAGTAAGTTAACTGAAAATCTTTTCTTTTGCTCTATTAGGAACTGTTATTCCAGTGATAGCTTTGTGGGAATTTTAATTTTTTTTTATCGTATTTGAAAAAGCCTTAAACTGTAATGGGAACAAAATGTAAGTTTTTGAACTTGTTTTGGATTTTTCAGTTAACCAATTAAAACTATATATCTGAAAAGGGCCATTCTCAGTGTAGCGCAGCTCTTGCTAAGAGTTTTCTGACTTAAGTTTGCTTTGCTAACTACCAATTCTGTTTAGGCTACTCAGACAGTAAACTGCATTTTTGCTATGAACTCCTTCTCTGCAACCCAGAAACTTTTCCTTTGGCTCTTAACATGATCTTTTATGAGATCATGGAGACATTTTTTCCTGGCTTGTGAGGTGGCCTGAAAAGTGCCCTTTGTCCTTAGTTTCACTGAACCATTTGCTTTGTCAGCTCTCCTAGTTTCTTTTTATATCCAAAGCAAATACCAATGTTGCCAAGTTTCAAAACTCTGATTCTACTTCATTTGTCTGAAGTTACATCCATAGTTGTAGCCAAAGACAGAACCCATAAAAGTTAAACCTTGTTGGCTTTTAAATTTTTCGGTTTATTCCATTTTTATAACCCAAGTAAAATACTTGAGAAATGGCTTCGGTTTTATTTATCATGGATTCCATGTACTTGTAACATGCTCTAAAGTTTTACCAATAACTTGTTTGTTGCTGTGGCCATGATTTGTGCTTTCAGATGAGAGTTTCGTTTTGTGGAGGCTTTTTTGGGTGGGAGGGGAGAGAAAATGGTTTAAAATATAGAATTAGTTATATGATCACTCTACCAGTTTAATTTTGGGGCCACTTTCTGTAGCAGAGATTAGATTCCCATTTTCTTTATATTTCACAACATTAATAAAAATTGGCCACAAATATGTGGACTGCCTGCAAGCAGTTATAACTGGGTGAGATCCATTCCACTCACATAAAGCTGGTTCAGGCTCTGTATGGGTGTGTTGGGGAGGGATAAAATACAACTCACTACTGCAACCCAGGGCTAGGGCTGCAGGATTGCTGCAGAAACCTGCCTGCCAGTGGTTTCTAGCCATGATTCATAATAGCCATTGCACTCCCGTTGTAACTGTTGCTGAGTTTACTGTGTCCACTGGATCTGGAGGCACTGTGTTACTCCACCTTCATGCCCAACTATGTGGGATCAGCCTAGAGACCATTTCCATGACACACAAGGGTGTAGAGCCACTCCACCAGCATAGCCTCCACACAGTAGCTATGTAGAGCTTTGTGGTGTGGAGGGCCTCGTACTGACTCTCCGTTCCATGAGTAAATTTCATCCAGTGTAATTGGTCTACATACCAGTCGGTCAATTTACTACCTTTCAGTTTTAAAATAATTTGAAGAGGGAAAACCCGTGCTAATTTCTGTTACAATTCTTTGTAGTTGATATTGATGTGAAGTTTCTGTAGCTAGATTTGTTTGGTTGAAAGATTATAAAAATTTCCATTATCCCCGAATCAGCCTGTTCATAATTGGTATTTATCTCTTGTGGTATCTGAGCAGGATTTTTTAAATAGAAGGTCCCTTTCCCCATAATTACATAGCCCAAAACCCTATCCCATAAATCTGGAAATCTTTAGTCTGATTTTGCAATGTAATTTGTCGTGGCTTTTTTCTGTCTACAAAGGGGTTGAAAAGATACTCTAATAAAAATGTGATCATTGCCAAATAATTTTTTTTAATCTTCTATTGAAATTTTTAAGTATCCCAGAAATACTCCCAAAACCATTTGTAATCCACTAGAGATTATATTGACTAGCATTGTATTGGAAACCTTTATTGGGAGGTGTGAAGCTTTTTGCTGAATCCAGTGTTTCTGCTGGCAGTATCAGATTTCTGAAACAGACAGTTTTTTCGTTTTCTCCACTGCTTCTCCTCTCCCCATTTTTCAGGACATTTAACTAAAAAAAAACCTTTTTATAAGATCGGGGACAGAAGAAATGTGATTAATGTGACAGAATTAAACTGAGTATCATTATCATCAGAGAAATTCCATTATATAAGAATGTAATTACTACATTGTCTGAAAAATGTTATGGAAAGTTCTGAGTCAACCTTCAGGAAAGAGAGCATTTTTCCTCATCATCAGTGACTCAGAATGCCCTCCTAACGTCTTTCATAAGCTTCCTGAGTGCATGTCCCCAGGTATCTGTACAACTGTTCTACACACACTGGCTGTGATTTGCATTAATAAAGACAGTACTTCTCTGTCCACATAAAAGAGCATGATCATATTTTTATTTAGTTTGTGTCTGTAATGGTGGGTGACCAGAGCAGAGGTGGGCAAACTTTTTGGCCCGAGGGCCACATCTGGGTGGGGAAATGGTAAGCAGGACCGGGGAAGGGGGTTGGGGTGTGGGGTATAGGAGGGGATGCGGTGTGCAGGAAGGGGCTCAGGGCAAGGGATTGGGGCAGAGGAGGGGTGCGGAGTGTATGAGGGGGCTCAGGGAAGGGGGTTGAGGTGCAGAGTGAAGGAGGGGGCTCAGGGCAGGGGGTTGTGTGCAGGAGGGGCATGGGGTGCGACGGGCTCAGGGCAGGGGGCTAGGGTTCAGGAGGGGTGCGGCAGGGGGCTCAGGGTAGGGGTTTGGGGTACAGGAGGGGTGTGGGGTGCGGCAGGGGGCTCAGGGCAGGGAGTTGGGGTGCAGGATGGGTGCGGGGTGCAGGAGCGGTTCAGGCTCTGGCCTGGCGCAGCTTACCTAAAGCGGCTCCGGGGGGCAGTGGCACACACCGGGGCCAGGGCAGGCTCCCTGCCTGCCCTGGCCCCACGCTGCACCGCTCACCATGTCCTTGCGCTGTCCCTGGGAGACAGGGGGCACAGGGCTCCGCGCACTGCCCTTGCCACACCTCCAGGTACCTCCGCAAAGCTCCCATTGGCTGCGGTTCCCTGTTCCTGGCCAGTGGGAGCTGCAGGGGGTGGTGCCTGGAGGCAAGGGCAACACACAGAGCCCTCTGTCCCATCCCTCCGGGCCCCAGGGACATGGTACCAGCTGCTTCTGAGAGTGGCGCGGGGTCTGCGGCACCACAGGGGGCAATCCCACGCGCTGGATCCAAAGCCCTGAGGGGCTGGATCCGGCCCACGGGCCATAGGTTACCTACCACTGGACTAGAGGATACATGTGTAGTTTCAATACTTGGATGGTCAGCGAGTCATTTTGATGATAGAAAAAAAGATTTGCGAACTTGTAAAGTTTGGGAAGTCACATTATATTGTAGATGTTCTTGCCACATCTATTGTAAGATGTAGTATGTATAATTTCTTAATAATATGCTCTGAAATAACAGATTTTCAGGAATGATTTATTTTAACATTGATTTTGCTGTTTAGTGCAGAAAACATTATCATTGCCAGAAATTATACCATATACTTTCAAAAATGCTACTCATTCTGGTTAGCTGGAAGCTTTGAATACCTGTTTTTCATGTTCTAGAGATTAGATACTGAACATTGTGTTTGTATCAGGACATTTAGAAAGTTAGTATTATAAAAATCAGCAAAAAACTTCAGGAAAGGTCAAGTAAAATCTGTTGGCATGGATATTTATCAAGAAACCTTTACAACACTTAGTTCTAATTGTGCAAGGGAAAACTTATCATTAAAGCCTGAAGTAGTATGACACATTGTTTAACAAATGTGCAGGTTGTTTTGTTTGTTTTTCCCCCAAGAATGTAAGCTACATGTTAACAATTCCATATACAAAGGAAGATTTAGCCCCGAGCAATCTACTGACTTCAAAACACAAACATATGAGAAGATAACCACAGTATATCCTTTTATTGTTAGAACTAGAGATGGTGAGTTATTATTCAGATTAAGTAGTGCTCTTTCTGCAAACTATTAGAAAACGATGGTTTCACATTATATAGCAAGAAGGTAGGATGTTTCCTGCCCTGATTAAACTTCCTGCAAGCAGAAGAGATGAATAATACAACAAAAAATAGCTAAAAGCTTATTGTACATCTTTCCTCCATGCCTTTAATACCTTTCATTTTCCCAGCAGCCTCAAAAAGCTTTAAAACCAAGCTATATTTGTATCTCCATTCTGGCTTTATAAATACTGGTTCACCATAATAAAACAACTGGGCCTAAAATATAATCTTGCTTCAACAGGAGGTAGTCCTCCTACTTCCGAACAAGCAACCTTTTCCCTCCAACAGTTGCTTGGTCTGACAGCATGTCTGCTGAGAGGAGAAATCTAAACAGATATAATTTATCAAACTCTGCCACACAAATTCTTCAGTCTGCAAGAAAAGTCGCAACAAATTCCATCTACTCAAATCGATGGAAAAGGTTTGTAGCTTTCTGTCACCTTAAAAGACAAAAACCATGCACTTGCCAGCTTTCAACCATTTAAGACCAAGTATCAAAACTGTTTCACGCAGGAGTATGCTTGAGAGTTCTCATGGAAAACCTAGGCCATAATTCTGTATCTGCTTTCAAATTTTAAGAAGAGATAAATTAGTAGCCCTCAGTCTAATCTAAAATGTGATTCTGGGGATGAAAAACTAACCCATAACTATGTAGAACCAAGAGATGACAAAACTGTTAAAAGAAGATTTCTTAAATATCGATCTGAACTTCTGAAATAATCTAGCCCATAAAATTCATCTTCAGATTTTGACAATTTCAGATAACAAATATGTGTTAACAAACATGTGGACAGGGGGGATCCAGTGGACATAGTGTATTTAGATTTCCAGAAAGCCTTTGACAAGGTCCCTCACCAAAGGCTCTTATGTAAATTAAGTTGTCATGGGAGAAGAGGGAAGATCCTTTCATGGATTGAGAACTGGTTAAAAGACCGGGAACAAAGGGCAGGAATAAATGGTAAATTTTCAGAATGGAGAGGGATAACTATTGGTGTTCCCGAAGGGTCAGTCGTAGGACCAATCCTATTCAACTTATTCATAAATGATCTGGAAAAAGGGGTAAACAGTGAGGTGGCAAAGTTTGCAGACGATACTAAACTGCCCAAGATAGTTAAGACCAAAGCAGACTGTGAAGAACTTGAAAAAGATCTCACAAAACTTAAGTGATTGGGCAATAAAATGGCAAATGAAATTTAATGTTAATAAATGTAAAATAATGCACATTGGGGAAAAAATAACCCCAAGTATACATACAATATGATGGCAACTAATTTAGCTACAACTAATCAGGAAAGAGATCTTGGAGTCATAGTAGATAGCTCTCTGAAGATGTCCATGCAGTGCACAGCAGCAGTCAAAAAAGCAAACAAGATGTTAGGAATCGTTGAAAAAGGGATAGAGAATAAGACGAAGAATATCTTATTGCCCTTATATAAATCCATGGTACACCCACATCTTGAATACTACTTACAGCTGTGGTCTCCTCATCTCAAAAAAGATATACTGGCATTAGAAAAGGTTCAGAGAAGGGCAAATAAAATGATTAGGGGTTTGGAACAGGTCCCATATGAGGAGAGATTAAAGAAACTAGGACTTTCCATCTTGGAAAAAAGGAAACTAAGGGGGGATATGATAGAGGTATATAAAATCATGAGTGGTGTGGAGAAAGTGAATAAGGAAAAGTTATTTACTTGTTCCCATAATAGAAGAACTAGGGGCCACCAAATGAAAGTAATGGGCAGCAGGTTTAAAACAAATACAAGGAAGTTCTTCTTTACACAGCACACAGTCAAAGATGCTTTTGCCACTGAGTAATCCCTCTCGTGGTTCATAAGACTATATTGCCTTTATTGGGAGATAAATGTTGCTTGGAACCATGAGCTCACCAGAAGCTGACCCTGAAGAAGGAAGCTGTTCTAACTTGTGTTGCTCAAGCTGAGAGACCACAGAAAGTCCCTACAATCTAACATATTCAGTATACTTAGATTTGCACATTATTTTGTGATACTGCTTTGTTTTTACTACATTGTTACAGAAATACACCTTGCCAATTAGGAGTAATCTTTTATTATTTATTTATTTATTTTAACTTTAGGGTGAACAATTGCAAACTTAAGTAAAGATTATTTTATTTCTTGTGCTGCATAGTCCACTGCCTCTAACGGGATCTGTCACTAAAAGCTGAACTATTTTTTATAATTTATTATCATTACACAAGATTGAGAATGCTCTCCTATCTAAGTTTTCTAAAATAGAGCAGTCTGACTGTGAATCATGGTTGCTTCTGAGTTATTTTTGGAGCTGCAGGAGTGTATCCCTAATTTAGGTTATAAGATAGTTTCCTTTTATAAACTCAGTTTGATCCTCTCTCACTTTCTGAAAAAAGAAAATCTACATTCCACCTGAAACTTATCTTCTGTAGTATCTAACCAAAGAAGAATTTGGGAATGTATCTCAAGAATAAAGAGACATTCTTTTTCAGATATGTCAGTGTGGATCCTGCATTAGGTGTGCATGCGCTTTCACGTGCACAGGACCGTAGTCTTTTTAATAGTAGTGTCCATTGGGCTGTGCCTAGGTTGCATATGTCCTTGTGCTCTGCTCCTCCTACCCTGGGGCACAAGGGCAGAGTAGCCACAATTGTTCCTCGGTTGCCTCTTACTGCCCATGGCAGTGAGATGAAACTAGTGGTGTTCATCTGCTGCCACTTGACTGTGATTATTCAGGTCAGATCAAAATCAATTTTCTCTATCCTTATTATATTTCTATTTTTTATGACTCTCAATTTGGAACTTTTTAAAAGGCCTTTTCGTTTCTCTTGGTGCACTGCACTCCTGTCCACAGCCAAAGGTCACAAAAAGGCTTCAGGGTTTAAGCCATCTTGAAACAGCTCAATCCCTCTCTCACCGATGGCAATAGCCGTGGTCTAGTCTGCCTCGTGGAGAGTAATATTCTGTATCGGTACACTGTGTGCTGATCATTCTCTACTCAGATGTGGAAGTTCTAGGGCACCTGCCTCAGGTTTTATATCCTGGAAAAATCCATGCGGTTACCTTTTATCCGGAAGAGGGGATCAATCTAAAAACACACCAGATCCTGTTCAAATTCTCCTCTTAGAACATCCTTACCAGTTGGCAGGTGACCCCAAAGACTGACATTGACAAGAAGTTGGCATTGGGAAGTTGACTCTGTCCCTGAAGACTAGTACTGCCTCTCCCCAGAAGCGAGGAAGATTGGCACAAAGAGGCAGACATGACCTCTTTGTGGGAGAACTAGACATCAGCCTTCCAGGGAGAAAACCACTCAGAGGCTAGCAATGCTGGATTGGCCTCAAGCTTTGTGCTTAAGAAAAAGGGCTTCGCACCAGCCTTGATGTTGGCTGCAGTGCTGGTGTTGATGTTGGCACCATCTACAGAATTGCTTATGGTACCTGATGTTTCTTTAATGGAGGAGTCTACCAAGGATGTCACTGGGGGATACAGAGACCTTTTTCAGCACTGGTGCATGCTTCCAGCCCAGCAGCAAGGTTCCCATATATGTCAGTTCTGCCCCTCGATGAGGTCTATTCATCATCTTTGTCACCAGAGTATACCTTCTCACTGATGTACAGCAGGGAGCCTTCTCCCCTGTGATCAGAATGGAACCCTACGGAGCAGACCAGAGGCAGCCCATCACATGGATAGCAATGAATTGGCCAACCCCAGCAAATCCAGCCATATCGGTATAGTGTGCCACTATGGCCCTACTGGAGTTATTAGGGTACACCATCTCACATCTCTGTCTGTCTTCTTTGAGGGACAGACGGAGATGTGATGCCTGTCATTTCCATCACTGAGGAAGGACTCTTGGCACCGTCAGGCATTTCTGGTACAGAGGAGATCCACACCTCAACAGGACTCTTGGCACTGGTGCTGAGGAAGAAGCAGCGGAAGACTGGCTGGGCACTCACCAACTCCAAGGTCTGCCACTCACAGGGAAGCCAGGAGAGTGCAACCTGTGCCGAGCCAATCAGATTCAACAGCTGCCGCCATAGTACCATTGCCTCAGGCTGTGGGAAGGGACCCATTGAGTCTGTTACCGTTGGACTCTCCACCAAGGGAGAGCCATTGGGATACAGCCTTGGCACTACCATCTACACAAGAGACATTTGAGACAGCAGGGGAGCTACTGTCATTCTTGGTATCGCCATCCCCAGGTGCAAACTGGCACTGAAGGCAAAAGCTCCTACAGCACCAAGGCCTCAGGTGCTATCGAAAGGGAAACCAGTGATGATGGTCGCAGAGTCAGTCGCCTTCCTCCTGGCAGTGCTCTCCGGCACTGGTAGGTACTGCTCCGTGGTGGTCACCAAGGAGCGACTCCTCTCAGTTGATGCATCATGCATCCGATGAAGTGAGCTATAGCTCACGAAAGCTTATGCTCAAATAAATTGGTTAGTCTCTACGATGCCACAAGTACTTCTTTTCTTTTTCCTCTCAGTTAGACTCCAAGGCAGAGTCTTCTGCTTCCTACAGGAGCCGGCATTGATCCGAGCGCTGTTACCCAATGGCTGACATAAACCAAGGGTTCCTGCCAATGGCTTGGCCAGCACAGTGGTAAATGCCAGTGCAGTGGACATTTCGACCAGTCCAGGAGTCACAGTCGAGGAGATCGTACTCTGTTGTTTCGGCGTGTAGAGCTCCCCCACCACCTTCTTCAGTGCAGAAACCTCGAGTTGGTACCAAGCCTAGCACCAATCCCCAGGACCTGGTACTGCAGGATCCTTCCAGGGCCGAGGGAGAAGAACAAGGCCCTGTACGCATGCAGGCATCTTCATCTTCCTCACCTGATGAGACTGTAGCAGGGACAGCAGTTGCACCCTTTGAGGACGATTACAGGGCTCACCAAGAGCTCCTCAGAAGTGTTGCTCAAAGCCTGGGGGTTCAGGAAAAGGAAATATCTGAATCCTCTCACACCTTGGTGAACATCTTGACCTCTTCTGGTCTGTCACGAGTGACATTTCCTCTGAACAATGCCCTTCTAGAACCCATTAAGGCTCTCTGGCAGTTTCTAGCCTTGCTACAACTCTCCTCAAAGAGGATGGAGAAAGAGTACTTTGTTCCTAAAAAAGGGTTTGAATTTTTATATCCCGATCCTCTGCCGGGGTTGCTAGTGGTGTCAGTGGCCAACAAACGGAAGAGACAAGGGCAGCAAGGACTCCCCCCCGCGTCCCCAAGCCAAAAATGCCAAAAAGTTGGTTCTCTTTGGCGGGAAGGTATATTCTATCAGGGGAGGCGGGCCCCAACTCCAGATCATCAACCAACAGGTGCCTCTGAGCTGCTACAACTTCAACTCTTGGGGCATGATGTCCAGATTCAAAGAGTTGTTGCCACAGGTGTCCAGGGTCAAATTCTCAGCTCTAGTCAAGGAAGGGAGAGCGGTGGCAAAAGCATCCTTCAGACAGCCTTTGACGTAGCAGACTCTGCTGGTCAAATCATGGCTTCCACTGCAGTCATGAGAAGAAATGCATGGCCTCAGGCCTCCCCTACGAGGTCCAGCAGACTATCCAGGACCTCCCTTTTGAGGACACATTGCTCTTTTCAGAGCAAATAGATTCAAAGCTCCACAGCTGGAATGATTCTAGAGCAGTGGCAGGCAACCTGCAGCCCACGGCCCACACGTGGCCCGCCAGTGGATTACCCTGACGGGCCGCATGTTGCCCACAGGTTGCTCGCTGCTGCTCTAGGGCCACTCTAAAATCCCTTCGGTTGCACATCCCGGCTTCTATAAGGAAACTTTCTAAGCCCCAGCCATGGCCCTGTTTCTACCAGCCTCAGTCAAAGTAAGACTACAGTAAGAGGTGGGGCTGTAAGAAGAGGCCTCATCCCCAGTCCTCGTCAGCCCCAGGCCTGGCCATGCCAGACAACCGTCTGGGTCTAAACAAACCTTTTGAGGGTACATTTGAAGATGGCATACCAGGCCAGTGTCTGGATCCACCTTCCCCAATTAATGTGGACTAGATATTACACTTCTGTCAAACATGGGCCCATACCACCTCAGACAGCGGGTGCTACACACAATAGGACTGGGATACACCCTGCAATTCAGTTCTTCCCCTGCTCCCTCCCTCCCACCCCCCACCTTCCGGGACCCTTCACACAAGCAACTTCTAATCAAGGAGGTGCAAACACTTCTGCAAGTGGGAGCAGTAGAGGAGGTTCCTCCGGAGCTAGGGGGCAGAGGTTCTTCTACTGCTATTGCCTAATCCCAAAGGCCAATGGTGGTCTGAGACCCATCCTGGACCTGTGAAACCTTAACAAATGCATGAAGAAGCTGAAGTTCCACATGGTCTCCTTGGCCTCCGTTGTCCCCTCCTGGGTTCCAGGGGAATGGTATGCCACCCTTGCCTTGAAGGACGCTTACTTTCATATCTCAATATCCCAGGGTCACAAGAAATTCCTCTTGATTCATTGTGAGCCAGGTACACTACCAGTTTACCCTGTTCCCATTCACCCTGTCAGCAGCCCCTTGGATATTTACAAAGTGCATGGTAGTTGTCACAGCCTTCTTGAGGAAGCAAAGGGATAGATTTACCCTTACCTCAATGACTGGCTGATCAAGGGTCGGATCAAGGCCCAGGTGCAGGCAAATGTAAGTTTAATACTGTCAACCTTCAAGAAGTTAGGCCTGTTGATAAACATTCAGAAATCAACACTCTCTCCAGTTCAAAGATTAAAATTTATAGGGGCCGTCCTTGACTCCGTCCAAGCCAGAGCCTTCCCTCCGAAGACCCAGTTCCAGGCCCTAGGTATGTTCACAGAGAGCCTCAGAAATCACCCCACCACCATAGCAAGAAACTGCACATATGGCCTCATGCACTTACGTGGTACAGCATGCAAGAGTACGACTCAGACCTCTCCAGACTTAGCTAGCGTCAGTGTACAGGCCAGGATCGCTTGGACATGGTTGTCACTCTTCCCCCTTCGGTGATCGCCACTCCTTTGATGGTTGGACTTGAGGACAGTAGGTGCAGGTGTCCCATTCTCAAGACCACATCTGTCAATATCTGTAGTCTCCAACTGCACCTGCACTGGGTTGGGTGGCTCATCTGGAGGTACTCAGAACCCAGGGCCTCTGGTCCCAGGCGGAGCTCTTGCTACACATCAATGTGAGGGAACTCAGAGCAGTGCGCCTTGCCCGCCAAGCGTACCGGCTCCATCTGGAAGGCAAGTTTGAGCTGGTACGTGCAGACCACACAACAGCAATGTTCTATATAAACAGACAGGGTGCAGTGCATTCCTCTCACCTATACCATGAAGCTCTTCGCCTGTGGGAATTCTGCATAACCCACTCAATCCACCTTGAAGACTGCTATCTTTCAGGGGCTCAGAACTAATTAACTGATTGTCTCAGCAGATCCTTCTCCAGTCACAAGTGGTCCATTTGCCCAAATATTGTGAAGGACATTTTCCAGAGATGGGGAGCTCCCCAGATAGACATGTTCGCGACGAGGCACAACAGGAAGAGTGTGCAATTCTGCTCCTTCCTGAATCACAGCCCAGGCTCACTCACGGATGTGTTTCTTCTCCCTTAGAAGGACCATCTCATTTATGCATTCCCTCCCATTCTGCTTATACACAAGGTCCTGCTGAAGGTCAGAAGGGGAAGTATCAAGCCTGATCATGATTGCCATAGCCTGGTCATGTCAACAATGGTTCACCACCCTTGTGTTCCCACCGAGAGGTCCAGCAGTCAGCCTGCCTCCATTTCCAGATCTGAACTCCCAGGACCACGGCCGCCTACATCATCCGAACCCTCGAGTCCCTTCATCTCATGGCCTAGAAGTTCCATGGCTGAACTCCTTGGAGCTAGCATGCTCCAGACCGGTCCTTTCGGGGAGCAGGAAGCGATTCACTGGAGCTGGCAAAGTGGAAAAGGTTCTCAATCAGGTCAGCACAAAGATGTGTTTCACCCATGCCGTCATCATTCGTTCTGGACTGCTTACTTCATCTGAAGCAGCAAGAGCTATCTGTGTCATCGATCAGAGTCTAATTGCTGCGATTTTGGTGTTTCACCCATGGGTAAATGGCCAGTCCGTCTTTGCAGACTTGATCTATAATCATTTCCTCAAAGGCCTGAACAGCCCTTATCTCCAAGTATGACAACCAATCTCACCTTGGGATCTAAACCTGGTATTATCCAGGTTCCTGGGTCCCCCATTTGAACCCTTGGCAACATGCTCTCTCCTCTGCTTCTCCTGGAAGATGGCCTTTCTGGTGGCTATTACTTCATCTAGAAGGGCCTCAGAGAATAGGTCCCTTACTTCAGAATCTCTTTACACAGTATTTTTTAAGGACAAGGTCCAGCTGTGCCCTCACACAACCTTCCTCCCGAAGGTGGTTTCATAATTCCATCATAACTAGGGCATTTTCCTGCCAATCTTCTATCCGAAATCACATGCCAATAGCCAGGAACAGACTTCACTCACTAGATGTCAGACATGCACTTGCCTTCTAATAGGACTAAATCATTTCGGAAAATTATTCAACTTTTTGTGGTGGTGGCAGACAATGAAAGGTCTTCCAGTATCAGCCCAGAGAATCTCATCATGGATCACTTCTTGTATCCACACATGCTATGACCTAGTGAATGTCCCTGCCCCGGCCCTAATGGCACATTCCACAAGGGCACAAGCATCTTCAGCTGTGTTCCTGGCACAGGTCTCAATCCAGAACATCTGTAGAGCGGCAACACTCCTTCGGTTCACACTTTTGCATCGCACTATGACATCATTCAGCAGGCTAGAGACAATGCTGGATTTGGCAGAGCTGTGCTACAGTCTGCTAGTTAATGAACTCCAAAGCCTTCTCCTACATCTGCTTGGGAGTCATTTACATTGGAATAGGCATGAGCAAGCACTCG
This sequence comes from Lepidochelys olivacea, assembly GCF_965140295.1. Classification (NCBI taxonomy): domain Eukaryota; kingdom Metazoa; phylum Chordata; order Testudines; family Cheloniidae; genus Lepidochelys; species Lepidochelys olivacea. The sequence goes on along the minus strand of NC_140413.1, from coordinate 174,018,100 downwards.
AAAAAGAAAAACGGTTACTGACCTTCCATAATTGTTGTTCTTTGAGATGTGTTTCTACTGTCCGTTCCAAACCCCTTCTCTCCCCTCGCCCCCCCACCTCTCTATCAGAGTTAGCTGGCAAGAAGGAACTGAGGGTGCGTTAGGGCCCTATGTACTGGCTCTATGAAGACGCGACTCCAGGAAGCACCAGAGCCGACCTGACAGATACCACTGAGGGAAAACTTTCCGGTGGCAGTGCACGTGCCATATGCACACCTATGTTGGAATGGACATAAGCAAAACATCTCAAAGAACAGCAGTTATGGAAGGTTAGTAACTGTTTTTTTCTGGGATTGGTTCCATCTTGTATCTAACAGCACTGCTGCTGTTGTGAGGAAAAGGTTATTCTTATAGCTGCAGAAATCCTTCTGTTCAAGGTAAGTTTTTTGCTTTCCACAATTCCTGGGAAATAGTTTCCCCATCATTTCGTTCTAGCCCTTAGCACTCTTTTGGAAGGTTGTTGAATGCATGGGCATTCCTAGCACTCTGGGATCCTAGTACAGTAAATGGAGCATGCACACCAATTGTAGCCTGTTCATTTCATACCTCAAAAGTGCCAAAGCCTTAGGGCCACAAAGCTGCTGCAGGCAAGATGTTAAAATCCTGCACCAGTTGGCATCTTAGGCATCTGCAAAACTATTCACAAAAGTCCCTGGGGGCATTGGGGAAAAAGTATACAAGTCTCATCTGAGGCATATTTGTAAGTTTCTATTCCCCTGCAGAGTCATCCTCAGTTTATAAAGTTCTTGTTTTATTGGGGGAGGAGGGCAAGACTTTAAATGCCTGCCTATTTTTCTACTTTTACAATAACTAAGCTCTTCTTATCATTCCCCCCCCTCCCATTTCTGTGATTTACTAATCACTACTTCCCATTAGTGGTGAATGAGGGGAGAAGCTGCTAACAAAGAAATTATCAGGTAAGAAATTTCTCCTTCTGTTAACAGCTTCTCACCTCATTCAACCTACCCTAGTAGTCTGGTAAATGATCAGAATACAAATTGATGTTTTTCTGTAAAGGGAGACTTGGGTATAACTGTCTTAAGGTTAATTAATATATTAATGCTAATAATTGGTTGCTGGAGTGTTTTTAAAGCTTTAGAAAAACTGTTCTGGTGGCCTAAGATGAAGAGCAGGGCTTAGTTCTGGAGCCTCTGGCAACAACATTGGACTGCCTCCAAATTACATAGGTAGGGGACACTAACTTGTTAGTGATGAAGGAGGAGAGAAGCTGCTAGCAGAAAATTATAAGGTAAGAAATTCCTCATTCATTCAGTTCCATCACGGTCCACCTTGGAGAAGTCTACATATGTTCCACCTGTTCAGTCTTGTTCAGTCTTCTCACATCCCACAGCATCTAGATTCCTGAAAGGATTATTGCATACTTGCCCACCTATCAATCCTCCTATAACTTTCTTTCAAGCCACTTTCAGAATGGCGCTTGCACTATCTTACCCTCAAGGTGGGTTGTCTTAGTCATCATCACATAGGCTATAAGGGTCAGTTATCTCCAAGCTCTAACTCCCTCCCTCGCCATACAGTATTCCACAGAGATAGGGTGGTGTTGAGACCTTACCTGAAGTTTATTCCTAAAGTGGTCTTGAAATTTCATTGAACCAGTCCATCAGTTTATTCCTGTTCTCCCCTAAACCTTGTTCTGTTCCGGAGAAGGAAAAACTCCATACTCTGAATGTTTCAGGAGCCTTATTATACTACATTGATAGTTTGAAGGGCTTTAGTCTGTCATCTTGGGTACGTCTACACTGCCCGCCGGATCGGCAGGTAGTGATCACTCTATCGGGGATCGATTTATCACGTCTAGTGTAGACGAGATAAGTCGATCCCCGATCGCTCTGCCGTCGACTCCTGTACTCCACCGCAGCGAGAGGCAGAATCGGAGTCAACGGGGGAGCAGCAGCAGTCAACCCCGCACTGTGAGGATGCGAGGTAAGTCGACCTAAGATACGCCAACTTCAGCTACACTATTCTCGTAGCTGAAGTTGCATAGCTTAGGTTGATCTCCCCGCTTCCCCCCAGTGTAGACCAGGCCCGTGTCTCTTCATGGCTATTGTCATAAATATAAAGGGAAGGGTAATCACCTTTAAAATACCTCCAGGCCAGAGGAAAAATCCTTTCACCTGTAAAGGGTTAAGAAGCTAAAGGTAACCTCGCTGGTACCTGACCAAAATGACCAATGAGGAGACAAGATACTTTCAAAAGCTGGGAGGAGTGAGAAAAACAAAGGGTCTGTGTCTGTGTGATGCTTTGGCCAGGGACAGAACAGGAATGAAGTCTTAGAATTTAGTAAGTAATCTAGCTAGGTATGCGTTAGATTATAATTTCTTTAAATGGCTGAGAAAATAGCTGTGCTGAATAGAATGAATATTCCTGTCTGTGTGTCTTTTTTGTAACTTAAGGTTTTGCCTAGAGGGATTCTCTATGTTTTGAATCTAATTACCCTGTAAGGTATTTACCATCCTGATTTTACAGAGGTGATTCTTTTTTACTTCTATTAAAAGTCTTCTTGTAAGAAAACTGAATGCTTTTTCATTGTTCTAAGATCCAAGGGTTTGGGTCTGTGGTCACCTATGCAAATTGGTGAGGATTTTTACCAAACCTTCCCCAGGAAGTGGGGTGCAAGGGTTGGGAGGATTTTGGGGGGAAAGACGTTTCCAAACAACGTTTTCTCAGGAACCCAGATAAAGTTTGGTGGTGGCAGTGGAAGTCCAAGGGCAAAGGGTAAAATAGTTTGTACCTTGGGGAAGTTTTAACCTAAGCTGGTAAAAGTAAGCTTAGGAGGTTTTCATGCACATCCCCACATCTGTACCCTAGAGTTCAGAGTGGGGGAAGGAACCTTGACAGCTATCTTTGGTACTTCGAAGGGGTAAGCCCTCTCCTCTCCTTTGAGAGGATATTAAAACAGATCATGCCGTGCATATTGGTCTGCTACCAAATGGCTGATGTATCTTTCCTTCCACAAATTAAGGCTTACTCCACTGGAGCGCAAGCTACGGCCACTCTGCTTTAGGAACGTACCCATATCTGGAAACTGTAGCCTCTTGACTTTCTTTAAGTATTACGCCCTTGATCTAATTGAAAGGTCAAATGCCAATTTCAGAAGAGCAATATTGCAATCGTTGTGTTAAAGCAAGACTCTTCAATCCCACCTTCCAGATTGGACACTAATCAGTCACCTAGAGTGAGATCCACACTGACCCATACTCAAGAAAGAACATTACGTACCTTACAATAACTGAGGTTCTTTGAGATGATGTTGTCAGTGTGGATTCCATGACCCTGTCTCCATCCCCACTTTTCAGAGTCCTCCACATCTAGGATTCTGCATTAGCTAGTGAACTGTGGCTTCCGTGCTATTTTATGCCCTCACCAGGGGCAAACAGTATGACAGGACTTTCACAGTGCAGGCACAGCCCAACATACTGCTATACCAGTTTCCCACACTTGAGGCACATGCGTACCTAAAGTGGGATTCATGTGCTGCTGACCGCACCCTGAAGAACCACAGTTCATATATGGATAATTAACTTGTTTTTGGTTTTTTAAGATGTGGGATTTAGAAAAAAGGGATTTTTTTCCATTTGAAAGCATGTGCTAACATTTTTGTACAGTCATTCACTGTCACTAATGAGAGCAATTGCACAGGACTATAAGTTGGGTCGAAAATTTTGGATTTGTTCCTTTTTGAAAATTTGAACCTCTGAGAGTTGCTTTGGGTCTCTACAGATATGCATGTCTTCTTAAAAAGCTCTTAATTTACTGGCATAGCAGCTTCCAAGCTTCTAAATTCCTTTGGGGCAACCTCAGTGAGACCTCAAGGAGCTTAGAAGTTCCTTTGAGAGAGTTTAAAAGTTATCTGAACAAAGTTGTTTTTTATGGAATCTGCACCAAATTTTAAATATAGCAAATTCTTCAGAGAAGTGTTTGTCAGATAGTCTTCAGAGAAATTATTAGCACCTCAGATTTTGTAGTGGAGATTAAAGGAAAAACATCAATGTAAAAATCACACTTTTGTCAGAACATATTTTACATACTGTTGTTTCTTTTTGGTTTGCTTACTTTATGCACTTAATAACTTTTTGTGTAGTCAGCTTGTGTTCCTGTGTATACTCACAGTTTTCAATATTTTCTGTGTGTTGCAACAGTGAAAAGGAACATTTTTTAATATGGGGGAAAGTGATTTAAAAAGTTACAAAAACTGGTGCAGGGTCTCAGAAGCTCATGAAACACTTGCATTTATATCAACATAATTATCCAACCTTGGATGTGACATTTCCAGACAAGTCTTTTAAGAGTTATTTTGGGAACTATATTCTGTAAACAAAAAGGAGCTGAATGTGGAAGTTCAAAAATTATTAGAAGTCAAGTCATTTTATGTCAATATTTGCATTAAAGAGAAATAGCAAGTTCTTGGTTCCTAACCTTTAGTGACTTGTGAAGTTTCCCAGTGTTTCATGGCTAAAGTCCAAGTCCCTTGTTCTTCAGACACTTAGGGCAGGTCTACACCATGGAGGAAAGTCAATCTAAACTACGCAATTTGAGTTATGTTAGTAGCGTAACTCAAGTTGACATAGCTTAGATCTACTTACCACGGGGTCCACACTACACTATGTTGATGGCAGACGCTCTCCTGTCAACACCCCTTACTCTTCTCGTTCCATTGGCGTACCGGAGTCAACGGGAGAGCGATCTGCAGTTGATTTAGCGGGTCTTCACTAGACCCGCTAAATTGACCCCTGGTGGATCAATCATCGCAGTGTCGATCCACTGGTAAGTGGAGACAAGTCCTTAACCACATTACAAACATGAAGTCAGTGGGACTACTTGCATGTGTAAAGTTAGGCATGCACATAAGCATCTTCATACACTGATGACACAAATTGATTTATTTTTTTTAATGTGGGTGCTTATAAAAATAACAACTATCTTATATATTTAATTTTTGATTTCGCTTTCTTTTTCATTATACAGCTTTTCACTGAAAATGTAGGATTAGTATCTGGATATGTATTACATGTGAAGACTGAATCTTGTCTTTCAGAGATCAGTAATGACTGGCAAAAAGCTGATGCAACTTGGACTAAAATGCAGGAAGAAAATGTTATTCCTCGTGAGAGAACTTTAAGGTTATTGGCTGATACTCTTAAGAACAATGGTCAAGAAGTACCATTTGATGTGCCTGAGGTAATTTGGGTTTAACTTTACATACAAGTGCAACATGTTTGTTCCTTTTGTTTGAATCATACTTTTTTTTCATGTCTCTTCATGGTGTATGTTTTTTATTAAACCATTTACTTTGTTTTAAAGATTTGGTATGAAGACCGTGTAGAATCAACTCCTGTTTCAGAAAATAACCCTGAGAAGAAAGTGTTGATGCTCTGCAAGAAGGGCAGTGTCCAAGGTAAACTGAAAACACGTTTTTAATTTTCTTTGGCTTTAAAAAAGCAAGGTTCTATTAATCAACAAAAGTAACCAATACTCTCAAAAACCTAATGCAATACTAGAGTCTAGAATCCAGGGTTTAAAATTGCAGTAGTAGTTTTGGAATCTCTTCCAGGCAAGTGTGTGATGAGTGCAGCATCCAGTTCTGCAGCATCCTTTGTGTAACTTTCATTTCGGAGTTATTTTGTCAGATTGTATTGATCGAATATCCAGGGATGATAATTTATGTTGAGAACAGTGTTAAAGACCACTGTGAGGCCACACAGCACTGATAGCTGTCCAAACATCTAGGCTTATTTAAAAAGAAAAAGTATAGGACAGGAGAATTTATCAGTAACCAGTTGAACATGTTGTATTGTTATATACAGGTTGTTCATTTTCATATATTCTATATCTAATCCTTGGATGCAGAAGCAATGAAATATCAAGTATGAGTAGGGAGGCAGTATTATCTGTGTATACAGCATTGGTGAGGCCATTACTGGACTACGGTGTCCATTTCTGGTGTTAACACTTTGAAAAAAATGTTGATAAATTGGAAAGGGTTCAAAAGAACAAGAATCATTTGAGATCTGGAAAACATGCCTTACAGTCAGAGATATAAAGAGCAGAGTCTATTTAGTTTATCCAAGAGAAGGTTAAAAGATTTGATCATGGTGTACAAGTACCTACTTGAGGAAGAGATTTATAGTTGACAACTCTTCCATATAGCAGCAAAAAGCATAATGAGATGCAGTGGTTTGAACCTGAATCTAGACAAATTCAGACTAGAAAATAAGGTGCAGGTTTTTAACATTGAGAGTAACTAGAAGAACTTTGGATGTCCCAGGGACATTTTTGAATCTCCACCACTTAAGTCTGTAAATCAATTTGAGATGTCTTTTTAAAAGATATGTTATAGTTAGGTCCCTACCACATTCATGGTCCAGTTGGGTCAATTTCAGAGTTATAGTATTTTTAAAATCATAAATTTCATGATTTCATCTATTTAAACCTGAAATTTCACTGTGTTGTAACTGTAGGGGTCCTGACCCAAAAGGCGGGGTTGGGGTTGATGGTGTTGCAACGTTATTGTAGGGGGGGGTCACAGTATTCCCACCCTTACTTCTATGCTACTACTGCTGGCAGTGCTGTCTTCTGAGCTGGGCAGCTGGAGAGCAGTGGCTGCTGGCTGGGAGCCCAGGTCTGAAGGCAGCGCTGCCGCCAGCAGCAGTACAGAAGGATGGAATGGTATGGTATTGCTACCCTTCTGCACTGCTGTCTTCAGAGCTGGGCCCTCTTCGGCCAAGCAGCTACTGGTCTCAGGCTGCCCAGCTCTGAAGGCAACTGCGCAGAAGTAAAGATGGCATGATATGGTATTGCCGCCCTTACTTCTGTGCTGCTGCTGGCGGGGCACTGCCTTCAGAGCTGGGTGCCTGGCCAGCAACCACCACTCTCCAGCCAGCCCAGGGTGGCAATACCGCAACCCCCGCTACAATAACCTTGCTACCCTCCCATGACTCCCTTTTGGGTCAGAACCCCAGATTGAAAAACGCTGGTGAAGTCTCTATAGTCTAGTACACAAAAGACCAAATTTCATGGTCTGTGACATGTTTTTCACAGCCGTGAATTTGGTAGGGCCCTAGCTATAGTTCAAACAGTAATTGTGGACTTAATGCAGAAGTTAATAGGTGAGATTCTTTGGCCTATGTTATGCTGGAGATTGGACTAGATTATCACAATGATCCCTTCTGGCCTGAATTAAAATCAATGCATGATACAAAGTTAAGAAATCTCTTTTACTTTAAAGGTAGACAACATATAGGCAGTTTTTTGGAATTTTAATTAATCTGAGGCTGAGCACTTTTCTTATCTGTATCCAACAATGAATTTTAGTTTATCGGTGCACACTGAGAATGGATGTGCATTTTTGTTATAAAGCATTGTGGAAGGTGAAGCATGCCAAGTGGTCATTTATACCCAGTCATTTTGGACTTCCACTTCCCTAGTTCTGAGGTCATTTCTTCTGCAGCACTCACTACCTGGAAGACATCATCATCATCATTATTATTTTTGTATTTACGTAAAGCTTCTAAATTCAGCATTCCCCTACGGTGCTTGTTGCTTTGCAGGATCAGATACTTAAGGTAGGAATCAAACGTGAGTCTGCCACATCACAAACATAAAAGGCCTATCACTGGGCCTCAGAGTGGTCCAGAAGTTAATTAGAAAGCGCTTCTAAAATATTATTAAACTTGCATTTTTTTTTTTTTAAAGCAAAATGTTAAAACAGAAATTACCTCCATCAAAGCAAAGGTAGAGCCAGTAATGAAGATTCATAGACAATTTTTAAAGATGCTGGCAAGATGAAAATGTTTGCTAAAATAATTTCAGAATGCATTTTAACCTTACTCCTAGAGAAATGTCTTTGTGTAATCTCTGATATTTTTTTCCTCTGACTTTCTCTTAATATTTTGAAAAAGATGTTTCAATATGCTGGGGAGAAACATATTTCCTCTTTTCATGTAAAAGAATTCTCTCCTTAGATGGAAATAAGACTTTGTTAGCTGGAGTGGGAGTAAGACAAGGGAGACACAGATTTCTCCCTCCTATCCCCCATATATTAGTAGTGATATGTCGTAGCATTTAAAAAAAAAGAATGCTTCGCCCCCTTCCTTCTATAGAGTACTGTCTCAAGGGTAAATTGTACCCTTCTACAGAAGTACCTGACATGAGAGAGAGCCAAAGGAGCAGTCTCCCTGTCGTCATGATCTGCAGGGAAGGAAATTCCTAGTCCCATGGAGGGTTCTCTCTGCCCTCCCTTCCCCAACTGATCTTATACTTCATTCTTTCCAGTATTGGTGCTGCCAATAGACAGGTGTATTTCCCACCTATGCAAAAGCCCATTCTCTGCTGCACAGCAGCATTAATTTATGCTTGGATAGCTGTTGCCATATGTGGAAAGGAGGAATGGAACTGAGTATAGTTATTCCATCCCTGCCATTCCCTTCAGAGGCGTGTCTGAAGAATCCCAAGTAGTGGGGACAGTGAAACCAAACTGGACCTCTCCTTTTCATCCTCTTCAATGCTCTTCACGGAAAACATGCATGAAACAGAGTTGTTACTCATTAAGGCAGCGGGGTGATTGGGTCTTAGCTTTTGAAGACTATTTGCATTCCTTCTTTTCTTTGCCTAAACACACATGACTGGTGGTCATCTGACACAGGGACTGATTAGAAAATCTAATTGGTTGGGTTAAAGATGCCAGCTCCATTTAGTGTATAATTTGTTGGATGATTAAGTCCTACAAATATGTTCTCTTGGAGATCTATGCCAGCATTAAACTGCGCAGGATGGAACTGCGGACATCTACGCCTTTTCAGTATCTCCGCAGTGGGTCAGCATACGCTATAATACTCCACAGAATTGTTTCGCTGTTACTGGAGAAACTGTTGTTAAAGCACCATCGAACTCCTGGAGCCCTTATTAGGGGGTTATGCATAAGTCTGCATGTACTGTGTACACATATGTAAGCATATATCTTATATGGCATATGCATATATCTTATATTTTGTATGCGTATCACTTTAATGGTAATCTCTGTATTATGACAGATTTAGGAGCTTCTTCAGGATGTTAATTTTTATACCAGTAAATTTGGGGGATGAAAAGGCAGGCTTGAAAATGGATATACCTTAAAAGGATCAGGTTCTGAAAACAGAACTAATTAATTTTTCTTTGGAAAGTGTTGAGGATGAGGTAATATTGATTTAATGTCCTTAAATATCATAAATGATAGGATTGAAGTGGGGAGGGAAACAAAATCATAAAAATTTTACACCTATTTATGAATATGGTTTGAATACCAAAGTAATTTCCTGAGGTAGGGTCATGCTTCTAAGATTTAAAGTTCAAACAAACAAACAAAAACTGCACCAATTTATTACTGATAGCCCTGACGCTTTGAGACTGAATTTACTGATAGATTGGTATTGCACATCTTACTATTACATTCTGTAGTGATCCTGGTAGATGATCCAGACCTGCCAGATATTAAGAATGAAAATTTTGTAGGAAAATATTCTGCTGAAAATACTGTGAAATGTGCCACATGCATGTGTGTTTAAAATCCTGTAAAAATTCACTTGTCAACTTTATGTAAACAATGTAATGTAATTTTGATATGAATACAATAGGATATTGTAAACAATTTCGTATGAATGCAATTTTTTTATTTGAAGGAAGTGAACTTAATCAGTTTAGAATATTAGTTATATAATTAGATTAATTCCTTGGCAGGGTGCTGTTTTAAGAATCCATTCTTTGAGGTTTTTTATTTATGAAAAACGATATATTAATTTTACTGACTTGATTCTGCATTGTTATAAGTTGGCCTTTGGGTAGTGTGTGCATGTGTCCAAGCAGTGGAAATTGCTGAACCAAATGTGACTGTGTTGTGAGACTTGAGATTTTGTGTTGGCAAGTTGTCACATTTCTAACAGCTCTCTCTGCTTAAAGTGGTAATATAACATGATATGATTTTTATGCCGGAAACTCTTTTGAATGCTAATATATTTGGGTAGTTTGAGTACAGCTTCTCATAAAAGGATGGCAGTTTGAGAAATAGTAAACTGATAATCCCTGTTCGGGGATATGGTCTCCATTTGAGAACCCTTTAGTCAGCTTCAGACCTGCAACTCAAGTGGAGTTTGTGTAAGATAATGCCAGTTTATTTTCAAAAGGTAAGTGGTGGAGGCAGTTATGAAATATTTTGCCATTTGGGAGGAAACAAATAAAATATTATAGCAGGGATGGCCAAACTTACTAACCCTCCAAGCCGCATACGACAATCTTCAGAAGTTAGAGAGCCGGGGTGTGTTTGACGGGACTCAGGGCTTCAGCCCTGTAGCAGGGTGATGGGGCTAGACATGAGACCCTCTCCCTACTGTTCAGAAACCCTTAGTTCCACCACCCTGCCACGGGGCAGAAGCCCCAAGCTCCCATAAACGGTCTTGTAGGCAGAGAATGGGGAGGGAGATGGGAGGGCTCCGCGAGCCACACTTCCACTGTAAAAGAGCTGCATGCAGCTCATAAGCCGCGGTTTAGCCCTCCCTGTATCATCGAAACAAGAGTTCTGAGGGTAGGATACAAAGACTAGTTAAGATTTTTAGTACTGTGTTTAACTAGCCACAACCTGTGGAAGGCTCATATGTGTAGCAGTAGTATTAAGGCTTACCATTTGTGGGCTTACAACTATTGGTGAATGATGCGGTCATGCTCTCATGAGTTGTCCTGGTATTCCAGTCACCAGATGGCATTGTTATACATACTGTATACATCCATGGATAACTGACATGCAAACACAGGGTTCTGCCATTGACTTCAGTGTAGGGTTGCCAACTTTCTACTTGCACAAAACTGGACACCCTTGCCCCATCCCTCCTTTGAGGCCTCACCCCCTGCCCCACCCCTTCTCCGAGATCCTGTCCCCACTCTCTCTGTTGCTCACTCTCCCCACGCTCACTCACTCGCTCATTTTCACTGGGCTAGCTCAGGGGATTGGGGTTTGGGAGGTGATAAGGGCTCTGGCTGGGAGTGCGGGCTCTGGGGTGGGGCCAGAAGTGAGGAGTTCAGGGTACAGGAGGGGGCTCCAGGCTGAGGCAGTGGATTGGGATGTAGGAGGGGGTGAGGGCTCCGGCTGGGGGTGTGGGCTATGGTGTGGGGCTGGGGATGAGGGGTTTGGTGTGAGGGATGAGGGATTTGGGGTGCAAGCTGGTGCTCCAGGCTGGGACCCAGGGATTCGGAGAGTGGGAGGGGGATCAGGGCTGGGGTAGGGGGTTGGGGAACAGGAGGGGGACAGGGGTGCAAGCTCCAGGCAGTGCTTACCTCAAGCAGCTCCTGGAAGCAGCAGCATGGCCCCTCTCCAGCTCCTATGCGGCCAGGCCCTTTGCGCTGCCCTGTCCACAGGCGCAGCTCCCATTGGCCGTGGCTTTCAGCCAGTGGGAGCTGCAGAGCAGGCGCTAGCAGCATGCCAGAGCCCCCTGACTGCCCCTATGCCTAGGAGACGGAGTGGGGACATTCTGCTGCTTCTGGGAGCTGTGCGGAGTCATGGCAGGCAGGAAGCCTGCCTTAGCCCCACTGCAGCTCCTACCAGACTTTTAACAGCCCAGTCAGCAGTGCTGACTGGAGCTGCTAGGGTCCCTTTTCGACCTGGCATTTCAGTCAAAAACTGGACACCTGGCAACCCTACATTAATGGGGCCAGGAGTTTATCCGTAATATATTGATGTACATTTAATAGCTCTTGGCAACCACTTTAGGCAACAAAAGTACTTGAGATCTTACAGTGCATCTAACATCTCATTCAAAAGGTTTGGATTTCACAATAAAAGCAAGCATATTTGGATCATATTCTTGAAATAATTTAGATAGAAGAAAAAGATTATACTTTTTTTTTTTACTCTGCTCACTTCAAATTTTTGTTTGGAATTTGAATAATTTGTACATTGTTTGCTCACATGATTAATCTTTAAAACTGCCAAATCTTAATTTTGTGATGAGGAAAATAGATCCTGGAGTGAGTGTTCGCATTTATGATTTGCCATAGAAATCTTGGGAAAGTGGGGAGCATTCTTTTAGTAGTTTCCTGTTCAGAACTTTACTATGCAAAAATCCACCTGCAGTGCCAGTTGGTTGAATTAAGGAGTTTGAACTTCCTTTGCCTTGAATTGAATAGCATAGGGAAAAGCACAGTTAAATGTTTTGTTTGCATTACAGTGACAGACATTTATAGTTAGCAACTGTAATGTAAACACAACCATTGTACTTGAAGTAGGGCAGAGGAAAAGTAGATACCCTCTTCTGGTGTGTGCCAGAGCTGCTCGATGCAAGAATGTGCTCGTAATTGTTTTCAGATACTAATCAGAGTTTGTTGCACTTGTGTATTGAATGATTCTTCCTTATCATAAGTAAGCAACCTTATTTCATGGAATGATATTTACTGGTCTAGTGGTGATTTCATCACTTTCACAGTTGAAAAACTTAGTGGAAATTTTTTTTTTCCAATAAAGTTTTCAGTGAAGTGAACACCTTCTGTAAATGCTAGCAATTAAAATTTGTTTGGCACATAAGTGGGCAAGAGAACTCTGTAAATTGTGACAGGAAGTACAGTATGTCTGGCCAATTAGATTATTTTAAAATCCTACCTCATGCTACTTGACTATTTTTTCCCCTCTCCTTTTATTTGAGTATTGATCCAGAGAGTAGTGATATAATTAAGTATTGTAATTTCAGACTTATGTCATAACACACACACAGTGGCTGTTTTAATTTTTATCATAGGATCTTCTTTTATATCTGTAAAAAGAAAAGGAGTATGAAGTGAGCTGTAGCTCACGAAAACTTATGCTCAAATAAATTTTAGTCTCTAAGGTGCCACAAGTACTCCTTTTCTTTTTGCGAATACAGACTAACACGGCTGCTACTCTGAAACCTGTCATTTTATATCTGTGTTTATAGACCTGTGCAATGTAAAGTGTCTGTGTATAGATATAAGATAACTATACCGGAATATTCTCACAATATACTACACATTCACAATTTTTGCATACCTCTTTAAATAGACACACATTCATGTTTATATGAATACATCTTTTTAAAAGTCCCAATATTTAGTCTTAGAGTGTCTCTGCAGCAAAAACTGTGCACAGGCCAGCCTACCTGAGCTAGCCTGAATCCAACTGGCACAGGTAACAATAGCAGTGAAGTACAGTACCACTTCCGCGCAGATAGTACAAGTCCAGCATAGGCCTTGGACGCATACTCTGCTTTCTATCTCATTCTGAAGCCTGCACTGCACTGTCTTCAATACTGTTGTGACCCGTGCTAATTAGATTCAGGCTAGCTTGGATAGGCTAGCCTGTGCACAGCTTTTGCTGGGTAGACATGCCCTTGGACTCAAGCCATCCCATGGTTCAGACAAGATGGTACAGTAACACTGGCAGTCTTGAGAATGTGCATTGAAAACTTGTCTGTCAGGGTGTGCCCTGAAGTTTCACTTGTTCATATTGTATTTCCTTTGAGGTTAAAATTCAAATACAGATTATTTTCCCCTTCACGCCAAAGGTATAAGCCAAATGTTTACAGCTCCGTAATCTTGTTTCAAAAAGTAAATGATTGAAAAGTGTGGTTATCTCCCCCCCCCCTTTTTTTTGGTAACGTCTTTTCATACACTGACAGTTATTGTGAATGTGTGAAATAAAACTGCTAATCAGTCAAACAAATGCAGCTTAGTTTACTTGTTAAATATCTGTATATTTGTAAATTGTATGTTTTTATATAAATCTTGTTGTAGCCAAACAGTTTGATCTCCCAATACTGGAATCAGTGCCTATATTTGCTGAATGCTATTGTGATGATGCGCCAAACATTGTAACCATCTACCCCAGAATTAGGTGTTGCTTCAAAAAGCATTAGTTCTCCCTTTCTCATGTTGTATGGTGGTGATTTTTATTTTAAATGAATTATGGGAAGGGAATTCAAACGCTTTTTTGGAGTTAGCTTATCTGACTCGGTGTTTTTTTTGAGGGTGGGAAAAAATGTAACTTACCTGGATTTTAGAAGAAACAACATTTTTATATATATAATATATATATAAATTTTAAAAACCCTACAACTTTTGGCTCCGTGGATAGGAGCATTCATGCAAACCTGGGCAAACCAACAATTTTCTAAAATATAGCTTTAGACTAAAAGATTTAAGAAAAGGAGGAATAGATTTATGTTTAAGATGCAGTCTTTTTAAATAAAAAGAGATGTGAATGCTCTTTATATGCCACTTCAATGCAATGTGACATCTCAATTGTTTTTTTTTTTTCATTCTCTTTGTAGAGGCATACAATATTTTACTGGAAGCACAAAAGAAGGATATTATGTTTCCTCCCTCTGCTTATTCCACTCTTATAAAAGCATTGCTGGCTGAGGGTTGTCTTGAGGAAGCCATCAAAGTGAAAAACATGTAAGTTTTTGTTTGTTTGTTTTTCAAATCTGTGGCTCTGTTCTAAAACTGTGCACTCAGAACTTTGCATGGAAATTATCGTGAGCATTCCTTTAAGGTAAAGTCCTAGTTTCCTAACAAAAAGTAGGCCCCAATTGGAAACACGATGATATAGTGCAGGGATCGGCAACCTTTGGCACGCTGCCCAACAGGGAAATCCGCTGGCAGGCCGGGACAGTTTGTTTACTTGCAGCATCTGCAGGTTCGGCTGATCGCAGCTCCCACTGGCCTCAGTTCCCCGTTCCAGGCAAATGGGGCTGAGGGATGTGCTGGCCTCCGCTTCCCGCAGCCCCCGTTGGCCTGGAACAGCGAACCGTGGCCAGAGGGAGCTGTGATCAGCCGAACCTGCGGATGCTGCAGGTAAACAAAGCGACCCGCCTACCAGCGGATTTCTCTGATGGGCTGCGTGCCAAAGGTTGCCGATCCCTGATATAGTGAGTAATGCATTGGTCTTTCATAAATCAAATGAAAAAGAAGTGTGCACGGTATCAATATTTTATTCACCTTTCAAGGCTAGCTGGTCCAGGAATATGACATTAAGGCATCAAGTTGTAATGTGTCTTTCTACAGTGTGTATTAGTAGAATATTTGGGGTTGGATTGGGTTTAACTTCAATGAATCATGTGGTTGTACCATGTGTTTTGACTGCTGCAGGTAAAACTTGTCCCAGGGTCATATGCCAGTGACTAGTATACTGAAATAGGGTAAAATCTTAAGGCACCTAAATCCCGTTTTCAAAAGTGGTTTAGGCACTCTAGTGACTAAAAGTATAGACCAGCTCTCAATGTCACCAATGTAAATCAGTTGGATTATTAAACAGTCTGGCAATCTGATTATGTGAGGAGATTACTATCCTTTTTACACTGGTAAAAAAAAAAAAAGAAGAGTTGCATAAAAGGTTGAAATATTTGGGTGAAAAGCTGTCGTGTAGTAAGGAGAACTGATTTTAAAATTCTTTTTAGTGGAAAGTGGGAAGGAAGTATCTTCATTTTAATAGGTTATGTACTGTAAAGAAAACCGAACTAGTCATCAAAGGAAGATTGAGGAGAGTAGGAATTTAAAAACAGAGAGTGGTACATTATTTGGTTAAAACAAGAACAGTGGAGAGAACTGCAACATGTTTATTCAAAAGAAAATTATGAACTGGATACATATAATACCTGTATGTGATTTTAAACAATGTGTAGGTCACCACAAAACTTAGTTTCGAGTGGTTCATGAAAATACACTATATTGCTCCCAAATAAAATAATTTTTGTGATTGTGCCTTCTTAAAAACTTCTTGGTTTTAGGGAAAATGGAAGTAGGATCTAGCCAGAAGCTCCATTCTTCTTGGTCCGTCTTCTAAACCTAGAATAATAAAAACTACATTGTTTGGCAGGGCAATTCAGAAAAGCATACAGTTCAGAAATATCACATGATGGCACTCTAATGAACCAATGCTGGTTAACTCTTGCTGGTTTTTCTTTGCAAGATAATAGAGAGTACACTTGATATCATCAGTACTCATGGCTTTATTTGACAGTACATGGGTCTTTCAATAACAAATGAATAAAATTATAAGTACTCAGACTTCAAAAACAATTTTATGGAAACAAACTTTCTTCTAAAAATGCCTAAATAGTGTATTGAAGTAGTGAATGGAATCGAAAAAGTATCTGTGGTGTGAACAATTTAGAACAAAAACATTTGTGCATGCTTAACAAATTTCTGTATTCTGGAAACTTTGGGCTACATAGGAGTCAATCTTACCAACCTCATTTACTGAGAGATTACTTCTAGAAGCCTAAATATGTGCAGTGGCCTGAAAATTACATCTCTCCTAATATTTACAGTAAAAGATATGAAAGGTAGTTTCACTTGTGTAGACTTACATATTTTTCTTTTGTTCTCTGTTTGAAGCCAAATTTGAAATTTAAATAATATTTAGAGAATCTTATAGTGTTTGTATAGTAATAGTACAGCATAACAAGCATTTTTTAATCTAAAAAGACTAGTTTGTTTTTTAAATTAATATCTTGGTATCAGGTCTGAAAGAACTAACGTTGAATTGAGATGATCATGGAGGGAAGCAGCATGCCAGCTGAGACTCTGGGAAAGTCCAGGAGTTTTCTGATATCTTGGTCAGACCAAAGTGCTGCTGCCTTATAATTCTAGTGAATTTTAGGTATGTTTATTGCACTTAGTTCAAGAGTTTTAAAATAGAAATTTAGTAGTATTGGAATGAGGGATTAGTTCTGTAATAGTGGCTAACATCTATTTAATCACACTAAAGATTGGAGAAAGTAAATCCTTTGTTATATGTAATTTACAGTCTCATGCATGAATTGTTGACTTAAGGGCTTTGACAGATGGGACAAAGGGAAAAAAACACGGAACTGAGCAATGGGTGCTTAGGCAGGGATTAAGAGGATTGTTTGGGAGAGTAAGAAAATTCTGAGTCCAGTGACTGCATTTGTGAGCCCTAGAGGCTGAAAGTGACTGAGAGGATAGTCATATTGTGTACTCTATGAAGGATTTTCTTGGGATTGATGAGAATAATTTAGCAATGACCCTGCTTACCTCCCAATCCGCTCAGCTCATAAATTCAAGTAGGTAGGCTGCTCAGTTGTTTGCCACAAGATGATCAGTGAGGTTTATCTTGATTGCTGATATGGCAAATGGCAGTGCCCATTTTTGTGTGGGGAGATTTTGTAATCTAGAAATGAACCTCTGTAAAATTATCCTTATGTATTAAAAATGTGCCTAAATTTCATTAGAAGTAGGGGCATTTTACAAGTATAAAATAGATGTGATTGCTGGGTAGTCCGAATTAAAAGCATACATGTTAGTTTCTTAAAAGCAGTATTATTAAAGCAAAGTTCTCTTTGCTGTAGATGTATGACTTTTTTGCATTGCAAGGGACTCAGAATTGATAAATTAAATATAATTTTAACATGGCAAAGGCAGCAAATGAACTATGTTCAGTTTTAAAAACTGTATACATGTAGATGACAGAAATTTGAAAATTAATCAACCAAATAATATGGTGTTAGTTCATAATATGCTTTAGTTTATATTTAAAATATACTGTGCTGAAAATAAATGTTTCATTTTTATTGCTGAAAGAATAGTTTTACATTTTATAATTATGGTGACTTAAAGAAGAAGAAAAAGTATCCAGCTTAGGATACAACAGAACAATGCAGGGCATGCAGTTATTTTAGTCATCTAATATGTCAGCATTCAAGAATCTGAACCGATTGTTTAAAAAAAATCTTGTACTTTGTTTCTTTTGTTGCTCATTTCCAACTTTGTCATCTGTCAGAATGCAAAAAAAAATTATCCTTCTATAACCATTGACAGGATAACACAAAAGCTGTCTCCAGGTCGATATTTTGCAGCAATATTTTTAACATACGAACAGTAGTTTTTATAATTTCACCTTGGTGCTCAACCATTTATTATCGTATCAGAAGCATGTCAGTAATTCCTTTCTAAATGTCTGCTTCTTTTAGCGCTGAGACCCACATCAAGGGCTTCACACTGAACGATGCTGCCAGCAGCCTCCTCATCATAACGCAAGTTAGGCGGGATTATTTGAAAGGTATGTCACAATGCTTGACCTTTACGTCACATTAATGCCTCTGCAGATTTTTCTTGTAACGCCCTTCGAATACTTGGATAAAGGAGTCCATTTAGCAAATTACCTGCTTATCAAGAGCCTTTTGTGGTAGCTGAGAGACGTAAATTACTGTACATGCATTTATAATACAGCTTGAATATGAATGTACTTGTCATTTGACCACTTAGTCCAGTTTCCATTCCATTTAACACAAGATGGGTTTTCTTAAGATGAATCACAGCTCTTCAGACATGCAAAATTTGTGCTACAGAACGAGAGAAAGTACAGGCTTTCAAGTGCGTTAAAATTCACAGCACAAGTCATTTTGCTTTAGAAATTAACATACTTTAGAGCATCTGAAACAATTCCCAGCAGTTGCTTCTTTCATATTGTGTTGGTTGTGTGAGATATCAGATGAGTTAAATTGAGTGTTAAATGTACGTGATTGTGCACTAAATGATTATAATATTGATTTAAAAACTAATACTTTTTAATAGTTCACAATACCAATAGCATTGAAACATACATTGTACTTTTCTTTCCTTTTTAATTTTAATATTATAACATAACAGAAATGGTGGCTGAGGGTAGCCCATGCGTGGGACAAGGTGGTGGAAAACTGTTATGCAACTTTCAGCTCTTTAGTATCATTTGTTTGCAGTTTGATGTCTTTGTTTTAGGGGAAAGTGAGTGATGCATCAAGACTGAACAATGCTAGTAAAGTTAGAGGTTCCAATCTTTCTCTGAGCACTTTTGAAAAATCTGACCCTACGAGTATGTGTACATCCTCACGTTAATATTTTTATCAAGGTTTTATCTACTTCGTTACCAACCTTTTCTACTGCACTGTATTATTTGGGACTGGAAAACCCTGCACAAACAGGATTTTGAATCAGTGCAATTGCCTATACAGTATAAATATTTTCCTATTAATATATTTTGAATATTACTCTAAAACACAAGAGAAACTAAATGTAAACAAAAATATCAAATTGGGGAACGGTTTGATTTTAATCTGACAAAAGCAAGGAAATTCAGATTTGTACTTGCCATATCATCTTTAAATTAATTCACTTCATCGTGCTTTGATGTTGTACCATATATGCATGTAGCATTGCCTATGTTAAAATGCTTCTGCAGTAAGTGAGATGCATCATTTCACTGTGTTTTCTGTTGCCAGTAAACAAACGTGTTTTCTTTCAAATTCCTTTTCCGTACAGTCTCATGTCGATTTTTTTCCCCTTGACATGTGCATGCAAGGATCCTAACACCAACTCAGACTCAGCATGGTGAAATGGAACTCCTTTTCTTCCCCATCTCCAATTCATCTCTTATTGTTGACAGTCCTCTATTTTTGCAGTCACACAGGCCTGCAACCTGTCATATTTGATTTCACTCTCCCTTCTGCTTTGTCCTCAGTCCAGCATGTTGCTAGGTTTTGTAAGTTCTTTCTTTAGTACTATCTCCAGAATTCTTCCTTTCCTCGTAACCCACTACTGAATCCTTGGCCAATACTCTGGTCTATTTTGACTATTGTAACTTTTTTCCCTTGGCATTCCAGATTCTCTCATTGTACCACCTCAATTCTATCCAACATGTGCTAAAAAATCCCTCCTCCTTGCATGCCTCTCACTCTCTTTGCTGCTCCCTTGAGATCTGCATTGGTTTCCAGGAATGACTCCCATTATGCTTGGAATATCCTCCCTGATCTTGTCCATTAAACAATTTCTGTCCTTCAAAACTCACTGCTTTCAGTCACTGAAACCATAGCCATAGACCTTCTTCCTTTGCCCCGATTTTGGTAACCTATAAATAATAAAGAAGTGCAGCTTCCATCAACATCAACAAAAACCGTTTCTACCCCTTTCCCTGCAGAGAAGGCCTTGAAATAGTAAACTGAGAAGCTTTCAGTCATAGTTACGATTTAGTATAGGTGTGCCTGAAAAATGTTTCACAGTTCTTCCCCAAAATGCAAAGGCTTTCTTTTTATTTTTGCCCCCTCCCCTAAAGTCCTGTTTCTAACTTCCACTCTGTCCTGCTTCCTGGATACTTCCCCCAAATTTAAATATACTAAGTAATTAAAAAAAAAACAAACTAAAAAGAGCTAATAAGATGTGTGAGTAACAGTAAGCGTATTGTGATTTTTCACTGTTGTAAACTTTGTTCCAAGTATCTCTTTCCATCCTTTAACTGTCATACCTTTCTGTGTGACACACCATGTACACTTGTAGTGCTATATAAAAAGATTTATATCCTTTGGAGAGCTTAACCCTTCTTAAAAGATGTATCACATGTTTTTAATAGGAACCGGTTTGTATTGGATAAAAGGTTTTAGAGCTTTGTTTTGGGGTTGCAGGCTGTAGAGAAAAACATGGTCAGACATGAGGGTAAACATTGGTTTATGACAAACATTCTAAAAATGTAAATTCACATTAGGAATAGTAAGAATTTTAAGAGTTTTTATAGGTGTAGCACTAAGAAGGACATACAGAATGCATTTGTTGTTGCCGTTAGTAGTTTTTTGCAGTGTTGCTGGGTTTGTGTAATGTTGTCTAAGACTCTTCTTATAGTGTCCTGTTCCTGAGAAGGCCAGTCAAGCAACATCTGAACTGCTAATGGGCAACACGTGAGATAGGGAGGAAAATTTGAAAGTGGCAGGTAATTCAGTTTAGTTTTCAGGCTATAGGAATCTTGTCCTGCATGTCTTTGTTAAGACTGTCAAAACAAGATAGCAAACTAAACCAGGGTTGGGAGTTTGCTGTGGGGATTAGGCATACTGTACAGTATTTTCTTGTCCTTCTATAAAAAATAAGGTTTGGATTGTGGGGTAGCAGCCTGTACCTGTATAGAGAACCTAAATGTTAATGCTACAGAGTTCAAGAATGTGTATGTGTTATGTTAGAAGTGTTATCCTTTGATATTATAATTATTACCTTTGATAAATCCTACCTGTGCTGGTAAGCAGTGAGAGGTTTTTACAAGAGGAGTTTGTCTTTCTTTTTATGCTTGCTTGTGTATAATGTAAATTAAGAACAATCATAGTTTAGAGGAATGTTTAGTGGAGAAGATTTTTTTTGTTTTTGTTGTTTTAAATTAGTGCCAGCAAGAGAATTGATATTGAAGCTTGTAGTTAATGTGGTTTTACTGCTTTATAGGTTGGCAAGATTGCTCTTCAGTTCTCACAAATAACTGATGTCTGGTTATTTATACTTGTGTGTAAATTCAAACCATGTAGTTTTATCCAATATTGTATTTTTTCTAAAGCCTATTGAAAAGAAAATTAGTGATATTCTTGGATTCCAACGATTTTACTCATTTGATGCACTTTATTTTAAACAAAATATCTTAGCTAGGGTATCCAATATCTCCAATGGCAAAGGCTTCATAACAAGGAAAACTGGGTCACAATCTGTTTTAGAACAATAAGTTAAATACTTCCAGGCTTCAGGGAGGAGTATGAGGGGAAAACATTCATAATATGGCTGCTTTCCTTGGGTGTGAAGTGTCAAAAATATTGTTTGGGAATCCTGTCAAGGTTTTCCAGTGAACAAGGTTTAGAAGATTTTATCTTCCTGTACTTAATTGTTAAACATGAAAAAGCCCTGCCGAGACCTTCATTTATATACTCGTTTAATATTGTATTTAACTGCAGCTGTTTTGGGGCTGTTTTTCTGTGTATTTGTTTTTTTTTAAATAGAACAAGTAAGGCTAATAATAATGTCAATAAGGTCTGCTTCTCTACTGAAATCTTCATTTTCTTTCTCCCTTTCCATCCTGACTAGATGCTATGTCTACTCTAAAAACAGTCGTTGAAAGTGACATGGTACCTATTCCGCTAGCTGTGACTCGGCTCGTTCAGGCTCTGGCTATGAAAGGCGATCTGCAGAGCATATGCACAGTTGAGAAGATGGTAGAAAACCTGGCAGCCTCAATTGGTTTATCTCGCATGCTTTTTGTCAATAACACTGTATTGGCTCACATCAAGAAGTAAGTACTTGCAGGATTGGTATGGCTTTTTTTGTACAAGGAGGGGAAAGTGTACTGTTGCGCCTTACTTCACTTGTTT
This sequence comes from Lepidochelys olivacea, assembly GCF_965140295.1. NCBI lineage: Eukaryota > Metazoa > Chordata > Testudines > Cheloniidae > Lepidochelys > Lepidochelys olivacea. The sequence goes on along the minus strand of NC_140413.1, from coordinate 173,995,901 downwards.
TCCTTCATTAAGATTGATTGGATACTAGAGTTCTGGCCAAGTTGGCTGCTTTTCAGGTTTCTTTTACATGCACAGTGGAGCCTGAAAATCATTTAATGAAACATAGGGTCTGACTTGCAACTGTTAGTTGGGAGAACTTTGAGTGACATAATGATGTAAAAATCTGTGTACTTACCAAACCCTGCCTACCCATAGCTTCAGCTGATTGTAATACTTCCTGTCCTCAACAGTTGTGCATATTATAGTTCTCATTTAAGGCCTGATGCAAAGTTTATTGAAGTCTGAATGCTGAAAATTAGGGACTTAATCATGTTAGTTACTCTTTTGCCAGAGGTGGGTGGGTGTGTGTGTGTAAATATAGGACTTGAAAGTTCACCAGACATCAAAGTTCTAACTGGAGAACTGAAACTACTAGCCATTCCAGAGGTAGTTATGAAATGTAGAGGTTGAGTGTGCACTTTCCAAAGGTACTAGTTAAATAACTTGCCTACCAGCAAGTTGCCTACTACTGGTCTATTTTTCATTAACGTAAAAGCTATAAGAAGAGTATTTAAAAAAAAAATCCACTTGCCATACTACTGTATGACCACAATTTCCATTGTGTTAATTGTCCCCTAAAGTCATCCATATACTTTGACTCAGATTTATAGCGTAATGGTCTGGCATTTTTATTTTAACTTTCATGTTGGTTCTTTGCTCACTCATCCTCTTTATGTAACTTCAGTAGGTTCCTGTGAATTGACTTTGATTTTTTTTTCTTTTAAACTTTGAGTTTCTCAAGCTACCTCTGTTGGAAATAGTCCTCAGGAGTCTCGCATTCTGTTATTTTCTTATTTATTTGTATTTTTTATTTCAAGCCACTCTCACAAGATAGAGCCAACTCTGTCCCTAATTCAGCAGGAGAGCTATAGAAATATGTAAGACATAGTAGATATCTACGATTGCCTCAGGCATTTAGGACCAGAAAAAATACCCAACTAAGGTATTTGGAACCGTAAGATCATTTCAATTGAGTGGGGAGAGACAAGCAGGTCTGTTCTAATAGTGAGCTTAAGTATGATATCTAGTGGCTGAAAATACTGTTACTTTAAGGACCCAATCCTGCAACACCTTTAACTTTATGAGCAGTCTTTTTGTACAGGAGTAATTAATTTAAAGTGATGTGAATTGATTATTTGCATAAGAAATGGGAACTCATGTGAGTAAGATTTTGTGGGATCGGTCTCTTAAATAGCATATTATACTATATTTCCATGTTCTGTCCATGGAGGAGTGTCAAAGCCTTGTCATGTAATCACTCCAATTTAGGATAAATACAAGAACTAGATAGATCAGATTATACAGAGGTACTTATTGCATAAAACAGTGTAATCAGTTTTCTTTCTCTTATCACAACTAACTTCATGTTAACATAGCAGGCTACATGCAAAGACTTCTGTTTTTCAATAGCAAAAATCCTGTGCCCTTGCCTTTTCAAAAAAAAATTGGTCATCAAGTTGTGGCATTCAGCAACAATAGACCCTTATGGATATTTAAATATGCTTTTGTGTTTTCAGTAGTTTATAAATGCTGAAATGTGCTGTATTTCTAATTAACCAAACATTTGTTTTGCTCAAATTAAAGATTCCTTTAAGTACTATTATAATAATTATTTTTAGAATGGACTGAGGCAAGAGTATGGTCATTTAAACTTTTAGAACGCTAAATGTAGACGTGGCATTTTATGAATACTGTACCTTGTGCCCATGATTTCATAAGAGTATGCTACAGTGTACTCCTTCCTAAGTTAAAACAAACCACAGACAAAGCTGCTAAAGAAATTACGTTTAATATCATTTTTCACATCCAGAAAGACATCTATGAAAAATTCAGGTAAATATTAAATAAAATATTATAAAAAACTACTCCTTGAGTTTTCTGTATTAATTATTCAAATACCATCCCTTAATGTTTTATTTTTACCTTTTAGGTTTGCAGAACACCCTCTTTAAGTAGCTAACCAGCAGTCATCTTTAATACTTAAATAAAAATTTTTAAAAAAGTCAGTTACTTTAGCATTGTACAGGTCAAAGTTCATTCCAGAAAAATATTGTTACTGGTGATTTTATCCATTCAGCCATAAATTTGTTTCACTTTGTGTTGTTAGAATATCTGCATGAATGGAGTCATAGGTACTTTTAACATTGCTACTGTGTGTAATATTAATGTAGAAAAATAAAATATTCATGTACCTGCTTCTTTTAGTTTGAGTTTTAATGTCAGAAACTAAACCAATGCACCTTTTTTTTTTTTAAGCAATAACCTTGATATGGCAGTGGAATATATTGAGCCTTTGTTTATCTCTGGAATGCAAAATCCTGATTCACCAATCACAAGTATGTCCTATGTGTTTAGAAAGGTGATTGAGGAAAGATTGGAGCCAGCTTTGGAAAAACGTAAGTTATTTGTAGTGAAATTAAATATGCTCGTTAAATAGAAACCTTATTAAACATAATTACATATAAAATCCTGTCTTATTCAACAAAAACCATGCCAGTAAAGTTTCTAAAAGTGACTTTTAAAATGAAATATATTCCTTACATACCTGTCATTTTGCAGTAAGTGCCATGGCAGAACGATTGGTCAATCAATTTGGAGTTTACAAACCTGCCACAGATCTTTTCCTTCAGTATGTGGATGCAGGAAGAGTGGATGATGGCAGATTTCTACTACAGGTAATAATATACCAGGAGAAGAATAGTAGTGTTCCGAGCTTGTCATAAGTAAATTGAGAAATTATCAAACGTAGGTGTGTGTGTTAGAGTGCAGTGTACGGAGTGTGCTGATGCTAGTGCACCTAAATTACAATGTGAATTGCAGTAGCATGGCCTGGGTAGATAGTCCCAAATTATAGACTAGTAGTTTTATGGGTGCCAGCGTGGGAAAAGAATAATGGTTTGTTTTCCTCTAATGTGAAATGCCCTGAAACAAGGGAAGGAGAACTCGTATCTCATTTGAACTCCTGTCGTAGGCAAGTGGTTCTGCACGAATGCTCAGTTATATAGGTTTCAGAGTAGCAGCCATGTTAGTCTGTATCCACAAAAAGAAAAGGAGTACTTGTGGCACCTTAGAAACTAACAAATTTATTTAAGCATAAGCTTCCGTGAGCTACAGCTCACTTCATCGGATAGCAGTCTCTTCTTGCAAAAGAACAATTTCCCTTTGATCTCTCTAATTTCTGTAATACTTTAAATACCATGCATCTCTATAGCTACACAGTTTGCAAACAAAAAGTGGACAATGTTTCCTTTTTAAATGCAGCATCTCACTTGACTACTCAAATGTTGTGTGTGCTTTATTCAAGGTTATTAAGAGCTGAATTTGCTTTCTATTCACTTGTGTGTCACAGACGCATTAAATGACAAATGCAGGTCTCTGTGGCCTACAGTCTCAGTTAAATTAGCAATCTTCAGCGAACGAGACAACTGCATTCATGCCATTTTAACAGAGCTAAATATAAAGCTGAGCCAAATGCAGAAAGAACTGTGGGTGATCAGAGCTGCCACTGGCAATATACACAAACAGGCTCAGACAGGGAGTCTCTTCCCAGCAGGTGGCAGTCAAACAATCACAGTGATCCTGCAGATTGCTGTGTTTGTGTAGACTCCCTGTGTCAAATTGAGGCCTGTTACCAATTTCTGATAGTAAGCAGTACTGTATTCACTTCGGTTTTTACCGGCTGCTAAGTACTTTAAACAGTAAAAGGAATGGAAAACCTCCACTTTATTCATTCTCCTTTTTTTTAAACCTTCAGGAACAGTTTTATTTTATTAACAGGAATGAAGGTAGTGAAATTTCATCAATGACTATTGCTATAGGATTAAGCATATTATTTGAACATTACACACTGTGGAATCTTCATTTTCTTTATTATTGTTTGCACAGATATATTGGGTATCTGCGCATTATTTTAAATGGGCATGGTCAACTTAAAAATGACATCATAAGCAAACTATTTCTTCACTTATATTAGTCATAACATCATAGATGTTTAAAATTCTTTCCATTTTAACTATCCATTTTACATTTCACTATTTAATTAACATTTCTCGTGGATTAAACAATGAAAATCAATGGTTAGTTTAACTTTCAGGTTCTCACTCTGGATTGCAAATGCGGCAAGAGTGTTGATTTAAATTTTTTTTTCCTTTGTACTTTCCATCTGTACTTTGTGTAAAATTTTATTACTGCAAAATTGGAATTTACTGTCCTGTATAATATTAGAAATAGCTTCTTGGGTAGATTTTGATTATGTACCACAAAATGTTGATTATTTTACAGTGTTGGGGGGGTTTAAATATGGACATTATCAGGTAGTTTAGATGTTAAATTCAGTGTGTGAAAGAGAAAATTATTTTTGGGGGGTAGGGGAAATGTCAGTTGAAACCATTTTTATTTGGGTTTAAACACTCCCATACAATGCTGTAGCTCAAGTAGTGCACTAATATTTGGAAAGAAGAAAGTGATATTGACCAGCTTCTTTACATTATCCAAACTGTATGAAGTGCAAAAAATAACCCAACAGCATAAATGTTGAATCCTTTTCATTGTAATAATCTAAAATGATATTAGTAACACATGTGAGGACATAATTTTTAAACGTGGTCTTTAAGATGTCACTGACATCTCTTAAGAAAGCATTGTGTAGTTTTTATGGTGGTACAACATAAATTATATGCTGTGAAAAGCTTTTCACTGTAACTTTTACATTTACCATTTTGCAAGTGAAGGTGTTCCTTACCTTTTTAAAAATATAAAACTTTGAAAAAGACATATTTGTGTTGATATTTTAGCCTGTGAAGGGGATATGCAAATATATTCCTTTTGTAGACTATGTTCCATTCCTCTTAAAAGAACTGAATTCCCAGAATGACAGTAGGTGAGGATGGCAAGTACAAGTAGCAATAATATTGTAAGTTTCCCCACAAAACGCTTTTACACTGTCGTCATAAAGCAAATATTTGACAGAACATTTGGGCTATATGGATTTCAACATTCCATCAGTTTTCCTTTCCTTGATAGAATGAGGTGCCAAACAATAACCTTTTCACCTGGACCTTCAAGAACTTGTCAAACGATATTATATACATAGTATATTCTTAATGCAGTGAAGAATTATTTATTGTTCACACATGTCTAAAATATCAGTTTATATTATAAATTCATTTTGTGTGTGCATGTGTGTATATACATTCCCCAGTGTGTTTGTTCCTAGTGCATTTTAGTATTTGTAGTTTGTTTTAAAGTTATAAAAAACAATGTGTATTTTAAAATGTATAAGAATGACACTTCCACTGAACATAACTAAAATATTGTCTTGCATATTTGATTTTACTATAGTTTCTAAGATGGGATAGACACTTGATTTATCTGGTCTGTCACATAAACTTTTTTTAAGTTTAACTTTTGTCTCTCTCAAGCACTGGCTGTCTGTTGCAATGAAAGCCTTTTATAAAATAGAGAGATTGAAATCAGTCCTTTTGTATGCATAAGTGTAGGTAATTATACTTTAAAGAGAACTTGCTTTGTACGTTTTAATTTTTATAAAGAAACGAGCAGTTATCTCCCTGACACCTTATTAAATGTATAATTAACCTTATGATCCCTAGCTCACTTGTGAATGCTTGGCAGTATAATTGGAGAGGAATAGTGTTTCTTTTTACCCCCTCTTTCTTTTGCAGTCCTAAGCCTCATTTCTCTGGGATGTTAAGGCATTTGATTTTTTCTCCCTTTTCTTTTAAACAAACTTCATGCTTACCATGCCAAGGACAGCATTTACAAAAGCTTGGCATGGCGTGCATTTGTTTTTATTTAGGGGGTATTTTTTAATTAATGGTCTTTTATTAGGCCCTACTGCTAGCTAATGATATATTACTGTATTATTGTGAACCTTTTTAACTGGAAATGTTCACCTTAGCCAGTTTGTTTATCAAAAAGCTACACTAACTGATGCTATTATTTTAATTTTTCCTTTTTTTTTTTTTTAAAGAGGTGTGGTGGAATAGCTGAACAAAAGGGAACTCTGATGGCTTTCGTAGCTAAATCTTCACAGAAACCAGGACAGGTATAATATTTGCATGAATGTAATTAAATATATTAGCAGCATTCTTATTTAATCAGTCCTGGATAACAACTTTTGGATGAGTTTGGAATTTAGAACACTTGCATATTAATGTGTTGCAAGAAGGTTTGTCAGCCCAGCAAGAAAGTTGAGCCAAAACATACTAACAAGGTTAATTACTGTGGTTTTCAAAGCTAGTTTTGATCAGACATTGCTTTTTCTTTTTCCCATCCAAAATATCGACAGGTTTAACATTAACTTCAGATTATATCATTAATCTATAGAATTCGCATCAGGAACCCAATTTATTTCATAGTGAATATTCAGTGTGCTTGGGTTTACAGAATACTATAATTCTGTTTCTTTTTTAGTTCAACAATTCCTCTGTTCTCCATACATAATAGAGAGTCCAAATTCACACGTTTTTATGCAACTTCCTCTTACTCAGTCCACTATAACTGTCTGCTTTCTGTACTACAGTAAGCATGCACATATTTTCCAATATGAAAATTTGAGCTTATTTGTTAACTGCATTGTAAGATCACAAACCAGTTAGCCAGGCGAATCACTGTATAATGAGGTTTACATTGGAGGGCACATTTCAAATTAGGGCGTATCAGTTTTATGCACATATACATGGTTTGCATATGTGTGCAGGTTCTTGCATACACCCTAATTCTACATAATTTGAAATCTGTCCACATATTAAAAAAACATGAGGAAAGAAACTACTTCATTATTTTTAGATACAGATTTAATTTAATTTGTATCATTATTTTGTACTTGCAGGGCAAGAGTTCCAAAAATTAGAAACTAAAATTAGTTTCTTACATTTATATTTAGGTACCTTAATTAATGGCCTGATTAAAAAAATATGGGGGGGGTACTGACCACCTGCTGGTTGTTCTGCATTTTTTAACATGGGGGAGTGAAATCCTGACTCCATCAAAGGCATTGGCAACACTCCCACTGACTTTAAAAGCCTAATAATGGATTTGGGAAACTATCTTTAATATTTTGTCCCGTTTTTCATGCTGCATGTGAAATAATGAAAAGAAATGTGAAGATCAGCTGTCAAATTGAATAGTCCAGTCCTCTTATAAATTTCATCTGAAAGACTCAGCCATAATGGAAATATAAGTGCCCAAGTTGTATAGCCCTGTTCTTTAAGACTTATTGTAAGCACTGTTTCTGTTGTATGTATTTAATTTCCTAGGGGCAGAAAATCAAGACACTGCTTGATCTGGTTCCTGACTTCCCAGAAATGGAAATTGTATACTCTTACCTCCTGAAATGTCATGGTAACGTATTAAATTCGGAGTTGCTGTTTAGTAAGGAGCATATCTTGAGGCCTTCAGAAGGGCCATGGAAGGTCTCAAAAGCAGTTGAACCAGAAAGGTTCTGCTTTGCAGGAGTTTCAAGGTGTCCCGACATTGAGGAGAGCCACCTAGGAGGACTTCACTTCCTCCTCATGCATTGATGTGTAGTGTACCACAGTAGTTGTCACATTGTCTGTGGCTAATGTTATGGATGGGGGAGTGGCTAGTGGATCCCTGGCCAGAACTCTGCAGAGGATACTGCAATAGTATTGTTTCCATGCCCTGAAAGGGAAGAGAACTTTTGCCTTAACTCCAGCAACATTTTGCAACACTTAAGTGATCTCATTAGTCCTATTGGGAACACACCATGAACACGGTGAATGTTGTTTTATATCTCTAGGATTAGTATGTATGGGTGCTACAGTCAGGCTCTTGGGAGCCTAGGTATGGCTATAACTGATTTTCAGAGATGCCAAATAACTCTTCCTTTTGTAGAAGTCAGTGGGGAACTACAAGTGCTCAGGACCTCTGAAAATCAAGCCACTTATTTGGATGCCTGACTGCAGCATATCCAAAGTTGAAATGCCAGGACATGCAACCCCTCTGACAGCACACAGCTAGAATCTTACATGCCTCTGTGTCCTGAGCCTAGCTTGTTGTGACATGGAGCTCCAATTTTATTTAAAGAGTGATAATGTAATCTTCTCCATGAGTATACAGTACAAGCAAAAAGGAATAAACCTCTCAGCAAAATGTGTTAAAAATGCAAAATCAAAAGACAAACAACCACCATTCTCCCCACCACAGCATAATATAATGTTGTTTAAAAAAAAAAAAAAAAACACCAGAAAATCTTTGAGAGGAATTGTAGATGTTCTCACACAGTAAATATGCCATCTATCATTGCAACACTAGTAACCCCATATTATTCAAAACCATCAAAACAATGCAGTCACTAACAAAACAAACCCCCCAATGATTCTTCAGTTCGGTGCTTCCTTCACTGTTCGGTAGACCTTACCATATCGCCATCCAGAACTTTGCTGCTTTCTGTTCACTGAAGATCACCTAACTGACAAGACACCAATAAAAGTTAGCTCCATAAGTGAATGACCATCTACTTGAAAATTCCCTGCTTCTTTGTCCTATAAGGTGGTATGCCAGGAATAGACAGCAGATGCGTTTTAACCGACCTAAACTGCTGACACCTGTACATAATGAAGATCCAAAAATAACTATCCCATAAGCAGCACCATAAATTATTCTTGGAAACAAATGGGTAGCCTCTACAGAGCTTGGAGCAAAGATGTACTGTGCTCACAGTAACCTGCCTTGCTCTGAAGGTAGCATTCTGAACCAGCATTGTGAGTATTTGTGTTTGTCTTCCTTTAGAACTTCATGTAGTTGCCTAGTTCCGTGTTTACCAGTTTTAGCAGATTCCTGGTACACTCCCCCATCTGATCTACTGGGTATCTATTGGGACTTTAAGGTTATGGGGAAGGGAGAAGTGTGGGTGCACATGCCTTCTCCCCAAATACATATACATGTATGTGTCAAGGGCTGTTATAAAGAGGACAGTGATCAATTGTTTCCCATGTCTGCTGAAGATAGGAACTAAGTGACCAGCTTAATCTACAGCAAGGGAGATTTAGGTTAGATATTAGGAAAAACTTCCGAATTATAAGGATAGTTAGGCACTGGAATAGGCTTCCAAGGAAGGTTGCGGAATCCCTGTCATTAAAGGTTTTTAAGAATATGTTAGACAAACAGTTGTCAGGGCTAGTCTAGGTATAGTATAACTTGGTCCTGCCTAAGTGCAGGGGGCTGGATTAAATGAACTCTTGAGGTCCCTTCCAGCCCTACAACTCTATGATACTCCAGCAAACTTTAACAGTAATTAATTGCCTTGTACCAATCCACTTCCAGTATCTGCAACTTTTGTACTTTCAACAATGGATGGGTAAGCACACCAACTTCATGTTTCTGCTAAAATGGACAGCAGTGAAATAGTTAACATGGTTGATATTTAAACCTTTGCCCTTAGATTTCAAGTATTTCAAACCTCTGAGGTTGTCTGCAGGCTCTAGAAGAAAATACTTCATGGTAATATTCATTTCAGCTAGAAGACTGTCTTTCCAAATACAAGGACTAGAAACATGACTTTATTTAAAAAAAAAAAAAAAAAAGCTTAGATTCTTCACATTTGCGCAGCAACCTTAAAAAATAGCAATAATTTAGGTGAACAGTTTTGCAGTCACATAATTTTGTTATAAATGAGGTCATCTTATAAGATAACACAGAATTACCTACAAAAGGGGAGGTTCTTTTGGCATGAATATGGAAGCTAAATCTCACTTCTAAATGTTCAAAGATTTTTAAACAGATGAGTCATGTCCAGTTGGTGAGTTCTTACAAGTAATCTAGAAGGTCTGAATTCTTTGTCCTACTAAATGTCCTTTTTTGAGTGTCTGGGTCTCTCCCTTTCTTTATAGGGACACTTTTCACAAATCATTCCATAGAAGGTGATTCAATCTTTGCTGAATTTGACCTTATATTATTGACATCCTCTAGTCTTCCCTGAATCTGAATTGCTCATCCATCTGTCGGCAGCCTTGTGAAATTCTACTCATCCAGAGTAATTGTTTGTTGGGCAAATAAAATATCATTAGTTTTCTCTTACTGTCAGTCATCATAATAAATTGTAGGCAAGTCAATTTTGTACTAAGGCAAATACTTTCATAAGAGTTTTGCAAGCTTGTGGTAGGAACACAGGCCACCTCTTCCCACAGAGGAATTATTTTCTATCTGAAAGGAAAGTGAGGATTGATTATTGCAGACATCTCCAGCTATGAACAAGTAAGGGGACAGTCACTCTTTTTTTTCTTATCCGAAATGTCATCCTCCTCTGGGACTGGATTCTTGCATGTGGCAAAAAAATTTCTTCAAACTGCTTTTCTTTCAAGAATGGAGAATTATCAAGTGAAATTTCAGTTGTGTGGTCCATAAAACGTAATCCAGGTGTTAGCTCTTTCTCATTTTTGTTTTTCATACAATAGATACTTCTAGTTTAAAGAAATGGGAAGTTAACAATTCTGTTACACTTTCTTTAAACCGTCACATTGTGCAGGTTCTGTAGCCTCCCACATTGAAAAAGAAGTTCACCCACTCACCAGGTGTGAGTGGGAAACTTTTTTCTGGGGTCTAAACTATCAGATTCTACAGAATTTAAGCTTTCTTTTTTTTAAAAAAAAATTAAGTTTGTAACATTTATAATTTATAAGATAACTTCCAAAGGTGAACAAAATGTTAAGCAATACAGCAAGGTCTTCCTGAGCCTGCAGAGAGGCCAACTCCAGTTCTGCTGCTGCTTCTGAGTTTGCCAACCAGCAGCAAAATTAACATAACAGAACTGGACGGTTTAGTGCTGTTAGAACCCTGTTGGCAGCAGCAGATCTGTCAAGGGTCATTTCAACTTCATGCTGCCTGGGGAAAGCTTTGGATAGTAGCAAAGTTAATCATGGGCAGGAGGAGGGGGTGCAGTCAAAGGTGTAAGAACAAATGAGCAACGACCACTTTCTTTCTGCTTCGACTTCTATTTTGGAAGAAAGAGAAATAAAGCTCTTTCCTTCCAATAGCAAAAGGTGAGTGGAGTTTTATGTTTGTGAGAAATCTATTAGCTAGAGGCTGATACAGATGATGAGCCCTGTGTTCTATATCTAGAGAAACATTGGCAATCTCCAAAACAATTAAGCTTTAAATCAGTCTCTCTTTCTTAAAGGTTAATATCTCAGCAAGAGATTTGCTCCTGGTTGGTAAGGTGGAATGGACCTACTTCAAAGCATTAAAAGGAAAAACTTGTTTGTAAAAAAATATAGAAAAATATACTGGAGATATTCTGGAATGTGAGTCTTCCAGCAGGTTTTCTAAAAGATTCTGTGTTCTCCTTTCACTAGCACAACTTATAGTGTGTGTTGGTGTATCATTCCCCGCTAATGACTGACCCACAGAAGAAAAACATTCTGCTGCTATAGTGACAGCTAATGGAGAGAGTCTCCTTTCATTAGAACTGTAGAGGCTTGTATCTTTGGAACTGAAGATGCAGGAGTTTATCCCTCATTGCAGATGTACAGTTTTAACATCTGAATGTGATGTGATGCCCCTGTGTATACAGATTTGTTGTGCATTTTGTGCAAAAGGGATTTCTGAGTAGGTAACTTTCAAAGTGAGCAACAAGCTCAGCACAGAGTTCTGGCTCATGCCATGATTATTTGAAAGGGAAAATGAGTCTGCAAGCCACAGACCTAGGATTCACTGATTCTGAACTGCAATACAGTTGGTCTCTATCATTCACTCCAGTAAGAGGCCATTGGCTCTACGGCTACGTCTATGCTACGAGGTAGGGGTATAATTGCCAGCTTGTGTAGACATGTACTGGCTGTCCTCAAGCTAGCATGCGAAACACAGTATAGCCAGGATAGCATTAGCAGTGGTGGCATGCGCTAGCTATGCTGAATACGTACCCACAGGTTTTGGGAGGCGGAGGGATAGCTCAGTGGATGGAGCATTGGCCTGCTAAACCTAGGGTTGTGAGTTCAATCCTTGCGGGAGCCATTTAGGGATCTGGGGCAAAAAAAAAAAAAAAATTGGGGATTGTGCCTGCTTTGAGCAGGGGGTTGGACTAGATGATCTCCTGAGGTCCCTTCCAACGCTCATAGTCTTTGAGGTGGGTTTGTAAGCAGGATAGCCATATTATTCGGGCTACACTACTATTTTTAGTATGCCAGCTCGAAGAGAGCTAACATGGGTATGCCTTCGCAAGCTGGGAATCACACCCTCTAGCTTATAGTGTAGATGTAGCCTAAACATCTCAAGCCTTAGAATGTTTTCCTTCTCAATGTGCAGCTCCTATCTCTATCTAGCAAACACCAAAGGAATCTGCCATGCAACCTCATTGCAAAAGAAAAAAGAAATTTGCTTTGTAGACTGGATTTGTTTTTTATCGGTATTGTGATGGTCCTAAAGAATTGGCCTTAAGAGATAAAGGAAACTAGAAATCTATTTGTTATGAAGTGTACAGCTAAAGAGAAACTGTTAACAGACATCTCCTGTAACTTTTATTTTTTTCCCTTAGTATTAGACAACGACGTTGTTTCTGCAAAAGCTCTGTTTGAGAACATGAAAGCCAAGAATATTAACACGGATGAGATATTTCTAAAACGTTTGGCAATTCTGCTGAAGAATGCAGGAGAGCCTGTCCCGTTCACTGAACCCCCTGTGAGTGTTTTTTCTGATTAAAAAGAAATCGCTCCGCAAACTTGTATATGTTCCATGTAAATAAAACAAGTTGCATACTTAAATACATAGGGATTATATCTCCATGGAGAACCCTCAAAGGAGTCAATGTATGAAGTACTGAGTTTTGTAGGTACAGTATTCATCTTGCATTGGGTTTGACTTATGGGAGAAGAGAACCTTCTGAGGCTTTTTGTATTTAAAGCACAGGATCCTTATCAGCACTCATCGACAGGTGTGAGTTTATCAAATATCCTTGGGGCATTTATCTCAGTGTTTCAACTTAAAATGATTTTTAGAATGTGTATTGCAATGACAATTAAAGGATTTCAGAGTCCGGTCATTGCTTGTTTTATTTCTAATGTACATTATTTTATATTGCAATGATATGATGGGATTTTAAAGCTGTAGAATTAATTTTCCCATTGCAGCTTGACTCTTACTGGCTTTACTAAAAAAAATTTGTAGCTTTGCTCCTTTATAAATGCCCCTTTCCTTAGGGCAACAGATGCATGAAACTGTTTTGGGGAGAGTGAAAATACGTTTCCTTCAGTGCATTCTTTTGGCGGATAGTCTACAACAGGGGTGGGGAACCTTTTTTCTATCACTGGCCATTGACCCACAAAAAAAATCAATCACTGGCCACACATAGGGAAGAGTGGGGGGCACCAAGGCTCGGGCTTCCCGCCCAGGGCAGGGCAAGCTGGCACTCATGGTTCCAGCCCCACAAGTGGGGGGGGGGGTGAGTCTTGGGGCTTCCCGTCCACGGCGTGGCGAGCCAGCGCGTATGGCTCCAACCCTATGGGGATGGGGGGGAGCAGGGTGTGTGCCAAAGTCCAGGCTTGCCACCTGTGGTGGAGCAAACCAGTGCTTGTGGCTCCAGCCCCATAGGGGGGGCGCCCAGGCTCAGGGCTTCCAGCCCACGGTGTCAAGACTTACTATGGGCTGAATGAACTTAAGCAATGGGCCAGATCCAGCCCATGGGCCGTAGGTTCTCCACCCATGGTCTACAAATACCCAAGTCTGAAAAGTTAAGATGCTTTCCTTCCCTTGATCTATGCTCTTTACAGTACATATTTTTTATTAGTTGCTGTTTCCAGCCATTTGAAATTTTTGAAATCAATTTTTTCTGCCCTTTTTCTAAGACTTTGTTACATATAATTTCTCTGTATGTTTTTCGTTATGGTACGTAGCAATAAGTAACTGTTCTCTCCTTCCTTTTTCAGTTTTGTAAACTGGATTAAGGGCTAAATTCTGCCTCGAGATACTTGCACTAAACTGCCCTAGAGTTTCAAAGGAAGATGTGCATTTTTTTAGGAGCAGTTTTACTCAACTTACTGTAGTTTAAACCTCATTTGGGGTTCTTTAGTTTAATTTTAACACACGATATCATTTAATACCTTTTTTACCTCCCTACTAGCAGTGATTATGGGTTTTTTCCCTAAGTTAGTGGAATTCCTACTTCAATGTTCTAATGTTCCTTCACTCCATTTTTTTATTTCTTTTCTCATTTAATATGACTGGATGCTTCTGAGATGCTTCCTTTATTTTATTCATTTATTCTCAAACACACAATTGCAGATTGAGGTTGGGAAATATCTTGATTTTTATATAAGTGAAAATTTTTGATGGTATTTTCTTAAGCATTTCATGCAAAATTTTCTTTTACTCAACATAAGTATTTTTCTTAAGTTATTCTATAAACCCTGATGTAGAATAACTAGTGCATAGCCTAGAACAATAAATAGATTTGGCATTTCGCAGAAAGTGTGGGGTTTTGTTCACTATTAGTAACTTTCAGTGCAAGAATATTGATTTTTTTTCTCCCTCTCCTGTATTTATAGGAGTCCTTCCATTTCTACGCAAGTAAATTGAGGCAAGAAAGGCAAGAAACCTCATCACATGATGTATAAATATTTTCATGCTTTGGTTGTTTGTGACTATGAAAGATGTTGAATGTATTTAATATTGTTAGAAAAAATAAAACAAAATTGAATATGTAATTACTTCAGTGTAATATAATTTACTCAAACATAGTATGTCTTTTTAAACCTGGCCTTCAGTGACTAAACTGTAACTGAGACATGCAGTAGAAATACAGTTTACTCCTGTAGAGCTGCTGGCTCGACAGTGAACAGCCACTTATAGCTGTCATTTTTTATGTTTGACCTGGTGAAAGCTGATTACACTCTGGCTCCCAGTTCCACTGAAGTTTACTGTAAATACCCTATATGTAACTCACTTTTCAGTATGGCTCTGATCCAAAGCCCAGGGAAATCAGTGACCCTTTTCATTGACTTCAGTGAGCTTTGGATCAGGGTTAAAAACAGCAATTTCCATGGCTCTTAAGAACCACCAGCTAGTAGCTGGGATTGCTTTTGAGAGAAATTGTAATTCTGATGTCCACTGCAGTGTGAAGCTATACATCAAATTCACAAATATATTCTTGATAGTAAATATACACTCTATACATTTGTGGAGAGGTAGCAGCTGCTTGGTGATGCTTACCTATAACTGCTCTATGCTGCCTTCCCTACCTTTGCTGGGTCTCTGGACCATGTTCTGTGATTTGTTTGTTTATTTTTGTTTTTTTTTTAAGTCCACTTTCTTTTCAATTAATTTGTACCTACTGTGTAGATCAAATAAAACTGCACACATTTCAGTTTTGTTTCTCCTTAAGTATCTTCTACATGCCTTAAATATTCCTCTTGTTAACCAGTTGGGTGGTAGAGGTAAAAGTGGGGTCAATATTTCTACCTCTTACATTGGTGAATTGAGCCATGTTGTGTTGCAAGCCATTTCATAACTACATGTTGCCACTGCCACGAGTCCACTTAATTCCATGCTGTGTGAAAATCAAGGACAGAGATGTCTGATACAGCAATGGAGGGGAGTGGCCGTCACTTCCAGTAGCAAGGGCAGCATTGGTAACTTGCCAGAAGACTGAGGGATGTGTTTTATTTGCATAAGTATTTGTAGCAATTTGCAATTTGTAGCAATTTATCCAAATCTCATGGTTAACAGTGCGAAGTCCCAAAATCTTGAAGATAAGCATTGTGCTGTTAGCTACTAAAGGAAAAGAAGGCATAGAGAATAAAACATTCCTTTTACCGTTATGAATAAGCAAAGAAAACCCCAAAATCCCTGCCTGTGAGTATACCGTACAGCACAGAGTGTGTCTGTGTACAGAATGGAATAGCTGTCAATGGATGGCTGATGGCATAAGGGGGAATCTTTTTTATTTTCCAGATATCACTAGCAAATGCACTTCAGACAGAAAACAATACTGGTGTAAAGTAAAATACCTAATGGCCTCCATATGGCCTCAGATTTAAGGCCTGGAACTGGGAGGCTTGACATACAGACTGCCACTGACTTACTGAGAAATCTTAGACAAGTCACTAAACCCCCCTAGTACCTCAGTTCTCAGTTTGGCATGATGAAGATTACAGCTCTCTGAGGGAAAGATAGGATAGTATAAAGCCAGTTAAACATTTTGGGATCTTTGGCTGGAAGGTGCTATAGAAATGCAGGAAGAAACTACATATATGATGGTCCTTATCCGAAGCAGTCTTTAAAACTGTAGAAGAATTATGCCACTGTTTTAAATACCCAAATCGAGTTAACAAAGCACATTTACTAACAAATAGAAATAGAGCTTCAATCTTGAAGTTGGAGTGAGATCTATTTAACCTTTGTCCATAAATATTGTAAAATGCAGAGTCCCAGTGCAAGGTTTATTCGTACCATTAAAATAATCATCCAGTAATAAATGAACAATCTCTCTCTGTGACTGTTAGAGATATATAACATGATAACATCTTGCACCAAGGTTGTGCATAACATCGGCTGATGGGGTGAGGTTACTATCAGGTAATTATGCCAGTTAAAATACAGACACCATTATGCCAATGGATGAAACTGACTGTTAGATACATTAGATTCCTCCTCACAGTTTTACTGCAGGGCACATGATGATTTTAATTATATGAAGGACGAACCTTAAATTACTACTTGTTTTTAATTGTCTGTGTACACCAATAGAAGCATATGGGCCCATTAAGCTGTGCTTACACTGCTTTGCATTGCCAGAGCAGTGTAAAACCACTGTGTACACACCCCAGTTTACCTCTACATCCTGTCCTCCAAATTCCCCATTTCTTGCACATTCCGCTGTATGTGGCATGCACCAATCCCCCTCTCCTTCACCACATGCATAGGCTTCCCTCTTCTTGAGTAGATCTGGTGCAACAGGTCTGTTCTGGGAGATGATACGTATGTGGAATTAAAGGTTTACTTTACAGCAGAGGATGATGCAATTCAAAATTGGCTGCCATCTCCCATTGATCTCAGTGGGATCAAGACCAAAACTACCTTAATTCTAAGGTGCCCTTTTTCAAAAGGGCCAATGCCTCCCATTATTTCCCGTGAAAATGAGGCCAGCACCCATCTTTGTTAAAGAGCAGCCTGTGGCCTCAGTCCTACTGAGAATAAATGAGAGATGCTCATCTCAAAATGGCTACCTAACTGTGGGCAAAGTATGACCTCAGTCTTATTGATGATGAGGCAGTCATTCTGAAAGAGGACAATTCTATGTGGAATTTTCTGAAGTACAATATTGATCAGTCTCACTGAAAAAGAAACTTACATGAATGAAGAATAATGGGAAGGTGAACATTAATCATAAAAAAATTGCTTAAATGTAACATGGGAAATGTTTTGGTGAGTTCTAACTATAAGAGAACTTGGAAGCATCTGCATTATTACTTAGATTATTCAGGAGAAAAGTTTGACATTGAAATTTTGTAAAGGATAAATTTTTAATGAATTTTAACTCAAACTAATCAGTTTAATCTCAGAAAATTCATCCTATACTCAACACATAAATTTGGGGAAGGATAAGCTATAATGCATTATATAATTTTGGGGGATGATAGATAACATGCATTCTTCATCCACAAAATGGGTGAATGTGTGCTTCAAGTGCAAAACTGAACTTGGTTTCATTGTGGAAATGGTACTTCCGTAGTTAATTTTCTTTTTTATACTTAGAATTCTTTCATCAATAAATAGAATTTTGGGAAAGCTAAGGTGATGAATGTGATTAAAATAAGCATTTTGTTATACCTGGCAAGATGAATATGTTTATTGTGCTGGCAGTGTGGATTTATGATGTCCTTAATTATTCATTTCCTGGATTTTAAGTGCAAAGTAATATGATAGGGAAGTATATTTTTTGCAGAATTAGCTGATTATCTTTTTAACCAAGTTTTTTTATTTAGGGATTCTGCAAGTAATTGTATAGTCTTTTAAGGACATTTGTGTTGTTTGGATGGGGAGCGGATAGATTCTGGCAACCAGATTGTGATGGATGTAGAGGGCCTAATGTTGGAAACAGACAGAATATACAGTTTGATGTACCATACCCAGTTAGTTCTAAGTATCTGGCAGCCAGTGCTTGTGTATCATCAAGATAACTGAATTAATAGCTGAAATTTCAATCACAGCTCAATGGTTGAATGCCTATCTGCAAGCAAGACTAAGTATTTAGTTTATCTCATTTTAAAATGGAGACATTTCTCATTTCTAAAGCTACAGCTACAGTAAATGTATGTCAGTATAATATCAACATAATTGAAGACTCGGTCTGCTAGTTTGCAACCCTTTCTGAAATACCAGAGCTCTTATTTTAGAGGTCATCTTACAAATCTCTCTCAATTTCATAGTCTTGTGTTCCAGCAAGTGAAGTCAAAACAGCATAAGTGAGGGTTAGGCCTGTACATTTTGAAGTCTGGGCCACCATTTGAAGCAAATTGAACACACCCACAGAGCAAGCTGCTACACACCAAGCTGCTGGAGCTGATGGGGAAGGTGGCAGTGATGATCATCTGCAAATAGGGATAGTGGAACTCACACTTGGCTGACAGGTCCCAAATCCTGCCTGGAATTGGACCCTCAATAGATCTGGTAGATTGTCTCATGGAAGGGTAAGAGTCCCCTTAGTTTTCTGTTCCACTGAACCAATTTTCTTTCAGCAGGGGGCTGACACTTGGAGAAAGAACATCTCATTGGGTAGGGTTTAGATTTAACTGGTACTAATTCTGTATTTGTATGTATAGGTCAAACATTCCAGTGACTTGATACCATCACTTGGGTCACTGTACATTGTAACATACCATTATTTGTTTTACGATCACAACTGGAGGTGGCCAGACGATGGGCCATCTGTTACCAAAGCAAATAGTTTAATGTACTCAAAGTGAGAGATCCTCTAGCTCTGAAACTGTCTGCATTTGGGGTGGCTGCAGATTGGTATGACCCAATCAGTCCATGACTGGTGGCTGCATTTTGGTGGTGAGCCAGCTCAACACTAGAGAGAGCCACAGCTGGAGCATGAGGGGAGGAAACAGTACTAGGATTTTTGTGGCATCAGTACCAGGTAGGTAGAGTCAGGCCTGTGTTGCTCAGTCAGGGTGAGATGGCAGGGGCCTCTAGATCCTCTTGAGCCAAGGTAGCCCATTGCAGAACCTGGAGGCCTGAAAAGAGGGATAATTAAGAACAGGCAGGCCCAGGCCCACTGCCTCTAATGATTGTTGTTATGAAATTTTGGTTTTCTTTCCAAGTAAACATAGTGGATGCAATTAAGGAATTATTACTTGGGAATTAGATGTTTTTCTGTCCGGTGTGTTGTAGCATTCATGTCATTGTGGAACGTGATCTTCTCAATCCAAATCAGTGTTGTGCTTGAAAGGTTCAGCTTTCCTACAGTATGCTTGAAATTACTAAGCAGTTCATCTTTGTGTTGGTTTTACGTATATATGCCTAAGAAACAACCATTTAAAGCACAAAGAAATACAATATAGAAAATTTAAATTTCTTTGCCAAATATGTGGGCAGTTTCATAGGTTTTGTATATTCAAAATGAAATACCTACAAGATGATGAAATACAGAACAGCAGCCTTGGAAACTTGTCAGGTTAATTTACCAGTCCAGACATAAAACTTACTCTGTCACACTGACCATAACATTTTACTTACCCATTCAAAATAGAAAAGAATATTACTTGCCTGAGGCAACTGGGTCACTAGAATTCTGCAAGATTTTAGTACAAATACAATATACCGTAGGTGTCCATAGATCTCTTCTGCAGCAGCTTCATGGAAGACTGATAAAAGACTGATTTGAAAAGATCTGACATTGTTACTGTACAAAGCAAATTGTGAGTACATGTATCAATATGCATAATATTATACCTTGACTGGAATTGAGATGTCTGGTAGAAAAATTGCTGTCTGAGTAGAGGAGATGACTGACAGTGACCTTCCATGCTCTAAACCACATACTCAGTGTGGTTAGTTTTTAAGCCTGTTGGATGATGGGCCTTGTGAGAGGAAGGAAGAGAAGGGGTTTCTCTGAATTCATCTTTCATGCAGGGGCTTCTATTCCAACCCCCTGCAAACCAACCACCAGGAATCCAAACTAGTGTCCAAACTCCATTACAAAGTGACCTCTTCAGGATGCCTTAAGCTTCTGCTTAGCCTGTCAATAGTTTTTTATGTCAAAAACCACAATGCACCCTATCTTAGTGACCCCATTGAGATAATGGGATGGTATCTGACTTCAAGAACTTCACACTTTGGTCTCATATACAGTAAGAGAAGGTGCTGAGTTTCTCCATTAAAGTATGGAAGTAAGATAATTAAGAATTGAAACTTGGTTTCCTCCAGTGTTTGCTGTAAGTATCAAAAGCAGTTAAGAGTGAATGTATCTATACAGCACTTAGTACAATAGGGCTCCACCTTGGTTAGTACTGTTAGGTACAACTGTTAATTCAGTGGTACTTATGTAGGCCTTATTACTGTAGTAACTGAGCAACTCTCAATCGTTAATATATATATCTTCCAAACAGCCTATGAATGAGGACAGTATTATTATTAATAGTATTGTACTGTTTTACAGATGAGTAACTGCGGGACGGAGATTAAGTGACTTTCCTAAGGTCACACAGGAAATCTGTTCCAGGCTCAGCCTCTCAGATTTTAGAACAACTCTAATAAAATACCTTCTTATAGCTGTTTATCATGCTTTTGGCATTGCAAATGTTACAAAGCAGCTATAATAATAAGGTACAAGAAACATAACTCAGATTAGTTTTAAGGTCAGCAGCTGACCTTGGAACACCCGTTAGCTGTGCTGTTGCATGATTTATGTAGGGAATTGCTGACATTTAACTTTCTTTTTCAAGTTGTAGAGATAAAAATAATTTGTTTCCAGATATATTATTGAGAAAGCATATACTCTGAAAAACTAGCCAATTTAGCCTAAAATAAATAGGATTACCCTTATTATCTGTGGTATTGCCTTGTGATTCCCAATGTGTACCATGGAAAATACCTTGAATACCTCAGATTCTGAGGTTAGCTTATTTTAAATCTTCAGCTATCTAAAGTCATTATCAGTTTTTTAAAAATAGTATTTTTTTAACATAGCATAATGGATACAGTAAAAACTCACAATATGATTAGAAATGTCTGCTCACTGCACTGCACTCCCTTATGAGCTGTACATCTGCAAGCTTTACTTACACGAGGTTTTGTATTTCCTTTGTGATTTTATTGACCTAGCCAATACTGCAAATATTATGATGTTCATAGCAAGATCACTAGTAATATTTCATGTTACACTTGATTGTTACATTCCATTGTCAAACAATTAACAGCTTTGGTTTAATAGTCAAATATACATTAAGACATTAGAAACATAAAAATTAACTGTAGTTGTTCCTTTCTCTATATTTTTTTAATGACAATCATAGTCTTTGTGTCTATATTATAAATACTTCAGGGAGCACAGTATCTCATGCCTGGAAATACGATGTCTGCATTTGTATGTCTTTCTAGCAGACACCAATAACACGATAAATTTGTCTACACTCAGCAAATGAAAACAAGGTTGAAAAACTGTGTTGTACTACGAGCAGCAGGGGGCATAAAAATTATGGTAATTTATAGCTTTACTATTGTTAGTCATGCACATTAATGTTTTCAGTGGTAATGTATCATGCTTCTGGCACTGAACATATTACAAAGCAGCAATAATGTACTCTTACAATATGGAAGCATTGATGAATTCCCTATGAAATGCACAAAGCTAAATATTCATATCCTTTCATTTTATTCTGTTTTTTAAAAGGAAAAGTCTAAGCCATGTACATCCAAAACATTTGACAGTATTGAGACCTACTTTAATCAGAAATGTGCTTTTCTCAATAAAGATAATACTTAGCCAAATACTTAGCCACAGCAAATGATTACAAGAAGGGGACGCTTTGTTCATTCTGGAGGCAGGGGAACGGTTATAATATTCTGTGATTCAAAAGGCCACTGTCATTTTGCTCAGAATAAAACAAATTGTGTGAAATGTTGGCTTTCTTAATCATTCCAAGTGGCCTCAAATTCCCCCGCAGAGCTCAGTCGGAGGCCTCGACTTGGGCTGGTACAGTTAGGAATTTAAGAAGTGTATTTTTATTACTTTTTTATTTGATTATTTATTATATTAAACATAAGAGAAACAATATAATTAGCTCTTTCCTTTTCTCAGCAATGATCTGATTCCCTTGTGGTGATGACTGCCATGCTTTTGACCTCATGAATTATCCTCTCCTGAATCTGATTATTGTCTTGTATAACAGACAAGCAATCATATGGCTCTTAATTAGAACAGCAAATGCCATGTGTTTCAAAGTTTGTTTATGTACTGCCTGTTCTCTGTCTCTAGCCTGGTTGTCATGCTATTGGGCTTTAGAAGGCCTTCCAAACAGCTGCTTAAATTTTATATATTTCTATGGACTAGCTGATAACACCATTAATGAAATGGCTGCTTATTTTTCAGAGTACAGTATATTACTAAAAGTGATCATTTTAAGCTACAAAAAGGAAACCTTAAGTGATTATGGTTTTAATGGCTCTCACTTTCTCTAGGTCATTGGTTTTGGCACCATGGCTTGCATTGCTAGCTGGAAGATCCAACTTTAGACTAGAACACGCGACATCCTCTTGCCTCTCCTCTAGTATACCATAGACTTGTGGACACGAGAATGGGATGCAGTATTCCAGCATCAGTCTTACCAGTGCTTTGTATAGAGGTAAAATCAGGTCCCAACTCCTACTCACTGCTCTCTTGTTTATATAGTCCATGCTGAGGCTGAACTGGTCACACAAAGGTTATATATTTTTGCTTCAGGACTCTCCCCCAGATGAAGCATGGAATACTATTGATTTTAGATCAAACTATAAATAGCTTAGAAAACATTCCCTCCCCCCCCAAACACAGTATCATGGAGAACAAAAGTAGTGACTTGAGGAATGCTACAGACCAAGCCCTAAAGTGGCTGGCATGTAATGAGCATACTGGATATTGCTGTCAGGCATTGGGCCAGCCGAGGTAGCAACTATCTTATCAGATAATGCTAGCACAGACATTAGAAAAGAGCATAGCAAATAATTCATAGTAGATAATTTGTTCAGTTAATTTAGCCTGTATTTATTTGTGAATTGCCATGGTTTTACAATTTTCATGCATTTATTTTCACCTAATAACTTCAATGATTAAGTCTTCATCTGTGGATTGTTCATAAGCAAGTCATTGAGAGTCTTCTCTACAAAACGTTTGAGCTCTCTTGGTCATGTGGCATTGTTTCTGTTTCCTCATTGGACGAGTATAACCCTTAGAATCAGATTTCTATTCTTCTGTTGATTCCCTGAACATTCCTGCCAGTAAACTCATTCACAAGAAAATCTGTGGAAAGTGAAAGCACAAATGAGGCACAAAGGATGCTGAAGTGAATTAACTCTTATTCAAGCAAATATTCAAGGTGCAAATCACGATGGTAGGAATGGCTTTGGTGAGATGAGATAAAAGCAGCTAAAGGTGCATAAGAGTATGTGTGTGCTGGGGAAATCTTATATGCATATACATCGATACATTTTTTGTAAAATCTGTTAAAGTTCAGTATTTTGTCAGAAGGAGGAACAGAAATCTGAAATGTGCTGTGAACATGCAAGTCAAATAACTTCAAGCTGAGCTGCAACCCAAAGTAAATATGTAAGAGTTGTATTTATTGGTGAAATCCACACAGATGAAGAGCTTTGCTTTGTAGGCAACTACATTTAAGGCTATATTATTAAATAGGGAGCCAAACTGCAATTTGAAATAATCACACACAAATTAAACTATTAAGATATAATAGAAATTTATGTTCATGCAAGAAAAGATAGACTTTTTTAAAGCTAGTTAGGCCTTGAAAGGGATTCAAAAAAAAAACCAAACCTCAACCGACCGACTGCTTAAAGGTTATTGCCTTAATGAATAGCTACTAATGCTGTATGAACTGTTTATCTTTGGCTTTCAGGTAAAAAACAAAAATACAGCATGTCACAGCTGCATGTGTTTTATTGTTTCTGGTCTACTGCAGTCTAAAGGAATCACTATGGCTGAAGCCTGAAAGGTTTGTCATCTCCACTACACGTGGCCCAATGAGCACCGTTAATTTTCTTTCTATAGTGCACTGCATAAAGGCTGCCATCTGCAAGAAACTATTTAAGCTTCTTAATAAACTGAGAAATTGATGGCTTTTTTTTTTTAAATTGACTGAGTTAGCACCATTAATACTTAAGCATTTTTCACAGTGCATAAATATGGCGTGGCATTTATTATAGACATTTATTAAAGCGACTGTCAACTTGAAATCAAATGAGTTAAAAGTAGTTTGAAGGACTGTCTCTCCCCCAAGTCTCAAAATTGCTGAAAATCACACTTCTCTATTTTTAAAAAAATGTTTGCCTTCCCCAGTTGCTATGTGAAAGATCCACAAAAACAGGGAAAACTGCTACACAAATTCTGTCAAATACACGAAGTAAACAAAAAATAAAATTTCTTTCAGTGATACTGATCTTAGATGGTGCTTGTAACAACACAGAAAAATTTCATACAAGATATTTTAAGTGTCCTTTTAATTAACAAAGCTTCCTTGCTTCTAGGCTTTGATATCTATTTTGTTTATAGTCAGTTATTGGTGCTCCATGTATTTTGTGCCATGCTTCTTGAAACTCTCACACCCTGAGTTGTTGTGTCTGATACAGTGTGGTCTAAACTGAAACATGAAAGCAGTTTGCAATTAGCTCGTCCACTGGCCAATTCCAGTGTCTGCAAAATGTCTCACTGGGAGCCACTTTACATGTTATGTCATTTCAGACACTGTCAGTGATATGGAGATATTCAAAGCCTGCATTTAACAAGTGGGTGCTTTAATCAGGAAATATAAATTAATAAATGGTGCTCTGGTACCACAGTTATGAGTGTTGTGAAAGAACAGATTGGAGGGTGGGGGGAAGATAAGTAGGCAAATCCCTGGAAAGAGTTTTGGAATAATAGCAATGTCCAATCTGTAGGTGCTAAAGTAAAAGCTGGCTTCACAAGTTTCAAAGCCATGAATGGATTAAGAAGAGCCATTGTAGTCATACATAGTGTATTACAAATTGGATCACAGCCCTTACACTACATATAATATACATCACTTGTGTTACATGAAGTTTTTCTAAGTTACTAAAATTGTGGGGTGGGGGCTGAGAATTAAATTAGGTCTGTCACATGCATTTTTCAGAATGCACTATATTGCTTTTTTGGACATCGCAAGACATTTTTCCATCTTTCTCCACTTTTCCATCTTTCTGCACTTAGTATGACTGCACAGGGAAAAGAGGTAATTTCACGTGGAAACTGCACCACCATGACATGTGAAACCTGTCCACTTGTGTACAGCAAGAGTTAAATGGCAAAGGATGTTAAAGACAATAAAGGGCTCAAATAATTAGATGCACATTCTCTGCTTATCCTGGACAGTTAGTTGATGCAGTGGGAGATTTCATAGTAGACAGTCCTGCATATAGAAATGTAGCTTGAGCATAATCTGCTCCCAGATTCACAGGCTGGATCTTGACTCTGATATTCTACTCTGCACATGTATGTGTATAACTCCCAATGACATCAGTGGAAGTTTTGCTTGTTGATCATTCTTGTAATTAAATTAGGAGGTACCTGAATACTATGAGGAGGGCCAGATAGGGAATTCTGTGCATAGAGGAAGAACAGACTTATCAGATTTGAAATCCATTGCATGGATGTTGCCCTTGATCTACCTAAGCCAAATGTAATTCAGCTTTTTTAGAAAGTTATTCCCTCAGTTAATGTACAGTGAGTTTAATGCCTTATAGAACAGGCTACAAGCTACAGTGCAGCTACCCATATATTCACTACCCCATGCAATGAAAGCCACCCTGGGTCCCATTACCCATCCTATAATAAATCCTGCTGGATGGTGGTGAAAGATGGAATCTGCAGGAGATTTCCCAATTGCACATTAAAGTTAGTGGGGAAGTGAATGTTTCCCACCCTTCTTCCCGCACTGTACAGGCCACAAGAGACACTCACAAACCCTGTGGGGTATCTGCAATAGAGGCTTTATGCCCCCACCAGATCCCTGTTCATGGGGTAACAGAGCACAACAGAGGGGACCTACAAGAAAAATAATTCTTTCTAGTGCTGTACGATCTTTCCACTTTGATCTCCACAGGGCCAGTAAGGCCAAGCTGTATGTCATCCACCCACCTTTTCCCCTGGCCTGTCCTTTCCTCTCTTCTGGGCACAGATTCAGGGTGTGGGATCGCTAGCAATTAAAGTTAAGTGCTGCCAGTTCAAGACTACTTTTGGGGGGGCGGGGGGAGAGGGCCCTGTGGTCTATAACAATGGTCACAGACTATTTCCCCCTTTTAGTATCTCCAGGCATTAAGGTCCCATTTCTGGAGGGGAACAAGATCTGATCATATGTAATTGTAGTATATAGAATGTGAGCCTTTTTAATGTAAACATACATGCTGGCTACCTCCTGTGATCGCTCTCCCCCAACATGCCATAAGGCAGCTGTTCCTAGGCTCACGATTCGAGTCCCATTATGTATACATCTACCCTTGTCATAACACTACCGCTAAAACACTCACACCGCTTGGTCCCCATACATACTGTTAAGAGGGTGGAATTTAAAATGAAAAAGACTGTTTAAATAATGTCAACAGCCTGCCTAATTTCACAAAAGGAAGGAAATTCAAAGTTAAGGCTATGGGTATATTCTTATCTAGATGCCTGAGGATTTTTGTTCATGACAATATGCCCCTAAAATTCAGAGCTGTCCCTTATTGTCTTTAATTTCTCCCATTGTCTCTCTCCTTTTTTTATTAAACATCAAAGTGAATTCACAACAGAGAGTCAGCCTAGAATTTAATCCTCTAAATACCTTAGGAATAGAGGTTTAGAATAGAAGTACCAATATACACCCTTAAAATTTCAATGTAATATAAAAGAGATTCTAATCACAACAGATCATTACCAAGAAGAGTAAACCACTTTAAAAAAATTAAGTGTCTTAAATATAATAAAAAGGAATAATTAAGAATCAAACAGGAAGCTGCCATACTGACAATTTAATGATGCTGAGTAGGACTGAAAGAACTGGCTTTGCCATTAGAAAGCAGTAGAAATCTGACATTTTCAATATGGCACTAGGGTAAGTTCTGGTCATGTTTTTCAAGAGCAAAGGTAACCGCAGAAGCAATATTGGGGAGTAGAGGGCTATTTGTTTTTTTTTAACAAGAAAACTAAAAAAAAAAATGGTAGAACTCACCAAAAAAGAACCTCGACATGTTTTGAATTCCTACTTCTGTCTAATGGTGAATCTGGTTCATTCAGTTCTACTTTACCTCATCAGGCTGGGCTTTGTCCGGGAGTTGATTACAGTGCAACCCCCAGTGACAGCCCCATTCATTGAACGGAACTTATGAAACAGTGTCTGGTATTTCTTTTTTAAATTATTTTTTGAGATGTTCCCTTTTTTAAAAAAAAGTGTATTTATATCATGTCCACTGCATTATAACTAATTAAAGTATGTTTTCCAAGAACTGAAGTATTACAATGATTGAAATGAGAACAGGAGATTTATAAACGTACAGATATTTAGGAATGCATCCAAATCATGTCCTGTTTTTTGAACAAAGTTAAAATCTAATTGATACATGCACTGAGTATGACTGCACAGGGAAAAGAGATAATTTCACGTGGAAACTGCCACTTGCACACACTGTGTCTAATCTGTGTGAGCAGTCATGGTCGTTGCATAACCTTGCGTGCGTTACATGTAAGCGTGTAACTAGATGCACAACTACAGGCATTCTTTGAATGCACCATCAACCTGTTAAAAAATAAAAATTAAAAAAAAAAAGCAGGCCGGGAGTATTCAGCACCAAGAATGTGAGGATACAGACTTAGTAAACTGCTAAAACACTGACTGTTTGCATGCAGGGGGATGATCATTGTTTTTTGGGGGTTTTTTTGTAATGACAGTTTATTAATATTGTCAACTATAGACAATGGCAGTATAATACATAGTGACACGTTGAGTTGTAACAAGGAATCAGCCATACAGTCAACAAAACTGCATCAACAACATGCAAATAAAATACAAATGCAGAATCTCTGAAACATGGAACAATTGTTTTGAGTTATTTTTAACTCCTTTACACTGGAATTCTAACTCTCTGGTTTGGATCATTACCTTCTGCCTACATAAAATGCTTCCGTAGCTTCAATGAAATCATACGCTTAATCTCCTGTCCTAAATGGCTTTGTTACAAAGTTACCATTCTCTCTCTGCTCTCTTGCACTGAGTGAAGTGATTTATATATAGTGTATATACTGGGATCTTTGTGGGTGAGAGATGTTGAAAAATGTAGATCATTATTTTCATTATACTGTTACTCTGAGTCTCCAAATTAAGTATATGATCAATATTCAGAAACTATGGGCCAGGTCCTCAGTTGGTGTAAATTGGTGTAAGTACATTTAAGTCAAGGGAGCTACACTGGTTTACACCAGCTGAGGATCTGCCCCATATTCTTGAACTAAAACATATATCTGAGTGACATGCATCTTGTCACCTATATAATGATGATGTCAAAAGGAAAAAAATGTTGAAGGCACAATTTTTAGTAGGGTTTTTTTTTTGTTTTTTTTTTACCACTTACAGCACAGAGTCAAAGATTCTGAAGCTGGCTTTCAACTATCTGTATTCTGCTGCCATCCAGTGGTTTACGTAAAACAATGTGATATTAAAAGAATGATTTTTTACGGTATATCTTTGCTGTAGGGTATTAATAAAACATATGGACATTGTGAAGTATAAAAGGTGAGATCCCTTTTGTGGTGAGGGAGTGGACAGGTGTTTTACAAGAGTCACAATAACCTACCACCCACTAGCGCTAATATTTTACTTCATTTTTACCTGTTACCA
Source organism: Lepidochelys olivacea (assembly GCF_965140295.1). Lineage (NCBI taxonomy): Eukaryota > Metazoa > Chordata > Testudines > Cheloniidae > Lepidochelys > Lepidochelys olivacea. Next base: position 173,966,793 of record NC_140413.1, on the reverse strand, counting down.
ATTTTGATTTGATTTCTGCTTGATAAACCTCAGAGATAAGTAGTATAAAACCATGAAACCACTAATAATACCGACGAGGATGAGGTAGCTTGCATAGAGAGGATACGAGTCCAGATTCATAGCCTGAATTACCTGTAAGCACAGACATCACAAAATAGTAATTAAAAACCTCTTTAAAATGGATGTGCAAAGTGTCACATCTCCTTAGTTTTGCTCCTCTTCCTGCCTTGCCCCTGGTGGCTTTTATGTTCTTTATTTTCAATTACAGCAGGATCAGCTTTGTCACATCTCTCAACAAGTGTATCATTAGGAGGAACACAGCTCTATTTCTAAACGTTGTTTTCCAACAAATGTGTAGCTGAGGTTTGTGAAGGGAATTATTGCTTTATTTGCTCTTTAAAAATCTATTTCATTTTCCCCCTCCCCAGATAGCAAGGCACCATGTAAATATTGTGACACAAATCTGCCACTGCATGGACCTGCCTCAAGCAGAGGCTGCCATTTGTGCTGTATGATATGGTGTCTTCAGTATATGAACACACATCCATTGGAGGACCAAAGAGAGACCACCAGACTCGTTCCATTTAGCATCTACAGTAACAGGCATTCCAAAAATGAAATGCCAAGACATTCAATCACTACACCAGTGGCTCTCAACCTTATTCTTGCACCCATCCTTTTGTACTGCTTCAAGCACACTTTGAAGGTTCCCTAGTAGAGGGGGAAACAATCTCTTTCCTTCCCTCCTGTATGCTGGGATGGGACTAATTTAATATGGCTCTGTCAAACTCTGACCACTTCATTTCCCACTTTGCCTCTGTAGGGGATCAGATAGCGAGTTGACAGGGAAAGGGAGCAGTCATATAATCCTACCAAACCATGGTGGTGATGCAGCTCAGGCTTATGCCAAAGGTCAAACAGCATGCATTATGGCTCCAATTTAGCAAAGTCAATGAGCATAAGCACGCCCTAAGAGTGCTTTGCAGAATCAAGGCATATATCATTTAGTCAACTACAGTAATAAATGCCTTAGTAGCTATTCCTCAAATTATTTATCAAATATAAAAATCTCTCTGGGAGACTGACTTACAAGTTTCCCTGGGATTTGAAAGGTAGCATTTCCAACGGTCATTTGGTATGTGAGTTCAGTGAACTGAATTTGCATCAGGCTTTCATAACTCCATCTGACAAAAGATATTTTAGAAATCCAAAATGGAACTGGAAAAGACGGTAGGAGGGGTGGAGAAAGAAAGGGAGGAATCTGTCTTAATATAAACACACAAAATGAACCTATTATATCTAACGCCATGTCTATGTAGGTTGTAGGAATCAACATCCTCATATCAGCTAAGTCTTTGATTCGTTTGTCCACACAAATTAAATATGCATAGAAATGTGATACCCAAAACTGGATGAAGAATTGAGGATGGCAAAAAAAGGACTGTAGCTCTTCTGGAAGGCTTTTTGTACATCCCCAGTTGCTATAAGGTTTTTTGATTTGTTGGTTTGTTTTTATTTTATATTTTACAGAGCCACTTTGTTCCAGTAATAAAATATAAAAGAGGACAGACTCAGGTCAAATCTGACTAAAATTTTAAGTTTTGTTTTAAAATCAAACAAGGCTTTACAAAATGTAAAACTAATAGAAAGGTCTCCGTGATTTTTGAAAATATTCCAATAAAGCTTTATTTAAATTGCACTCTAACAAATGCTTATTATGTCGTTCAGACATTGGAGTTCTGTCCTTGTGCTTTGAGAACCTGATATTGACTAAAACTGACCATAAACTGCTACTCTGAAACCAGTACAATTGAGACATCTATATTCATTGTACAACTCGAGCTAAAACTAAATAAGCATTATCAGTAAAAATAATGTTGATTTTTTTAAACTATTTTTCATTTAAGTTTTTAGCCTAAATTTCTTTTCTTTAAATATTTAACTTGACACTTCAAATACTACAGTAGCAAAGCAACTCATATTCTGTTGCTATCTGTTACATGACAGTGCTAAATTCTGTGTTAAAGGCTTTCTGAATTACACTTATAATGTAGCCTTGAGTGTAATTTGAATTTTTCAGTGAGACAGGTTTTGTACTCATCTTTGAATTAGTTATATATTTACAAACCCTAGAAAAGAACAAAAATAATGTACAGTACATATAATACATTCTTAAATAGTGCTTTTTATCCATAGATCTCAAAACATTGTAGATATTATTCCCATTTTATAGATGGATAGGGAAACTGAGGCACATAGTGACAAACTGTGTTATCCAACACCACCCTATAAGACAACAGAAGAGTTGTGATTAGAACCCAGGTTACCTGAGTTCCTGTCCAGTATTCTATCCACTAGGCCATAATGCCTCAAAAACATTGCCTATGATTTACAAAAGCTGTAAGTAGTTGTCAGTTATGACTGCACTTGCCAGTCTTACCTAGCCACAGGCTTTCTAGGCTTACCACGAAACCGCCACTCAGGAAGAAGGTTGTGAAAAGCACATTGCCAAAGAAGGCTGACAACTGCAGTGTTGGGAGCAGTGCTGCCATCCATAGTGCCATTGCTCGGGCACAGAAAACCACAAGCCAGACTGCCAGGAAGTTAAGGAGGAAATGTTCTGGTTCAGGATTGAGATTTGTCAGCCAGTAGATAGGAACTCCATAAATTATTACAAAAGCACAGTGTTCTGGGAGCTCCCCCAAAATCTGTTAACAGGAAAAAAACCACTGAACTTTCTCATATTAATATATGTATTTTTTAATATTTTGCAGGAAATAACCTATTAAAATGTGATCACCTTCGTCAGTGACACACTAAAAAAAACAGAAAAAGGAGGATCCTAGCTAATTTTCCTTCTATTTCTAGTTGTGACATTTTCTATAACTAAAACCTAAAACTGACAGGCTTCTTGTTAAGGATTATATGCCTTGTTTTCTTACAGTTTGTCAGTTTCTGGGAATCTAAGACATTTCCCATAAAAGCTCATAAACCTGATGGCAATAATGCCACTAATGAGTCTCTGCAAATGTATTTTAGTTCAAATTCTGTTGAATCTTTACGATGAGTACACTTCAAATCATCCACTAGGAAGATCATTCGTCCCTTCTTCCTCGTTTTTGCCTACAGTTGGGGCAGCACGTTTTGCAAACTAGTTAATCCAGGGGTTCTCAAACTTCATTGCACCGTGACCCCTTTCTGACAACAAAAATTACTACATGACCCCAGGAGGGGGGACTGAAATCTGAGCCCACCTGAGTCCTCCTGCCCTGGGGTGGGGGGGGCAAAGCCAAAGCCCAAGGGCTTCAGTCCCAGGCTGGGGGCCTGAACCTGAGCCCCGAGTCCCACGGGCTTCAGCTTCAGCCCCAGGTGGTGGCACTCAGGCTTCAGCTTCAGGCCTGGGCCCCAGCAAGTCTAAGCCAGCCCTGGCGACCCATTTTAAGGGGTTGCGACCCACTTTGCTGTGCCCGACCCACAGTTTGAGAATCACTGAGTTAATCCATTGGAAAACAAAAATATTAAATTTTTCATACATAAGTAATAAAAGGCATATGTAGTGATGTAATCACTTCACCCATGGGAGTTAAGTAGGAGTGTACTTGAAGGTCACTTAATAGTATACCTCTACTGCTACGATTCATAAAAAATTGATATAATTTCATTGTGAAAACTGTGTTGTCTATGAACTACAAAGAATATTTTTTCCCCAGAACCACTCATGGGGGTTTTAAATCTTGTTTGGGAATGGAAACCTAAATTACAGATGCTGTGGCAAGCAGAGCTTTCCTAAAGGAAGGGGTTAGCCTCAGCTCTGGCAATAACAAAGCATATTTTAAAAAGTATCTTTGTAATGTTTTTTTCGGAAACAGTTGTGCTCCATACATTTAATATGGTGGTTTTCTCCAATCACTATTGGGTCAAACAAAATTTGGCCCTCAAAGGTGAAAGATGAAATTGCCACATTCTATGTCACTTTTTTATGCTACATACTTCTCAGTCAAAATGATGAGAAGGTGTCTAATGGATGCATGTACACCTAGCATTGCTATTTTGCGTCAGACTGCAGCATTTACAAAGATTCTTCTGTAACACGCGTCTCTTCATGTTACTAAACTCACAACAGCACTTCAACAATGAGGTATGCAGAAAAAAAGGTATGTAAAACTATCCAAAACAACACATTTCCTTTTCAGTATTCCCAAAGTTGGCACCAAATTGTGCTTCAGAACCAGCTCCAGGCTTGTTATTTTAGAGACAATTTTTTTTAAAAACCACTTTGGGAGCCAAAACTATGTATAGAAGCTCTTGAGGGAACAAATAATAAAACACTTCCGCTGTCCAGCATCTGGAAATCATATAAATGCCATTTGTGTTCAGACATGACTAACAGCAAAACTGGGTCACAAATAATTGCAACCACAAATTTATGCCACGGTGACACCCCTTTAAAAATGTATCCCTTGCTGAACACCAAGTCAAAGACGCATTGTGAAAGCAATCATCCAGTCTGATTTCTAGGCACGGTCTCTAAATTATACACTTGAGTCACTGGACTTTGTCCCACCACCTCAACCAAGGACAACCCGAAGTGAAAGTGATGTTGCTTGCCCTTCAATGATGTCTGTTTCCTATGAAACAACTATTGCCCATTGAAAACAAACATCTCTACCTTGATTGCCTAAATGGTAATGCTGACCTTGTTCTCTCACCCATTAGCACAGAGGGCAATGATAAGCCACAGCCCTCTTTAGTCAAAGACCCACTTTTACCATTTCTCTACTCGTGGGACTGGCCAGTGAATGGTGGATGATTACACCTGCACCTCCAACAACACAAAAGGGCTCATTTTCCTTAAAGGGGGCAAGTGTGACAGCCCCTGCAGTCTGACAGCTCATTGGTTAGACAACAGAGAATAACTCCCCTAGTTTGATCTGACCTAAGGCTTTTCCATCTCCTGCCCTATCCCACCCAGTGAGATTTACAAATCCCCTTGTCCCAGCAGTCTAAGAGTAGCCAGTGAAAGGATCCTCTTGGACCTTGACTACTTTCTGACCTAGGACCAGGCTCATGGTTTATGGAGACAGATGCTTTAAGAGCATTGTGAGGCTTAATTAATTAGTTAATAAATGTTTGGGAAGCATGATGACTGCTTTAGATGACAGGCATGATAAGTGTGAAGTCTGAACAAAATTTCATCACCCACACACAAGGCTTTTACTTTTCATGTTAAAACCAGATATACACTTTTCTTGACAGCTGAAACCAATTACCTTAGCAAAGAAGTAGGGAGTAACAGTATACATCCCATCTTCTAAATCATGATAAAGCATAGCTCTTTCTGAATGACCTACAGTATAAAACAGAAACAGACAGGTATATTTCATGCTAGAACTGCCCATAGTCAATACATTTTTCATTAGCAATTTAAGTATTATTTTGTTTGATTGTCTTAAAGCATTATCACTAAAACTGACAGACACTTACATTTTGCAATAACATCCAAAAGCACTGTGAAGGGGATTAGTGCACCTATCATAAACAACAGTGCTACTGTGTCCTGAATAGATAGCTTGGTTTTCTCATGACCATAGTATAAGAATCCAATTAATAATGACATTAGAAGGGCCTCAGATCCATGGATTAATAACGTTGAAAGATCTCTGAAGTCACTGGAGATTTGACGACTAAGAAAAACAACAACACTGACTGTAAGACACTATAATAGCTAATAATGCCAGTTAAACTACATTTAAATAATTTGGCCTGATTCTCTTATCATTGACACATATGGAACCACATTGACTTCAGATGGGACGAGAATTTGGCCTTTTAGACAGGAACATGTATAGTACAAATCAAAACTATTGTAACAAATCTCTGGCCAGCTAGCACTTCATGTTTCATCATTCTAGATAGCATGGTCATTGGGAAATTCATGGTAGAAGTGGGGATAGAAATCAGATCCTCCAGCTCCAAAATATAGATCCAATCGTGTGAGCTAAAGCAGAATCCCTGTTTACAGATAAATGAAACACCGTTAAATAATTCTGGCATGATCCAGCACAGAGGTGGGCAAACTATGGCCCTCAGGCTGAATCCGCCCCGTGAGCCACACCACGCAGCTTGGCCCCACTCCAGCCGAGGCGCAGGGTCAGGGGCTGTAAAAACGAGGCTCCTGGAAGCCGCAGCATGGCCTCGCTCCAGCTTCTACGCGTTTCAATGGGAGCTGCAGGGGCAGTGCCTGCAGATGGGGCAGAGTGCAGACCCGCCTGGCAGCACCTCCGCATAGGAGCTGGAGAAGGGACATGCCACTGCTTCCAGGAGCCGCTTGAGGTAAGTGCAGCTCAGAACCTGCACTCCCTAAGCTTCCCAAGCCCCAACTCCCTGCCCCAGCCCTGATCCCCCTCCTGCTCTCCAAACCCCTTGATCCCAGCAGCCTCCTGCATCCCAAACCTCTCATCCCCAGCCCCACCCCAGAGCCTGTGCCCCTGCCCCAGCCCTGATCCCCCTCCCACCCTCCAAACCACTCAGTCCCAGCCCAAAGCACCCTCCTACACCCCAAACACCTCATCCCCAGCCCCACCCCCAACCCCACTTTTGTGAGCATTCATGGCCCGCCATACAGTTTCTATTTCCCAATGTGGCCCTCGGGCCAAAAAGTTTGCCCATCACTGACCCAGCATATAGTAGTGGTACTCCAGATGCATTAAGCCAATTAATTAAAATTTTTTGAGTAATTGTGAAAGTACTAGTGAATGTCACAGCCAACTACAGCAGCCACCACCAGTAACAATCATGCTAAAATAAGGATAAACAAATCTCATGCCTCATGATGTCTTAGTCAAAATGAGTTGATGAAATTTCTTGAATCCCCTTGCTTGGGGGAGCATGGTGCAGTTGGCTAGATTTATCAAGGAAAGGTGTGGCTGCCTTTCTCTGAAGAATGAAGTAAGAGTGGCAGGATATGGGATGGACGTATGGTCAGATCTGATATAACAACTGCTACATTCCAGTGTGACACAAACCCATGACCAGCTTTCTCCAGACTTTCAGCCTATGTTCAGCTTGCCCTTCATGCTTCTCTCTTAACATTCATTTCCTTTGCACTTTTAAATGTTATTCCTGCAAGACATCAGTTTCTTTTCAAAATAAGATTACCTTAATAATACAGTAAACTGCTTTAAGCCACCTGGTAACTGATCAGTTGAATGGGAATGCATGTTAATCACCTCTTCTGGAGTGAAAAGGGAACTGTTCAAAAGCAGAGAGAGAGAAAACGGGAGTAGCTCAATTTCAGAAACTGTTTCAGATCAAGCATAGCACGTTCTTTTTATAAATAACATTATTATTTTACCTTTGTTCACTGTAAACAGTTGTCACACAGTCTCCTTCATTAGCTTTCCATAAGAAATCATCAAAATCTTTGACCTTCTCCCAGAACAAGGTGGCAAGTGACCTTGCCCTTTTCTGACTTTCCATCTCCTTCTCTTTGCTCCGGTTATCAATGCTGGTCAAATCAACTGCAAGACATTATCTGATATGGGTCTACATACCTAAGATATGATAATTTACTCATATATGTATTGCTAGTAATAAATTTCATCATCAATAGAACCTACCTAATTATAGCACATATGTATGATATGGTGCGACAGTGGTCACTCTTAAAATGTTTGTCAATTGCTCTACATAACTCAATACCATTACTTCAGTATCTGCAGTGTGTTCCCTAAGTGTTCTATAGACAACATGCAAATCCTGAATTAACATTATCAAATTGCTGATGGAAAAAGTGGATGCTTTTCAGGTTGACACTACAACATTATATTTTACTATTATGGTATAAATACTTTTTTTCTAGTTTGGGAATGCAAGCTAGTGGCTAGAGGGCTTAGTCTGCCCTTGCATGCCCTATTTGTCACATACAGGGGCTCTGAGTGTCTCCAACAGCTCCCTCCCCCTCTACCACTGTACCCTCTTCTTCCCCATTTCAAGGGCTCCATGTGCCTCCCTTCCTCCTGTATAAAGGTCCCCCATTCTCTTCTCCACCAGGATTCTGTGTGTGCTCCTTTTTTCCCTTGCCCCTCAACCATCCTTATTTATTTATTTACCTGTCTGGGAGCTAAGTCATTCAGGGTGTCAAAATTTTAAACTGAGATGGGGAGATATATGTTAGTGGCTGCCATCAACAGGTTCTTTGCTCTATAGACAATTACAGAGGTGGTTGAAGGGGACAAGTCTGCTAACTAGCTATCAGGACTCTGTGTGTCCCCATTTCTTCCTTCCAGTTTTCCAATTTTCCCCCAAATCAATAGGGTTCTGCCCATTGATACATAGAACATTTGCTAAAATTTTGGAATTGATCAGATGCAGTGTTCAAATGTTATCCCATCCCATCACATCCAAATGCCCAAACAATCATAGTTCAACAATCAAGTTGAGCATAGGGGCATACAAGCTTGGCCAGCTATGGTTTACAGAATGATAAATTACACTGCATAAACAGATGATCAAGGCTCAGGGCAAGGAGCAGATAAATTGCTAATTTGACCATGATTGTTCCATGAGTCCACAGGCAGTCTAAACAGATTATTCCATGAACGAAGACACACTACATTACATTTAGGATGTGATCTCTCACTTTAGGATGTGATCAGCTAATTTACAGTATTCAGATTTGAGACAAGTAGCACAAAATATCTCCAGTGTGTCCTGTACACAGGACAGGATGAAAGCCAAGCTTTTGAAAAATCTCCACTAAAACACTATTTTTTTCTCCGCTATAGCACCATTTTCCCCCAAGTAAAAGGGCTGGAATCCTTCAGACACTCCATTTCTCCATACACATTAAGGCTGACGGATCAGAAATCTGGAGAATTTAAGCAAATATACAAACCCTTAGTTGCATATTAATGAATATGCAACCCATTATTTAAATAATTCGCAGTAAATATCCTGGTGTAAGGCTAATAAGGTCGTCGCATGGAGTGAGCTGCTGGAATAGAGGAATTGTTGTGCTCCTGACTGCTTCTGGCAAAACCCTGGTTGGTGGCCAGGTAAGTCTGGTTACTCCTTGTCCTGGACTAGATGGAAGGTTCTAATTGGTCTTCCAGTTAGGGTTCCAATTTTGGTTGGACATATGCCCGGAGGTTTCATCAAATGACATAATCTTTAATTAAAGACTCATCTTTAATTGCTGGAGACTCCAGGACAATCCCAGAGGGTTTGCAACCCTACTTCCAGCCCCTGCTACTGAACCTGAGCTGGGGAATCTGGCTGCTACCAGCTGGAGAACACTTCGGGTGCCCAGCTAAGGAGGCTGCCCCAGGCTAATGGGAGGGGGGTTCTGGCTGCTGCTGTTTGGCTGCTACTCACAGGCCCTTGTGGCCAAGGAGAGAGGACTAGAGACGTGCCCAGTGACACTCTAGCCATAGTTCTGCATGTGTGGACACCAGTGTGTTTGGAGGGCTACACTCAAGGTAGCGTCTCTGTGGTCAGCATCCTGAAGGACACCAACCACAAAGATCTTGCCTAGAGAAGGCCAAATGACAGGGAGACTTCCCAGAGTGCCTCTGAGACAGCGTCTCCCCAGGTGGAGGTGCTGTTCACCCTGGGCGCATCCCAGGGGTGGGGAGAGCCTCATTGTGCTCCAAGTCCAGGCCTCTACCGGTGACTGCAGCTTTCCTTCCCTGAGTGCTGGAGCTAGCTCCCCCAGCACAACTCCAGACACACCTAGAGGGGTCACCCTGCAGCAAGGCTGCCTAAGTCCGCTGGGCCCCAGCCAACTGGGGACCACAGGATTGAGCATCTGCCTCAGAGTCCTGCAGGGTAAGATTTTCCCTGAGCTGCACATAGCCCTCTGAGCCACTGGGGCAGGGGCCAGGCAAAGCCAGGAGTAACACCTCCAAGAAACTGGCAACTCCAGGGAGGAACCTGGGACAGTGACTTCAGATTTCTTTGCCAAGAGGAACAAAGTACTGGCAGTTCGCTCCCCCCCCCCCCACCGCCAAGTATCCCACAACAGGGACAACAGGGAACTCCTATAGCCCCCATAATGCTCCCCCGCCCAGGAAGTAGTGAAGTTACTTACCTTAGGAAACCAGTTTCCCACCCTGGAAACCAGAAGGTAAAGAGATCTCTGAAGAAGAGCAACTGATTGGGTCCCTTACTTTGTACTAGGTGCAGAAAGCTCCAGAGCATGTAAAATGTGGGACTAACCGTGTGTGAAACAAAGCAAGTACAAACATGAGCCATACTTTGCAGGGGTGGATGGATTGTCACATACACAGTTACTTAAGGTTGGTTTTGCCATACAGTTCTGCTTATTTTTAAACTGTTACTCCAGCAAAGAATAACAAAAGCTCTGATACAGCATTGGTTTATAAGTCACCTATCGGACAGTATCCACATGTAATTCAATAAAAATCAATGCATTACATAAGCTTATGAAAATAAATGATTTCATGCACCCCATTTGTATTTGTTTAATCACATTTGATACTAACCATAGAAATCTGCAGGATTGCTGAATTTTGGGCAGGGATAGCCTATTTCTGTGAAATATTGGACCATGTTCCGGGCTGTTCCAGAATAGATGGTAGTTCCAGAGGTCATCAGAAGAACTAAATCGAAGAGTTGGAAGATATCTGATCGGGGCTGGTGAACTGAGAGGAGAACTAATCTGTTTCCTCTGGCAAGCCTGGATAGTGTAATCACAAGATTGTGAGCAGTAAAACTATCTAGTCCAGATGTGGGTTCATCAAGTATCAGTATTCCTGTCAAAGAGAAAAGGCGATGATGGGAAGCATTGTTTGATTTTGTGTTGCATGTGAAATGGTACCAGTACGTAAAATCTTATTTATACATTTTTAAAGATTTTTTTTAAAGCAGCAAGATCAAATATTATTTAACAAGGAGAAAATTCCCTTCCCTAAAGTTCTTTCTCCACATTACCAAACCATTTTCTGTAGTCCCAATCCTGCTCCCACAGAAATCAATAAGAATTGGCATTGACTTTCAATGGGAGTAGATTTAGGCCCCATATTTTAATTTCCAATGTTTTTCTCCTAACTTCCAGCTTTATATAATAGAAACAAGAACGTAACAGTAGTCAGTTCTGTATCTTTCCATGTACAATAACTTGTTACTTAAAGTCGTCCTGGTTAACGTTGTTTTGTTGTTACGTTGCTGGTCAATTAGGGAACATGCTCGTTTAAAAATGTGCAATGCTCCCTTATAATGTTGTTTGGCAGCTGCCTGCTTTGTTCACTGCTTGCAGGAAGAGCAGCCCGTTGGAGCTAGCTGGTGGGGGCTTGGAACCAGCCTGGACCAGCAGCCCCCCTATTGGCTCCCCTAAGTTCCCTGTGCAGCAGTCGCCCAGCAGGCTATCAATTGCTGGGCAGTTCAGGTGTCCCTCCCCTCACTGCCGTGTGCTGCTCCTACCCTCTGCCTTGGAGCTGCTCCCGGGAGCCTCCTGCTTGCTGTGCAGGGGTGTGGGGAAGACGGGGGCTAATGTCAGGGTGTCCCCCTCCCTGCTCCTGCTTATCCCATCTCCACTGAGCGGGGCGGGGGGGAGGGGGGCAGACAACAGGGCTCAGGATGGAGGGAGCTTGCTGGTTGCAGCTGCTTTCTCAATTTCCTGATCTACTTAAAAAGGCAGCGTACTTAGAGTGCGGTCAGCATACTTAAAGGGGCAATGCTCATCTCTCTCTCACACACACAGGGTATGTGTCTCTGTCTCTGTCTGCCATGCTGTCTCCCCTCCCTTCATTTGTGCTGCCTTGTAGAGTGTGAGACTACATTAACAACGTGTTAACCCTTGAGGGCTCAGCCGAGTGCTAGTTCATCATTTAGCAGTAAGGCATTCCCTGGGAAATATCCCACCCTCTTCCACCCTCTGACTCCACCACCTCAACCAAGCTTCACAATCACCATTGTTGTGTACAGTATTAAATTGTTTAAAACTTATGCTGTACATATATATATAATATAGTCTTTTGTTTGGTGAAAAAAATTTCCCTGGAACCTAACCCCCCTATTTACATTAATTCTTATAGGGAAATTGGATTCGCTTAATATCATTTCTCTCGAAGTTGCATTTTTCAGGAACTTAACTACAACATTAAACGAGGAGTTAGTGTATGTTACATGAGAGGTAGATTCAGTGTGGTTAGAGTTTACGGTAATACTTCTACTCATATTCTATGTGTTCAGACCACTTGCATCGAGTCACACAGTGTCAGGGTGTGTAAAGGCCTCAAAACCAGAGAGCCAAAGTTATAAAAAATAAAATAAAAAAAAATAGAAGCATGAAAGTGAAGAGAGGAGAAATAAGTTCTACATTAATATTTTCTATCTGAAGGTTTCTTTGCAACTGGTTGTTGAAAACTCAAGTGAGATAATGTCAAACATTTTGAGACCTGGTATTATTCACTATTTATATTACCATAGCATCGAGTGGCCCCAAGTAGTATCAAGTGCTGTACAGACACACACAAAATCATGGACCTAGATCCTAAAAGATATTTAGGCATGTAGCTCCCACCTAAAACCCTTTGAGGATCTGGACCATGGTTCCTGCCCTGAAGAGCTTATTATGAGTAAATATAGAGTTTGAAGTGCTAAAAGGAAAAAATTGTATTTAATTTTTCTTTTCCTGGAAACAGAAAATGTTTTGCATTAATACATACCTCTTTTCCTGAGCAGCACATGCTGAAAAATTTTTTTTGCCTTTCCTGTAATTGTGGAAAAAATAGCCTTATCTACACTGGGAATATTCAGACCCATGTTTCCTAAAGAAGGCAAGGGTACTGATAGAAACTTCAGTGTACACATGGATTAGGCTTTATTACAACCATGTTGGCTGGTGAGAACAGGTGTAAAGAACAACTGAGCCTGCCTGAGTTTTCTCTGCATTGCAGTTTTCACTGCCTGGGGTAATTTACAAATCTGAAAAATCCTAGTGTAGCCACAGGCACTGAGATTACCATCTAGTACCCTGATCCTACAGATTGTTACTAACATAATCTTTACTCTCACAAGTAGCCCAGCTGAAGTCAACAGGACTACTAGTGTGCACAGGCGTTTGAAAGACTGGGCACATAACACTGGAAAAGAGATTACAAGATATAGGTTCTGATTCTGATGCCACTGAAGTTAACAGAAATTCTTATGGTGACTTAAATGGGAGCAGATTAGGTCAATAAACTGCATAATAAAGCCACTAATGTCCAAGTAAATAATATTCCTTGCTTGTATTTAATGTAAATAGGCACAATTGCTGCAGCCAGTGGGGGGGGAGGGGAGGAATATTTCCCTTACTAATGTAAACCCCCTCCTCCCCCATCTGGTTTTGTGGTTTAATTAAGATGAATGACTTTATGCTCACCAGGGTTCCACAGCAGCTGCACTCCAATGCTTACCCTTCGCCTTTCTCCCCCCGACACACCTCGGATGTATTCATTCCCTACTCTTGTGTTTGCACACTGTCGTAACCGCAGTTCTGCTATAACATCTTCCACCTGGTGGTTCCAGGATAAAGCAAGGGTTAGTTGTTTAATCATTAAGTATAATGCACAGTCCAAAATTACGTTTGGCTTTAATCGTCATTCAAATATTACTGTGCTATCTGATCAATAGCCATTTAAAACAAACCTTGACTTTCTCAGAGGCAACATTTTCTAAAAATTCAGCAATTCATTTCTCATTTTAGCTCCCATAAAGCTTTCCCTAAATTGCCATTTGGAACAACTGCAGCCTTCTATCTGGGAGCAAAAAAAATTAAAACCTATTTATAAGCAAAAATAGACAAATCAAACTTTAGACTTTATGACTTACACAACAAATGCCCAGTTCAATTTAGCTGTTCTTACCCCAAACATACTTGGATAATTATGTCAAATGCATTTTTGACAACTTTATTTTTTCCCCAGCAGCTCTAATTACCCTTTTTTCCCTTTGTGAGTCTGAAAAAGTCTTCGGGAGCCGCAGTTTTGCAACGAATAATAATGTTTCTTTGACAGTTAGGCTGGGTAGTAGTCGATCATCCTGCCGCACATGTGCAATGCATTTCTTAACAAGCTGGTGAGTACTGGGTTGTCCATTGATTATGATTTGGCCAGACTTAATTTTGCCACCGTGATCTCGACAGGTTATCACATCAAGTAAGGATGTTTTTCCACAGGCTAGAAAAATCATAATTTAAAAAGTTAAAAATCTCTCTGGGTCAAGTTCTAGAGCAGTTCCATTTGGTCACAAAAATGAGGCAAATGTTTTTGCCACATTCATGTGCCTCCATATTCACCCCTATCCTAAGCCCTCTCTAGCTTATTTTAGAACCCCGAAGGAGAACAGCCTGTGAAGGAGACCTGAGTTCAAGTTTGACTGTTTGTTTTGAGCCAAAGGTTTAGGACATCTTTAGAAGTTATAATGTGAGCTCTTAGGCTAGAGCAGTGGTTCTCAGCCAGGGGTATGCTTTCCCCTGGGGGGTACGCAGAAGTCTTCCAGAGAGTACATCAACTCATCTAGATATTTGCCTAGTTTTACAACAGGCTACATAAGACACTGGAAAAGTCAGTACAAACTAAAATTTCATATGGGCAAAAACTTGTTTATATTGCTCTATATATTATATGCTGAATATTCCAATTGATTAATTTTATAATTATATGGAAAAAATTAAAAAGTAAACAATTTTTCAGTAATAGTGTGCTGTGATACTGTTGTATTTTTCTGACTGATTTTATAAGCAAGTGGTTTTTAGGTGAAGTGAAACTTGGGGGGTACGCAAGACAAATCAGACTCCTGAAAGCAGTACTGTACAGTAGTCTGGAAAGGTTGAGAGCCACTGTGCTAGACGACTACCAGCGAGACTGCTGCCTCATAAGGAATGGCACTAATTGAATTCCAAAGATGCCTGAAATCTTAAAAACCCAACCCTACCCCCCCCCATAACAAAGTTATGAACTGAAGTTTACCACATATGTAATTACACATATTTTTGGCTCACCATGGTCTTGATCGTGTGGTGACTTGAGAATTCTGTCCCTGATCCAGCAAAACACCTTTTACACAGGCTTAACTTTAGGCACAGGAGTAGTCCCATTGGCCTCAGGGTGTTCTGCATGGACATAGGGTCCACACTACTGGATCTGACTGCAGGACTTGGCCTAAATTTGTATTATAAGCTTGTTTTGTGGAATGAATTGTGAACATGAATAAATATGGTGTTTTTAAACAATGCAATATTGGCTCACACTTAGGGGGAACAAGACTAAAATAATGGAAGCAAAATGACATTTGGAGATAACAAATGTCTTGTTCTCTCATGTTGTGCGATATAGTTTGTAAACATGCACACAGTTCCTTCATTATTAATTATTATTATTTTATTATTTCATGTATTGCTGCTCTTCATTTTAGAAGATTAATTCCCTGCTTGATGATTTGAGGGGTTTTTATGTAGGTGTTTGTTTTAAAGAAATCCATCCATTTGCAAACCATATATCAATCCACTTGTGACTGACACAGTGATTACTAACAATAAAGTGAAACCCCTCAGAAATTTTGACCAACCTCACTAAAGTATTTGATAAAATAGTTAATAAACTTTTTTTTAAACTGTTTAAGACCAGTTAGGTGAATGGGGTTTGTGCTCCCTGTAAGCTACTTAACAAATACACAGCAATATAATATTGTTCCATCCAAAGCTCTTTTATCAGGGAGGATTCCCAAGGTACAGCTTTGTTTTGAAAGCAAATCTCAGACCCAGACAACTCCAGGAAGCAGGTGAATTATGGAGGAAATGCCACTGACCTCTGCAGTAAGACAGGCTGTGGACATAAGGTGGTAGTACTGCCATGGCACACGCTCAGCGCTGGCTGAGGTCAGGGTAGCTATGTATTCTGGTCAGAGCTGTTGATCGCTCACTTTTGGAGGTGGGCCAGCCAGTGCAAGGCCCCTTCACTCCCAGCAGCGCAGGGACTGCGGGCACCTTGCATTGTTCCAGGCAGACCCAGGAAATCTGGCCCATAAAATCAAATGATGAAAAACCATCCTTTAAGAAACTGTGTGGCAAGCATATGTACAAATCATGACAAAAATTCTTTCCCAAACAAAATCTAACTGTCTTCTGCTGGGGGCCCACCGTATATTTTTTATGAGCATACTGCAGCGATGTATAACATATATTTCTAGGGAGTGTTTCTCTGTTGGATGGTTATATATCCTTTGGCATTCAGTAGTGCTGTTGTCATCTATTGTATATTTTATTGTAAAGGCTTGGTCAATGCAGTAAAGCTTTCAGTCCTACCAGAGCTTCCTATAATAGCTAGCATCTGGCCACTTTGAACTTTAAAGTTCAGATTCTGGATTGCTGGCACATGGGAATCTGGGCCTGTGTTCCACATCCAAGGCATTTTCATCTCTGCTAGGTTCTCATACCAGGGAATCTGAGATGCCATGTTAACCTAATGTAAATAAATAGAAAAAAAAGCCCTCCATTCAGAAAGTCAATACTGTAGCAATAAATATTTTAAAAAAATTAAGATATTACAAAGTGGAAAATGCATGAAAATAGCTGCAACCAACCTGATGCAAATTCTCAAAACTATGTTTTAGCTAATTCCATTTGCCAACCATGCATTGTTTCCATATATTCTTTCTTATCACTGATTGATTGCCAAACTGTTTGATTACCAAATATCTGTCTGTCTCTCTAAAATAAAAGATACTGTGTATTTGTCTGTTTGAAAATGCAAATACTGCCCTGCCCTTTACCAAATATACACAAAGCATTAACCCTTTGCAAACTGAATTTCTTCTTGTTAAATCAACGGGCATGATTTGTGAGGTCTGCGGCAGCTATTTAGTATTTTGCAACTCTCTGTCCAGCGTAGGGTATGTTCCTGAGAGAAAGGAGACATAACCCTTCACGCTGGTGATCCCCAGCTGCCACAGTAGCCCCCTGGATTTTGGTCATCTAGGCGTAACTTCAAGCTGCCTTGAGTCTGCCCAGATCAGGAGAACACTAAGGTGGCTGTCCCACCCCTTAGCGGTGTGAAGTATATCTCAGCTGCAACTGAGGATCTTTCTAGCCCACTATTTAAAATGCAGCCAAGGACCTGATCCTATATTTACCATGCACCCAAAACTTCCACGGCTTCAATGATGTTTGTGTGTACAACAACTGTAAGATAAGGTCCCAGTTGCTATATGTAATTTAACTCACGTTACTTTTTACAGTGTCTAAATGTTACAAGCAGGAAATTGTTGTATACATTAGCAAGATAAAGTAGACCTTGTACCTGGTAGTTGAGCTGTCTGACCTCTAGGACATTTGATTTGCCACTGTAGGTGAAATACAGATTGTTATCCTCTTCAGAGCAAAAAATACTGTCTCTGAATCTCCTCTTTGCCTATAGGAATTATTAGAAAATTAATTACAACTCACTTCTCTCTCTCTAAACAGCATTTAAAAAATGAGAGGCAGCAAGGGAAATGCTTTCAATGTGTAATAATAGTACAATTGATTTAGTTACTATAGCACAAAATGTAAAGAGTTGAAATGAGTTACCTCTGTCTAGTACCTGGAAAATTACTCTGCACTACGAGGGTGTGAAAAACTCAAAGTGCAATTCAAAGGAATATGTGGTGAGTTTTTTGTTCATTTGTTTGCTTGCTTGTTTGTTTTTTGTCTGGACTTAAACATGTCCACTTTCAAAATGAAAATGGACCCAATTTCATTCAACCTTGGTCCTATTTCTGAGCAAAAATGCACAAGAAGTTTTGAAATTTTTATTTTTAGCTTCTCCTTACATAGTTAAGCAGGTCCTGTTTAGCCCAGGCAGTCTTCAGCCTTAAGTGGGGGAGAACCTGCATGCCTGCAGTTCCTACTTCTAACTCCCTGTCCTCTTCCAGAAGCTTCCTTTTTCCTTTGAGCCATGGGCCCAGTCTTCATCCAGTCTTTATTCCTGATTTCCCCCTCCTCCCCCAAGACTATCCTCTCCACGTCCCTTCATTTGCCATGATCTGGACAGACCGGTTTATTCCGGTCTATGTCTATGATTCTATGATGATTCTATGATTCCCCTCCAATCTATCCCTCTTCTGAGCCAGACATTGGTTGGAGGTGAAGCTTCAAAGGAATTCACACATGTATTTATCTTTGGAATATGTTGATTGGGCTTATCTAAAGTAACTGTCTGCACTTTCTGCATACAGCCAAACTTCAGATCAGGTCTGACTTAACCCTTTGAGTCCAGATAGATAGCACTGCAAAACTGAGCCCGTAAATCAAGGCACATACTATTCATAGAAACAATACAGAAACCACCCACAATTGCTAAAACAATTTCAAACAGCAGCTTCTCATAACAGAAAAGTATATTAAAGTCACTTTCTATATAGTAACACTCCCCAGCAAATGCATTTAGTTAATTTTAGTATGTATATGGCCCCTACCACTGATATCTGAGTGCCTTTTGCATGTTAATGCATTTATCCTCCCAGCACTCCTTTGTGTGGTGTGGAAGTTATATTATCCCTTCTTTACAGCTGGGAGGACTAAAACACAAGTTTGCACCGGAAGTCTGTGGCAAAACCCAGAATAGAACCCAGATTTCATGTGTCCCAATCAAGCGCCTTGACCACCAGCCCATGTTGCTTCTCTAAGGGCTATATATTGCCTTCATTCCACATTCACATGCAGATGGAGGACACTATATGTCAAATCCAATTTGCTGTTTCATATATCTAGTGCTAAATACTGTCTGCAGGAGTTTCCCCTTCAGTTCTGTATGAGCTCCACTCACCGACAAATCCAGATCTGTATCCTGGCTCCCAATGGCATGCTCCGATGGGACTTTTTCAGTCATTTCTTTCATATTTGTGATGGAGTTTTCTCTCCGTATTGCCACTTTCTTTTCTGTTTTTAAATACTGTGCTTACTGTGGAAATCCTTCTCCTCTTGGTTTTGAGCTTGATCCCCTTCCAAGACCCCTCTACATGAATATAGCTGGTGTTTCTCCTGACACTCCGGGTCTCTCTGGTCTACATGTCTCTGTAGATGGGGTAATGTTCTCCTTTTCTGGGATAGTAACAGCTCAGGCTAAAGGTTAATCAGATAATAGTTATGGCTAATCTGTCAACTGTGCTTGGAAAGGAGAAGAAAGGAAAAGTGAACTGAGAGCTACTCAGCTTTCTGTCGAGTAATTTCCTGGGTGTAGAAATAAGGCTGGGTCCATGACTGATCCTGTGGACTACTGGCAGAGTGAAGCTATACCCTCTTCATTAATGAGGTAGCAACTTGGTGATTCAAGCAACTTACTTGAATTAGCGGACTTACCAGCTGGTTGAGAAGGTGATTTAAGTAAAGTGTCCAGTCTGCCTGAGGATGATGCAGCCTACCGAGATGGAAAGGAGCAGCTGGGGTTCCAGAGCAGAAGAAAGGATGTCTGTTGTGATTCCACATAACAGTGTCAGCGTCCATGGAATCTCCTACACAGTCAGGTAAAGCTAGTAAGGATCAGCAATGTAAGCTGGGACTCTGCAATAGCACTAATCCTCAGACCACAGGGATAAGACTTCCCTTAATTTATAGCATAATAGTAACAGGGATATAGTTTGAAGATGATGGACCTTAGTCTTAGTCCAGTGAAGGGAGACACAAAGGATGAATTTGGTCCTCTCTGTCTTGTAATTAAGACTATATTTTCCTGAGAGTAAGGAGTGATTCTGCTTTCTGAAGATTTCATAAGTGATTCTTTAAAGAAGGTCTCCGAAGGATATATAAAGAAAGCCTGAAAGGGTTGTGGTTTCATTTCTTTTGCTTGTTTTTAGACATTTAAGCTTCTGTCTTGGCTGGAAGACTCTGATATGACTGGAGAGCTCGTGAACTAGGGACGCCAACAGAGCCAATACGGAACAAAATGAGCTATTAAAAGGGGAAGGGATTTTTAGTCAAGTCTGTTTAAAACTTTGTTTTTTTGTTAATTTCTATTTAATTTCAGTGGTTTTGTTAAAGGTCTAACACCCTCATCCTTACAATTAAAGAGCTCACAATAAATATTACTTATATTTCCCCTTGGTCCTCCACCAAAACCAGGTTAGATCAGGAAGGTTAAGTCTGGTTCTACTAAGATAAAAAACAAGCAGAAAAAAAACCTTTTAGAAATTATTTTTTTCCGATCCTCTTTATACATCAAAGCAGCAAAAAAGGGCACAAGCCCAATTTTTGAAATGTTTCTTGCATGTTATTTTAAATTCTTTCAAATGCCACATTTCAGCCTTTTCAACCTTCTTTTTTTTAAAGAGAACGTGTTGGACTTTGGTGGGATATCCCATCATATCATAAAAAATACACACGGCAGATCCTCAAAGATGTTTCATTTCACATAGAGAGTGGCCAGATTATGGCAATTTTGGGAAATTCTGGTAAGTAGTTCAAAACTTCCAAATCTAAAACAATACTACTTTAAAAAAAATCATGCCAAATGAATTTCGTAGACTGTTCTGAATGTGGGCACTTCTGTAATAAGGTCACAATGTGGATAAGCACTGGTTTACTTAGATTAATAATTTACTTTTCAATTATTGTCAACAGGCTCTAGTGAATGGCCTTCTTGGGGGCATTACACTGGTGAGGATTACTGAAGCACACTGCCCTAAGTCTCCACAACCTTGACACCAGAATATCCCCTCCCACTGCCTACCCTGAAGGGGCTGGGAGGGACGCTGGTATGGAGCTAGCTATTCTGGCTTTACACTACTTGTAGATTCTCATGCAGGGTGCCTTTAAGGTCACTTTGCACTGCACAAGTGACCTTAGCAGGGTCAAGGATCTAGCCAAAAGATTTGTATTTTTAAATAATGGAACCCTTGCAGACTATCAAGACTTTCTGAAAAAGAAAAGCTGTATCAATGCATACATAGGCACCATCAACCTGTACTCTTTAAAAAGGTGGCATTTTCAGTCGCAGTCTCAGTAGAATATATGTGTGGTGGTTCTCAGGGTACCAGGGACAGTAAGTCACCTTGTTTCTCCCTGCCTCTGGTGAGAGAGGGTCTTGCCCATGGTAACTTTGAGTTAGTGCCCTGACACCACCAGCCTTTCAGCCATTCAAGCACTCTCCTCCAGGCTATGCCAGCCCGGTCTTTGCCTTGCATGTTAACAATAGGTGCATCCTGGTCTCCAAGTCATTTTGAAGAATTCCCCTGTGATATCCAGCCCCTAAACTGGCTACTCACAGAAACTCCAGATCCTCTGCCCCCACAGGTTTATTTAAGAAACAATGAAGAATCAATTAGAAACAAGATAGTGATGGAAATGAATGGTCACAATATGAAACAAAATCATAAAACGCAAGCTTGGGCCTATGCTTATTAATAGTTATCTTTCCTATCTAATAAAGTAGGTTTTCCCCTGAAAGTTCAATCTGTTGTAGAGCTGGCTGGCTTTGCAGGAACCAAGATCCAAACTTTCATGAAAACATCTCACGCCACAAGATGTTTAAGTGCTTTCCCCCACTCTGTATTATGGTGAAACAGTCTTTTGTCTTTATTCACAGATAGGGTGATCCCTCTGTCTGTTATAATGGTCCTTTTTCACCTCCAAGTTGTTTCAATTGTTTGCAGTTGTCCCATCGATAGTCTTGGGAAGCAAGGCTAGACAACTGAGCCTCGCCTTACCTCACTAGCTAACCAGGGAGTGTTGACAATTCTGCTTGAATGATCCATCACTGTGATGAATCATCCCCTGGTGTCTAACTTTTAATCCAAGACAAAAAAAGCATCCTTTCAATATAGTTATATTATTTCTTCAATATTACCCATACATACATTTCACAATGATTATGAGTCTTGATAATTTACGAGCTTTCTGTAGATACCTTACATTACCCATTATGAATAAATACCCTGCAAGATGTGTTTGGTGTAGTGAGTTTGTCAGACCTGAGATGAGTTGTTTGCAAAGAACAGGGGATCTTTTTCCAAAGGGCCTCTGTGTCACAATATGGTTTCTTCCAAACTCGCCAGAGTTTTTCAGGTCTGTGTATGTGTATGGTTTCCTGGGTTAATGTTTTTCATCTTTTTTTCATCTTGGATGAAATTTAACCTTGTGCAGAGGGCCAGCACAGGGCCTATTCATCACTTAAATCCTACTTAAACTCTTTTTTGAGCTTCCAGTGATACTTAAAAGGTGCATAGGCCATGTGCTGCACAGGAGTTAGGCCCTCTCAAATCCCCCATTATCTTCCTCTTGCATTCCAAATGTGGTTCAAGCTACCTGCCCCTACCTACAGCGCTGCTCTTGACTCTTACTACTGCTCCTCTTCCTCACTATTCTGTTCAACCTTCCTGTCTCCCTGCTACCTTCATGGCCTTCTCCCACTCTCATCTTCATAAGTTCTCCCATTTTGCCCCTTATTCCTGGAATTCCCTCTTGCCCCTGGAACCAAAGGTGAGATCTCTTCATTTACATTTCTCCTCAGAACTTATTTCTCCCACAAAACCTACTAGTCTCCTATAAAAATTCTCCTAGAAGAAGAAGTGCTCTTGATGCTCTGAGGCAGAACCAGTCCTGGTCTTCCATCCTTGTCTGATCTGTTTTGTCTTTCTGTTTAGATTGTAAACAGGGACAAATGGGACAGGAATTGTAGTCCTCAATGTTTTGTATAGCATCAGGCACAATGAGGGTGCTTAACAAGTGATGAGAAATAAATAGAAATTTACACAGACTCTAACACTCCATTTAACTTTCATGGGCTGCTTTTTCACACCATTGTTAGTGATAAAATATATATCTATTTTTTCATTAGACGTGTGCACAGTGTCTAGAACAATGGAGTCCTGGCCTCTGATTGGGGCCTATAGGTGCTGCTATAGTAAAAGTAAGAATTAATCTGAATGAAAATTTTTGTAAACTGTCTAACAGGCTCTGGAAAAACAACTCTGCTGGATGCAATATCAGGAAGACTGAGACAAAAAGGAAATTTCTTTGGTGATGTGTACATGAATGGGCATGAGCTGAAGAAAGAACAATTTCAGGACTGCTTCTCATATGTTCAACAGGTTGTTTTTTAATTTAATTCATATGCATGGACCTTTTTGTTATTACAAAGTTGTAGTGATAATAATAATAGAATCATATGGCTTGACTGTGATTTCACTAATCTTGTTGTAAATCAGGAGTAACTCTACAGAAGTCAATGGAACTATGCTGGTATGAAATGTGTGTCAAAGCAGAACCACGCCCAGAGTTACTACAATACTGTTGTTCTTTTCCTTTTCTAGAATGATATCTTATTAGGTTATCTCACCGTACAAGAATCTTTGACTTACACTGCTTTACTCGCACTTCAGAAGCACTCCAGCGACTTCATTAAAAAGAAGGTCAGTATGTTCTATTCTTCCACGGAGACAAACAGGGGAATCTTTTCAGATATGTCCAGCAGATCAGATACCCTAATTTTATAGACACTACCTTTTAGCAGATTTGGATTCCCAAGTTCAATTCATGCTCTCACATTATCCTTTCATCAATGGCACTTTTAATCTATAGATCTCACAGTGCTTTACAAAGGAAGCCAAGTATCATCATTCCTATTTTACAGATGAGGAAACAGACATGCACAAGTGAAGTGACTTGCTTGGGATCACAAAGGAGTTCAGCAACTGAGCCAGGAATAAAACTCTCTGATCTCCTGAATGCCAATTCTGTGTCATGCTGCCATCTTGGGAAATAATGAATGTGTTGGAACAAAATTAGTGTTGCTGTAGCTGTATCAGTTCCAGAACATTAGAGAGACAAGGTGGGTGAGAACATCTTTTATTGGACCAACTTCTGTTGGTGAGAGAGACAAGCTTTTGAGCTTACACAGAAGAAGACCCGAAGAAGAGCTCTGTGTAAGCTCAACGGCTTGTCTCTCTCACCAACAGAAGTTGGTCCAATAAAAGATGTTCTCACCTGCCTTGTCTCTTTGGAATGAAATTGTCATTCCTGAAGTAGTACCAGTTGCTATTGCATGGGAGATTGAATTTGATACCAAATTCAGAACTCCTGAAGTGGCCATCCCCATAGTATCTGGGCACCATTACATCATTACATACATTTAGAACTCCATCATTTCCCTCCTGGAAGAAGAACAAAGCTTCTATATCCTCCTCACTTACTGCTGCTTACTGTGAGGAATTGAAGATGTTATTATTTATTTGTTAACCCCTGACAGAGTGATCAGCCCTGCACCATGCACAGAAGAAACACAGCCCCACTGAACTAGCAATCTGAATAGAGACAAGAAAAATAAACACCAAATGGACTGGGAGACCCAAAAGGAGAGGTCTATCTCTGTCGTTAATTTCTTTAGTTTCAGAGTAGCAGCCGTGTTAGTGAGCTGTAGCTCATGAAAGCTTATGCTCAAATAA
Organism: Lepidochelys olivacea; assembly: GCF_965140295.1. Lineage (NCBI taxonomy): Eukaryota > Metazoa > Chordata > Testudines > Cheloniidae > Lepidochelys > Lepidochelys olivacea. The sequence continues at coordinate 173,942,373 of NC_140413.1, read as the reverse complement.
ATTTGTTAGTCTCTAAGGTGCCACAAGTACTCCTTTTCTTTTTGTTAATTTCTTAGTGTCACTTGTGCCCATCCAGGTGCTTTATTTCATAGAGCTGGCAATGGAAGCCATTTTTACAATTTTCTGGGGGGAAGGGGGAGATGAATTCTATTTGTGCCCTAAAGCTGGCAAGATACAGGTACAGCCAGCTGTCTGGTAGAAGAACATTCTAGCAAGAGGGCAAATGGCTGCTGCCAGGGATATGGAAGTCTATGAAGCTGTTTGTGAGAAGTTGCCTAGGATAGTGGCCTCTAGTCACTCTTCTGATTTTGGAAAAGAATATCTGTCCAAAGTGGCCAGACATGAAGACAATAGCCAAACCAGATAAAAAGGCAAAAAGAGATTATGAACAATTTTACAATAGATGTCACTCAGTTAGAGAACTGCTGGGTCTAGAATCTTATGAACCATTTGTGTCTTTTTAAATTGTAACTATTTTGCAGGTAGATGCTGTTATGGCTGAGCTGAGTCTCAGCCATGTTGCTACTAATGTAATTGGAAGCAGTATTTTGCGGGGAATTTCTGGTGGTGAGAGGCGTCGCGTTTCAATTGCAGCCCAGCTATTACAAGATCCTAGTGAGTACTGAACAGCTTTTCAGAATAAAACAAATACCTTGTCCTTTTCATTATGCTGTCACTTTGCACGCACTCCCACCACCCACCTCTAAATAACATTTTAAAATATAATAGCACTTTTCTTCTATCACAGATCCACATTCCAAACTGCCATTGATTTCAACATGCAGGCTCATTGCACAATCAGCTCTGCAGAGAGGCAGAAATGTCTAGTGACTAGAGCATAGGCTGAGACTCCTGTTTTGTCACTGACCTATGCTGTGGCCTTGGGCAAGTCACATAGACCCTGATAGTTAAGTTTAAGCACATGCATAGATCTTAGGGATTTAAGTATTGTTTAACCATATGCTTAAATTCAGTCCTTTACAACTGTCTGTGCTTCTGTTTCCCATCTGTAAAACAGAGCTAATAAAATGTACTTATTTTAGGGGGGAGTTGTAAGGATTAATTTTGTAATGTTTGCTCAGCACTTTGTGTTTTCAAAGTGCTATGTAAGTGCTAAATATTATTATTATTATTATTACTTAGTTCTTCATATTTATTTATTTGGATATAAAACAGAGCCAAAAAAGTAGCCTATACCCAAACTCTACTTGCCTTGACAATTACTTAAATTTGCAATTCAGTTGGAATAACCATTTAGCAGTATAGCCGTGCTCATACATAAGTTAATGTAACCAGCCAGTGAATGAAGCATACCCCATACCTTAGCTAATGCAACTTTTAGAGCACTGATATGCTGTATCCACTACTTTCTTGAACATTTTTGTGAAGAAATTTATAATTTCTGTTGGGAACTTAAAAGGGGCAATATAATACCTATGTTGCAATAATTCAAAGAATCAACATTTGTAGTTTGCTACATTAATTCAGCCAGTGATGAAATGAGATTTGAATTTCCCTTGATGAATGATGTATACTACATTATACACTGTATGAACTCTGGTGCAATGACAACAGTCATAGATACTAATAAAATTGGTTGACTGGTCAGAGTGGGAATTGTCCACGCTGTACCTCTTTTGTGGAAAAAATAAAATAATTCATTTTCCAGGACTGTATCTCTCTTCTTCCATCTCCCACCCCCCAAATTCTTATGTATAATAAAATACACATTAAAATTACAAAGAAAATAATGCACTAATAAGACTGGTTCATGTACAGAACTACATACTGTACTACAGGATAATTTTAAATAGTTCATTATATAAAGCACAGTTGTGTATACTGTGTACATGCAGAATACACACTTTTAGCTAATTTTATGTAGCATCCTATCCTTAAAAGCATCATTTTATAATGCTAATTCTAAAAGCTGACAAACACACTGAATCTATTTTGGTAGCTTCACTGAGAAAAAGTCAACATGAAAAAATGATCAAGTTGTAATTCTGAGTATCAAAGAGAGGACCTGATCTTGCACTCTGTATTCACTGTGGTTGAAAATGGACCACTGAACCAAGTAAAGGCTGAAGGATCAGACCAGAGAAATAAATGTGTACACAGGTTTGCATGGCTGTCACACTTTAGAGATAATTCTACAGCATGCATTGAATGACCTATAAAGGACAGAAACTATACAATTTGCTTACCATTTAACTGAGTTTTCAGAAATTATCCCTGTTATATTCACAGAAGTCATGTTACTTGATGAACCAACTACAGGACTGGACTGCATGACTGCAAATCAGATTGTCTTGTTGCTTTCGGAACTTGCTCGCCAAGACAGAATTGTGATTATTACAATTCATCAACCACGGTCAGAACTTTTCAGGGTAAGGAATATTAAAATGATAATAGATTCTTACTGAGCATCACTCCATGCAGTTTTTCTTGAAGATGAGAGTTATTTAGTACAAAATTAAATACAGTCTATCTTCAAATCCCAACACTAGTTCCCATTTTCGACTGCATCAAATTCAAGCTGCTTGTCCTCACCTTCCAGGCCCTTAAAGCTCTGCCCCTTTCTGCTGCTCTAGTCACACTTCCCATTGATCCCTCTGCTGTACCACTGATGCTAACCTCAACTGCTCATTTGTCCACAACCGCCTTCATGCCTTCCTCCTTCCTGTCTTTCTGAACTTATAACAAATTCCTCTCCAGGTTCCTTCAAATTCCTCTCCAAAACCCATTTCTTCTGTAATGCAAGAAATTGACCAACTAATAACAGATAGGTTGAGGCACAGCTGGGTGACAGTTGAGGCACAGTTTGTCTTTATTTTTTTTAAAAAGACAATGTACTTAATGGACAATTTTTTTAAAAGTGGCTGGTGATTTTGTGTATCCAACCTGAGACACCTTTACAGGGTGGCTTTCACCCTGGCTTTCAGAAAGTGGTAAGCATGTATGTCTGACCCTCCTGAGGCAGATTAGTATTTTTGCACCCATTTTACAGATTGGGGTTACTGAGACCCAGAGAGGGTCAGCAACTTGACCAAGGTCACAAAGCAAGGCTGTGTCAAAACTGAGAAGTCAAGAGTTCATGGTTCCCATTCCTGTGCTCAGACTGCACCTTTCTCTTCATACCCGGTAGGATCCAATACCTTTAAGAAGGGTCAGTTCTAATAGTTTATGATTAAAAAGACATTTGGCAGTGCAGAAATACAATAAGGAAATGTAATGACAGGGCAAATCTACACTTCTTGCTAAAGGGCCTTTATTTACCAAATTATAAAGTACTATTCCAATATTAATGTTTTCCTTGTTAGTAGTAAGTTGATCTCATTAATATATGTTGTGTTGTCCAACCAGTTATTTGACAAAATCGCCATCATGAGTTTTGGAGAATTGGTTTTCTGTGGGGACCCTTCAGAAATGATCACATTTTTTAGTGATTGCAGCTACGCCTGTCCTGAACAATCAAATCCTTTTGACTTTTATGGTAAGTTTATCCAACTCATATTAGCAAAGATGTTGGCATTTTATTCTAGGCAAACAGGTTATGCCAGCATAACTCATTCTAATTCTTCCTGTTCTTTGTAATTGTGCTGAGCTAGTTTGTTCCATTGCTTCTGAGGGGATCAGTGCTATAAAATTATGTAACATATTCAACAGAACAACTGGTCTTAGATCTGAGAATAAAAGTAACTGTGGGATTAGCAACAAAATAGTTTAGGTCAGTTTTGAAAACATGCTGCTTTTATCTAGTACAATACTTATTTTAACCTGTAGGATATAGAACATTCAGATGCCTGAATGATAGGCAAACTAGAGCCGGAAAAGAAAGAGCAAACTGATGTGAACTTTCCTCTGGATAAGGGAACAATGAAAATACACAATAGCATTGCAATAGAGCAATATGAAATAATAAGGCACACTAATTCCACAAGCAGAGTTCCAGGTTCATGAATCCTCTGGATTCATGATGCTCCTTTGCTCCTAGGAATTTAGACTTGATTCTCCAAAGTATGGAGTGCCTTTGATTCCTACTGACTTTAGTGGAAGTTGAAGATGCTCAGAGACTCTATAAAGCTCCACAGCATTATGTAGTATTTGGCTCTTATTGCTGATTTAAAACAAAACATTTACTTACCTCAAAACATTTTGTCTGTGTGGATCCCACTCGAGGTGCACGTGCCCCAAGCACATGAGACTAGCATCTTTGATTCGCAGTGTTTGTGTGGCTGCACTTGCGCCCTGCATGTCCTTGTGCCCCACCCCGGCCAACGGCATATAAAGGGCAGAGAAGTCTCGAACACCCACCAGTTCTAGTGCTAATTCAGCAAATCAATGTCAGAAAGACTCACCAAAAAAAAGTGTGTATGGAGGGCAGGTCATGAGATCCACGCTGTAGGACAGCATCTTGAAGAACCACAGTTATTGTGAAGTAAGTTGCTGGGGTTTTTTAATCTGAGAAATTGTCCATGTGCATCCCACTCCCCACTCTAGGTGACTGGCAAGCAATGCCCCGTCTGGATGGTAAAACTAAGGAGTCCTAGTTGCCACTAATTAAACACTGATTGTAACACTGACCTCCCAAATTTGGCATCCAATCTTGCGCCCAAATCAAGGACAAAATGTTTAACAAAAGTGAGGGGATTGCTCCAGGTAACACCCTGGCACATCTCAGACATGGTTATATTTCTGAAATATGCAGACAAGGCAGCCTGAGCCATAGTCAAATATTTGGCAGAAGAGGTATATCAACCATGTAATAACAGACTGAATACATGGCATAATCCATTTAGACATTCTCTGGGAAAAATATGGATTCTCTTTTAGAAGTGCTACTTATGGAAACAAAAAGATTGGTTGTCTAAAAGGGCTTGTCCTATTCAAGTAATATAGCAAGGCCCTTGAAATGTCTAAGTATGAAATTTCTTTTCTGACGAGTAGGAGCAGGTTTTGTAAAGAAAATGAGGGGATTAATGGATTGATTTAAATGAAAGTCTGAAACAACTTTGCAAATAAATTTAGTGTGAGATGTCAGCACCACCTTATCTCTGCGGAATGCTGTGTAAGGAAGGTCAGCCAGGAGAGTTTGGAGTTAGATGACCCTACTGACTGATGTAATGACCACCAAAAAGGCCCTTTTGAGAGTGAAATGGTTTAGAGAGCAGAAAGGCATTCAAAGGGAGAGGGTCCATGAGTCCTGAAAGGACAATATTAAGATCGACAGATAAGTGTGAAGCAGCGCTGGATACAGTAGAGTGGGAAAAATTGAGTATGACTGGCTAGGAAGTTGGCATAGTGAAATTGTTGCAAGGAAGATTTTAGTTGAACTGAATGAGAGTTCAGAGAGCTGGAGGGCTTGTCTACATGGGGGTTTTAAACTGGCTCAACTCAAGTTAATCTGGTTTGAAAATGCTTACATACACATGACACAATCCATCACTGCACTCTAATTCTGCATATGTCGCCAACTCTGGAGTCATCTTGCAAAGTGATCACAGTTTCCTCCAAATTGAATTCGTTTGCATCCACGTGACCAACTGCTACACAATACTTTTTGCATGCTTTTAATGGCTACCCCACAGTGCTTTGCAGGTTGACAATTACTAACCTGTCCGGTTACCTGTGTGCCCTCCCTGCTCTGATCAAGTTCCAAGCACAACCGCGCACCCCCATAAGAAGCTGGTATGGAGCCAGATGTTCCCCATTTGCTCCTGGATCTCAGGATACAATTGTGATAGCACTCCCAAAGCCAACAACATGTCTTGCACAGCTGCTTGGAGCCATGCTGAGACCATGGATCAGATCGCCATCTGGGAAGAAGCATTGGTTCAGGAAGTTGTTGTGCCTGGATACCGGAAAAAAGATGTTTTTGTGGACATCGCAAAGCAGATGTCCATAAGGGATCATTACCAGGACATCAAGCAGTGCCAGATATAGCTGCAGTCCTTCTGGACTTTACATATCATCAGAACTTGATTCTGTGGTATGAAAAAAGTGTCTTGCATGGATCCTGGGCTCAGGCTTCTCCTGGAGCAAAACCTGGGCACTTTGTGCTCTCTTTGATGGCAAATTAGTCTATAATGGGATTTCCTATTGTTGAAATATCAGGCTGAGGATGTTGCTCTTCAGAGACCATTGGTGACAGATTGTCTGCTATGTTATTGTTGACTCCTGGAAGATGAAGAGCAACTGGGGTTATCCCATGGAGTTGACCACGTCCATAATCTGATTTCCTCTTGGCATAGAGGTGATGAACAATATATAATACAATGCAGATGTGTTGTCTGTGAAGAGCTGTGCAGTGGAATTCTTTAAAACTATAAGGAATGGTTTGCAGATAATCTGATTTTCCAGAGTTCTAGGATGTTTACGGGGAGGCTCATCTCCTTCTGGGACCATATCCCATGTATCTGAAGGTAGTCCAGGTGAAGATCACAACCAGTTCCTGATGCGTCTATGGTCAATGTCTTTGTAGGCAGAGGGGTGGAGAAGGTTATGCCTTTCCGAATGTTCTGAGCATCCCTCCACCAATATAGTGATAACAAGATATAATAGTAATAATAAGAAATACCCTAGCTCTTATATAGCACTTTTCATTCATAGGTCTGGGTGCTTTACAAGGAAGGTCGGTATCATTATCCCCATTTTACAGATGTGGAAATTGAGGCACAGAGAGGTAAAGTGACTTACTCAAGGTCACCCAGCAGGCCAGTGGCAGAGCTGGGAATAGAATGTAGGTCCCTGAGTCCCAGTCCAGTGCTACTAGGCTACATTGCCTCTCAGTGGCCTTTGATGTCTCCCTGATTTCTGGAGGAAGCTTGTTCACAAAAGGAAACACTTTGTCCCACATCAAAAAATCATACTTGATGAATAATGCATGGTAATTCAGTATGTGTAGTTGGAATGAAGTGCAGGAGTAAGCTTTCCTTCCAAAGAGATACAGCTTTTTGGGGTCTTTACTTCAGGAGTAACTGTTGGTAGACCATGCAGGCATGCTTTCTCATGAACCACAGAGATATACCCAAGAGTCAGGGATTGAATGTGTATAGAACTTCTCAAAGCTTTTCCGTGGAACTTTTTTTTTTTTCTGCTGGTTTTGCAGTGATGCAAGGGTAGTGGTGGTCTTCCAGAGATCTGTAGCTGGCTCCAAGATGCCTTCATTTATAGGCATTGGCAACCTGCCCACAGTGGAGGAATGGAAGATATTAAATAAGTTATGGACCTTTCATCAGTCACTGACGTTTCAGTTTCAGTGTGACAGCAATTTGAGACAGCAGCTCTTGAAAAGTCCTGAAATAATCCAAAGCCAAAAGAGGCACCTTGTCAGGAGGAGGAGAAGATGATGATGATGAGTCTTTGGGAGAAGCTAGTGGCTCAGTTGCCAGTGCTGGCTCAAATATCAGTACCGTGATGACTGGCATTGAGGAATTGGTATCGGCAGGAACCAGGGTAGCTGACCTAAAGCTGAAACCATTGTCGCTTGCCCTGAAGCATAAGAGCACTTTGTGCTCAGTCCCTGGGAGGAGAGTGGAGGTGAACAGCTCTTCTTAGGCCTTTCAACTTTCCTATTCTTAGGGGAGAAAGACCAGTGCCAGGAACTATGCTTAGTCTGGGGCTCTCATCTACCTTGCCTCAGCATGGAGGAGACAGTACCAGTCTTCGGTGCTGGAGCAGCCATTGGTGCCAAGCTGATCTTTGGCATGCTATGAATTCTATTGGGCTTGTCAGTGCTGGGCCAGATTCCTTACCAGTTCCATCTTCGGGAGTCATATTCCAGTCGATGGGGGTGCTGACAGTGTAGGATTTAGAGGTGGACGGTTCCATCTTGAAGCTTGATGCCTGTTCTTCTGGGTCCTAAGTGCCTCTGATAAACTCCTCCAGATGATATAATTTTAGATGCGTGTCTCTAGATTTTTCTCATTCCTGAAGAGAATGACCATCAAAGCAATGGTCAGGCTCATGGCTCTTGTTGAGATGAAATAAAGAGCTATGACGCTCTATAAGGAGAATGAGTCTGTAACAAGATGGGCAGAATGAAGCCCAAAGGCTTTGAATTTGCTATTTTAAGTGGTTGTGGCAAAAAGTGTTGAGAGAAAATAAGTATTTGTTTTAAAAAAAAACCCAAACAAAGTAAGTTTAAGTACATTTTTAAAGGGAAAAAAAAGGATGGATTTCTGTGGAAATAACCCTTAAGTAGCCAGGTAAGGATAGTCTTGAAGAATGTTGTAAGGGGTAAGAAGCAGACACAGCCTAGTTTCATTTTGATGCCACTGGTGATAAGAAGGAACCGAGGAATGGTTTCAGCCATTCTGCCCTTGGGTTTGGGGGCAGAGCACAAGGATGTGCAGGATGTAAGTCAGTAAGGAATTCAGATTTCTATTCTAGTGTGTATGGGGTACATGTGCACCTAGAGTAGGATGTACATGCACAAATACTCAAAGAACCCATACTTTTAATCTAGTATATTTGGGTGGCTGATTGCTGATGCTGTTTGAACGCTAACTAGTGAATCCAGAAATGTCCAAGACGTTATACGAAGAAGCATGGTACATTCAGAGGGAAACAGTATTTTTCTATTGTTTTGGTGGCATTCTGCCTTCAATTAGGAGAGAGAATGATTGTAGACGTGAAGCTGGAATTGAAAAAAGCTGAAAATACTAATATGACAGTAAGGATAATTTTGTCATCATGAATTTGAATAGTCTCAAAGTCACAAGTCTGAGATTTAGACTCACATTTTAAAACATTCAGTAAACACAAAGTGCTACATTCTTCAAGTGTCAACCTTTGAATGTGAAAATAAAGAAAAAAGTTTAGATCAAAGAATTACAAGTGTTCTGAAAATTGCTAGATTCTGTGCATTTTGACTATATAAACAGGGGGTCTGAATCTGTTATCCCTGAGGTCAGTTTTCACTATTGTTACTCCTAATTTACACCAGTGTCAGAGGAAAATAAAGCTCTATGTTTCATAGAATGGATTGTATTGATTATGGAGTCGAAGTACAATGTTTGGTATTTGTCAAACATGACAGTAAATAAAGAACAGAATGTTAACTACAGGGCCTAGTGGTTAGTGCAGGGATTAGATTTTAAAACTCTCACATTGCATTGACTTGCTGTGTGACCTTAAGTAAATCACTTAGGGCCAAATTTTCCAATGTTACTTCTGGGTTTGGGTGACTAAATGTTGGATCCCCATCTTTAAAGACATATGACCTGATTTTTGGAAGTACTGACCACTACAGCTGAGGACAATATTGCTTATTTCAGTTACCTCACAGAGGTGCTCTGAAGCTTAATCTTTTGTAAAGTACTTTAAACTCCTTGGACAAAGGAGTTTAAAGTACTTTATGGTTTAACTCCCATCTTGTTATGGTTTAACTCCCATCTGACAACATTTTAGGGAATGTCTACACTGCAATTAAAAACCCGCAGCTAGCCCATTCCAGCTGACTCAGGCTCCTGGGGCTTAGGCTTCAGGGCTGTTTCATTGCGATGTAGACTGCCAGGCTCTGACTGCAATCTGAGCTCTGAGTCCCTCTAACGTTTCAGGGTCCTAGAGAGTCTGGGCTCCAGCCTGAGCCTGGACGTCTACACTACAATTAAAGAGCCCCATAGGCTGAGCCCCACGAGTGCGAGTTAGCTTGCATGGGTCAACTTTAGGTATCTAATTGCAGGGTAGACATACCCTTAGAGTTTAAGCATACACAACACTGAAAAAACAAAACTTATGAAGAGAAGGTGTAATATGAACACTTTATGTAGCCAGTTTAGCAGGTTTAGAGAAGTAAGTGATCTGTTAGAACACATGCTTCTGAGAACTTTAATCTAGGTTCTGATGCTATTGGTCAAGTTAGATGATTGCTTGCTTCAAAAGAAATGTGATTTTCCAAAACTCCACAGCATTAGCATTTGATCATACAAGGAAGACAACCAGAACCCAAGGCTCTCATCTGCTAATAATAAGAAACAGCTGTTGGTGGCAAGACCAACTTATAGGTGAATTTATTAATATGGAGCATCCAGCTATGCAGAATTTTTATCTTCTGTAAGTTCCACTGCAGTAAATAATTTTTGCTTTACACGGGGCTTGGAACAGTAATGGGTAATTTGACCAGCCCAGCATCATCTATTTTACATTTTTAAAATGGGTGGGGGCGGGGTTGTTGAGATTGGAAGTTCCCCTCCACCAGAAGAGGGAGCAAAAATCAGTGCAACAGGGCAAAGCTGCATTGGCGAGAGAAGAGAAGTAACTCTGGTAGCATGTTATCCCCCGAGACCAATATTTCACAAAATGAATCTCCATGGGTTAGGTTGGAGTATCTCATAGTAGAGAAGGGGTAGGAGTCAAGGAGAAGTTGTTCTGTATGGTGGGCAGTCCTCAAAGCCTGGTAGATTTCTGAGTGGAAATCTGATCATCCATCCATCCTAAGCAGCATTAGCACCTTCTTTTCCCTGAACAGGAGTTAGGGCAGGGGTGGCCAACCAGAAGTTAATATGCGGCTCCTTGTATAGGCACTGACTCCGGGGCTGGAGCTACGTGCGCCAACTTTCCAATATGCTGTAGGGTGCTCACTGCTTAGCCCCTGGCTCTGCCACAGGCCCTGCCCCCACTCCACCCCTTCCCGCCCCCTTCCCCTGAGCCTGCCGTGCCCTCGCTCCACCTCCCCTCCGCCCCCCCCCCCCGAGCCTCCTGCACGCCACGAAACAGCTGGTCAGGAAGTGCGGGGAGGGAGAGGGAGGTGCTGATCAGCAGGGCTTCCAGTGGGCAGGAGACACTGGGAGTGGGGTGGGGGAGCTTATGAGGGGGCTGCTGACGTATTACTGTGGCTCTTTGGCAATGTCAATTGGTAAATTCTGGCTCCTTCTCAGGCTCAGATTGGCCACCCCTGAGTTAGGGCATAGGCAATGGCAATATGGTTCTTTGTCAGTGGGGAACAAATTTAGAGGCCCTACCAGTGAAAGGCAAGTCCATTCATTTCAGGATCTAGGACTCCACAGAGTCAGGGTTCCACAGAAATGACATTCCCAGAAGCTGAATTCCCCACACTGAGAGAATGGAGAGGAACCTCCACAAGGTGAAAAGTTCCCAGTTTCCAGCAGATTTTTCCTCCTTCTCCAGATTTTTCTACAAAGACTTTGGTGAAAGGACAGTAGGAAGGGGAAATGATCAGGCCTTTGATAATGTCTGTAGTTTAACACTTGAGTAAATTTGCAGTGGATCTGACATCTGTGGACACTCAAAGCAAAGAACGCGAACTGGAAACCTACAGAAGAGTTCACATAATTACATCTGCCTATAAAAATTCAGAGATCTTTCACAAGACTTTGGAGGCCATTGAAAGAACAAAACGCATGAAAGACCTGCCAGCAATACCATTCAAAAGCAAAGACTCACCCACTGCAGTCTCCAAACTATGGATTCTCTTACGGTAAGAACTCACTCTAAAAAAATAATAATTTTGAAGCTCTCTAATAACCTTATTTGGATAATCTTATTCACCTTGCATATAGGCACATACGTTATTTCTTCCTCTGGGCTTCCCAGTGCATACCATTTTCCTTATGCTGCCTTTTACATTGAAACCTCTTTGGGGCAGAGTGCCTTTGTTTCTTTTTCAAAGCTGGACACATTATCAGTCATAACGAACAAAAATAGTACAATGATTTTGTTTCAATTTCAGGAGGACAACAAGAAACTTCTCCAGAGATAAGATTGGCATAACCATGCGTCTTTTTCAGAATCTGTTGTTTGGCCTGTTTTTAGCATTGTTCCTTCTCAGACTGAAGAGTGATGTTCTAAAAGGAGCACTGCAAGATCGCGTGGGACTCCTTTACCAGTGTGTGAGTGCTCCACCTTACACAGGAATGCTCAATGCTGTTGCCCTGTGTAAGTTATTCGTTCCTCCATATTATGTGCAGCAAGTACTGTATATACTATGAAAAAGGCCTTTAAGAATGCTAATTTTAAGGGCTACACAATGTCGCACAGGGACGCAATGGGAGGTACAGTATAGTGACACAGACAAAGACAATATAACTCAGAGCAACCTGATTGTGCTGAGTGAAGTAAGCTATTACACTTATTTAAAGAGTATAGCATGCTCTCCTGGCATGGCCCCCTAGCTAAGGTGGCAGGGAGTATGGAACTGGGGCTCCAACTAATCCCTGTCCTTCCTTGTCCACTTTCTGCCTCTGTGCTGGGGCTGCATTTTTGGCCAGCTCTTATATGAACTATGCAAGTGGGGAATAGTCCTTACTTCCTCCTATGCCCCTGTCTGGCTGTGTAAAGGTAGGACAAAGTCTAGCTGCAAATTTGCACTCTGTTAATTGAGATCACAGTTATGGGCATGGAAAGGTTGAAAGGGCATATGACATGGGTGGCTTCAACAGTGATTAAGAGTAGAAGTCTTTATTAGACTTTTTTATCCTTGAAAGTATTATGTTGGTATCTTATACTTCTGAGAATTGTTATTTTCAAATTTTCTTTCTTTCACAAGTGCCATATTTTGGCCTCCCATATAGTAACAATATCTCTGTTTGGAGGGTGAAAACTGTTCTTTCAATCAAGGGCAAATATGTGACCCCCATCATCGTAGAAGATGGACATCTCCATAAATTGACCATCAAAGACAGTTCTTATGAGTGGTGTCAGATTCTTACCTGCTAGAGATGAAGCTTGTATCTCCCATGCCGCATCTGGCCACCTCTGGTTCTGTGTATAGACTATCTGATCTACTAGTGAACATGGTTTTCACATGCAATGGCCAACCAGATGGGTTCAAACAAAAGTGTTTCTGAAATAGTCTAAGAGTTGTCAAGTTGCCTTGTCTAAGCTTTGCGAGCATCAACTTCTGCATGGTACTTTTGGTCAATGGTGGTTTAATTCCTATTGTACCTTCCACTCCAGTTCCTCCATTACGTGCTGTCAGTGACCAAGAAAGCAAAGATGGCTTATATCAGAAGTGGCAAATATTGTTAGCATACATACTACATTTCCTTCCCTTCAGCATCATCAGTATGGTGATTTTCAGCACCTTTATATACTGGTAAGCACTGAGACAGTTGTACCTTCTTAAAACTACATTCTCATTATGGTGCTCTTAAATTCCTGTGTCAAGAACAGGCCTCCAGGAATAGGCTTTAAGATATTGCCTTTCAGAGAGATCAGAAAAGCAAAGAAAAGGCATAGGGATGATATAGTACTTACCCTACTCTAACTCTTATCTACACTCAAAACTTATGCCAGCATAGCTACACTGGTCAGAGTGAGAGAAACCTACACCCTTGACTGACATAGCTGTATCGACAAAACTCCTAGTGCAGACACAGCTATACTGACATAAGAGCACTGCTGTTGGCAAACCAGTCACTCAGGAAGGTGATGTTTCCACATCACCATAAAAATGTCTCCTATCGGTGTATGCTGCATCCACACAAGGGACTTATGACAGCATAGCTGGTGAGTTAGAATTTTGGTGAAAATGTTCTAATAAACGACACAAAAATGAGACAAAAGGCTTGTTTCGGCCCTTAAAAACCTGTGAATCTAAGACAAATAGATGATCTCAGTATTTGCGGTATTGCTTTGTACTTCTTATAGGAAATACCCTAACATCAATATTTGGAGTGTTCAAGGTAACTTCATATACTTATTTAAGGCCTAATTCTGCCATCCTCACTCATATTGAATAGTTTCTTACTCAACAAGTGGTCCCACTGAAATCCAGGATTAAGGTATTGCTCACCCTTCATTATTTAAGAGATTTGGCAAGTTCTGAAGGATTAGGTCTTATATCATTTTCATGGCATGCACAAGGGTAGAGAGGCCCACAGCCTCCAATCCTGTGGAAGCCTGTCTGTGCAAACAGTTTGAAGCTGGCATTCTGAGAGTTTTTGGGGAGAGTGGCTGCTTACTATGGCATAGTCTCCCTTCAATTCTCGAGAGTTTCTTGCAGAAGTTAATGCAGAGTACAGCAAATAATTGTATCTTTTGATTATGTGATCATTGTTTCTATTAATTGCTTTCCATTTCCCCCAAAATTTATTAAATCCTTAAATCCCATGATGTATTTTTTTTAACTATAATCAATCTCACAAAAAGATATGAAGTTCAAAAAACAGGCAGGCAATTTCCAGTTTTAAGCAACACAAAAGGCTCTTAAATGTCTCTAGATAATCTTTATAAAGCTAGTGATAGCTCCTAAGAAAGTAACGATGCTTACATCAGACATAAAGTAATTCAGCATTTCCCAAACTTTTTTGGCCACGGAACACTTTTTAGCCTATTACGAAACACTTATAATATTATTTTGTAGTTGTTTGGTTTTCAAATAAAAAATTGCATTATTTATGCTTAAATATATTTTATTTTATAAAACAAAGCAAAAATACCAATTTAAAATAACTTGAACTAACAATTTCTAACTGGAAAGCGTGTATAAAGTAGTACAAAAATCAAGTGCAAGAGTCAAAATTAAATTCTAGATTCTTTCACGGAACACCTATTCAGATCGAGCGGAACACCAGTGTTCCGCGGAACAAAGTTTGGGAAACGATGAAGTAATTAAAAGCCCTGAGACATATGTAACTAGGTAGATTTCTATCCAAGGTTATTCAGCCTTATCATTCTGTCTGCTTGTCTAAGTTATAAAGGATGGGGAGTGTGGTACACTGAAGATAATGTACTGTCATTTTTCCTGTGACAATTGATAGCAAAATTACAGTTACTTTATGGTCTACAGTAAAATGAACACAATGATGAAAGGCACTATTACCTTGGGCTACCAAATATACCTACGTCCACCACGTGTCCTGATGCATGCTCAGTCGTCAGCCTAACTGCCACCTCTTCCCTTCAGTTCCTCAAGAGGGAATGGTGATGTTACTCCAGAGAGGAGATCATTTTCTTAAGTCCTTTTTACAGAGGATTTCAAATTACTGCAAGCCCCCAAGTGAAGAGATAGAGGGGACTTTGGCAAACAAAAACATTTTGAAAAAAATCTTTCCTTACAGAAAAAGGAGAAGAGTTTCTGCTCCTAGTGTCAGTTGGAGGGACCTGCTCTCATGATTAGTCTCCTGCTTACTCCATCTTAGTATTTAGGGAAGCAGTCACCTTCAGGCAACGTTGTCCCTCTCCTTATCATTTTGGCATAGACCTAAAAAAACAAAACAATAAACACCTGCCAGCCAGGGAGGTCCTGTGTCAGTCTGTGCCCCAATAAAATTCCCCCTTGATTGACATATATAAAAAAACCTCTCTCTCCACTAAGATTTTTGTCCCCTATTGCAATTCCCATTACACCTACCCAGTGAATTGATTCCCTGAGAAGGGGGATGTAGAAAACATTCTGTGACCATTGCTGAGGTAGACTTCCTTTTCAGGAACAATGGCAGGCAACTTATACAGCTTCTGAGAGCCAGCAACTGCAAAGACTCACTCTGTCTTCTCTACAGTATACTTGTTTTGTAGACTGTAAACTCTTTCAGGCAGAGACTGTCTTTATCTGTTGTTGTAAGCCTCTTTTTTTACCTTGAGCTGTGCTCCATCTTTTGCTGCTTATCCTGACCACTCCTTCATGCCAGCCGCACAGGAAGGCCATGGAGGCCTTATTGAGAGGTCAAGTTAGGGAAGAACCAGGGTGGAGCTGGTAGTATGAGGAGATCAGATTTGTTAGCAGGTGGGTTGAGCAAGGGTGAGAAAAATAAGGATATGTTTTGTTTCGTGGAGAGGAAGTAGGAGCAGGAAGGGGGTTAAGACTCCTTCTGTGGAGTGAGGAAATTAATTTAGATGCCCCTTAATAGAGGGTACTAAGGATGTGTACACTCTTCTTTAGGACTATAACAGCCTGATTTTAAGCAGGGCCCCAATCCAACATCCTTTTTTGCACCCAGAATGTGCCTGTATAAAATATTGTGGTACAAAATTCCATCTGTAATTAGCTGCACACAGTACTGATGTTATTTAGACATCCAACTACATGACTGTACCTCCATGACTAAATGACAAAATATTAGTGCACCTGTGGGTACAAAAAGGGAGAATGTTTTTTAAAAGTCTGATGCCATAATGTTTATTTTTATATTTTAAAATGCTCTCTTGCCTGTATTTGCACAGGACTGTAGGAATGAACCCTGATGTTTCCAGATTTGGATGTTTCTTTGCTGTTGTGTTAGTACCTCATATAATTGGTGAGCTACTAACACTTGTTTTGCTTGGTGTGGTTCAAAATCCAAATGTAGTCAACAGTGGAGTGTTGCTACTTAATGTAGCAGGAGTGCTCGTTGGAACTGGGCTTGTAAGGTAAGGAAAAGTATTACTAAATAATTGTGGTTTTAATGATAAAATAATGTAACTATAGAATAGTCTCAAGAATCTCTGTTGCTAAAGGTGAGTCTATGCGTGTGTACGCAACAAGGTAACAACTAGATAAAGTGCACCTGTAGTCTTTGGCAAGGCAACTATCTAATCACTGATCTTTTAAACCTTGTACTAAATACATGGGACACACTCAATCCTGACTTTTCCTACAGAACTGAAATAAGCCTAATGATAGTTAATGCCAAAGCCACTTCCTCACTGGCATGGCTACACCTGATAAAGTGGTTCTCAAAAAAAGTATCACTCTGTGCCATCTTTGACAGTGCTTTTTCTCCTGTAAACAGATTTCAGCTAAAGCTTGTTCTGCAAAGTAAAACTACATTAACACTCTCTTCAGTGCCCTTTTAGTCACTGCGAAATTTAGTGAAGGGTTGTAGTTTTGTTGTGAAAGTATTTCCCACCACCTTAGTTCTGTGCCTTACTGATCTCTTTGAGTGAGAATGTGTGGGTTTTTTTTACCATGTTTTTTAGTACACACAATGCTAATTAAGACTGTGAATCTCTTCATTGTCTATGAAGAGAGTCAATATTGCCAGTGGGTCTTGGATTGCTGGACATTTCTGCTGCATTTGCTGTGTTGGATGATAAGGAGTTGGTTGGAATCTTTGTATGAGAGACAGGAAGTGCATATATTTGCTGAGTACAGTTACACTGAGCTGATTCAAGACTCTGTTTTGATTCACGTTATTAATTCTTTGTTTTGCAAGTATCTTTAGTTGTCCTCCAGGCCTTAATATTCACTTTGTGTCTACTTTAGAGGAAATGAATTGAATACACATGGTAGACTTCTGTTATGCAGATAACACTGATCACTCCTAATAGTTCTTCCATTGTCATTTTATTAGCTTTTTTTTATGACACAGCAACATGAATATAAATAAGTTGTAAAATTAATTGCAACCATACCCAAACAATTCATTACTGTATATCCTGACACTGTTAATGGTCATTGGTCTCCTTAATAGGTCCTTCAACATTTGTCACAAATACAGTTTGTACTTGAATATTGTGCAGGCAAATTAAGAACACTCTCTAAAATGTGAGATGTTGTTGTAAGATGCTGAAAGGAGCAGTGCAGTTATTATAAATTTGGGTAGTATTGGTTCTTGAAATAACAGAAGCCCAATTTAACTAGTTTTTGTTTGTTCAAGGCACACAGAAAACATGCCTACACCTTTTAAAGTTCTAAGTTACCTTACATTCCAAAAATACAGCAGTGAGGTTCTTGCCGTCAATGAATTTTATGGATTAAACTTCACATGTGGTAAGTGTTCACTGAGCCCCCTTAAGCCCTTTGTAAATCAATTTAATGAAATATATGTTTAAATTTATAAACATGCTAACAAAGAGTACTTGCCTACACCTTTCTAAGCAACCCATACAACTTACAAATACAACACATGACCACTAGGTTATGCTTCCCAGCCGGACCCCAAGTGAGGCCCATTACAAGGGGTGAAATTCTCCAACTATGGAACACATGGGACCCTGTTTATAAGTGAAAATCAACACCTTTAACATCTCCTTGAAACCCGCAGACAGACAAGGCAGATCATGGCAAGATACTACATGCTCTAAGCAGATTAACACATTATATGCTAGCTTCAATTTTGGATGGTTCTAAAATGTAGTCCCATATAGAGCATATTGCAGTAACGCAACCTTGAAGATGTCAAAGGCTTTCATCACAACAATGAGGATAATACCTTGCACTTTTATGTAAGGATCTCAAAGTATTTCATAAATATTAATAAGCCTAAGTCAAACCACTTCCCAGTGCTTATGGGTCCTCGCAGACAGCATATTTGATGGGCCTTAAATCTTCCATTTGGTGTGAGTGAAATGGAAGGTTCTAGTGACGCTTCATTCTTCTCTTCAGAAAATGCAATGCAGGTTAGACACAGAAACATGAAGAATGCCCCAATTTCCCATATACAGAAGATTGGCTGGGATGGGCACTGGGGAGCTCCTGGGATGCCTGTAAGGGAAGGAAATCTACCTGCCCAGCCACGCTGTGGGTATTACTCCAGTTTCAGGACCACAGAACCATTGCAGCAGCTGTATGAGCTGTGGTATTTGTATCGCAAGAGATCTGCCAACATGCTCTCAAGCTTCTACGGTGAAGCAATAAGTCATTGCAGAGCTGAGTTCTGAACATACAATAATTGTACAGCCTCTGCCCAGAATCTCCTGGAACAACACTGTTCTCCACTACGGACAGTGCCCTCCAGACCCACAGGGGAACAGGAAGGAGTTGTGAACATATATGTTATATTAAAATAAATTGTAAGGCCAAGTATATTAAATAAAACTGAGTTAGAGTAGAAGTTGGAATCCAGATGTTTAAATCAGTGCACCACTTACAGTAACCAGCCTGCATTCTCTATAATACAAAACTTTTTTTTTTTTGCAGGTGGCTCCAATGTTTCTTCTGGAGTTGGCACATCATGTGTTTTCCAGCAGGGCATTCAGTTCATTGAGACAACCTTTCCTGATGCAATGTCCAGATTCACAACAGATTTCTTAATGCTATATGCTTTCCTACCTGCACTTGTCATTCTAGCAATTGTGAGTTTTAAAATAAGAGATATAATTATTGTCAGGCAATAAAAATGCTAGCAGTTCTAAACTGGCTATACAGTACTATATACCAAACCTTGCAGTAATTGAAAACATTATTTGGGCAAAGTAGTACCCATTGTTTTGTTGTTTTTCTAAATTATAGCAAGTGAGGAGTGAATTACGTCCACACTATTCATATCTTTTTCCTTTCAGTTAACAGTTTTAACTCATGTTGGAAGCAACATGTTAAATACTATGAACAAAACACTTAACTAAAAATTTCAGTTTATGAAGTACACATTTTGGGTATTTTTTTAATTCATAAAAATATTTTAACATATTTGTAAGTGCACTTAATAAAGAGGTGCAGACATGGGAACAAATGTAATTTGCTTTGTTAGGGATTATTCTTGCAAGCTTGACGACCAAGGGGCACAACAATATTTCCTCTAACAGCTGTACCTCACCTTCCCCACCCCGTCCCAAAATAAATCATTTAAAAATATCAAAGCATAATGTAATAGACATGGTAATTCGGTTGTATGACAGGACTTTACTTTCTTAGGTTTTCAAGTTATTAATGCAAAGGGTGAAACTAAGATATTACAAGTATGAATTAAAGTGAATATATGTGAATCTGTACATAAATTTGAGCCTAGAAATTGTGAAATTGCTCAGCACCTGTGACCAAATATGTTACACATAATAAACTATAACATTCAGAGAAGGAAAAATTCATGTTAGATCATCCTGCCCAGTCCCTTTCCAGTTCAGGATAGTTCACCAAGGAATTTTCTTATGTGCTCTAGCCCAGTGGTTCATCTGTCCATTTTTGTGGTAAGATGACATACTGCTCATAGGCCACCTCTTGTCTCAGTACCTCAATAGTCTATTGCTTGGTTCTCAAAATATTTCATCCTGCTGATGGACAAAAGGCTGAGCTGTACTGGTTTATGCTAAGTTTGACTTTCTCTATCAATGACATTTCCATCTTTTCTAATTGCACTAGAAGACTATGATACTGAACATTAGGAATAATTTTCTACCATTAATCTAAATTTCCTTTTATTAATGCACACAAATATCCCACAATGTGTGTATGAAGGGGTGGGGACTTATATTTACTGATAGTGTAACACCTTCATTAAATTAGAGCATTAAACTTGACAACCATAACAAACTATCACTTCCAGGATGGGTAGCAGAACGGTTCTCATTGTCCAGAAATCCTAACAGTACTCAATCTTATTGGTGAGCAGGAGCCACAACATAGCTCTATGCAGAATGGGTATAGTCTTTGGGAATGTTCTCCTATACAAGATTAACAGAACCTGGTTTTAACTACATTATATCAGGCAGCTTGTGTGAAAGTCTCTCTCTTATAGCACTTATCAATTAATGGGTTAATTAGTACATAAAATATGTATCTGCAAACTGGGAAACATCTGACTCTGTACACATTATATTTTGTGTACACAGGTACAGCTCTAGGCTTGCAATAATCTGTTTATGCCCTTAAATGTCTATTTTATGTAGGAACTTAAAAAAACCAACAAAACATATGGCCTTAAGAGTCCCGTTCTTCATATTTAAACCCATCTCTGTGAATAATCTTTTTTAAATTTTCCAAAATCTACTTGAGTCTGAGGATCCAGGTTTATTTTCTCACCAGAAAACACCTTCAATTCACATGATGTTATAAATTAATAGTTAAATTCATGCACTAAGTTTTTTATAATTTAATAATAAATGCAATCATGCTATATTAACTGTTTATTGTATGTTTGCAATTTGGTATTACATATTTTTCCAGTTGTATAAAACACCAGTTTCAATTACTTTGTATAATACTCAAAAATGATGATTGATCTTAACATGTACAAGACATAAAATTAAAATCAGTGTGAGAGGTAAACACTTATCTCAATCAAGATTCAAACTCCATTTCTTTCCAGGATTTAGAGGCATTTCTCTTATATTGTTCTAGTTCCTAAAACACAAACACATACCAAAACACTTAGCATAACATTCCCAGTAAAATAATAATAAAATGCATACAGCTGTAACTTTCCAATCTACATGCAGTTTAAGGCTTCTAGCTATGTTTCTAAATCATACATTATCAAATTTTGAAATAGTACACAAAGAAATTTTGATCACATCTTACTAAAATTAAATAAGTTTAGCACTAGAGGCTGACTAAGTTGCTGTCAGGAGAGAGATCTAGATGTGATTTCCTCTCCTAGCTATTCACTTGCCAGGCCAGGCCAGGCCAAGCCCCAAATTGGAAGCACTATGGAAACATGGAAATTTGAGGCTATATATTGAATATACTTTAACTTTATTGCTTTGTTTGTGTCACAGAGCCCTAGATTACAATGGCAAAAATAGTTTCTTATGCACAATGGGTCAAAATTCAGGACTTTGTCCATTCCAAGTGGTGAACTCTGTACAAGGTACTGTCCATGAGACTCCTATGGGGGAAGGAAGCCATTTCACAGAGATTACTTTAACACATGACTGAAGTAATCCCTCCACAGCCCCAAAGACTTCAATTGGCCGGGGGAGGGGGTGGGGTGGGGCAGAGGACCAGCTGAGTCACAAAACTGTGGATCCACTCTGTTACCCATGCTAATTCATCAGGATCCTTTACAAAGCTGAAGCTTCACAGAGGGGGTGTGCATTCCATCCAAATCCAGCCCTTGGCCCTCTTGTATGAGTTGTTCTACTAGTGATAACTCTGTGGCCAGGGAGATGAAGCTAGATTTCCCTCTTCATTAGTATGCTCAATTTTGGCCAGAAAGTAGTAGCCTGAAACATTTCTTAAAAGATCACAAAGGGTTTATTTGACATGTACAGGAAGATTCTTCCCTCTACATTTATTTGTTTTTAATCAGCTATTCTGAATAATCCCTTTATGAGCTATATTTTAGTTGAATGAGATGTGTACATCTGAATGTAAATATAAGCAAAAACTAAAGATGTAGCATTTCAGAAGAAGTTAATCCCAGTGAGTATTGGGAAATCTTTAGGGAAAAAAGCTTTGAGGAACAGATTATTAAGAACAGCAGTAAAAGTTGTTACTGTGAAGATATTAAAAAGGCAGGCACTCAGAGGCAATCACCACTATAGCATAAAGAACAATAGCCGGTTAGACAAATGGACCTACATGACTTTATTCCATCCAAAAATATTACTATGAATTTTGATGCATATAAAAAGCTTTAGAAACATTAGCAGATAAGTTTTTATCTTTTTGTTTCATGCAGTGATGCGTACCGTATGGCATCATAGTTCTTAAAGATTTATGAGCAGAGTTATTTAAAAGTCACTATGTCTTCTTTACATAAACATGACTCCAAGTTAACTAAAGGATTGTATTATTCTAATTACAGCCATATAATTTTAGGTCTATCGTTATCTACTGTTTGCAATTTCAAAGATCAGTTATCCACCTGCTACTGCATTAGAGTAGCATGTTTAGCTATACCATACATATAAAAATTAATTATGCTGGAAATTCCCATTTGCATTCAATTAGTTTACATGAAATTTTGATATAGCACAGTTATAACTCACCAAACCACTTTAGTATTAGTTTTTAGCTACCAAAAAGACCTTCCTGCTATATTTTCAAGGAAATACACACTGTATCTGTGTTTTATGTTACAACTCTAACCTGAGGCTAGCTGCTTGGAGACTGAAGGAGGAAAGTCAGTGTGATGGCTTCCCTTTCTTGACCAGGATCTCTTCTGAAACTAAATGCTCAAGCAATAAGGAACCAAAAATCTATTGAGCCTTACCTCCCATGCAATCCTACTGCAATCAATGGGGTTGAATGGGCTGCAAGTCAAAACAGAATTTTGTGCAAGCTCTTGTCATAGCTTAAGAATTCATGCAAGGTAGTTGGTATGGCAGTCTATTAAAGGCAGCCATCAAGTAAGATTCTCAAGTGATTTAAACTGGCATAGCTCCATAAACTTCAAGAAATAGATGTTGATTTGCTGAAGAGCCAGCCCTTCTATTTAAGTGAATAAAGGAACGTATTTTAAGTCTAGCAGGCCTGTTAATAATCAGGACTCATTACTTTACCATGTTTTAAGAAGAAAAACAAAATAAGGCAGAGAGAGACAGAGAATGCACTGGATTTCAGTCATCCTTTCTAAAACCAGACAAAGGGATAGAACAGTGCTAGAAACCTTTGCAAATTCCAGCGGCAGTCTGCAGGAACCACAGTTCAGTAACTCTTGTAAATGTGACTGGCGGCAGGGGAGTTCCAGTAGCTTGTGAGGATGGGGTGGGAAATCAGAGAAGAAAAGGTGAACACAAACCAGTGATTAGTAGGAGGACTGAGCAAGTGTCATATGAGTGCTATCTTGATTTTAATGGAATGGACAAGATAAAATAATAGATATTTCACAGGAATTATTCAGGCAAATTGACATGAAAGCCACACTTGTTTGCGTTTAATAGAAATGATGGTCATGAGGCTTGTGGAGAATAATGGGAGGCATAAGCTAAAACGATATAGGAATGGAGAAGATTTCTCCTAAAAAGTGAATATGGAAATAAAATATGAAGTAAATATATGCCCCTTTTGAGAAAAATGTACAACCTCAGAGTCTTGAATCTTCTTTTAATATAGATTTAAAGCTATTTTTAGTGGTTAAATCAAATGTTATTTCAGTACAACCTAACTAATCTGTACACCTGATAAAGTCACACAACGAAAAATTCTCTCTCCATACTTACCAAAGCCAGCATCTTTCATTATCAAGGGAGCCAGCATGCTGGCTGATGCAGATTCTCCAAACCCTTCGTTTTCCCGCAGGTTTGAGGCATTTTCCAATATCTTCAGGAAAATAGGTTTGTAGTAGTATTTTACAGTGTTTTGTAAGAAGGGGTGCTGCCATTTGCTCACCGAAAAAAGATTTTGAAGATAGTGTCTGATTTTCAGGGAGGTGTTGTTTTGTGTGTCTGATCTTGGTTAAGTCACTTGATCTCCATTTGCTTCAGTTAATCACTGCAGTTTTTTTAAATCATATTCTTCTAAGAATCAATGGTTCAGATCTATTTATCATTTAGGCACATTGGCCCTGATCCGTACAAGGTATTTAGGTGCCTCAATCCCTCTTTAGGCACCCAAGTCTATAATTTAGGTGCCACTGACATTTTCAAACCTACTGCTCAGCTGCTGCCTTAACCCTGTACCTTGGCTGAAAATTCTACTGGGCAGCAGGCTGTCTATGGGCTAAGGGTCTGTATTAAGAGGAGCTACACCCAAGTATCTTTAAGGAACTGGGCCTCCCTGCATCCCTGTCTATTGGTTTAGTCACCATGCCAAGGTGAATAGTAAAGTGATAAGAAAAGGAGTACTTGTGGCACCTTAGAGACTAACAAATTTATTTGAGCATAAGCTTTCATGAGCTACAGTTCACTTCACTGGATGCATTCAGTGGAAAATACAGTGATGTTAACTGTAAAATATTATTTATACAGATATATCAAAATACAGCTTGCTAAAAAATTAAAAATCTCAGAGTCAAGTGTTAAGTATTAAGGCCCCTGTAATAAGACATTTCATGATAACCTAAGCACCTTTCCAAATAAATTAATGGGAGTCCTCAAGATGCACATTTGGAAGAAGTCCCTTGAATACAAGCAAAAATTACAATATAAACTTAAAAGCTATTAGCAATTTAAAATTCTAAGTACAGCTAACACACGTACACAAGTCTCCATTATGATGGCACAACACTAGTATTTAGACACTCACTACCTATTCAGGAAGTACAGCAACAGAAAATTCAGGGTACCGCAGGACCTTCAAAGAGATCAATCCTATACCCCACATCTGGGGTGACCTTGAATAACTATACTGAGGTAAAAATTATAGTGCTTTTCTGCACTAGGATTTTACAGAGATGACTATCTCAAGTTACCTATCTTGATGTAAAAAACCACCATTTTTGCGGTGAAGAAAAAGTCTTAGAACTTCAAATGTTGTTAGGTAATACATGCCTCTTCTATTATGAAGAATTAAAATCCCATGGAATATTATAACAACCAAACTAATGCAACAGAACCTTGCTAATTTGCACTAGTGACAAAGAGACCCATTGCAAATCTAAGTCAGTTTTGAAAACTAGCAAGCGAACAAATTTTAAAAATACTCTCTTCCGATATTTTTGTCAGATATTTAGCTTTACCTAATTATAACTACAATTAACAGTAAACTTAATAAATGTAAAGAATATTTTGTGAAACTAATGAAATACATCAGTGCAGAATCTGCTACTAAATCTTTGATGAGTTGTGAGAAGATTCCACCAATGGCTCTGTGGATATGGGGAAAGCGGAGGATGTGATATACCTTGACTTTAGCAAAGTTTTTGATACAGTCTCCCACGGTATTCTTGCCAGCAAGTTAAAGACATATGGATTGGATAGACTATAAGGTAGACAGAAAGCTGGCTAGATCGTCAGGCACAATGGGTAGTGATCAACAGCTCGATGTCTAGTTGGCAGCCAGTATCAAGCAGAGGGTGCCAGAGGTCGGTCCTGGGGCCAGTTTTGTTTAACATCTTCATTAATGATCTGGATGATGGGATGGATTGCACCCTCAGCAAGTTCATGGATGACACTAAGCTGTGGGGAGAGGTACATATGCTGGAGGATAGGGATAGGGTCCAGAGTGACCTAGACAAATTGGAGGATTGGGCCAAAAGAAATCTGATGAGGCTCAACAAGGACAAGTACAGAGTCCTGCACTTAGGTCGGAAGAATCCCACGCACTGCTACAGGCTGGGGTCAGACTGGCTAAGTAGCAGTTCTGCAGAAAAGGACCTGGGGTTACAGTGGACAAGAAGCTGGATGAGAGTCAACAGTGTGCCCTTGTTGCAAAGAAGACTAATGAGATATTGAGCTGCATTAGTGGGAGCATTGCCAGCAGATCGAGGGAAGTGATTATTCCCCTCTATTCGGCACTGGTGAGGCCATATCTGGAGTATTGTGTCCAGTTTTAGGCCCCCCACTACAGAAAAGATGTGGACAAATTGGAGAGAGTCCAGCAGAGGGCAATGAAAATGATTAGGAGGCTGGGGCACAGGACTTAGAGGCTGAGGGAACTGGGCTTATTTATTCTGCAGAAAAGAAAAGTGGCGGGGGGGGGATATTTAATAGGAGCCTTCAACTACCTGAAGGGGGGTTCCAAAGAGGATGGAGCTTGGCTGTTCTCAGTGGTGGCAGATGACAGAACAAGGAGCAATGGTCTCAAGTTGCAGTGGGGGAGGTCTAGGTTGGATATCAGGAAAAACTATTTCACTAGGAGGGTGGTGAAGCACTGGAATGGGTTACCTAGGGAGCTGGTGGAATCTCCATCCTTTGAGGTTTTTAAGGCCCAGCTTGACAAAGCCCTGGCTGGGATGATTTAATTGGGGTTGGTCCTGCTTTGAGTAGGGGGTTGGACTAGATAACTTCCTGAGGTCTCTTCCAACCCTAATCTTCTCTGATTTTTTGTGCAGGTTAGTGATGTTCCAATCTATTTTACAAAATCAACATTAGAAAAGGAAGTATCTGATTATCTGGTATAGTAACCTAGATTGGAGCATACTTGGCAAGTTACTCTCCGTCATATCTTTACACCAATGGACAGGCAGAAAAAATATTAGGAAAGATATCTAAATTATTGTTTGCCACACCACTTTTTACAGTTTGCATGCTAAATGCTGGGATCCTGGAGCCTGTCAATGCAGTTAGCACAGAGGCAGCTCAAACAAAGTTTGCTTTTCTACTTCTGTGTGCCTTCTCACTATTCCATCCTGCTGCCTGATGCTACCATGAAAACAGAGATCATTTTTGTCAAAAGGGTTCTAGTAGTTTAAATTTAATCTTTGTTTCAAATTTGTAAATAGAACAGTTATTTACACTATAGTAACTGGATCTTTGAGATGTGTTGTTCACATGTATTCCACTTTTAGTGCATATGTGCCCCATGCACATGAGACTGGAAACTTTCTAAAAAGCAGTGTTTGTTGGGGCTGCACCCTCTAGCACCCCATAGCCACAGGCTTAAAGGGGCAGGTCAGCCACCGGCGTTCTCTAGTTCCTATACTAAGCGTGGGCAAACTACGGCCCGCAGTCCACATCCGGCCCATCAGACCTTTTAATCAGGCCCTCAAGCTCCCGCCGGGGAGCAGAGTCGGGGCTTGCCCTGCTCGGGTGCTCCAGCTGGGGAGCAGGGTTGAAGGCTTGTCCCGCTCTGCACGTGCTGTGGCTCTGCATGGCTCCCGGAAGCAGCAGCATGTCCCACCTCCTACGCATAGCGACAGCCAGGAGGCTCTGCACGCTGTCCCCACCCCAAGCACCGGCTCTGCAGCTCCCATTGGTCAGGAACCGCAGCCAATGGAGCTGCAGGAGCGGCGCCTGCAGATGGGGTACCACGCCTCCATGTAGAAGCTGGAGGGGGAACATGATGCTGCTTCCAGGAGCTGCGGGGGCAGTGCATGTGGATGGGGCAGCGTGTTGAGCTGCCTGGCTGTGCCGCAGTGCCTCCATGTCAGAGCTGGAGGGTGGACATGGCACTGCTTCTGGGAACCGCTTGAGGTAAGCGCCTCCCATAACCCACACCCTCGCCCCCTCCTCCCTGTGCCCCAACCCCCTGCCCTGACCTCAATCCCTCTCCCTTCTTCCAAACCCTTCAGGTCCCAGCCCGGAGTACCCTCCTGCTCCCCAAACCCTTCATCCCCAGCCCCACCCCAGAGCCCGCACCCCAACCCCCAATTTCATGAGCATTCATGGCCCATCATACAATTTCCATACCCAGATGTGGCCTTCAGGCCAAAAAGTTTGCCCACCCAGTCCCATTCTTAAAGGATATAAATTGACAATGACTCAATAGTAGCAGGAAGGAGCACGGGGGTTGAGGAATACATGTGGACAAAACATCTCAAAGAACCATAGTTATTGTAGGGTAAGTAACTGTTAGTTCTTACAATAACTGTTCATATGTATTCCACATCTGGTGACTGACAAGCACTAACTCATGTCCTGGAGGTAAGTCTACCAGAATAATTACTTCAGGACAATTCGACCAAAGAAGGCATTTGACCTGGAGTCCCTTACCAAGGAGTAATGCTGTGTGAAGCTGTGAACTGAACTCCAGATAGCAACTTTAAAAATCTGTGAAATTGGGATCCCTTGCAGTGATGCACCAGAGGCTGCCTAGTTTCTGGTGAAATTAGTCCTAACCTGCCAAGGCAGGTCTAAAAGGCCCACCTAGTAGTACCTCAACATGTTCCAAAACCCATTTTGATAATCTTGGAGTGGACATAGGTTGCTCCTATACTCTGTCAGCAAAGGATAGGAACAGTCCAGAAAAATTCCTGAACAGCTTCTTTCTGTCCAGGTAATATGAGAGACACTGGACAATGTCCAAGGTATAAAATTTGGTTTCTCCCCCAGTAGTCTGATGCTTGGTAAAGAAGACATGTAGGTGAATCATGTCTTTAAGATGAAAGTCAGAAACCACTTTAGGTAAGTGACGTCTCAGCCACTTTGTCCTTGTGGAATACTGTGTATGGAGGCACCATAAGGGCTTGAATCTCTGCTATTCTGGTTAAGGTAATGGCCACTTATAAAGACTGTCTTCACAGACGGACTGTACAAAGAATAGGACACCACGGGTATGAAGGGAGGATCCACCAAATTTGTTAAAACAATGTTGAGGTACCAGGAGCATGGGGTCTCTCTCATTGTCAGGAAGCCTTGATCAAGCCCATTGAGAAACCTAGGCATGGTTGGATGGGAGAAGACAATATGGCCTTCCACAAACAGGTGATAAGTGGAGACAGCCAATAGTGTACTCTACTGAAGTGATCTGAATGCTCTAAAGTGAGCAGATAGTCAAGGATGGCAGCAAATGGAGCTCCTAAAGGGGTTTGCTGCTTCTCTATAACCCAGATAGGGAATCTCTTCCATTTAGCAGTATAGGAGCTGAATCTGTGATGCTTCTTGTTCAGGTCAGATGTGAACAAGTCTATTCAAAGGTCCTGCTACTGTCACGGACCAGGGTGTAGAAGGGTCAGGTCTAGCGGTCAGAAAAAGGCAGGCAGAGGAACAATCACTGCTGTGGGCATAAGCATAGACCAGCCAATGGCCAATTACACTGCTGGAGTTAAGAGCAGTCATGGCAATTCCCCCCAGCCAATCAGGTGATCTAGCCAATTAGGGTCTCAGCTGCAATTAGCTAGCTGATCCCGGGCCCAGCTGCAGCCCGTCATTCCTGACACTACCTCTCGCAGCATCAAGGGTGCCTCCTAGCAGGTCTAGGGCCTGGTTTTTCAGGGTGAGCCCCATGGAAGTTCTGCAGCAGGTCCAGGATGTGAATGTTTTCAACCAGTTCCCAAGATTGGTCGTTTACCCTGAAGCTCTCCCAGGTACAGGAATTTTCCCTGAACTCACCGGGAGTCAAGGCATTGTCGGTCTAAATATTCTTCTTGTCCTCAAATGGTTATTGGTGCTGGTGGTGGGCTGGAACATATTCTCAGGTTTGTGCTTAGGGAGGGAAATGTGAAATACCAGATGGATCTTGAGCTAAGCGGGTATTTGCAGCTTGAAGGCTACAGGACCAACTTATTCCAAGATTATGAATGGGCTCAGGTACTGGTGATTGAGTTGGCCGACAGGCGGGCCAATGTGAGGTTCCAGGTAGACAGCCAGACATTGTACCCCATGGCTAGGCTGGGGGAAGTTCAACTACCCTGGTCAGCATGATGTTTGTAAGTTTCCTTTGTGTATTTCAATTGCTCCTTGAGCTTTGGGTGTACTTGGACCAGGTGGACAGCCCAGTCTGCAGCTGCATGTACTGAGGCATTTGTGGGTACATCAGGATCAAACCCAGGAAAGAAAATGTAGGTTGCCAAGAATGGACTTTGTTGGGTTGAGGCATGGGTTGCATTGTTATAGGTGAATTCCACATAGTGGAGCAGAGAAAAACAGGCATCCCTTTTGGAAATTCAAGAAACAACATAGGTACTGTTCTAGAATCTGGTTGACTCATTCTGTTTGCCCATTAGTCTGCAGGTGGAAGGAAGACTAGGAGAGGGATTCTCTTCCACCAAAAATGGTGGCATCTTCCACCAAAAACGGAGGGCATCAGTCTGACGCGATGCCAATTGGTAGCCCACAGTTGTGGAAGATATTCTACAGAAAAAGGTGTGCTGTTTCTGGGGCAGAAGGGATGCAGTGGCATGGAACAAAATGTGCTGTTTGGCTTGGGAGATCGACCACAACTAGAATCACTGTGCACTCATGATAGCAAGGCAACTTCAAAATAAAGTCTATATATTAATTAGGCCAGGCTAGAGGGGGAATGGGCAAAGGCTGGAGATGGCCAAGCGGTTTTGAGCATGGGCTCTTGGTTCACGACCAAAGATCACAAGCCCTTACATACTCCTTGGTGCATACCTGTTGGCCAGGCCACCAGAAACTCTGCAATATCAGGTCCCGCATCTTGGATTTGCCAAAGTAACACGTGAGCAGCATGTCATGACATAGTTTCAGGAACTGGACTCAAGGCTGACCTGCCAGAATATAAATACAATCCTTGTGATAGAGGTGATCCTGCAGTCTGAGTTAAGAGCCCGACTGGGCATCTATGTTATCCAGGTCTGGCAGATCATGGTCACAAAGGAGTCATGGGGCAGCTGAGAATGGATGGATGGATGACATTAGATTGCTGTCAACTGAGCCACTGACAAAGTTGGACCCTTTAAAGATTGTGGAGGGAAGTTCCTTGCCAGGCTCAAGGTCCTCCTCTTTGAAGGACAGGGGATCTACTTTCTCATTTCTAGCCCCTGAGTGATAGATTACAACAAAAGGACAAATTGGGCAAAAAAGGAGATACCAGTGGATCTGACATTGATTGGGGGAGCTGGCTGGCTGGAGGTACTCTAGGTTCATGTGGTCCTTGAGAATTTGGGCTGCGAATCAAGCTTCTTCCAGGACGTGATGCCATTTTTCCAGTGCCACCTGGACTGCCAATAACTCCTTGCCCCTGACATTAAAAAAAAAAAATTAAGTCCAGGGTCATCGATACCAGCCTCATTAGTGGCATTCAGAAGTTGAGTGAGGCTCTTATGGTGGCCTCTTACTGCCAAAGCGTTGGTGGAACCGTTCTTGGCCTTTAGCTGCTTCCTTTGCTGGACCTATTTAGTGCTGAGTATGAAGGTTTGCATCTCCAGTCACTGTGTGATGAGTGCTCTTTGTGGGCTCTCACCTCTGCTAACTGAGCAGAAGATGAGGGAGGCTCTGTCTGACTCTGTAATGGACAGTGGCATTTCTTCAATGCTGAATAATCTCTGCAACCTGGAGTGAACCATCAGCTCATGGAGCATTCTGAAAGCAGTAGAATCTGGTTGGGTAGACCTCTCACCCTCAGGAGTTGATGACGCTCACATGGAAAAAAAATTTCAGGAGAGATTCCCTGGAATTTTGGGACCTTTTAGGAAAGGAGCAATATATAGAGTATTTACATGGTATGTATATGTATGATATGTATCCCTGACCATAAAAATGCAATCTACGTCAGTCAATATAATGGAAATACAAAACTGAGTACACAACTGCAAACAATATATACATTCCAGTATATATTACAAAATACGATCCAGTATATAGCAGAATTATCAACTATCCCAATAATCAGAGAAGTTCAAGACAAAATCGGAAACAGTGTTTCAGAAGTATGTCACAGTAAGACAACATTCAATCAACATGAAAAAAAGAGAAAAATGTACAAAATAGGGAACAAATTTATAAAAATAAAGGTCTTTAAGAAAATGCAATGACTCAGGAGGAATACTATAGTCAGAAGGTCTTTCTTAAAATGTTAGTGTTTAATCAAGAAAGTAAAATAAGTTAATATAATGAGAAATGTAATGGCAAATTTTATTTTAGGGTAAAATTCAGTCTTAAGACCACCAACACTCCTACTGCCCACGTGACCTACCTGTCTCCTAAGCGACCACTCATATAGCCCCAAGCTACAAACATGTGGCAGAATTTAGAAAGACACTATATCCCATTACAATCACTTGAGCTATCCAATCCCCAAACTACTACACCAAAACACACAAGATGTTATAAAAGCATAATACACCTCCTAGCTGCTTTATTATCTTCACTCTTGCAGATAGCTACTCTTCTTCCAACTTTGGCCTTCCTTCTTCAAACTTTGCTCTCTGTATCTTAAAGTATCTTAAAATTGCTGCTGCAAAAATATTTTCTCATCTGTCCTTCCAATCATGCACTTCTCTTTTAACTCCTTCATTTGTTTCCTCCTGTCTTTCATGCAAAATTCAAACTTCTTGTCTTTATCTTCAAGAATATGCACAATTATATTCCTGTTTACATATCTGCTCTCATCTTTTCATACTTTCCCAAGCCTATTTTCCTTGGTTTCCATCTGTTCTCTTGTGCCCTCTTCCATGCTGCCTTCTACACTTTGATTGGTATGTGGCAGATAAAGCATGAGGCTACACACTGAATGAGGACAATAAAAAGAAATATTGAGCAACTACCTATTGACTGAGGCAGAGGGGTCTTGGGGAAAAAAACAGTATGTAATCACATGACTAAAATCTGTTGTCTTGTTGTCAATTAGGGTGACCAGCTAATAACTGTGGAAAAAACAAGACAGGGCTGGGGAGTATTAGGCGCCAAAAAACGGGACTGTCCTTATAAAAACAGGACTTCTGGCCACCCTACTCATAATGCATATACACATAATACATGTATTTAATGTAATTTCCTAATTTAAAAAACCCAAAGCCATCTATTCATGAGTAGATTTCTCCCTGATTTCTACAAATCTGATAGACTCAGTGCTTAACGATGATCACGCATCAGTGAAAATACAATTTTCCCCTCCCGGACAAACTGGACTTGTAAAAGATGGAGATTGAACTCCACTCATTTGAAAGATAAACATTTTCAGAACTAAGCCACAGAAGACATTTGTTTTTTCCCCCCTAAGCAAGTGACACACTAGATGTATCCCAAGGGGTGGATCGGGATATACTAAAAGCCTTTATTAGGGGGCAAAACCATTTTCTTCCCAGAAGGTAGAAAGAGGGATAGACAGTTCCTGGAATTAACCGAACAACTTAAAGCTATGGATTTAGAATGTACAAGCTACCCCTCCAAATAAAAAAAAAGATCTATAAAAATTAATTATTGTTGGTATGAAATAAACGGACTTACTTCTGCACAAGCTGAATTTGCTCTTTTTAGGCTTAAATAAACACACAAGTCAGGGGAGAGAGTGGAGAAAATTCTCACATACAGATCAAAAGTGAGAGGTCAAAGGTCCCAAATAGCGTCACTTAAATCAGAACAAGGGAGGTTATTACTAATCAGAAAGAGATCAATGATCAATTTTTGAAATTCTACCAGGCTCTATACAATTATGATTCACCACCTGCCCCAGAAGAACTGAGTACTTTTATTAAATCTCACAAATCTCAGAAAAGCAACAGCCCAGGATGGCCTCTCCCTTGCAATCAAAGGAACTAATCAAGGCCATGGGGAAAATGAGTCCGAGCAAGACCCATGGCCCTGATGGCGTACCCCTAAAATTCTACCAAAGTTTCAAGGAAACTCCAACTCCTATGCCATTATACATTTATGAATATCTTTTAAAGAAAGGTACCTTACCTCCTATGATGAGGGAAGTCCTAATTACTGTACTGCTTAAACTAGGTAAGGATGAACAAAAGTGTAACAGCTAGATCCATTTCTTTAATCAATACTGATATAAAATGCTTGCTAAGAGGCTTGAAAAAGTAATAAGTTATATGGTTAACCCCATCAGGTGAGATTTAAAAAATCCACAGTTCAGACAACACACATCAGCTAATTAGCGTTATGGCATTTCATAAGCATGTTAGAAATTTCCATGCAATCATTTCCACTCAGTGAAGAGAAAGCCTTTAATAGAATGAACTAGCAATATCTGTTTTTTATCCTGGATAAATTTGGTCTGGGGAAATCATTTATTTCATAGGTAAAGCTGTTATATTCCAATTCCAACTCTTGTATCCTAAGAAACAGTACAGTACTCAAGCCATCTTTGATCTGTTTCGATGAACTAGACAAGGATGCTTCCTCTCCCCTCTCTTATTCAACCTAGCATTAGAACCACTTACAATATTAATTAGGGCACCCCAAGTCATTCCAGGAATCAAATCAAGGACTCAGGAAACAAAAATCTTTCTATATGCAAATGACATATTAAAAATCTGGATCAATCGATCCCAAATATTCCACAAACAACAGATAACTTTGGTAAATTCTCTGGCTGCAAGATTAATTGGGATAAGTTGGAAGCAATGAAATCTCACTGGATTTAACTGGAAGTGGCTTTTCTGTAGTGCTAATTAGATGACAGACAAATCTCAGAAATCTTGGTATCATGTTCCCTAAGGACATTAAAAAACATAGCCAAGATCAGCCTAGCCCCGTTAATCATGCAGTTAGCAAACCATTTAAATAGATGGCAGAAACTATGTCTCTACTTCAGGGAGAAATAAACATAATTAAAATGAATACTCTCCGGATTGGCTCCAGCAGGAAGCAGAATCGGTTTCTCTTTTACCCTTTCCTAGTGTGCTGCACTTGGACTACTACTGATTCCCTAAAGATCAATTACCAATTATGGCAGCCAGAAATACTTGAAATACTATGTCCCCTAAACTTAAAAATCACCCCTTTCTACATACCCAGGCCTCTATCTGAGGTAACTCAAAACTCGGTATAGCAGGCAACCCCATCATTTGGCCAGATTAGCTGATCTCCAAGATCCCTTTCCAAATCCAATTGATTGAAAATAGCACAGGTAGAAGGGAGGGGCTTCAGGAGTTGCAGTTGTGGTGGATGATAAAACCGTAGGTCTGAATAGAGCATCTCATGACAAGTGCTGCTCTACGGCATAATGCTGTCAGAATGTATGGACTCATGCCCAGATTGCTGCTTTGCAGATGTCCATAATGGGCACATTATTGAGGAAGAGAGTGCTTGGGTGGAGTGTGTGTGGGTCCCCAGTGGGGGTTGTAGCTGTTGATGATGATAACAAAAGTCAGTAGAGCAGGAGATCCATTTAGACAGCCTCTGCTTAGACATAGCATCTCCCTTAGATCATTTTGTGATGGAAATAACTTTGATGATTTTCTGAAAGTCTTTGTCCTCCCAATGTAAAATGCTAAAGCTCATTGGAAGTCCAGGGTGTGGAGTGTTGTTTCTCATTTATTCCCTGATGTTGTGGGAAGAACAATGGGAGATGAATGGGCTGATTCAGATGGTATGAGAAAACAACATTAGGTTAGAACTTGGGATGTGGTCTTACGGTAACTTTGTTTTTGAAAAATGTTGTGTCTGAGGGGTGTGCTATGAGGACCCCCCATTCTCCTACTCATTGGGCAGATGTGATAGTGACAAGAAAGACCGTCTTCATCAAAAGTTGGAGAAGTGACCACAAAACTAATGGTTCAAAAGGGGACCCTGTGAGGCATCGCAGCACCAGATTGAGGTCCCATGATGGAGTTGGGGCTCGTATTTTGGTGTAAAGGTCACAAAGACCTTTCAGAGAGCATTTAGTGATCAGGAGGCAAAGACTGAGAACTCATCCACTTTGTGGTGAAAAGCCGTGATTGCTGTGAGGTGTATTCTGTTCGAGCTCTTGGAGAGACCTGATTTCTTAAGTTCCAATATATAGTCCAGTACCATTGAAAAAGAGAGGAAAGTCACCATAATTTGTCTATTTTGGCACCATGTATTGAATCTCTTACATTTGTGCATGTAGGTATGTTGAGTAGTAGGTCTCCTGCTGTTTAAAAGAATGTCCCTTACCTCCTCTGAATTGGTCATTTTACTGTCTCAGAGTCATGGAGCAGCCATACGTTCAGCTGAAGTCTTGCCAGTTTTGGGTGGTGGACCTGGTCCACATCCTGAGACAGAAGATGTGGTAGAAGGGGAAGAGTGCATGGTGGGAACATAGCCAACTTCAAGAGGTAAGGAACAGTTTGTCTGGGCCATATGGGGGCTATCTAGAGGACTCTGGAGTTGTTGGGCCTGATCTTTTGTATGACCCCAGAGAGGAGAGGAGGAAAGGCATACAGTGGAGGTGCATTCCATTTGAGGAGGAAAGCATCTCCTAGAGAGCAGGGTGCCAATCCCACTCTCGATCACAAGTGTGGGCACTTGGCATTTTGGGTTGTTGCAAAGAGGTCTATAATTGGGAACCCCCAGAGTTTGAATATGCTCTGTGTATCCTGGTTTTCCTTTCCCATTTATGGTCCTGGGAGAATTTTCCATTCAGCGCATCTGAAGTAGTGTTTTGGCATCCTGGTAGGTAGGAGGCCGAGATGTTGATGTTGTGGTTGATGCACCAAGTCCATAGTAGCACGGCTTCTGTGCCTAGGGAGTGTAACTGTCCCCCTCTTGTCAGTTTATATAAAACATACAAGCGACATTGTCTGTCACAACCTTTATGGCCTTGTCCCTGATCATGGCTAGGAAGTGTGAGCATGCATTGTGGACTGTCCACAGCTCTAGCAGGTTTATGTGTAGTGTGGATTCGAATGGGGACCAGTGGCCTCGGATCATGTAGTTGTGCAGATGTGCACTCCCTTCCCCAATCTAGCAGGGAAGCGTCCATTCGGAGTATCATCGATGGAATGTTCTGTGTGAAGGAGACTCCTGCCCAAACGCTGTTTAGTTGAGTCCACCAATGTAGAGAGTTTTTTTTATAAACTTTGGTTGGCATCATATGATGTTTGTTTATGCTGTGTCTGTGAGGAATATATACTGTCCTGAGCCAGCCTTGCAAGCATCACATGTGCAGTCTGGCATATTTGACGACAAATGTTGTTGATGACGTGGCCTAACAGTTGGAGGCAGATCCTGGCCAATATCAGGGGGCTGGCTTGCATTGTTGTGATTAGATTGACTAGAGTAGTAAACCTGCATTGGGGCAGTGAAGCTGTAGCTTCCAGAGAGTTGAAATAGGCCCTGATGAACTCCTGTCTCTGCACAGGTGTGTTGATTTTTGTTTGTTTATTTGAAGACCTAGATGTGTGAAGAGAGCTACTGTCTTTTGGATAGCTTTTAGTGCTTCTTCTCAAGTTGAAGCTTTGAGTAAGCAATCATCGAAATAGGGGACTATTATGACCCCTTGTCTGCAGAGGTGAACAGCAAACCGCACAAGAACTTCTGAGAACATTGATGGAGCAGTGGATAGTCCAAAAGGGAGTACTTTGTCCTGGAAATGATCTGTTGCCAGAAACCACCTGTGTGAGGGATGTATCATTATGTGGAAATATGGGTCCTGGAGGTTGAGGATAGAGAACCAGTCCACTTTCTAGTGCTGGTTGTGCAGGAGTGCCCCCCAATCTAGCAGGGAAGTGTCTGTTCTCAACCATTTTTGCTGAAACTTTCCCCAAAAAAACCCCTCAGCCTGAGGCAGGCACGCACCACAGCAAATTTCAGCCAGAATGGCTAAAATTTGGCGAAGTTGTAAAGAGCTGAAAACAGCATCTTATAATTGGAAGTGTTGGGCAATTGTAACTACAGGGTTTGCTACATGTCACCTATAATTTATATTACAATAGTACCAAGAAGCCATGACCAGGAATGGGGTTTCATTATGCTAGGTGCTGTACCAACACAAGGGCAGACATGGTCCCGGCTAAATTCTGTTGTAATGGCTTAGTACAACGCTTTAAAGGAAAATTAAACAAACAGACTGCCACCCTAAATCCAAAATTGCACATGAAATAATTTGAAATAAATGTGATTAAATGAAAGTGTATATTTAAATTGAAAAACAAATGTATTCTACAGTATCTGAATGACTCTCTGAGAAACTCAAAGCATTGTTTTACAGAATACATTTTTGTATAAATGTTTCTCTCTGTATTTAAAAAGATATACCTTAATTTATTGAATATCAGAATCTAAGAAAGAAAGAAAATTAGACTCCTACAGCATGTAATATTTTGCTGTTAAGATAGGAATGGTTTCAGTACTCATTTTCACACAGTTATGGGAAATCTTCAGACATTTAAAAATTGAATGTAGCCAGAGCACTGTTTTCTTTTAGTTGTATACTGCTATCTTACTGCTTTTAACATCAAATGAAATTCAAACATCATAAAAGGTTATTTTCATAAAAACAGTGTAAATGTAGCAATAATCTTATAATAACTGAACATAAAGATAGAAAATTTTAGGAAACAGCTGCAGCTAACTAAAAGCAATTTTCTTTTGAATGAAACTTCATTTAATGCCTCGATTTTTCTTGTAACAGTACCACTAAAAGAAGCTGTGTTGACTTCCAATACCCTTAAAAACAGATGGAAGTCTTTTTTTCCCTTAAAACCAGAAAAATAATTTTCAGTATGATTTAATCAACACCTACCAGTATCTTGTTTTACAAGATAAAAAATACTATCTATAATAACAAGTTTAATATAATTGTAAGCTAAAGATATTTAGTACGAAATTACCCTATAAATTCCATATTAGCATATAGATTAAAAATTGCTTTGATATGCAATGATCTCTGAGACAACTGTTAACATAACAGACATATACAAAAACTGTATTGGGTTAACAATTAAATACAGATAATATGTAAGTTCATAGTCCATAAGGAATTCTTTAAACTCATTTATTTTTTATATCATACAGTGTGATTTATATGCACATTCTTGGACAGGTAACTGCAGGTTAATTGCCTTAAGTAACCTAGCATACCTGAGGTAGTCTGCAGTGTGCATATTTACTTACAGGTTATTCCTTGGTCAAACGTAAACACTATATAACTATGATAGCAGTATTAATATAATCATTAGGCTCATCTTTACTGGCATGCGAAAAGATTAAATTAGCTACAATAAATGTGGGATTACTTTAGATTAGTTGCAGTGCATTTCTGTAAACGTGCCTTTCATTTTAGGAGGGGTTGCTGGAAAAAATATGATGTCTAGGCTTTTATAGTCATAGCCTTTCAAAGGTCTTCCACATCTACCATCTTAGATGACTGTTATAAAACTTTGTTTGAACTAAAGTAACCTACTTTAAACCAAGTAACCTCATCTAGTTTTGTGAAAAGAAGGTGCCAAAGCTGAGTGAAACAGTCTTCACCCATCTAAACAATAGTGTGTCCTTGTAAAGTAATAAACAGAACTGCATGAAACACATTATTTTCACTATCAAAATGTGAAATTGTACTAAATAAAAAAATTACAATGACAAGTGACGTGCTCCCATCTCCAAGTAGAAAATATTATACAAGGCCTGAGCTTTCTAAGTTTAAGAGACCCTAAATAAAGAGTGGGACTGGATGGCTCAGGACGTTGGTAATAGGATACAAAGCCAGACCATGTTAACTAAAATTTATTACCACTGATGGCTGTTTGGTGTCCTATAGGCAGAGTCCCACGTTTTTCGCAAATGTCAACTAACACAATATAAAATGAAAAAGAATGAAAAACTCACCCTGCAGCTCCTGCCTTGCAAGACTGGGCCTGGCTCCCTAAGCGTTGTGACCTGGCACATGGGGTCAGAGTGCTACTAAGATAGGCACGTGCAAGTCACAGCGTCCACAGAGGGGAGCTGGGGCCAGTCTTGTGGTACAGGTGCCACTGCTGTGGGATGAGTGTAGGGTGGGCTCACTCTCCAGGGTCCCCTTCCAAAAACAATCTTTTCCGGAATTATGTTTTATCACCGCAGGAGTAATAAAACAAAATTCCCCCAAAATAAAATGAAAAGGTATAAAAAATAAAAGGAATTCCAATGAGGCTCTACCTACAGGAAGAGAGCTTGGTAATCTCAGGCCAATTTCCAGTGGTCAGGTTTCTACATCATCAAATCCAAATGGCAAACTTGTTGGCATACAGAGCAGAGATGCTAAGGAATAAATGTGAAACAGACTAACCTATCCTTTCACACCTACAGGTGGTTCCTGTAATTCAGGGCTTATGCAAAATGTCAGGATAGAGTGGAGAAACTTATATTGCCAATTCCCTTTCCTGTTAATCAAGAACTTCAGTCACCAAGACGATCAATCCAGAACCCTTCACAAACACCAACTTAAAATAAAAAATGTAGAACTCTCACACCCCGACACCATTTCCTGGGTTCTTTTGCCCGTGCTCTATAACTAACGCCTCACTGGGCTTGGGTGGACCAAACGAGGAACCATTTCTGCAATCAAGGGTCCCTCATAGAAAGTGCCCAGTTTTTCAATGTCAGCAGACCCCTCCTTTTAAAATCAGAGTACTGTCAGCTTGGTTAAACGTGCACAATCAGACAGATGAGCAAAGCTCGTCTTTAATCAGACTGTGGATGGAGAGAACTTTATTAGTCCCTGATCTTGTACTAAAGAGCATGAAGTGAAAACAGATAGCTATAGGACAGGATTCCTATTCCCTCCTGAGAATTATTGCAAGGCAAACCAACATAAATGAGACTGAACATCTCAGTCTTGATTTACAATTTTTGCACAATTTATTTTCCTGCCTTATTACACCCTTCCCAGCAAAAGAGGATCAGTGAACCAAAATGTTTGCAACCAATTTCCTCATTTCTCCAAAACATGGTAGAATTGAAGCCCAGATCTAGGGAAACAGACTCTACTGCCTCTTATGCTGAAAGAAAAGGTTTTTTGTTTTTTTGTTTTTTTTTTATAACAATACTGTTAGAAGCAAACCTGAAGAGGGGTCTCGGAAGGTAGCAAATGAACTGTTCATGTCTGAACCAACAATAAGACACAGGACTTTTAGACAATGTCTAAGTGCTGGTCACGATCAGATTCCAAGAGTGAGAAGAGAGGAGAAAGATCAGCCAACTAGGGTGAGATGGTTTCAATTGGTTCTCAAAAGCCAAATGTAGATTCTATGAGTATACATACTAACTGCCTTAGAAATGCTGATGAGTAGGGACAGCTGACTGTAGTAACATGAGCAGCAACACAATAATGTACAGGTTTCAGTATGCATCCGATGAAGTGAGCTGTCGCTCACGAAAGCTTATGCTCAAATAAATTGGTTAGTCTCTAAGGTGCCACAAGTACTCCTTTTCTTTTTACAATAATGTACCTGATTCTTCTGAGCTCTCATTGCATCAACTTCATACTCAGCATACTGTGGATCCTGGGCAGGGTCATTGACATCTTTTAAATCTCTAGTACTCTGAAATTTGAAAAAAAGGATAAAAAACACCATAAGTTGAACTTTCAGTGCTTTAACAGAATACTTACTAAAGAGTCTGAGGAACATAATACAGGTCATTCAAATGCATGCAAGAAAATAAGCATTTATCATCCATCACTCACATAATTCAATGCAATATATTCATTTGCGAAGCAGCAAACTTAGTATTTAGGGCACAAGAGTCATCCCCAACAGTTTGGTCTTTTCTGCAGGTGCAATGGACGTTCCTTAGTGGTCTATCAAGTAAAAAAACCAAACAAACATACTATCTGGGCCCATGGAAGACAACCTCAGCTCTCTTTTCTGGATCCTGTATGCGAACAGTCATGAAAGATAGCAAATTCTTCTCTGCCTGTGACATTCTTTCTATCACCTCAGATTAACTCTGCTCACTTCCTGGTTTTGGAATGGATATAAGCATTCATGCTTCAGAGCACAAGCCAACCTCTAATTATGACGAATGAGGAAATGTCCACGATGGACAAATTATTCCATAAATGTTCACTACAGGGTTTCTTGCACCTTCCTCGGAAAGAGCTGGTATTGGCCACAATCAGAGACAGAATTCTGGACTTGACAGATCACTGGTATTGATCTCATATGGCCATTCCTATATTGGTGTTCAGACACACCATTGACAGACCTGTTAAAGCAAACTAAAAATATATGCAAAAAAACCAATTTATTTGAGCATAAGCTTTCATGAGCTACAGCTCACTTCATCGGATCCGAAAGCTTATGCTCAAATAAATTGGTTAGTCTCTAAGGTGCCACAAGTACTCCTTTTCTTTTTGCGAACACAGACTAACACGGCTGCTACTCTGAAATCTAAAAATATATGTACTGTGAGATTTAGAAAACTGTACAGCACAAAGTGTGCACTTAACAGAACTGGATGTTTTCCTTTTCCTGAGTGAGGGACCATGACCTCTGGGTCATCTTGTCTTCCAGATTTGCTCCCCACCTTGTGAAGTTTGCTTCTGTAGTGAGTATGCAAGGGTATAGAGTGGTTGGGTTAGCTTTCTGCAAGTTACTTGCATTTACCTATCCCTAATGGGACATCTGGGAATGACACTTAATTTTGCACTGCATCTGGTAAGGTTCTATGTCTTCATGGGTCCATAATTCTGATGCATGGCACCAACCATTCTAATTGCTGGAGACAACTGGCTATAGTTGACAGCTGCCAGGAAATGGCTAATACGATTCTCTGCACTGGTCTCAAAAGTTCTTGATTTTGAACACTTGGTATGTCTGAATCTTTTCCGCCATCTGGTAAATTATGTTAGTCAGTTTCTCTGGACAGAGCACTGACTGGGATGTTGTCTGTTAACGAATATACTTGCAATCTGAACTTTGCTGTGACTACTACAAGCCATTTCTTAGGACTCTGGGTGCAGAGGGTAGATCAAAAGTAACATTCCTTGTGTGGGAATTGTAAGTTCTCATACACAAATATCATTTTGTCTTCCCCTTGCTGAGAATTCTGTTGATTTGGGAAGAAAGTGTGCCCAGTCTTCATTGGAAGTTTCTCCTCCATATAGATCTTATTTTTAGTAGAAGACTAGTCTCTACTTGAATACCTTTGGTATGGGTAGTGACTAACAGATTGTGATGCTGGCTTTGATAGTGAGAGTTAGTAATTGAGAAAGCAGGGAGGCCCTATTTTTTTTTTTAATTTCCCCCCAAAAGCCTCACACCTGCAAGTCTGGATGCAAAGGGTGTCTGCAGGGATGACTGATTGCTATTCATGGGTATGAACATGGGTGCTTTTGTAGCTACTGAGCCACTGTTCTTGTCACAAACACCAGGGCCCAAGAAAAATTGCCAGATAAAAGACATTTTGCATACTATTGCAAGGACTTGACCAGAATATGAACCCAAGACCTCTTGCACTCAAGCAAGTGCCTAGATGACAAGCCACTTGCTTGCCATTGGCTAGGTTTTCCTTCTTAAATACAGGGAATACTTGTGGCCTTAATGGATAGTTAAGGTTTTGAAATTTCATTGTACTTTCCTCACTCTTATGGTCTATGGGATCTTTTGGAAGGAAGTCCCCTTCCTAAGGGAACTATGTCTTAGTTCAACACTTCAT
Source organism: Lepidochelys olivacea (assembly GCF_965140295.1). Classification (NCBI taxonomy): domain Eukaryota; kingdom Metazoa; phylum Chordata; order Testudines; family Cheloniidae; genus Lepidochelys; species Lepidochelys olivacea. The sequence continues at coordinate 173,899,053 of NC_140413.1, read as the reverse complement.
TTTAACCAGAAGTACCCATCTAGATTTTATGAGGTGTCCTCACAAGGAGGTGAATACGGAAAAACATGTACCTCATTCTGCTTGAAGGGGAAGATATTTATTACAATTATTGTTATTAATGAGTTCCTTTTGAGTCATTGTCTTCCTGTCCTAGGAGAGGTTTTTGCCTACTTGTTTATAGGAAGGACGTAGCATACTACTCAACCTGATCTCATACTATTTAACTGAGGAGAGATACTGGGACAAATACCTGATTGTGGATACAGCCCACTAGATTGCACTGGGTGCCTGAATGGAAGCCTGCCTGCTTCCCCAGGATGACCCACACCCATTTGTGTACTTCAGGAGAGACTGAGTACCATTCTGGGTTTTAAATCACTAAATGAGGAGTTATTGTGAACATGGGAGATTACTTATTTACCCCTCCCTCGCCCCAGTAATTCCATGATGGTGAAGCTGCATGGGGAATTGAGTCCTATTATATCTCTATTTTGGGTACACACTTCCTAGAGTGCATCATATGTTTTAATGAGGAGCCAGCCTATAGAAAGGTGAAGAAAAACCCATTCCCATCCTTCAGATTCTAAGCCTCTTTCCCTAACAGAGTAAGGGTCCATGGACTGAAAACCAGACAGGCACAATTCTTATTACGCTGCTTCATGGGACAGGACCTCACAGATATAAGATACTTCTGAGGGCATTCTGCGCCAAAAAAATTAGTAAGTAATTGAGAAAGCAGGGAGGCCCTATTTTTTTTTTTATATTTCCCCCAAAAGCCTCACACCTGTAAGTTTGGATGCAAAGGGTATCTGCTGAGATGACTGATTGCTATTCATGGGTATGAACATGGGTGCTTTTGTAGCTACTGAGCCACTGTTCTTGTCACAAACACCAGGACTCAAGAAAAATCCTTGCACAATATTTTTAAATTTTGCAAGTTTTATTTGTTAATTAATAAATGCAAAGGCTTCAGCAAGGCAGTGAGGAGCACAGGCCACTGGTTGTACGAAGGAGGGAGATCAGCCTTCCCATCCCTCAGCCCCCAGACACAGACTCAGTGGTGAGGCTGCACCTGACCCTGACACAGCACAAGGCCTGAGCCTGCCCCAGAAACACCCTGGCGCCCTGCCCCTCTGCGCCAGGCACACCAAGTGTGGGGCAGACAGGCTCTACCAGGCAGGACCCAAGCATGGAGGGGCTCAGTGCGGGGTCATCTAGGTATGTGGTGAGAAGATTCTGTGTGGGAACATCTGGGTGCAGGAGGCTCAGTGGGGGGATCTGGATGCACAAAGACTTGTTGCGGGGGGTCCAGGTGCAGGGGCAATGGGACTCTGTAGGGGCTTCCAGGTGAAGGTGGTTGGGGCTCAGAGGAGGGGTCTGGATGCTGGAGGAGTGGGGCTTGGTGGGGTGGGGGTCTGGGTGCCGCTAGTTGGGAGTCAATGGTGTGGGGGGTCTCGATGTGGGGGCTCAAGGTGGTGCAGGGGGGTGGGGCTCGTTAGAGTGGCGGTCTGAGTGCAGGGAGCTCAATGCAGGGTGGTCTGGGTGCAGGGGGGCTCCAGATGCAGGGGTTGAGGTTCAATAGGGTGATCTTCGGGTATGGAGAACTAGGGGGGTTCTGGGTATATGGAGCAAGGCTTGGCAGGGGTGTGTGGGTATGGAAGGTCCAGATGCAGGGAGGCTGGACGGAAGGGGGAGAAGCTCCCTGACCCTGCAGTGGAGGAGCGATGGGGGAGGAAGCAGTGGCAGAGGGAGGGCTTGTGGCAGCAGGGCATAGTGCAGCCTGGGAGGCTCCAGAAAAGCTGCCTATAGCATGTCTTGAATTTGAATCATGCTTGCAGGGCTTCTCTACTTCTGGGGGATGGGAGGAGATGGAAGCCCACTTGAGGAGTGCTATTTCAGATAAACGAGAGGATTAAAGCCTCAGTGTTCAACTGATTCTTCAGCTGAGAAGAGGGAATGAGGAAGTTGAAATTAAGTCACTACTACACAAAAGCAAATAAAAATTAAGTTATAAATAAAATGCTCAGGAGAAATCAAACTGCAAACTGGCTCTGCTGCCAGCAGCAGAAATTCTGATGGCCTGAGCTGAAGGCAGACCTTTAGTCCTGCAGTTTCCAGCAACAGTACTGGACTGCCTCTGAATTCCACAGATGGAAGTCATTACTCATCTGTTCTGAATGAAGAAAGGAGCTGTTAAGCAAAAATAAAAATACATACCTTAGGTGGAAATGTTTTCTCATATATTTTTTTCCACAAATCCACAGGTGTATGTGCATGTAGTTTTCCAATATCACGGTCAGAGGCGGGTGGTGGTCCTAAAGATCACAGCAGGATATAGAAGGGCATCAGCATGTTGTCCCAACAATACTGAAATTACCATATCATGTCAAGCCAATGATCCTTCTAGTATAGTATTCTGTATTCAACAGTGACAAGTGGCAGATGAACTTGAAGAAGGTGTAAGTCCCCCATTATGAAATTAACTGTGTAAGACTTTACAATAAGGTATTTTCTTCTTGACCCAAACCAGTTATCAATTCACAACTAGAATTATGAAGCCCAAAAGCCCTTAAAATTTTTATCTTAACTAGTGTAACTGCAGAGGCTATTCTTAGGAATATAAAATTTTAACCTTTCTTTTAAGTTTGCTAAGCTATTTGCCTCAATAATGTAATGTAGCACTGAGTTCCACAGGTTAAATTAATTTTGTATAAATTAGTATTTCTTTATCTGTTTTAAACTTGTTTCCTCTCATTTTAATAAGCTATTTGAGCAACAAAAATGTTGGACAAGAAGTTCACCAACCTATTTGATTTAGAGAATCCAATCCTGCTGGGATAAACAATGGTTTATTCTGATCCACTGATACGGATTTGCTAAACAGATTAAAAAAAAAACAAACCAAGTTCATATTAGTAATCAAACTATTGTCAAATAGTTACACTATATAGGCCAAAGCTAAGCTTTATATTTGGCTCCAAATACACCTAAAAAACATGATCAAGGGTGGTTGGTGGTGGCTTGTGGTCCTCTCCACTACTACTTTCTTTAGGGACCAAAAATCCTTAAGAACATAGGGAGTTCCATCTGCCTTGTGTTAAGCTGCCAAGGCCCAAGAGTAAGACTTCAAGAGTGATAATCTTCTACAGATGGTATCTTTGGAGAAAATATATTTTGATGACTTTTAGGCTGAAAACCTAGCTTTGAAAAGACATTTACAAATAGCCAACAATAAACTGTGTGCAAAACTGTCAATAGTAGGGGAGAGTAGTTGTTACCTTCTGTCAAAGCCAAATGCCAAATGATTAATAAGAACACGGGCTTTCAGCAGGAGGGCCTCAGATTTGCTGGTAAACTGAAAGAAATTAAAGAATAAAGCACGTTATGCTCTTTCCTCACAGAAATTTGTAACGTAAATTAGGTTTTGTGCAAGTGAGGATTACAGCTAGAGAAACTGGGCTACAGTCTAACATCAGGGCTTCTCTATACCAAAAATACTACAGCAGCAGCGCTTCACCACTATAGTGCTTCAATGTAGATGCTACCTACACCGATGGGAGGGATTCTCCTATTCATTTAGGTAATCCAACTCCTCGAGAGGCAGGAGCTAGGTCGCTGGTAAAATACTTCCATCAACCTAGCACTGTCTATACCAGGGGTTAGATCAGCATAGCTATGTCTCTTGGGTTTGGATTTTTCACACTCATGAGAGATGTAGGTATAACAACGTAAATTCCTAGTGTGGACTAGGCCTCAGTTACAGTAGTGCAAATTAATTGCTTCATTAGAGTTACTCCCAATTTACAGTGGTATTTGACATACAAATCTGCCCCACTTTGTTTAAAGGACTAATGTATTTGTCAGTGACTACAGATGTCAAGAAAGACAAAATGAAAAAGAACAGAAGATGGAATTCTGTAATATCGTATGGGCTCACATTTTTGATTTATTCAGTTTAAACTTAGAGAGACAGACCTTTTGCAAAAAAGACTAATGAATTATTAAAACTTTCAACTATAGTGAAAATTGTCCAGAATGCCATGAACATGGAGAGCTGTAATGTAACGAACAACTACAAACATGTTCTCTTGGGACTTAAATCATATGATAAAAAGCAGTTTTACAGTCAGTGGCAGGATAAGGTTTGATAGTACAAATTACTCGGAAGAGGGTTCCTAAAATGCTTTTTCAAGCAGCATCCTCTCTCAGCTTCTGACTTGTTTTTCAACAACAAACCTATATCTTCTAGGGCCAAGTCCTATTCTAATGAAGAAAAGAAACTGTTACCTACCTCTCTGTAACTGTTGTTTTTCAAGATGGTTTCTTTCAACTGTAGGTGTGCACCTTCCTCATGTACAGATTTGGGAGAACTTTTTCCCTCAGCGATACCCCTTGGGACAACTTGAGAGCCCTTCTGTCACCATATGACACTATATGCTGGTATAAGAGGGTGGAGACACTTCCAACCCTTGCAGTTCCTTCATACCAGATAGATTCCGATAGAGAGAGAAAGGAAGGGGGGGCCATGGAATGCACATGTGCAACACATATCCAGGAACAACAGTTACAGAAATCTAGGTAACCATTTTTTCTTCGAGTGCTTGCACATGTCTATTCCACTGTAGGTGATTCATAAGCAGACAAACATGGAAGTGGGCTTGGAGTCTCTTTGAACAGTGACTGTAGGACAATGCATCTGAAATTGGCTTCATCCCTGGACTGATGGGAAATAGCATAATCAGAAGCAAAAATGTGCGCTAATGACCAAGTCGCTGCTTTACTATGTCTATGATCAGCTCTTGCACCAAAAAAGCAGCTGAAGTTGTCTGTGCTCTAGTAGAACAAGCCAATACTCTAGCTGGTGGGGCTATATTAGCCAACTGGTAGCATGTACAAATTCACAAGGAGATCCAGGATGAGATTTTCTGAGTGAAAACTGGCTGGCCTTTAGCCTTGCCTGAAACCGCAATGAACAACTGCATGGAAGATTTAAACGAGTTAGTATGCTCCATGTAGAAAGCTAAGGCCCCTCTCACATCCAGTCAGTTAAGTCTCTCCTCATCTCTATGCACATGGGGTTTTGGGAATAATGTTGGCAAACTGATTGCCTGTTTAACATGAAAATTAGAAAGTACTTTTGTGAAAAAATTTGGGCGAGGGAAGAGATAAACATGATCTTTATGGAAAACTGTATAGGGAGGCTCTGACACTAAGTATCTCAACTCACCCACCCTTCTGGCTGAGATAATGGCAACATTGAAAGAGGTTGAACAGAGAGCAAATTTCAAGGGGTTCAAATGGTGGTCCCATCAGCTTTGCTAGGACCAAGTTCAGATCCCAAAGAGAGACAGGATCTTGCACATGCAGGTACAATCTGATCAAACCCTTCAGCAACTGGATAGCAACGGGGTTGGAGAAAAGGGATCTACTATACACCAAGATATGGAAGGCTATGATAGCTGCCAGATGTACTCTTACAGAGCTAATTGCCAATCTCTGATTTTTTAGGTATAGGAGATAATCCAGCATGAGGTTCAGCGGTGCATGCTCTGGGAATACGCCTTTCTGCCGGGACCAAATGGAGAAGTGCTTTCACTTAGCCAGGTAAGTGCCCCAGCTGAGGATTTTCTACTATTGAGAAGTTTCATAGTAACAGCCGTGTTAGTCTGTATTCACAAAAAGAAAAGGAGTACTTGTGGCACCTTGAGGTGCCACAAGTACTCCTTTTCTTTTTACTATTGAGAAGCAATTCCTAGACATCGTTAAAACAGGATTTCTCCAAACGCATTAACCATGTAGTATCTACGCCATCAGGTGGAGGTCTCATAGGTTGGGATGGAGCAGGCAACTATGGTCCTGAAAAATCACATATGGCTCCAGCAGGAGAGAGAGCAGAGGCTTGATTGACAAGGTCTGTCTTAACCATACAGACAAGGGTAGCCTAGAATTCCTCCTTAAGGAAGGGGTTAAGAAGCTCAAATAACCTGGTTGGCATCTGACCAAAAGGACCAACGGGGAAAGAAGATACTTTCAAATCTTAGGGGTGGGGCGGGGCAGGCTAGGCTTTGTTGGTATGTTCTCTGGGGAAAGCAGAGAAGCATCAGGTCAAAAAACTCCTTCTCCTATAAACCATCCTGTACAAGTCTCGGATATTACAAGTAAGTAAATAAGGCAAGGTTCATTAGATTACCTTTTGTTTTCAATTTGTGAATTTTCCCTTTGCCGGGGGGAGGTTTATCCCGGTTTTTTGTAACTTTAAGGTTTTGCCTAGAGAGGAATCCTCTGTGTTTTGAATCTGATTTCCCTGTAAAGATTTACCATCCTGATTTTACAGAAGTGATTCTTTTCCCTTTTCTTTAAAATAAATTCTTCTTTTAAGAACCTGATTGATTTTTTATTGTTCTTAAGATCCAAGGGTTTGGGTCTGTGTTCACCCGTACCAACTGGTGAGGATATTATTCTCAAGCCTTCCCCAGGAAAGGGGGTGTAGGGCCTGGGGGAATATTTTGGGGGAATAGGACTCCAAGTGGTCCTTGCCCTGGTTCTTTGTCTAAATCACTTGGTGGTGGCAGCATACTGTTCAAGGACAGGGCAGAATTTGTGCCTTAGGAAAGTTTTTAACCTAAGCTGGTAAAAATAAGCTTGGGGTCTTTTATGCGGGTCCCCACATCTGTACCCCAGAGTTCAAAGTGGGGAAGGAACCCTGACAAGGTCAATAGAGCCAAGTACAATTGCTGTTGAGGCCATGCCGGTGCTAAAGGGATGAGACGAGCATGGTTTGTTTGACTCTGAATTGGAGGGAAGACATATGGAAGTGGGGGGATCCTTTCAGGGTAGCAGAAAAGCACCTGTCAATGAACCTGGCTGAGACCTCCCCAGGTACAAAACCGATGGCATTTTCTATTGGACTTTGTTGCAAACAGGTCCGCTTGAGGAATCCCTCAGAGTTGGAAGATTGATCTGGCAATGTCCAGGTCTAAAGACCACTTGTGGTGATAGAAGAAGCTCCTGCTCTGTTGATCTGCCAACATGTTCTACTTCCTTGGAAGGTAAGCAGTGCTGAAATTTATTGAATTGTGTGACAAAGCTCTAACCTTGTCTCAGTGGGTCCCATGCTTCCTGGCAGATTATGCTAGCCTCAGAGGCTCACTGTGACCCTCCATGTAGCCCTTTTCTCGGTAGAGGCAAGGGTCGCAGCCTACTGAGCCATTTTCATCATAAGCCAACAAGGGAGGTGGGGAGAAGTTATCCTCCCTCACACAGTCTCTGTTGTCTCCCAGTCTCAGTGATTAGTCAGGGAGGGGAGGGGGGAGCCCAGGTCCACCCTCTACTCCAGGCTCCAGCCCAGGGACCCTGATAGTAGTAGCTCTTGGTAGCTGACTTTTTGGAAACTGGATGAGTACGATTCCCTGGGCCACTTCCCCACAGCTACCCCCACTTCCTCAATATCTTCATCACCCTTACCTCAGGGCCTCCTTTCTTGTGCCTGATAAGGTTCGTACTGCTCCATTTCTCCAGCAGCATGGCTCCCTTCTACAGCTCCTGATACACACCCCACCCCCACCTGACTAAGTGAGAGGCTTTTAACTCGTTTCACTAGTTTAACTAGCCCCTGATTGGCTTCAGGTGTCCCAATCAACCTGCCTGTCTCCACTGCTTTTTGGAAGGAACTTAATTGGCCCCAGGTATCTTGATTAACCTGGAGCAACATTGGTTACCATGGTAACAGGGATTTGTTTAGCCTGGGGCTAACATATCTGTTTCTCACTACTTTCCTATAGCCATCTGGCCTTGCCCCGTCACAATTGGTTATCCAAAAGTCCAAGAGGCGAATTGCTTCCTGGCATAGCTGAGTCGACCACGCTTATTGGAATTATTAATAATATTTGAAATGATTAATATTAATATGGGAAATTGCCAAACCCTAATTTAACCACATATTCCTTTACTAAATCCAAAGGCCAAATGATATTTATACAATTGCTCTAAACATGCCTAAATAGCCTGTAGCTGTGCCTGGAAACAGCTAGCTCACCGCAGCAGAAACCCTTGCATGGCCAGATCGCCTGACTGACTAAGAGGCATTGTCCAGGACTGCTCAATGCTTATGCCTGCAGCTGCGATCTCTCCTCTGCCTGCCTTATTCCCAGCCTTGCTTCAGACCTGTTCCTATCCTTTTGATGGCCTTTCTCCTGCCCTACTCCAGTTCTGAGGGGATCCCTGCTCCCCTGCTCAATTTCTAATTCTGAGGACTGGTGCTTCAGATAATTTAATGGATCTGGAGTTTGCCCAAGCACATGGCAAGCTCTTCCCGACTTCATGTAGGCTATTGATAGATTGCTCCTCTTTGAGCCCGGTCACCCACCAACAACCTCCTTGGAAGTCATCCTAACAGTAACAAAACATTTATTTACAAATGGGCTAAACCCAGGGATGTTTAGACCCATATTGGTTGGTTCCAATGTGGTCAGGCAGGTATTAACAATGAACTCTTTAAGAGTTTACTTTTTATATCGTTCAACAAACAACTGATGTCATTGCCAATTGCTGACTTCAGTTAAAAACCAATTTGAGACTGTTCACTCTTATTTCCAGTCTTAATCTATATAAGATTTATACCCTCCTTTATTCCCAAGGCCTTTCCTCCCCTCCTTCTTGCTGTTCAAGAGTTTTCCCATTGCATAGCCTTGAACACTGGTGTGTGGGTTGTGGAAGAGCTGTCTAGTGAGGCAGAGTGGTCTCCCTCTTATGCAGACAGAGAGGAACTACTCCCTGCCCCCTGATGGGCAGAGCCAGGCCAGGCCAGGCCCACCCCTTGCATGTGAAGCAAAGAGTCAGAACAGGAAGTATAGGAGGCGGGGCTTCCAGCTCAGTTGAGGGAGAGCCAGGGAAGGAGTTGGACTCTGCTGCCTTGCTGCTGGTTCCTGTACCACGAACTGGAACATATCAACCCCTGCCTCTGGAGGAACATCCGGAGGAGCAGCTGCCTGGCAAATATCCGGAGGTGCTGCCACACAGTGAGTACCCCGAGGAGCTGCTGGAACTGCCATCTGCTGAGTACCACGAGGGTGATGAAGCCATACGACCAGCTAGGGATAGGAAGTAGCCTAGGGAAACCAGACATTCGTCCAGTTGCTTTTGCTGAAGCCACAGTCAGCATGTTTCAGCAGGATCCCTGCTACTGTTAGGGCCCTTGGGTGGGATGCAGTGGGATAGGGTGACCCCAGGTCTCCCTACCCCCTGCCAACCCCACCCCTGGGGTGGCAGCCTACCCACCTTAGGCCAGACAGCCTGTGTTTGTTTGCTGTCTGCCCAGCCAGGGGACATGAGCCTGACCATGCTAATTCCCCTATTGATCGGCTTTCAGCTGCTAGGTGTCATAGCGAGACAGAGTGGCCTCCCTCTGATACAGACAGGGAGGGACAAGTTGCAGTGGGGGAGGTTTAGATTGGATATTAGGAAAAACTTTTTCACTATGAGGGTGGCGAAACACTGGAATGCGTTACCTAGGGAGGTGGTAGAATCTCCTTCCTTAGAGGTTTTTAAGGTCAGGCTTGACAAAGCCCTGGCTGGGATGATTTAACTGGGAATTGGTCCTGCTTCGAGCAGGGGGTTGGACTAGATGACCTTCTGGGGTCCCTTCCAACCCTGATATTCTATGATTCTATGAACCACTCCAAGCCACTACAGGCTGTATTGGCTCATTTTAAGAGAGAGTCTCTTTGTTTAAAATTTAAAACCATCTGTAGTCACCCCTATCGGTCAGAGGTCTTCTTTCTAGAAACTTCCCCTTATATCATTAGTTATTCTTTGAACCAGACATCCTCCCTACTTTATTCTTTCTGGCCTTATCACTTATTAGTCCTCCCTTCTACTTGCTAGTCGGAGCCTTTCTTTACAACACATATATATTTCCTTAGCCAAACTTAAGATAACTTTAATTCTTTAATTTTATACTTATCCTGCATCACTCCTCCCTGTCTGTTGATATAAAAAACAGTGAGTTATCCATTAGAATTAACAAGTTCTTTCCTACTATAATGTGGGAGGAAAACTGAACAGGCTAGTCACACGGCAACTCCCTGACAAATACATGAGCCATTAGATCCCAAGGTGCCCAGAGACCTTGAGTCTGCAAGGACCTCCTATGGGTCCCCTAACCTGGGGCTGATGTATCTTTGACTCAAGTGAGGGTTGGCACCAGGAGTTTGAAGGGCACCCCCACACAAAGACTTCCAGAGGGTTCATCCACCAATCCAAAGATGACAAAGCTGACCCTGGCACTCAAACCACCTTGTCCAAAAGATGACAGTTTGGGGCACACACTGATGCTAGCCACGTTTGAAGCTCTCTAAGATGCATCCTGGTGAGTTGAACCATGTGGGTACATGCTGCCATACGACCCAGGAGGCTGAGGCAGCTGCATGCTGTGGTGAGACGATATGTTTTCCATCGCAGCACCAAGCCCAGTAGTGCTTCGAACCTGGATTGTGGTAGCAAAGTCTTGGCCTTTGTGGAGTTCAAGACCACGCCAATAAACTCTATCCTCTGTACAGGTTTTAAAATGGATTTGTCCCAATTTACTAGGAGCCCCAGCGCATCAAATGTGGACAGGACAGTTGATACACTGGATAACACCTGAGCTTTGGGCTGACCTCCAATCAACCAGTCCTCTAGGTACGGGAACAAATGGACTGCTGATCTTTGTAGATGTGCTGCCACCACCACCGTACACTTTATGAACACTCGAAAAGCAGCTAAGAGACCAAATGGGAGCACTGTAAACTGATAAAGGGACCTATTCAGCACAAATCTGAGGAACTGCCAACAGTTGTGAAGTAAAGTGTTCTTTAAGCTAAGGGCAGTGTATTAATCACCCTGTTCCAGGGATGGAATAATCAAGGCTAGGATAACCATGCGCAATTTTATTTTCTTCAGAAATTTGTTCAATTTTTAGATCTAAAATAGGCCTGAGATCTTTTTTTGCTTTGAGGATCAGGGAGTAGCAGTGCCTTCCCCCTGAGGCCCAATGGGACTCACGCTATGACCCCTTCCTGAAGAAGTGACTGGACCTCCTGCTGAAAGACTATCTTGTGAGAGTGGTCCCTTAAGAAGGACGAGGAAGGGGTGTGGGGAGGAAGGGTAGAAATGATCTGGAGGGCTTTTCCCAGACCCACTGATCCAATGTTATGTGGGCCTGCACTTAGGAAATGGGATAAGTGATTTGTAAACAAAAGGTGGGAAACAGCTGGAACTACAGTAACTGGTACACTGTCCTTGATCAACACATCAAAATGTCTGTTTAGACAAGGTGGCTGGATGGGATGAGCCTACTGATGCTGAAGAGGAGGGTGACGGATATAATCTCCTATAACTCCTGCCCTTTCTCCTCAGTGGATCTTGAGATTGGGGAGGAAAGCCTTGGTGTCTGTATGGCTGATGAGGATGGAAATGTTTCCTCTTTGTCACAGGAGTATAGATTCCAAGAGATTTTAATGTCACTCTTGAATTTTTTATAGCTATGGAGTTTATTGTCCATCTTATCAGAAAACAAAGAGGGACCTTTGAAAGGGAGGTTCTGGATGGTCTGCTGGACTTCTGTAGGCAGCCCACATGACTGTAACCATGAACATCTTCTCACAGAAATAACTGATGCCATGGTTTGAGCCACCACATCTGCTCCATCCAAATTGCCAGAATTGCTCTCCAGGACAATCAACTTGCCTTCATCCACAATTACTGTGAATACCTGCCTACAGTTATCTGGTAGCTTATTTTTAAATTTTATAATTTTCTCCCAAAGGGTGAAGGCATAGCAGCTCAGTAGTGCCTGTAGGTTTTCAATCCTAAACTTCAGACTCCCTATAGAATAAAGTTTGGGTCTAAACAGTAGTCTGTTCACCTCTTTGCTTTTCAGCATTGATGTTTGATGTCCTTGTCTCTCCTGTTTGTTAGCAGCTGCCACCACCAAGAGGCAGCTGCTAACGAACAGGAAGAGGGTGAGAGGACAAATACTCATGGCCCTTTCCAGGGACATAGTACCTCCTTTAAACTCTCTTTGCTGTGGGAGGTAAGGAGAATGGTGTCTGCCACAGCGCCCTGACCAGCTCCAAAGTGGCTTCATTAATCAGCAGAGCCACCCTGGCAGGGGCTGTCGATTCCAGAATTTCCACCAATTTGTGTGAGCTTTCACACATCTCTTCTGCCTGAATGTCAAGAACAGAAGCCACTCTTCTCAACAGATCTTGATGAGCCGTTGGGTGGTAGTGACTCGCTTGTTGCCTCAACAGCCTCATCTGGAGATGAAGAAGAGGATACCACAAGATTCTGAGTTGGTGGCTACTCCATGACTTGTGGTGGGGAAGCCGCTTGGGTAACTTCTGAAAGCTCGGTACCGATCTTGGTACTGGGAACCAGATAATGATGCTCTTGCTGCCAACATCCCCATAGCAGTGTTGATGACAAAGAATGAGAAAGTTACAGGGAGGTCCAAGCCAGAGGAGGGATGCCCCACAGTGTCCAGAGTAGACTCTCATATGGGACTCAGTCCCAACTTTGACCAGCCCATCACCCTTAAGAGGATGAGGCCAGTGCTTGACTGTTGCGTAATCCGCAGTCCTCAACTCTAAGATGGACAATATGCCCTCTGTCTTGGATGGGACACAGAGGAATGCACCTCTAAGTGCAAAGAGGAAGAATCTGAAATGTCTGACATTAGGGGGTCAGAAACAGTTGGGACTGGGGATAGGTAGCCTGAGCCTGAGCATGGTAGTACTGGAGATATCATTGGAGGCTTGCCCTTTGACTGCAGTAGCCTTTGTGGAAACTTGGAAGGTAATGGTACTGTGAGTTTCTGACATGGAGAGGTAGGTGCTGCAAGCATCAGTACCGACTGTAAACCTTCTTGTACTACTGGGGATGGTGGTACTGAGAGGCTAAGCTGGTCCCTTGGGGATGCATACGACTCTGGGGTGGTTGGGAGAGGCAATGACTGATAGTCTGCCACAGAGATCTTTCAGGAGATGCCCTCAACAGACCTGGAACAGGCTCTGAAGGTGGCAATCCCTTCTTCTTAGCTGAAGACTGCTCCAGCATATCTTAGAGTCTCTCTCCTGAACGTCCTAGAGTCTCTGCCTCTACTAGGCTTCAGCACCGACATCCCCGATTGAGGTACTGAGCCTGAGAAGCGTCTAAGCCTTTTCTTTGACATCACTGAATGGGACTGAGGAGTTGTGGACATCTCTACTGCACTGTGTACTAAGGCTGATGTACTTGGGGCACTCTTTGCATGAAACAAGTCCTATAGGGGACAAAGTGCTGCCTCCATGAGCAAACATTTGAGCCTTGCCACTCTATCTTTCTTTGAGTGGGGCTTAAATCCCTTACAAACCTCGACATTTGTCACATATGTAGGATTCTGCCAAACATTTCAAATGGCTGGGTGTGGGTCACTGATCAGCACAGGCTTAGCATATGTGCGGCAGAACTTAAAACCTGGTGAGTGTGGCATCATTTTGGTATCAATACCAAAAGATGAAAACTAGTCCAAAAAGACCTAAGACTAAAATCTGTTGCTAAAACTAACTTAAACTTAACTAACTACCTCCTAACAATAACAAGGTATATATGCAAAGGAATGAGGGAAGCTTATGCCAACAAGTCTGAGATCACTCCAACAACTGTCACTGGCAGTATGAAAGTACTGGGGAGGGGTTGGGGGGGAGTCAGGGCAGCTCTGTCCCCTTATACCAGTATGCCGTGGCCACCCCAGCGAGTACCACTGAGGGAAAAAACTTGTCTGACAACTGCACAAGGTACACACAAACCTACAGTGGAACGGACATGTGCAAGCATGTGAAAAAGAAACTTCTGCCACGTATTTCAGTAGGATGAGGATTTGGTCCCCAGACACCAGTGCAGGGGGGTCAAATGTTTTTAACTGACATAGGCCACACAGAGGCTTAGAGGACACCTTAACATTCTTCTAAATTTAGTGAAATCTAATCCTAAGGGTCAAATTCTGGTTTGGAGTGCACATATGCACACACCATAAACCAGAACAAAAATCTACCCTCTAGCTCTGGTACACAGTGGAGGATGGCTGCCACTATGATGGCCTTTCTGAGAACTCCCCCATGCTTCACTGAAACTTCACTTGTGGAGGACCTAAAGTACAGCTCTCAAGCCTTGGCTACATGAGAAAGTTTGCACTACCCTACCTTAAGGTGTGATGCTAAATCAATCCAAAGGGCTGTACTGACATTTTTATATCAGTTTAAACCAAGTTTATTTCATTATACATTAAGTCAATTAGGAATCAATTTAAGTTAAACCAAAATAAGTCACTGGTAAAATTAAATAAGAGTGAGTGTCCACTAGCTTTTTGTACCAGTTTAACTACATCAATTTAAAATCACATCTTAAGCTAAACTAGCACAACTTTCTTAGGTAGACAGGGCCTGAGAGGCACTCTCTGTGGCTCTCGACCTGCAGTATCAAAGTGAATGGAAATTTTGCCATTGGCTTCAATGGGATCAAGCCCTAGGTCTCCCACAACCCTTTCTTGTCAACTGTTGAGAATAGCCCACTTCCACCTTAATTGAATTGGCTCGTTAGCACGGACCCCCCACTTGGTAAGGCAACTCCCATCTTTTCATATGCTGTGTATTTATACCTCCCTACTGTATGTTCCACTCCATGCATCTGATGAAGTGGGTTTTAGCCCATGAAAGCTTATGCCCAAATAAATTTGTTAGTCTCTCAGATAGGGCTGTAACTACTGTGACTATTACTTTTGAAGCATGTATGCACACTCATTTAAGCCAATTTTCCTGCAGTAGCTAGCATGTAGCCCAGTCTATTTACTTAATAAATACCACAGAGTATCTACAGTACATGGCACAATAAAATAGTGAAACTCATCAAAATTAACTAGATTTTGTTAATTTGGTTTTCACTACCTTTAACCAGAGTGATTTTATTCACTATGAGGAATTTTATTTGTAACAATTCCAGTAGCAAGATAAAGTTTTCCATTTATGCTAAGAAAATGTTATTATCCCCTTGATGGAAGAGTGATCTATGCCTTTTATCTGTAGCACCTCTTAAAAGGATCCAAAGTTATGGGTGTAAGAAGTTTAATACTCTAACATATCTGGTAGAGGAGACAAGATATGAAGGCACAAATGGTGTCATCCTAACATAAAGCTTCAGTAAAAGGACCTTGCACAGAAAATCTATGGGGAAAGCCGTCCTCTTTTGGAATACTGCAGCAAGGTGCAGGACACCTATGTTGTTGGGGGTTGTTTATACCATGTTCTGTGATGGGGGGCATAGCCCCTGTGTGTCCTCTGCAGGGATTCTGACTGGTGGACTCTCAGAGCTGGTTTACTCACTTGATATACCCCACACTTCCTCTGCAGACCCCAACATCCCTATTAACAGGTTCACTCATGGAGAAAGCCATCATGAGCCTTACTGATTTGTCCCAATCGTATCATGTTTATCTAAATGTTTTATATATCTATTTTAGTTATTGTTTCATCTCACAAATAGTGCCCATTCCTCTCCTCCCCCAACAAAAAAAGACTATACAAACCACTAGTGATGCTCCGTAATAATGCGAAACAAATCTCAGTGTCTTGCACATTATTTTCCTCATCTCAGAGTCAAACTCCTGAAGAAGTACATATAAAAAACATTTTTACACTGAGAATATTATTTTTTTTAATATAAACTGCATTAGATGGTTATGCTACAATGAAGGCGTTTAGCTATCACTTTTTATTTTTAAGTGAAAAGTTG
Organism: Lepidochelys olivacea; assembly: GCF_965140295.1. Classification (NCBI taxonomy): domain Eukaryota; kingdom Metazoa; phylum Chordata; order Testudines; family Cheloniidae; genus Lepidochelys; species Lepidochelys olivacea. The sequence goes on along the minus strand of NC_140413.1, from coordinate 173,883,249 downwards.
TATAATATAATTATCTCTCAATACAGAATTCAATAACCATCTATTGTGACTTAAAAGAGTAGTTACAATTTTTATTTTTCTATAGAGGACTCCTATTACAGGCAATCTGTTACTCCAGGCTCAAGCTTAATTATTGCCTGAAGGAGCCTCTTAACTGGGGATGTGTATTCAATTTCCAATGAGTCATTGTTCTCTCCTGCTTTAAAATTTAAAAAGTAACAACATTGCCGTACTATATGGTAATCTTCTCTTTTTACGTCACAATATTTGACTGTCTTTTGACCTATGGCTGTATACCCTCTAAACTCCACCAGTCATACCAATTAAGGTATGTGCATACAAATACACACACACACACACCCCTTTTAATCAGTAACTGTGCCTGTTCAGTATATGTACAAGATCATATAATGACCTTTCTTGGAAAAACTGTGGGTAACATCCTGGACTTCAAAGGGACCGGGATTTCATCCTGTGTCCATTATGTTCTGAATCATTTACTGAGTCAAGAAAATCATGATTTTTTTTTAATAAAGCAAAACCTGGGTATGAAAGAATGCATAGTACACTGCTAGTAAGAATTAAAAAGCTCAAATAGTTGGTCACACAGCAGTATATTGTACTGCCAGCTAAAGGACTCAGTATGGAAGCTGTCACAATATGTCAGTCCAGGCCCAGGAGGATCAATTGCTTCATGAAAATGAACGGTGCATTTCTTGAATTTTTTTTTTTAAATAACAGAGGGAACCAACTGCAATGCTCTTTGACATTGCTTATCAGTTAATTTACAGAGAGGCATTAGAAGATGTGACCACTCACTTACTTGTCCTTTGTAAATCAGATGATAAATGACTGCGTAAGCAAGTTTCAGAGTAGCAGCCGTGTTAGTCTGTATCCGCAAAAAGAAAAGAAGGACTTTGTGGCACCTTAGAGACTAACAAATTTATTTGAGCATAAGCTTTCGTGAGCTACAGCTCACATCATCGGATGCATTCAGTGGAAAATACAGTGGGGAGATTTATATACACAGAGAACATGAAACAATGGGTGTTACCATACACACTGTAAGGAGAGTGATCAGGTAAGGTGAGCTATTACCAGCAGGAGAGTTGCGGGGGGGGGGGAAGGGGGGGAAGGGACCTTTTGTAGTGATAATCAAGCTGGGCCATTTCCAGCAGTTGACAAGAACATCTGAGGAACAGCGGGGGGTGTTTGTCTCTGTCTCAGGGGTTGAAGCAAATGCGGTTGTATCGTAGAGCTTAGCTGTAGACAATCGTGTGGTGTGGTCTGGATGAAACCTGGAGGCATGTAGGTAGGCATAGCAGTCAGTATGTTTCCAGTATAGGGTGGTGTTTATGTGACCATCGCTTATTAGCACCGTAGCGTCCAGGAAGTGGATCTCTCGTGTGGACTGGTCTAGGCTGAGGTTGATGGTGGGATGAAAATGGTTGAAATCATTGTGGAATTCCTCAAGGGCTTTTTTTCCATGGGTCCAGATGATGAAGATGTCATCAGTGTAGTGCAAGTAGAGTGGGGGCATTAGGGGGAGAGAGCTGAGGAAGCGTTGTTCTAAGTCAGCCATAAAAATGTTGGCATACTGTGGGGCCATGCGGGTACCCATAGCAGTGCCGCTGATTTGAAGGTATACATTGTCCCCAAATGTGAAATAGTTATGGGTGAGGACAAAGTTACCAGGTTTGCCGTGACATTATTGGGGATACTGTTCCTGACGGCTTGTAGTCCATCTTTGTGTGGAATTTTGGTGTAGAGGGCTTCTACATCCATAGTGGTTAGGATGGTGTTTTCAGGAAGATCACCGATGGATTGTAGTTTCCTCAGGAAGTCAGTGGTGTCTCGAAGATAGCTGGGAGTGCTGGTAGTGTAGGGCCTGAGGAGGGAGTCTACATAGCCAGACAATCCTGCTGTCAGGGTGCCAATGCCTGAGATGATGTGGTGTCCAGGATTTCTAGGTTTATGGATCTTGGGTAGCAGATAGAATACCCCAGGTCGGGGTTCCAGGGGTGTGTCTGTGCGGATTTGTTTTTGTGCTTTTTCAGGGAGTTTCTTGAGCAAATAGTGTAGTTTCTTTTGGTAGCCCTCAGTGGGATCAGAGGGTAATGGCTTGTAGAAAGTGGTGTTGGAGAGCTGCCTAGCAGCCTCTTGTTCATAGTCCGACCTATTCATGATGACGACAGCACCTCCTTTGTCAGCCTATTTGATTATGATGTCAGAGTTGTTTCTGAGGCTGTGGATCGCATTGTGTTCTGCATGGCTGAGGTTATGGGGCAAGTGATGCTGCTTTTCCACAATTTCAGCCCGTGCACGACGGCGGAAGCACTCTATGTAGAAGTCCAGTCTGTTGTTTCGACCTTCAGGAGTCCACCCAGAATCCTTCTTTTTGTAGTGTTGGTAGGAAGGTCTCTGTGTGCCAGTATGTTGTTCAGAGGTGTGTTGGAAATATTCCTTGAGTCGGAGATGTCGAAAATAGGATTCTAGGTCACCACAGAACTGTATCATGTTCATGGGGGTGGAGGGGCAGAAGGAGAGGTCCCGAGATAGGACACATTCTTCTGCTGGGCTAAGAGTATAGTTGGATAGATTAACAATATTGCTGGGTGGGTTAAGGGAACCACTTGTGGCCCCTTGTGGCATGTAGTAGTTTAGATAGTTTAGTGTCCTTTTTCTTTTGTAGAGAAGCAAAGTGTGTGTTGTAAATGGCTTGTCTAGTTTTCGTAAAGTCCAGCCACTGCATTTGCTCCAACCCCTCAGACAGAGACAAACACCTACAAGATCTCTATCAAGCATTCTTACAACTACAATACCGACTTGCTGAAGTGAAGAAACAGATTGACAGAGCCAGAAGAGTACCCGGAAGTTACCTACTACAGGACAGGCCCAACAAAGAAAATAACAGAACGCCACTAGCCATCACCTTTAGCCCCCAACTAAAACCTCTCCAACGCATCATCAAGGATCTACAACCTATCCTGAAGGATGACATATCACACTCACAGATCTTGGGAGACAGGCCAGTCCTTGCTTACAGACAGACCCCCAACGGGAAGCAAATACTCACCAGCAACCACACACCACACAGCAGAACCACTAACCCAGGAGCCTATCCTTGCAACAAAGCCCGTTGCCAACTGTGTCCACATATCTACTCAGGAGACACCATCACGGGGTCTAATCACATCAGCCACACTATCAGAGGATCCTCCACCTGCACATCTACCAATATGATATATGCCATCATGTGCCAGCAATGCCCCTCTGCTATGTACACTGGACAGTCTCTATGTAAAAGAATAAATGGACACAAATCAGACGTCAAGAATTATAACATTCAAAAACCATTCAGAGAACACTTCAATCTCTTTGGTTACTTGATTACAGACCTAAAAGTGGCAATTCTTCAACAAAAAATCTTCAAAAACAGACTCCAATGAGAGACTGCTGAATTGGAATTAATTTGAAAACTGGAAACAATTAATTTAGGCTTGAATAAAGACTGGGAATGGATGGGTCATTACACAAAGTAAAGCTATTTCCCCACGTTTACGCCCCTCCCCCCCCCGCTGTTCCTCAGATGTTCTTGTCAACTGCTGGAAATGGCCCGGCTTGATTATCACTACAAAAGGTCCCTTCCCCTCCCCCCCCACTCTCCGGCTGGTAATAGCTCACCTTACCTGATCACTCTCCTTACAGTGTGTATGGTAACACCCATTGTTTCATGTTCTCTGCGTATATAAATCTCCCCACTGTATTTTCCACTGAATGCATCCGATGATGTGAGCTGTAGTTCACAAAAGCTTATGCTCAAATAAATTTGTTAGTCTCTAAGGTGCCACAAGTCCTTCTTTTCTTTTTGTGTAAGCAAGTGTTTAAAACTAAAATTGCAGAATTAAGAAGAGAGCATAACTCATTTTGTTGCCTAGGCTGCCCCAGCTCCCCAAATCGGCGACCAACCTACCAGAGGGATCGTCTCTCTCCCTCTGCCATACTGCCACAACTGCAGTCAGCATGGACACCAAAGCTGGATTTCCCTTATTATAAAAAAGAGGTTGTGTCAGACAGGGCATTCTTTGGGAGTACTCTGGAACTTGCTACCCTCCTTTGTCTGAAACAGATCAAATCTGGCGATCTTCCAGGCATGTGAGAAAAGATAAGTGTTTGCAAAGGTTTTTGGAGAAGGAGGGTATGCTTCCCATAATGATGAAGGGATGAAAAGGAGTTACTGTAGGTGGCTGAGTTCCTGTTCTAACGATCATTTTACTGGAATTTTATTGCATTATTAATCATGTGTTAGGGCTCATAGAGCTTTGGCTAGATGTCTTAATTATTTTTATACCTAAATAAATAAAACCAAATGGAAAATATATATATATATATATATATATATATATATATAAAATATCACTTACATGAAAAATATCATATTTGCTTCCAATTATCACCAGAGGGATTGGAAAAGGGTCAATTAATTCATGATCCTGTTAAACAACATAATATATTTAGAACCTCAAACAAGTCACAAAAGCACAATAAAACAGCTAAACACCAGAAAACAGGATGAGAATGATTTTTAAAAGACATCAAAATCTTAGACACAAAAGTTTATGCAGTATAATTATTTTCTAATGCAATCGCTCCACAAATGTCCAGGAGGGGGAAAAAAACACCTCTTGAGTAAGGGAACTCCTTTCTGGCATAAACCTGGTGGAAATGGCTCCTGCACCAGACATTCCCACCCAACACAGAGGGCATGTAAATGGAAGGAAGGAAAGGAGTACGGTAGAGAGTATAAATTAGAGAAGCACCAGGGCTGAGCCAGCATGGGATCAAGGAGCCATAACTAATGTGGCCCCCTCAATACCAAGCAGAGTGCTGAATAGGGAAGAAATGAATTTTTGGAGAGTGTTGGGGACAACTTCCTGGTGCAAGTGCTGGAGGAACCAGCTAGAGTCTGTGCTCCTCTTGACCTGCTGCTCACAAACAGGAAGAACTGGTAGGAGAAGTAGAAGTGGGTGGCAACCTGGGCAACAGTAACCATGAGATGGTCGAGTTCAGGATCCTGACAAAAGGAAAAAAGGAGAGCAGTAGAATACGGACCTGGACTTCAGAAAAGCAGACCTTGACTCCCTCATGGAACTGATGGGCAGGATCTCCTGGGAGGCTAATATGAGGGGGAGAGGAGTCCAGGAGAGCTGGCAGTATTTTAAACAAGCCTTACTGAGGGCACAGAAACAAACCATCTGGATGTGCAGAAAGAATAGCAAATATGGCAGGCGACGAGCTTGGCTTAACAGAGAAATCTTCAGTGAGCTTAACACAAAAGGAAGCTTACAAGAAGTGGAAACTTGGACAGATGACTAGGGAGGAGTATAAAAATATTACTCAAGCATGCAGGGGTGTAATCAGGAAGGCCTAAGCACAATTGGAGTTGCTGCTAGTAAGGGATATGAAGGGTAACAAGAAGGGTTTCTCTAGGTATGTTAAAAACAAGAAGGTGGTCAGGGAAAGCGTGGGACCCTTACTGAATGGGGGAGGCAACATAGTGACAGATGATGTGGAAAAAGCTGAAGTACTCAATGCTTTTTTTGCCTTGGTCTTCACTGAGAAGGTCAGCTCCCAGACTGCTGCACTGGGCAGCACAGTATGGGGAGGAAGTGAGCAGCCCTCAGTGGTGAAAGAACAGGTTAAGGACTATTTAGAAAAGCTGGACATGCACCAGTCCAAGGGGCCAAATCTAATGCATTCAAGGGTGCTGAAGGAGTTGGCTGATCTGAGTGAAGAGCCATTGGCCATTATCTTTGAAAACTCCTGGTGATCGGGGGAGGTCCCGTACGATTGGAAAAGGGCACTATATTTGCCTATTTTTTAAAAAAAAAAAAAAGGAAGGAGAATCTGGGGAATCATAGAATCATAGAATATCAGGGTTGGAAGGGACCCCAGAAGGTCATCTAGTCCAACCCCCTGCTCAAAGCAGGACCAATTCCCAGTTAAATAATCCCAGCCAGGGCTTTGTCAAGCCTGACCTTAAAAACCTCTAAGGAAGGAGATTCTACCACCTCCCTAGATAACGCATTCCAGTGTTTCAACACCCTCTTAGTGAAAAAGTTTTTCCTAATATCCAATCTAAACCTCCCCCACTGCAACTTGAGACCATTACTCCTCGTTCTGTCATCTGCTACCATTGAGAACAGTCTAGAGCCATCCTCTTTGGAACCCCCTTTCAGGTAGTTGAAAGCAGCTATCAAATCCCCCCTCATTCTTCTCTTCTGCAGGCTAAACAATCCCAGCTCCCTCAGCCTCTCCTCATAACTCATGTGTTCCAGTCCCCTAATCATTTTTGTTGCCCTTCGCTGGACTCTCTCCAATTTATCCACATCCTTCTTGTAGTGTGGGGCCCAAAACTGGACACAGTACTCCAGATGAGGCCTCACCAATGTCGAATAGAGGGGAACGATCACGTCCCTCGATCTGCTCGCTATGCCCCTACTTATACATCCCAAAATGCCATTGGCCTTCTTGGCAACAAGGGCACACTGCTGACTCATATCCAGCTTCTCGTCCACTGTCACCCCTAGGTCCTTTTCTGCAGAACTGCTGCCTAGCCATTCGGTCCCTAGTCTGTAGCTGTGCATTGGGTTCTTCCGTCCTAAGTGCAGGACCCTGCACTTATCCTTATTGAACCTCATCAGATTCCTTTTGGCCCAATCTTCCAATTGGTCTAGGTCCTTCTGTATCCTATCCCTCCCCTCCAGCGTATCTACCACTCCTCCCAGTTTAGTATCATCCGCAAATTTGCTGAGAGTGCAATCCACACCATCCTCCAGATCATTTATGAAGATATTGAATAAAACCGGCCCCAGGACCGACCCTTGGGGCACTCCACTTGATACCGGCTGCCAACTAGACATGGAGCCATTGATCACTACCTGTTGAGCCCGACAATTTAGCCAGCTTTCTACCCACCTTATAGTGCATTCATCCAGCCCATACTTCCTTAACTTGCTGACAAGAATACTATGGGAGACCGTGTCAAAAGCTTTGCTAAAGTCAAGAAACAATACATCCACTGCTTTCCCTTCATCCACAGAACCAGTAATCTCATCATAAAAGGCGATTAGATTAGTCAGGCATGACCTTCCCTTGGTGAATCCATGCTGGCTGTTCCTGATCACTTTCCTCTCATGCAAGTGCTTCAGGATTGATTCTTTGAGGACCTGCTCCATGATTTTTCCAGGGACTGAGGTGAGGCTGACTGGCCTGTAGTTCCCAGGATCTTCCTTCTTCCCTTTTTTAAAGATTGGCACTACATTAGCCTTTTTCCAGTCATCCGGGACTTCCCCGGTTCGCCACGAGTTTTCAAAGATAATGGCCAGTGGCTCTGCAATCACAGCCGCCAATTCCTTCAGCACTCTCGGATGCAACTCGTCCGGCCCCATGGACTTGTGCACGTCCAGCTTTTCTAAATAGTCCCTAACCGCCTCTATCTCCACAGAGGGCTGGCCATCTCTTCCGCATTTTGTGATGCCCAGCGCAGCAGTCTGGGAGCTGACCTTGTTAGTGAAAACAGAGGCAAAAAAAGCATTGAGTACATTAGCTTTTTCCACATCCTCTGTCACTAGGTTGCCTCCCTCATTCAGTAAGGGGCCCACACATTCCTTGGCTTTCTTCTTGTTGCCAACATACCTGAAGAAACCCTTCTTGTTACTCTTGACATCTCTGGCTAGCTGCAGCTCCAGGTGCGATTTGGCCCTCCTGATAACATTCCTACATGCCCGAGCAATATTTTTATACTCTTCCCTGGTCATATGTCCAACCTTCCACTTCTTGTAAGCTTCTTTTTTATGTTTAAGATCCGCTAGGATTTCACCATTAAGCCAAGCTGGTCGCCTGCCATATTTACTATTCTTTCGACTCATCGGGATGGTTTGTCCCTGTAACCTCAACAGGGATTCCTTGAAATACAGCCAGCTCTCCTGGACTCCTTTCCCCTTCAAGTTAGTCCCCCAGGGGATCCTGGCCATCCGTTCCCTGAGGGAGTCGAAGTCTGCTTTCCTGAAGTCCAGGGTCTGTATCCTGCTGCTTACCTTTGTTCCCTGCGTCAGGATCCTGAACTCAACCAACTCATGGTCACTGCCTCCCAGATTCCCATCCACTTTTGCTTCCCCCACTAATTCTACCCGGTTTGTGAGCAGCAGGTCAAGAAAAGCACCCCCCCTAGTTGGCTCCTCTAGCACTTGCGCCAGGAATTTGTCCCCTACGCTTTCCAAAAACTTCCTGGATTGTCTATGCACCGCTGTATTGCTCTCCCAGCAGATATCAGGAAAATTAAAGTCACCCATGAGAATCAGGGCATGCGATCTAGTAGCTTCCGTGAGCTGCCGGAAGAAAGCCTCATCCACCTCATCCCCCTGGTCCGGTGGTCTATAGCAGACTCCCACCATTACATCACTCTTGTTGCACACACTTCTAAACTTAATCCGGGAACTACAGACCGGTCAACTTCACCTCGGTCCCTGGAAAAATCATGAAGCAGGACCTCAAGGAATCCATTTGAAGCACTTGGAGGAGAGGAAGGTGATCAGGGACAGTCAACATGGATTTACCAAGGGCAAGTCATGCCTGACCAACCTGATTGCCTTCTATGGTGAGATAACTGACTCTGTGGATATGGGGAAAGTGGTGGATGTGATATACGTTAACTTTAGCAAAGCTTTTGATATGGTCTCCCACAGTATTCTTGACAGCAAGTTAAAGAAGTATGGATTGGATTAATGGACTACAAGGTGGATAGAAAGCTGGCTAGATCACCGGGCTCACTGGGTAGTGATTGATGTCTAGTTGGCAGCCGGTATCAAGCGGAGTGCCCCAGGAGTTGGTCCAGGGCTGGTTTTGATCAACATCTTCATTAATGATCTGGATGATGGGATGGATTGCACTCTCAGCAAATTCGTGGATGACACTAAACTGGGGGAGAGGTAGATATGCTGGAGGGTAGGAATAGGGTCCAGAGTGACCTAGCAAATTGGAGGATTGGGCCAAAAGAAATCTGATAAGGGGGAGGGATAGCTCAGTGGTTTGAGCATTGGCCTGCTAAACCCAGGGTTGTGAGTTCAACCCTTGAGGGGGCCATTTAGGGATCTGGGGCAAAAATTGGGGATTGGTCCTGCTTTGATCAGGGGATTGGACTAGATGACCTCCCAAGGTCCCTTCCAACCCTGATATTCTATAAACAAAGACAAGTGCAGAGTCCTGCACTTAGGACAGAAGAATCCCAGGCACTGGTACAGGCTGAGGACCAACTGGCTAAGCAGCAGTTCTGCAGAGAAGGACCTGGGGATTACCGTGGACGAGAAGCTGGATATGAGTCAACTGTTGCCCTCGTTGCCAAGAAGGCTAACGGCATATTGGGCTGCATTAGTAGGAGCATTGCCAGCACATCGAGGAAAGTGATTATTCCCCTCTGTTCGGCACTGTTGAGGCCACATCTGGAGTATTGCATGCAGTTTTGGGACCCCCACTATAGAAAGAATGTGGACAAACTGGAGAGAGACCCAGCGAAGGGAAACGAAAATGATCAGGGGCTGGGGCACATGACTTATGAGGAGAGGCTGAGGGAACTGGGCTTATTTAGTCTGCAGAAGAGAAGAGTAAGTGGGGATTTGATAGCAGCCTTCAACTACCTGAAGGGGGGTTCCAAAGAGAGGATGGATCTAGACTGTTTTCAGTGGTGGCAGATGACAGAACAAGGAGTAATGGTCTCAAGTTGCAGTGGGGGAGGTTTAGGTTGTATATTAGGAAAAACTTTTTCACTATGAGGATGGTGAAGCACTTGAATGGGAGGTGGTGGAATCCCCTTCCTTAGATGTTTTTAAGGTTAGGCTTGACAAAGCCCTGGCTGGGATGATTAGGTGGGGATTGGTCCTGCTTTGAGCAGGGGCTTGGACTAGATGACCTCCTGAGGTCTCTTCCAGCCGTAACCTTTTATGATTCACTGAAGCTAACAGAAGGGCTTATCTAGGATCCTGATGAAGGTCAAGTGTATGATGTACAGTATACTTTTTGAAAAAACTTGAGATTTAAAAATGTGAAATTTAAAAATCTGTAATATAAACAGAAACCTAGCTAAGAGGTGCATATATTATTTATTTGACATTTGTACAGAAAATTATTAACATGCAAGTACTATGTGCTCAATAAAATAGGATTAAGTAGACGGCTCAGGGGATGAGTAACAGGCTAAGTAGTTTTATACCTGTAGGTAATTGGCTTACATCAGGTCCAGGTTGGTAGTTACTTAAAGCTATTACCATCTGACAAAACTTCAGTGATCTATGTTAAATGAGATGGTCAGTTTCTAGTGGACAGATGGCTGCATCACAGCTGGCTGAAACTGGCCTGGCAACCTTCTTGGCCTTTCCAACTTACTGAATAAGGAAAAAATGATCCTAAAGAGTGAACTAACTTCTCTGCTTTAGTGAAGGTTCCTCCAACTAAGGGTTAAGGCAAAGTATCAGTGTATTAGGGGAAAACTTGAACTGTTGCCTATCCAGTACTTTGTGGGGGAAAATAGAGGGTACTTCGTTCATTAGCTTTGTCAAGCCAACACATTTCGCTAGGCTTTACATTTACTTAAAATTTGATGTGTGGACCCCAGGGGTTGGGGAAGCATTACAGTTTCCTTAATTAGAAGAGAAACTAAAAATTAATTCAGGACAACAAATTACATACAGGGACTAGTGCTCTTGAACTCTACTTGTCTGATTTTCCTCACTGCCACCAAGAAAGTACTTAATGCATACCCCTCAGCCTTTTTATTTTTAAGAGATTCTCCCGATGCATTCATGCTCTCCCATTCCCACTCTAAAACTCCTTGTTCAATCCTGTTCCTTCCAGTGAAATGCCCATGATCATTCCCCCAGTAGAAACCCTATATGAACCCAATCTCTAATCTGCCCTGTGCTTCTTCCATTCTAGGAGACAAACCTTGTTTACCCCACAAACAAGTCTGCTTTTGAATTGAGTTGATATACATTTGAAAAATAATAGTTGTATGTGAAGTGATTAGTAAGATGTTTGCCCTACTTTCTGTATTCAGGGGTTGAATTAATACACTAGTTTAGCATGTGTGATCATGTCCCCTTTAGAGGCCGGCCTCCACAAGGATAAAAAGCCTGTTTCTTACTGACAACTGATGCAGTTATTACCATTTGAGCTAAAGGACGAGTCTGTGCTTTTAAGGTGTTGAAAAAACCTGTATTCTAACATCGCTGGCAACTGGGGCATCAGTATGTTTGTGATCATGGGTTGTAGCCAGCTGCATTTTAAATGTAATATGTTATTTTCAGAAACTACCTTTTCTAAAAAAGTTGAATATCAACCTTGGAAGTCCTTAAGAAAGTCATATTATTGAATCTAATCCTGCAAACCTTTACATACATTGAGGTGAATGGGATTGCTCACATGAGTAAGGGCTACAGTATTGGGACCATACACTGTAAACAAAGCTGCTAAGCATTGTATGCATTTGCTTTCTTACTTAATATATCTTTGCTTTTCACTTTTTGGAGCCTTATTAGCATTTTCTTTATCATATTGTGTTACATAAATTACTGTAGCAGAATTTATATTCAGAGTCTGAACTGTAGAATATTTGTTTAGGAATTGCATACACATAACATTTGTACAACTTGAATGCACGTTGTATACACATACACGTTTTCGGCTGTATTTCCCACAATCTATTTTAGCTTCTTCAAGAGATTACATTAGCAATTGCATTTAAGGGTCTGGTGTTAACATCTCTGAAACTTTATAATTTAATTAGTTGTCAGATTATCAAAAGGCACTGAGTTTGTGATAGACACTTGAATAAATGCAAAGTATATAGTCGTGTTGAAGGCTGTTATAACTATACTTTGCTTAAATTTGTACCTTCATCTAGTCTCTTGCCAGATGACTTCTTCTGTACATTCTAGTTTTCATCTTCATTTTAAAAAAAGATAATAAAATCAATATCAAACTGCTACTCTAAAACTCTGTTTCTTGTGATTGGTGTAACATGCCATAACAATCACATTAGATGTCTATGAAGAAGATATAAGAAACTGTCTTTCCTTGTTTCTGCTCTTACTGAATTTTTATTAAAATTGCTATAATTTTCCAGTGAACAGGTTCATCTACATAAAATGGATATTCAGTCATGCATAAAAATCTAAAAGAGTTATTTATGATTTTCACAAGTATTATCCTTAACTATATAAAGGCCGATGACATCTGCAGAAAATACTAGAAGATTCTTACTGGGTGATCCTTCGGCATATTGTTCCACATCCTCTGTTTAATTTCAGTAGCTACTTTAGGATTTGTCTTTCCCAGTTTAGTTATAATTTTATCCACATGGTTCCTGGTGACCTGTAGGAGACTGTCCATGGTTGGCCACAGTTCATTAGGTTTGGAAAGGTCCAAAACAAGAATTATAGCAAAAGTCCTATAAAAAGGGAGTGGGGGGAGAAGGGAACAGAAGAGTTCTTACTCAGTTTCATCATTGGTACATAAGACCATTACATTTTTCGTAAACAACATTTTTCCCTCAGTAAAATTGCTGAAAACAAATGTGAAAAAAACAACCAGAGAGGAAACTTATATTAAAGGTTGCAGAACAAGCGATGGCCCTTAAGCATACTCTGAACTCTGTTGAAACGTTTAAATTGTCTTTGTAGCTGAATTTCTGAACCTTTGATTTTTCCACTCCTCACCACTTATTTGTGAGTGCTTTATTGTTGAACTTTATTTCTGGAAATTTTGTTTGAAGACAAGTAGTACCTGCAAGTGTCAGTGACTCATTTTGCTCCTGCCTGTTGTATGACAAGGCATTTCAACATAATCTCTTCATTCACCCCAGTCATCTCTTGCCTATCTGAAATCCCTCTTTAATTTATATCAAACTCCTGCTTATGAAGGTTCCTGACTTTTAGTGATCACCTGCATGTCCCAGAAAATCAGAAGAGTAACCAAAGTGCAACCTTCCAACCAGGAAGTAGAAGAAGGTAGTAAGGAGATTTATTCTGTGCCATGGCTTGTGCCAGTTAGAAGGGACCTCAGATGACAAACTGAGGATGATGCTCTGGGTGGTAGACCAGGAGATGTGAGGTTAATGATCCTTGGAAGAATGGAACCCTATACATACTAAAAGGTTGCATTGGTTGAAGGTCGGCCCTGAGAGGAAGAGATTATTAAAATCCAGTGAAACACAGAACACTGGAAACACGTGTCTGAAACAGAATGCCACTGATAGCAGAGGACTGACTGCTGGTTTTAACCAGGCTCTATAGCAGGGGTGGCCAACCTGAGCCTGAGAAGGAGCCAGAATTTACCAATGTACATTGCCAAAGAACCACAGCAATATGTCAGCAGTCCCCCATCCGCTCCCCCTCCCTGCGCCTCCCACCCACTGGCAGCCCTGCCAATCAGTGCCGCCCCCTCCCTTCCTGCGCATCCCACCCACCAGCAGCCCTGCCAATCAGTGCCTCCCCCTCCCTCCCCGCACCTCCGGATCAACTGTTTCGTGGCATGCAGGAGACTCTGGGGGGGAGGGGGAAGCAACGACAGCACAGTAGGCTCAGGGAAAGGGGGAGGGAAGGGGTGAAGGGGGGCAGGGTCTGTGGCAGAGCCAGGGGTTGAGCAGTGAGCACCCCCCGGCACATTGGAAAGTTGGTGCCTGTAGCTCTAGCCCTGGAGTCCGTGCCTATGCAAAGTGCCGGAGATTAACTTCTGAAGAGCCGCATGTGGCTCCGGAGCCACAGGTAGGCCATCCCTGCTCTATAGGAACACCATGTTTAACTATGTGGATTCCAGATTGGAAGGAAATCAGAGGAGCTACAGAGCAAGATAAATCTCTAATTTCACCAAGTAATGCTATGAAAAATCTAATGGAAAGTGTCTTGGCTAAACTAGATCTAGTTTAAGGTAGTTTAAAATAAACAAGCTTCTTTATTACAGGTGGACACAAAAACCACTGAAAAAGTATTTGTGCTGGTGATGAAACAAAAGGAAAATATTGTCTTTGCAAACTATGACAACTGCACTGGTGCATTGTAATGTTGTCTTATTGACAGGGCCAGGCTTAGGAGGGGCAGAGAGAAGATTCTTTAGGCCTTGGGTCATCCAAATTAAAAGATTCATTTACCGTAAAGACAGGGGAAGAGGATCTTCAGGGGGCTACCTGCCTCCTCCATTCCAGAAGAAGTGGAGTTCAGCAGTTAATGCTGGAGTCCATGCATTGGGGGCAATGTTTGAAAAAAATTCAAATGATAATTCTCCAAAGTAGCCAAAGGTCTTCAGGAGCAACTAGGCTCCCAGAGGCCACAGCAGTATTTTTTAAATATTTTTTCTCATTATGCAATGACAGAATTCAGAGTAGCCAGTACAATAATATACAGACAGTAAGTGCTCAAATACCAAGCCATCCCATTGCTTTCTACAAAAACTGAAGATATGGGACATCTGCCAATGGAATAAAGCAATAAAATATCAGAACATAAAAACACTAAATAAAACTTACTAACCCAAAAAGTCTTTTATTGCTGTTTTCCCTTCTTTCATTTAATCATTTTTCTCTTTCCATCTCCAAATTATTCTATTCCCCTTTCTTTTTTCTCCTATTGTTTTCTCTTTTATAATCCTGTCTCCTTACTCTTCTCTTGTTCTTTATATGAAAAGCTATATCTGTTTTCTCCTCAGTCATTTATTCTCTTCCACTCTACATTGCCTCTTCTTGCTGCCCTTAGTCCATTTTTTCTGATCCATTTCCCCCCCATTATCTTCCCTCTGCTCTCCCCTGTATTCCAGTATCTGTCCCCTGCCTCTCTCAGAAACTTCATCTCTCATCCTCTTTCAAGCTGCACAGGGACCTCATATCGTTTTTCCTCTTCCTCTTCCTTAGCTCTATGAGGTCTACACTACTGCATCTTCTCCTTCATTAAGGTCCTGTTTTTCTCTCCCCATGATTGATTTCTCTCTCCTCCCTCAGTGAGGTGCACCTTTCTCTCCTACTCTAACATGCTGTTCTCTTAGGCCTAGTCTACACTAAAAAGTTAAGTCAACCCCTGAGCAGCGTAGTTAAGCTGACCTAACCCCTGGTGTAGACAGCGCTAGGTCAACCTAGCTACTGACTCCTGGATGAGTGGATTACCTACACCAATGGGAGATCCCCACCTGTCAGCAAAGGTAGTGTCTATACAGAAGCGCTACAGCGGCACAACTGATTTTTAGGAAAAACCACTCTGATAAAAACTTTCAAACCTAGTAAACAGTTTACATTTTGGAAGATTTCTCCACAACAAAATGGCCAGAGATTTAATCTCAGTTTTCATTTAAGCAAAATTAACTCTAACATTGTAAGGTTCTTTACCACTTACCTTATGTTGTCATTAGTTATTGGTATACGAATCAAGTCCAATAATGAGGTTCCACCACCTAGTTCCCAAAAATGTGCAATGTCTTTTGGCTGCAAAACAGTTTCTTAGCATTAGAAATTTATATTTCCATGTAACACCATCAGAAGTTTCCAATTGTTGTAACAATGGCAACAGACAGGTCCCTTATGTGCAATGAGTACAGTACAAGAGCACAGCATAGCACATGAGGTGTGTCCCATAAGTGATGTGGCAAATTAGAAGTTAATTATGTGGCCCCAATCTCTTAGGGCTTGTCTATCGAGGGAGTTAGTGTGGAGTAGCTACTTCACTTTAAATTCACACCCTAGCTTATTCCGTACTAACTTCCCATATAGACAAGTCCCTATTTATGCAGCATAGATATCCTGCCCCCCCAACCAAAACCTTCTTTCCTCCCTGCCATGCCCAGTTTTCTTCTCCCTCCCCTCCCTACTACTTTAAGCACATAAAGATCAGAGTGGCATGGAAGGATCAAAGACAGCTGAACACCTTAGGTGGTGAATAGGAGGAGATGTGTACACCTGTGTGAGGAGGAAATTGAATGGTAAGAAGCACATAGGATTTTTAAGCACATAAAACATGATTCTCTGTTGCCCTCGTACCATGCACATTCATTTACACCAGTCTCAAGTAAGTATAAAATGACTTTAAAACACTATAGGAGTGATTTAAACCCACTTTGTATGGTGAAAATAACTAAAAATACACTTCAATGGAGAATCAAGTCTATAAGGTGCCTTAACATTTCAAAGAGGGTCCTGAATTCCTTAGTCCCCACCCCCATGACCTGTGTTCCCTCTAAGCTGCACAGTCGGGCAGCCGCCCAGGAGTTATTCAAGTGCTACGCACTTGGTTAGCAGAGCCACGCACATCCGGCAGCGTGTGTTCAGGTGCCCCGCCCCTCACTGGCTGTGCAGAACGGGGTGTGTGTGCTCTGATGTCAGGGTGTCTCCCTCCCCCTATGTATCCCATCTACGCAGAGCAGGGCAGTGGGGATAGAGCTCAGGAGCAGGAGAGCTGCTGTGGTCTGAATGAGCCTTCTGGGGTTGAGTGAGTGCGTTAAAGAGACAGTGCAGTGTCTCTTAGAGACTTCCCCAGCAGCCAGCACACACTCAGAGACAGTCTCTCTCTCTCTCTCTCTCTCACACACACACACACACACAGTCTCTGTGTGTCACACACATACAGTCTTTCACACTCACCTCCCAACACATACTTGTATTAATGTTGTTGTTGTTATTTCTTGGAACTTCCTGCAATGCACATATATTCTCTGCAAATTTTATTCTTTCAAAGTGTGTTATTTTAGTTTTTGACTGGTCTATGCATTTCATAATTTTTATTTCTCTTACACTTAAATTTAATTCTTTGAGCAGTGAGTTCTAAAATGCCTAACCTGTCCTGGCTGGAGTAATTAACCCTTTGGTAACTTTTTAAAAATATATATTATATCTAGGCTTTTTGTTTCTACTGGTGGCACACATCTGCACATTACCTTGGTGCACATAACAAAATGTATTCCACACATGGATGGAAAAAATTAGAGGGTACATTGGCCACAACACAACAGCAACTAGCTACCCCATTGTCCCACTATCTTCAATCTGTCATGCAATAAAGGACAAGCACATTAGCTCAGTGTTTCTACTCAAACAATCAGCATGAAATACTTAACATCCTTGATACTTGAACTATCATTAGATTTCAGCGTTGACACCCACCAAAACTGATAGAACAGTTCATACTTCCCCCCTGGTTATGGCTGCAGGCTGACCATAGTCAGATACCACTACATTGGTTTAAATTCAGTTCACATTTTTAAGATTACCTTTAGAACCATGAGGACAAAGTTGTTGTTGGAGGTGTTTGTTTTGTTTTTTTTTTTGTTAAATTTGAGGACTTCAAGGAGCAGAGAATCCTCCTGCAAGTGACCCGTGCCCCATACTGCAGAGGAAAGTGAAAAACCCCCAGGGCCTCTGCCAATCTGCCTTGGAGGAAAATTCCTTCCCGACCCCAAATATGGCGATCAGCTAAACCCTAAGCATGTGGGCAAGACTCACCAGCCAGACACCCAGGAAAGAATTCTCTGTCGTAACTCAGATCCCACCCCATCTAACATCCCATCACAGGCCATTGGGCATATCTACTGCTAATAGTTGAAGATCACTTGCCAAAATTAGGCTATCCCATCATATCATCCCTTCCATAAACTTATCAAGCTTAGTCTTGAAGCCAGATAGGTCTTTTGCCCCCACTGCTTCCCTTGGAAGGCTGTTCCAGAACTTCACTCCTCTGATGGTTAGAAACCTGCATCTAATTTCAAGTCTAAACTTCCTGATGGCCACTTTATATCCATTTGTTCTTGTGTCCACATTGGTACTGAGCTTAAATAATTCTTCGCCCTCCATGGTATTTATCCCTCTGATATATTTATAGAGAGCAATCATATCTCCCCTCAGCCTTCTTTGGTTAGGCTAAAACAAGCCAAGCTCCTTGAGTCTACTTTCATAAGACAGGTTTTCCCTTCCTCGGATCATCCTAGTAGCCCTTCTCTGTACCTGTTCCAGTTTGAATTCATCTTTCTTAAACATGGGAGACCAGAACTGCACACAATATTCCAGATGAGGTCTCACCAGTGCTTTGTATAATGGTACTAACACCTCCTTATCTCTACTGGAAATACCTTGCCTGATGCATCCCAAGACTGAATTAATTTTTTTCACGGCCATATCACATTGGCAACTCATAGTCATCCTGTGATTAACCAATACTCCGAGGT